>NC_140591.1:1468349801-1469064801 GCF_964204655.1 Triturus cristatus | reverse complement strand
GTGTCGGAACTATTGTCTTTGTCGCGTCAATTGTGTGAGTCTGATTCTGAGCAGTCTGTTTAGCTGTTCTGTCAGCTAGGTCATTACCCTGAGAAATGATATCGGTAACTTTTGTATGGGCTTTGCATTTCATAATCGATATTGCAGTAGGTAGATGAATCGCGTCTAATAGGGTTTGAATGAGGGGTCCGTGTTGAATGTGGGCACCGTGAGAAGTTAAATAACCTCTCTCTCGCCACAGTACGCCGAAGTCATGGACGACTCCGAATGCATAACGTGAATCTGTGTATATGTTGACTTTCTTATTTTTGGCTTGAATACAGGCTTGTGTCAGAGCGATGAGCTCTGCTGCTTGAGCTGACAAAGTGTTAATACGATTTGTTTCAATGACTTCAGTGTCTGTTGTGACTGCGTAAGCAGCCACTAACTCTCCTGTACTTGTTCTCATACATGACCCATCTACATACAATGTCAAGTCTGGATCTGACAAAGGGATATCTGTCAAGTCTTGTCTGGGTTTTGTCGTGATAGTAATAATTTCGACACAATCATGTGCCAATGGATCTGTTCCGCCCACTGGTAACAGTGTGGCAGGATTTAACGTATTGCAACGTCTGATTTCTATGTGTGGCTGAAATAATGTCAGTTCGTAACCGGTGAGTCTCGCTATAGTCAAGTGTTGTGTTTGTGTGCGGTTCAAGAGAACCTCTACTGCATGTGGTACTTGTACTGTCAATTGATGTCCTAACACTATGGCATCGCTTTGTCTGATTGCTAAAGCTGTTGCTGCCACCGATTTCAGGCACGCAGGAAGAGCCTGAGCTACTGGATCTAATGTACTAGAGAAATAAGCACATGGTTTGTGCGATCCTGCTTGTTCCTGAGTGAGTACTGACAAAGCAGTACCTTCGCGTTCTGTAACAAAGAGTGTAAACTGTTTGCTGTAACATGGTGTTGCTAAAACAGGTGCTTGGCATAAAGCTTTCTTTAAACTTTCAAAGGCGTGTGTATGTTCTTGAGTCCAAGGGAGGACAGTCAATGTGGCTGCCTCCTGTGTTGTCAACTGGATGAGTGGTTTTGCTAGAAATGCATATTGAGGGATCCACTGCCTACAGTATGAAGTGAGGCCTATAAAAGCCCGTACCTCCTTTTGTGTCTTGGGTGGTGGCATGTTAGCGATTAACTGGATGCGGTCGGGTGTAAGCTGCCTTCCCTCCTTGGACAGCGAGTGCCCAAGGTAAACAACTCGCTGGACACAGAATTGCAGCTTAGAAGGGGACACCTTGTGTCCCTTGTCAGCCAAAAATTTCAGAACCGTCAGTGACGCTGTTTCACATTCAGGTTCGCTTCGAGCGGTGATCAGCAGATCATCGACATATTGAAGCAAGGCAGTGTTAACTGGCATGTGGATACTGTCAAGTTCTCGTTTCAGTGCTTGGCTATAGATGCTGGGGCTTTCTGTAAATCCTTGAGGTGCGCGTGTGAATTTGAAACTTCGTCCATTTAAACTGAATCTGAACAAGTATTGACTTTCCGGATCTATTGGGACGCTAAAGAAAGCATTCTTGAGATCAATTACAGTGAAGAACGTTGCTTCTGAGTCAATAGCTGTTAGTAATGAAGAGATATCTGGGACCACAGGGTATTGTGGTACAATACATTTATTTAATTCGCGCAGATCAATAACTAATCGATATACTGGTGGTGCTTTTGGATCCGTTCTTTTAAGAATCGGAATTATCGGGGAATTACATACATTGGAGTCGGTTTCGACAACCACTCCTTGTGCAATGAGCTCGTCAATGATTTGCAGCAAAGCCACAACAGCATCGGGTGGTAACTTATATTGTCGTATTCGTGGTAGTATTACTCCTGTTTTTAGTGTGACACGATATGGTGTAATATTCATGCAACCAACATCAGTGGGGCCTTGTGCCCATAAATGTGTAGATAAATTCTGCAGTCGGTGATCCATGTCTCTGGACACATAGTGACCTTTGAAGTCACGTAAAAATAGTCGTACTCCTTCCGGAGAACAACATATTATAGCTCCTAGAGCTTTCAATGTTTTTATACCTAACAAGTTTTCTGGACATGATTTAGTAAGCAATAAATCTGTAGTACGTGTCAATGGACCAATCGTAAGTGGAAGAGGTTGTGTTACGTCGTTTATTATAGGTTTTCCTGAGAATCCAAGGGAAATATTCTGTGAGCCTGAGAGGGGTGCTGTCTAGATGGACGTGGTCTCTCCTGTGTTCTACCTGTAGCAATATTATGTTTCAGGACGGGACAATCATGTATATAATGACCTTGTTGTTTACAATAATTACATGTCCCTTTCGTAGGACCTGCGGAATCACCTTTATGATGACCATCGGCTGGAACTGACTGAGCAACAAGCATTTTCATTTTTGTATCTTTCATACGTCTTTGTTCGTGTTCTTGTTCTTCTCTGATTCTATTGTGATGATATTGTAACATCTGTAACATCTGTGATGGGGTATTACCTTGCCAGGTATTTTCGAATTTCAATACTCTATTCTTGACTTGTAGCAGAGAATTTTCAACTAATTTTGTCACGAACAGATGTGGATATGACTCACTACTGGCTTTTATACCACTATTTATACCAAAACATTTTTCAAATCGGGAATAGAAATCACTAGTGTCTTCATCTGGCTTTTGTTTACAGGCTGAGATTGCACCCCAGTCTTCCTTTTTCGTAGTTAATAAACGTGGCAGTGCCTGCACTAGTAGTCCTGCTAGTGCTGTAGTCTTTTCCCCAAGTCCTGATCCTGCAGCTCGGGTCTTCTCTTCGTTTTCTAATGCTGTCCAATCTATCTTTTGGTCTCCCACCTCCCATTCCTTTTCTTTGAGTTTCTCATAAACACCGGAGGGTAATAGGACTTTTAATATTTTCATAATATCGGGGTAGGTATACTCTCCCATGAGTAACATGTCTTTTATCTCGCGGTGGAAACCTGCTGGGTCCTTGTCATGGCTGGGTACTACTTTCTTCATTTCCAATAATTCCAGTTTAGTTATAGGCGTGTACACAAATACGCGTGTAAAGTTATTACCGTCACCTCTGATTGGGTGTACTTCGCGTAACGGGTTCTGTCTATCTATGTGATACATTTTTCTTCCCATAATGGGAACTGGAACGTGTTCTGGGCATACGAAATTTAAATATTGGTTTCGGAATTCTAGAATTTCTTTAATCAAATCGGTACTTGACCCTCTCCATATATTCGTGAACAGTTCTGTCAATATGTCAGGTAAGGGTCCTGGATCGGAGTGTTGGCTTTTATATAATATAAGGAGGTGTTGAATCATGTATATACTAGCTAAACGCTGTTCGTATGGGTCAAGATTCAGAAACGTGTGTGCAAGTACATCATCATTGTATTCGCTGGGACTGTCAGCCCATTGTACTGCTGACCTAGCTAATTCTTGTTCGTCCATGGAATCGAGCATATGGTACCCTCTTCGATCTCGGAGTAATTTATCAACGGCTTGGAATAGGTGTTCGGGGGATTTTGTATTTAACATAGGATTTGGAAAATGTCTATTATATTCTGGACGTATTGGACGTATCGGGTCGTTAAAACCTCTGGTATCATTATGGGGTCTTCCTCTACCTACATAAGCTATTGTTTCTACTTGCTCTGACTCTTGCTCCTCCTCTTCTTCTGATTCTACTCTGTCTGTTTCTCGTCTTTCTTTATGTATTCGTTCTACTTCCTTGCGGATCTTTCGACTCATGGCTATTATACACGCCTGTCTATCGTGTTTCTCTTCTGATATGTTCTGACCCCATTTGACAAGTCTTTGCATGGTATCGTGATCTGCCCCGGGCCTGTCTTGATTCCTAATTACACAATTTATGAAAAAACGTAGTAGTTGTCTTTGGACATCCACTTTCTGATATTCCATAGCTTCGTTAATACTTTCTGGACCTCGCCCTGTTTGGACAAAGCGATATATTTCGTCTAGGTGTTCACCCATTCCTGGTATTGTCATTAAATATAATGTAGCTCGTCTTATACGTAGTGATGATATGAGCAATTTATCCTGTCTACCTGGTACTGGGTCGTATCTACAATCCACAAGCTGTTCTTTAAACATGTCGGATGTCGCTAATTGGGGTGTACGTTGGAGTGCTAAATCTCTAAGGGTCTGTTTATTTCGCGGCGGGGTGGCAAACATGTCTGTCGTACCTCCGGTAGCACCGTCAGAGGTGCTAGGCACGAAAGGATTCGTTGGGCGTAGGATAGAGATTGTAGATGCGGGAAAAACTGCAGAAACGGACTGACCTGTGGGAACTTGTGTAGGAGTTTGTAATTGCGGGGGTACAGACGGATGCTCTTGGTGTTGAACACCATCGGCAAGCGGTATGTGCGGTATGGCATTAGCATACTCGGGAGCTACGTCATCTAAATAGGAAGAAAGGAAAACGTCCTTTGCTGTTTTGGGATGTGTTTTGGGATGTGCTTTTATCGGGAGTAATGGAGGAGTTAAATCTTTTGGTATTTCCGGGGTAGCCTTAGGTAACCCTTCGGCCAGAAGAGGATACATACCATTCATAAGAGTGTTTCTTTGTCTATCTATTTGTTCTGATTTTACTCGGGTACCTTCCTCAAGTAATAGATTTTCTCGAGTTTTATTTGAATTCTCTCTACCTTTCTCTTCCTGTCTGTGTGCTTTTTCTGTACGTCTGTATGATTCTTTACGCCATAATTCAATGGCATCTTTCTGTGACTGTCTGGCTTTCTTTTTCCATAATTCTTCTTCTACTCTCATGATGCAATCTGCATCCCAGGTCCCCGTTGCGGGCCATCTCTGATTCTCTGGTAATTCTTTGGTGTAGTCCACCCATAAATCAAGAAATAATACGGCATCTAGACCATGCTTATGATACATAAAGTATCCTGGAGTGTCCCTAGGTGGGATGGGAACAGCTTCTTCGAGTACACCTTTTCTGGTTTTGATCTGTCTTAGTTTCGAAAAGAGCGGCATCTTTAGACCTTATTTCTAGAACACACTTTATACAATGAACACAATAATGAACAGTCATTCACACCACAATGTATAGAACGTATTAAAACATTTAACATTTAACAGTTTTAACGAACAATGATAACTAATAAAAAACTAGTTACTGACATAATACTGACACTAGATAATATTTATTTATATGCAAGACATACTATATACACTGCTAAACAGTACAGATACACTGCTGAAACAGTGCAGACCGGATTTGTGTACCCAAACCCGTCTTGACCGGCACAGACTATGTGCACGTTAAATGCCTCCCCGGTAATGGTACTCACCGGGTAGCTCGGAACGGAAGGCCTCGGAACGGAACTGAAACTGGACCGGACTGGACTTGACTCGACTGGACTCGGAACTTCGGAACCTGGTGGGCCTCTGTATACCTCGGATCTTGCTCTCTCAGCTAGGCTCTGGTCGGGATACTTCGCACTTCTCACCGCCTCGTCTGGGTGTTGATCGCAGCCTCAGTCGCTCCCGCTTGGCCGGAGGGAGATACAGGAAATCCTGCGGGTACGCGTTTTTGTCCGTTCAGCTGTGGCAGGAGACCGGGCCTGCAACGCACCACCGGCGCGTGAGATGAGAAAGTGTCCCTGTTTGGGCGCCAATTTATGTGGTAAATATTTCGTTACCGGTACTATTTTTTATGCGGTAAAGTCTATTAAGAATAACTCAGTAAATATAAGAGGCAGAATCCGTGGTATTAGAGGTTTTAAAATGCTTTATTCCTATACAAAGGAATACAATTCGAATTGTAGGCATTCTATTCCATCACCACGAAAGTTCAGGAAGGAAGGGGCATATATTATTGACAGATAAGCAGTTTTATAGAAAATGCATTACAGTGAAACAGATGCAAGAGGCGTAACAGCTGATAGTATAGATAAAAGGTACATACGTAGCTAATAGAGGCGTATACATGGGTGTAACTAAAATACGTCATTAAACATGATGTCACAAGTGGGTGGATCCACAGAAGAATCCTGCAATGTCAGCAGAAATATTTGGCAGAGATGCGCGCGCAGCCGCATGACGTGTGATTGACGTGCAACTAGAGGGTGAAGGGGACTTGACATTTAGCTCTACATGTGGAGACAGAAGTCTGGGGGTCATGTCAACCTAATCCCAAATCATATCTAATATCCTATGTTTAAAGAACTGTGTTATCCAAAAGGAAAGGTCTCTAGGATAGAATCTATTCTATACTGACTGTTAGTGCGTGTACAAGCGTCTAAGTGTCTACATGAGATGCGAGGGGGTAGGAATATTCCATGGTAACGGGGCTATGAATTACTTGCATGAGGACAGCGAGGCCTGGCCCCTTTGCACGGTAGCTGGAGGAATGTTTACCTAAACTGCTAGACAGGAATGCATCGGATGAGGAGCGGAGGAGATAATCTTGAAGGTGAAATACAGTTTTTGGCAGGCGATAGGCTGGATCAGGCACCGTTAGCCGCGCAGGGAGTAGGACAAAGTTCATGGATACAGATGCAGGCTCAGACTGGAGCTTTCAGAGGCAGAAGGCAGGAAAAGGCTTGATGACAGAATTCAGGGCCTACTCGCCTGAATCTGTAAAATGTGGAAAGTGAACCACATAAAGTCGGTGGCCTTTCATACTTAGGAATGGAATATCTGACCCATTCATGGCGGATCTGAAAGAGGACATGTTGACGGTGGACGCACAGATATTTGCGTCTTCAAAACTGGAGCAGGAGGGAACATACATGTACTTATAGCATGTACATGGAGCCGTTGGGGTCTACGATAGGGGACATAACTGATCACAAAATTCATATTTCCTCAAGCTCACCGATCTTTTTTTGTTTTTTGCTTTGTTAATAGAAATTCCTGCACTGGTTTTGTAGTTGCTCTTGAGTTTGTGTGGGAACTTGTCAAGCATCCCTGACAATAAAATACTATTACCACTTGTGTCATGGGGCTTTTCCTTGCTTTTGAACACAAAACTGTGCACCAAGTACCCCTCTAATACTTCTCAGTGGAGGAAGCCCAGTAGTCCAAGGCTTAACCGGGGATGTGGTGTAAAGTAAAGACTCTGAGCCGAATTAGACACATAATATCAGTCAAAAATTAATTGTCTATTCAGTGCTTTTACTTAGAAGAATCCACACCTTTACTCTCAATGCATGCATCAATAGTGTACATAAATATGAGAAAACATTTTAGGATATTATTCTAGGGAGATAACTTCTTAAAGTAGGTGGGAGTAGTGAGTCCTGGTTTAGACTGCGTCTGTGGGACAGGTATTAATAAATTCAGTGTAAGTCCAAACATGTTATCCAAATGGGCAAAATAAATGGTGGACTTTCCTCTGGTTCCCTATTAACATCTTCCAAAGGATAATGATTGGGTGGAGCGTAATGCGTCCTAAAATATAGTTCCAGCGGTTCTAACTTGTTTACTCTCCTTAAGTCTCTCTGCTGCTGGCTGGCGCCACACCTGCTCGAAGTGGTGTGTTGTCTCACAATGCCCACTGAGTGGGCATGGGCGTCGGAGGCGGCAAGGGGGAGGCGCTTGCCCTTTAATGACTATGCCCCTGTCCTTTAACACAGTTGTGTTATGTTATATATCACTTATAAAGCGCACGTACACCAGATTGGTTTCATGGCTCTACTCTAAAGATACCAGTGGATGGATGACGTCAAAATTATGACCCCCTCCTCAAACAGTTTCTGCCGATGCTCATGTGAGTGGGATCATGCTGACTCTGCTTCGGCCTGGCCGACACTGCTGTGCTCTTTGGTGTGCAAGCATAGATCTCACTGGAAGAGAGCGGTACGGACACTGGATAGAGTCATGGTTGTGTGATTCCTCACTTGGGGATTTTAGGGCCAACCAAAACTAGCCATCCAAAAAAAATGAAGAGCACAGCTTGGGTTACAGTAGTGATTCCAACAAATGCCAAATCTCCTCCAAGTGCAGTAGGTGAGATGGGTCTAGCATCAAGCCTCTCGAGGTGCTTCGCTTACGAAGATCTCAAGGTCTCACCACATGGCCTGGCAATGTGGCAGGCAGTTTCAATTTCTTCCGATGTCAGCTCCTCACTGTCCTCTTTTTCTAGGCAGCATCTTCGTCCAGCAAGAGCATCTCCGCACCCATCCTAAGCAGTCAGCCAGTTCCCTCCCTAAAGGCCTCTTGGGTTGTTGCAGAACTTCCATGTTTCTGATCCCAAACCTGGCTGTCTGAAGTGGGCCTGGAGACACTGCTTTCTGATTAGTGGGGCTCGAGGGCAGTGAAGCAAGACCCTAAACCCTCTTGTGTTGTTCCTTTCAGAAAAAGAAAGTTTGGTGGTCATTTCAGAGTATACTTTAATCACAAGGAGGGTGTGAGAGGGTTTAAGGGGTACACCCATCTTTATGGGGACCTGTCTAATGGTATATACTCAACTTCCCAGAAGTGACTTAGTCTGAAAATCAAAGCAGAGTAAGTCCCTACATACAGAATTGGACCGCCGATTTGATAGGCCAAAGGCACACATTGCATTTAAAAGGGCTCTCACTCGCCAAACAGTTGTTTGGTGACATCCTTCATCATAGAGCACCCCAATACCCAGGCATCAGAGACGTGCTGTGACACTTAAATACAAGGGAGCACGATCACAGGAGTGAGGGACATTGAGGAAAGGGGTCATTAGTGAAAGGTTAGTGAGTTTGAAATTGCCTTCAAAGTTCCCTGGAAACCTGGAATTCCCTTTATTCCTGGGTTCTGTTTTGGCAAGGTTAAAAACTGGTGTTGGTTTGAATGGGAAGGGCTGGGTCACCATTATCCTTCCATTCACTACACTAGAGCTGCAACTACTCTACATTGATTCATTGAAAGGATAGCCATGGTTTAGCTACAATCGGAGCGTAAAAGGAAGTTAGTTGTAAGCAAATTAGTGATTACTGCAAATTGCTTCTACATGTGAAAAATGCAAAAATGCAAACTGTTTCATTGATACACCATTATCCTGACATGCTGTTGTCTTTATGAGCCATCCCTAGCCCTACTCCATCTTCAGCTAAATTGCAACCCAACTCTTCTTCCGGAACCTTCAAAAAAGTTCAGAGTTCTATAAAGTTCAGTTCCTAGGCAAGGTTCAGTTATAGCTCAATTGCAATGGGTGAAACCAGTAACCTAAAGAAATTGAAACTTTCACTGTGGAAGCCTCTCTACTCATTCGGTTCATAGAAGATTGGCTCAAGTTCACTGTCTGCGTAATAAGTCCACTCAGGGGCAAGTACCTTCGACGTGGTACCTTGGTTCTCATAGAACTCCGGACTACTGGCCTTCCATCTTCACTGCCACTCAGTCTGCTCAACTGAGTCTCCTCTGTGACAGTTTTTGGGATGCGTTCCACAGATAAACTTGGCCCCAGTCTCCACCAACTTCTTGGTTGCCCTTCTCTACTGTGGTCACTGCTGGTCATATTATTCGGTCCTTCTCTAGGATCAGAGTCATCAGGTAGAGGTACACTGGGCTTACTCACTGTGGTTCCTCCAGAGTTATATAACACAGGATGAGGACTTGTCTAAGATTGACTCAGCACTGCAGGATCCTGGGGGCGCTTCCTGATACTGAGGTACCTGTGTGCTCTCCTTAACCCCATCTGCTCTTTCCAGGTGAGCAAGCATTTGATTCTGCAGGTTTGTGGTTGTTGTCACCACTTCTTCCTCAATATGCCTCACTTGCTGCATATGGGAGGTGTGCACCCAGTTAGGAATCTACAACATTTGACTGCTGTGTTGATAGCCAGGATGCTCTGAAATGGGCCATGCCAATGAGGTTCCAAACATGACTGTCTGCCATGCTTTTTCACCAGGATCCAATCCCTTGGATTGAGTTTGTGGTACTGCTCCTGATTTGGGAGGAAAGTTACAGCTCTGACCTGGTGAGAGGCAGTGTGAACCACAGCAGCCAGTTCTTTGCAGTAGTCAAGAATCATACCATCTGAAATGTCACAGGCATATTAGCAGGCACAGTCGCAGCTTCATAGCTCTTCCCATGAGAATTTCATGCAATAACAGCCATATTTGCTGATCAAGGAAACTTTGGAGCCTCATCAACACCATGGACAAGGCATCCAGCCACTTCAGAGAGGTGGAAGAACACACATTAGCTAGACAGGACTTCAGAGTCTCATTCACTTGTTCAACAATGCCAGATGCTTCAGGTCAATGGCTACATTTCAGTGTCCGTTCAGCTTGTAAGGCTGCACACACACTCTCAGAACCTCATTCTTGAAATGGCTTATGCGATCTGACTCAAGAGAAACCAGGAATCTGAAAGAGGGAATAAATTCCCACAATAGCATCTTGGCCCGAGTGAGACTGTCATTCCTTCTAGGGGGGTAAGCTTCCATCCAGTGGGAGAAGATACACACCAGTACCAGGACCTATCACAACCCGTTGCAAAAGGGCATCACGATAAAGTCCAATTGTAGTCTGCTAAAGGAACCTCCTGATCTTCCTATGTGGCTCAATGTTACTGCTATTCTCTTCCCTACATACATCTGCCGACAAGTAGCACAACAGGCAGAGGTTCTCAGCCATCACTCAGCAGCTGGAATTAAACCAGTTCTGCCTGAACAATCTCAGCATGATGTCCCTCTCTATGTGTGCAGAACAATAGAATTGTCTGACCATTGGCAACCTTTTACCAGGGTCCGGTAGTTCTACCCGTCATTGGTTAAAATAACCCTCATTTACGTAGACAGGTAGGAGGGCGGTATATCTTGGTTCTTCGCCTAAGTCAGATATGTGACAGCATCATCATTGGGTTTATTCCATGCTTACTCTGCTTGGAGGGAACCACTGGTTATTACACTAGTGATCAGAAATCGAGGATAGGTGAAAGTGCTCAAGTGAGGTGAAATTGTTAAAAATGGAAACGTCATGCTACCTAAACTGTAGCTTTATTCAGTTTGGAGCATGAGGTAAGTTAAAAACAGTGTTGTGCAGTGCTGGACATTTAATTAGTCATCTACACTTGTGAGTCCAGGTGGGTGGTCGACATGTTCCAGCCCTTTTAGATTGCCCATTCGGGTCGGGGGGTTTTCATCAGGACCTAGGAAAAGGGAAGGAGATGGGTATTGTCCAAATCCAATGTTAGAGTTCAGAGTTGAATTCTGTGAACATGAGGTCAGAAGTACCTTGGGTAGTCCTATTTAGGGCTCCATCAGTAGTACGGCAGGCGCAAATTGCTGCAACTTTTACAACTTCTACTGACGCTGCCTTCCTCAGGACAATTTACTTGCTAACGAGGCTTTGTTGTGTTTTCACCCCTTCTTTGAGCCCCTGCATCTCCACTCTGCCTATTGCTGGAAGAATCAGCCCCCCCCAAAATCTTTAGTACCCCCTCCCTCCTGAAATTTGACTCTAGTTGCGCCTCTGGCTCCAAGCCCTGCTGTTCATATAGAATCATTGGGACAACAATTAGGAGCTTAGCAGGAAAGTGTCTGTTCTTTCTGTAGTTTATCATAGCCAAATCCCCCTCAACATGCACGGCTACAAATTAAAACACTGATACCATCTCTGGTGGGAATGACTTGACTGATGTTAAGATAAAATCACCCTAATTGGTGTGTGTCATAGTACGTGCATCACACCCGAGTTTTTGATACATGCTGAGACATTTCCTGGAATCTCCCATCCACCCCCACCCCATGCCTTCAAAGACCCCCCATGACCTACGAGGCCATGCAACATTTAGTAGCCCAATTGGCTCAGCAGGACACAGTGCTCCACTGACGGCAGACGGACACACTTTCACTCAGCCATCAACAAAAATTGGCAATTTGTGTGCAGCATGAGTCAAAGTGACTAACAAACAGCAGCAGTAATCTGTGCGTGTGAGTGGTGCAACCATTCTACTTTCTATTGATGTCTATTCAAGGTCATTGGTTTCATGTTGCGAGGTGAAAAACATAACATATATTTTGCAGAGAAATCCTCCTTACCAATGTGCTGCAGCTTCTATCTCAGAGTTCCAACAGCCTTTCAATCTGGTGCATTCGTTGGCATCTCAGCACGCCTGGGCTGATGAGAACTGTAATTTGAGCTTAAAGTTTACCCGAGACTTTGACTTAGAGGAAATAGATTTTTACTATTTACAGCATCTGTTCGCTGTGCCCCTGGTTTGTTTTGAAGGCGCACCAGGGTGCCGCGGCACACAGATTGGGAACCTCTGCTCTCAAATATTTCATTTTCCAGTGATTTCGACAATCAGGAGTAAGCAATCTAAATTTTAAACAACCAGTAGCTCTTCACAAATCACAATACAATACGTACCAATATCAGGGGCATATTCTCAAGGACTTATCGCCGAGTTATCGGCACTTTATCACAGCCAAAGTCACGATAAATATATCGCCCCATTCACAAGCTGGTGCTAACAGGCAATATCACAAGTTTACCAGCGATAGCAGCCGCAAAAAACAGCACCACTTATGACCCCCGGCAACTAACGCTAATGAGATGCAGAGTAGGCGTTCCCGTGCAAAAAGCCGCGACAACACCACTCCGCAACATTCTCAACGACCAGCCTGATCGGCGATAAGATAACAAACCAGGCCATATGGTGCGTTAGCAGCAGGGATTTAACACCTGCTCTTACCTGGTGTAAAGTCGGACGACAACCTGCACCATAAAAAGGAGCCCATTCCACAGCCACACCTGAAGAACAACAGATGCCATGGAGCTACTGATCATGCAGCTCGGACACCCAAGAGGGCCACAACACCCACAGCCACCACACCCAGGACTCACCCCCACCGGGGCCCTACCCCGGGCACCCCCCACCCCGACCAAGATATTGCACATCAACTGCATGAAACATGACCAAAATCAACTTTCGTGTGTGGTCAGAAAAAGGAGAATCATTCATTCACCATTGAAAGTCCAAACAAAATATCAAATTCATATGTGACTCAAAACAACTATTAGGAAGAGTCATGGCGGGTCATCCCAGGACACTCTGTAAGTCGCAGCCTGCAAGACAAAATCCAAGATAAGAAGGTGTGTCATTCACCCATCAATGGACAGAGAGAGAAAGTGAGAGAGAGAGAGAGAGGAAGAGAGAGGGGAAGAGAGAAAGAGACAGAGAAAGAAAGAGAAAGAGAGGGAGAGAGAGAGAAAGAGAGAGATCGTACAAGGAGCGCAAGGCCACTCAGGCCTTTGGCTCATACATCCCAACTGTAGTGTGTGTATCGCTATTGGTGCACCATATTTCGAAGGCATGGCATCAATTGCAGCGCCAAGGCCACATCACATTTCAAAAATGTAAGCAGTAGTCAGACTAACTTTAGGGATTAAAGCTCCTTTGTCTCAATACATAAGGCTGAAGAACATCTGCACCTCCGACCTTGGTCGTGAATGAGGCCGGCACCCTCGGAGACAGATACCATACCGAATTTTGATGACTCCCACACCATGAACTGCGCTAATGAAAGACCAACTTGTCAACACCCCACACACAGTAGTCCCTGCTTGTGATACTCCTACATGGGATGCCCTTGACACTAAAGTAAAAAACAACTCATAAGTCCAGACATTGCACACACACACACACACGACACATTGCTCCGAGGTGTGGCATATCATCCACAGAACTGCCGCTGGTCAGGAGAGTGCCGGGTCTACGAGATCAACAAACGAAATTGCAGGCCACGCCGGGCACATGCACAACCCCTGCCACGTGGAACTGTACCGTGCACGTATGCTGCATCTGTTGGGAGCTCTGCCAATGGCATTTGTGGTATTCAAAAATTTCATTCTCAGGGTAATATAACAAAGAACTTGGCAAAGAAGCTGAAATATGAAAAGACATCTTTATTAAACTCAAATGAGTGAGGCTACGTCGCCCAGGAGCACCTAAAGCAACTGAATGAGGCAGCCTCCAGAATGGTCTTAGCTCAGACCTTTTATACCATTTATTATGCCCTAGCATACAAGGGAGTTGTACCAGTCACATTCCTAAACAAATGAAAAAGCTAGAGAGGCAACATTATAATTACAGGGTTTCATAAAGGTTACAGTTGACAAAGGTAAAAAGCCGGACAAAACCAACATTCTTCTTTAGACAAGCTGGACAAACCCATAATAAAAATGGTCACCTCCCCATCGTAAATAGACCATAAAAGCAGGAACAGAAACAGATGAGAGGCAGGATAAGGGGTGTGTATGTGCATACCAAACTTTACAATCTCCTGTTCTTTGATCTCTATCTGACCAGCTGCCTAACAAGGAACTGGCTCAACGAGGTCAGCTTCAGGCAACAGGGTCAGTTCACTCAGGTCATTCAAAAGTCAGCTAAAGTCATCAGCCTATGTGAGGGCAACCACAAAATGACTGCTATGCACAAAATGGAACCCATGGTTCAGAACGAAATCTCCAAATACACAGTGAATCCATCGGTGTAACATGACGAAAACACTCATGCATACCGCACTCATCATTTGCGGTTCGCTGATACCAAAATCGTCATGATACGACGATGTTTATAATACGGGTCCAGAATTTTCAGTACCACAGACCCTCCTTTTGCCCTTACATAGCAATAAGCTAAACTCATGTCAATCTGAATCCAGGTCTATATTCATCAGATCATCAAGATGTTGCTGGAGCATAATCCTATTACTTAGCAACTCTCTCGGGACACTTCACCTTACACATGTAGTAGCACAAAGGCCACATATGGCAGGACAAAATAAGGAATACCTCTATCTGTAGTAGGTGGCATAAGATCACACACCCAACAATTAGTGATGTTCACTACTAACTAGTGGTGATGCAGAAGCTGTACAAAAGAATTGCTTACGAATTCTGATCTTCTAACCTGCTCATGTTCAGGAAAAGGGTGAAAAGAGTGCAAAGAAACAGTAGTAGGAAAGACATAGGTTGGGAAGCAGGTGCAGAAGTCAATTGAGTAGAGAAAAACAATCCCACCCATAAATGACAACGTCATGTTTAAAAAAAAAAACTAGAAAACACGTTATTAAGAACATATAGACAACGGGAGAAAGTAGTGACCACTATTACAAATGAAATAATAATTTTTCACAACCCTAAGCAAAAAGCAAATCCTAAAATTATCTAGTAACATTTTTAGGGCTCCTATGCATTTCAGTAATTTTTGTATGTTCAGGTGAAACAGTGGTGACCCTCATCAATGCTCTAAGGTGAAAAGGGGGTACTCTTTCCACAGAAAATGGACTTTATTCTGCTTTTACTAAACAGAATAGTACTTTAAAACAATGCCAGCAAAACAATCAGTCTCCTAACACCTAGTCTATACAATCACACGGAAACCTCTTGTGAAACCAACTATGCCCAGAGTCCGTTCAAAAAGCCTCTCTGGCAGGCTTCTATTGTCCATCAAATCTTCTTTTGTTGTTTTCTTTCGCATGGGCCTCTTCATTCAAGCCTTTCATGAGAAAAGTACTGCTTAGTTGGAGTGCCCTCCTGGCAAACACCCACAGCTCACTCGAAAGTCTCAATGTCTCAAGGCAGTGCACCAGTGTCTCTCCTCTGCGGCAGACACTACAAATAATATGCTCTTCATTGGTCATGGGCACAGATCATCTTGTGCAGACCCGGGACCATTCTCAGGCTCCAACACTCATCATTCAGTGTCAGAGGACGCTCAGGCTGCTCTTTCATGGGCACCAGAATGTAGTGCCTTTTGTCAATCTTGGATCCGCCGGTGCACTGCACTTCCATTGGAGCAAAGGAAAAAAAGGGGGGGGGGTGGCCAAAAACTCAGGCCAAGGGGCTCAAGGGACTGCACACTGTCAGAGGTTACCAGCACATGACAGGCGCTCTTTTGCACTGAAATTCTGGTTCTGTGGCAAAACCAGCTCCTCCTTCTTTTCTGATGTTGAACGCCTTCTGATGAAGCAAGTGCGATGCTTTAAACAGTTCGTTGTATAACAAGGGGACTGCAAACAGGTGGCCTGCGATCTTCAAAGGAGTGGCCACACGCCATGGGACAATTTTGGTCTAGAATACACTGTCATTCTCAAAACGCAATACAAATATAAAGGCAGTAGGCATAACAGTGCCTCTAGGCTTTTCAATTGGGTTTCCGTGTGAGAGCCTCCATCATCTAAGGGTAGATAACTACACGAGAATTCTATCTAAATGGATGTCTTCACATATGGTGGCATTGTCTAATGGGGCAAACAATTCTTTTTTCTCAATGATTACATATAGGTGTTTCTAAATTCCTTTTCTAGAACACCTCAAAAGAAAAATCACAAGATACATTTTATCAGAGACATGTAGATACCTTCCTTTAATGCATCAGGTGGACTATGCAATACAAAAGCTAATGATCAAGATGTGGAAACAAAAGACAAGAACTAGAGAGTCCTTGTATTTGCATGATTAGAACACATCTGATCCCACCAAAAATTAAAGCAGCAGGAAGAAAAGGGTAAAAACCACATTAAAAATAGACATTGAAAATTCGTCATGTTCAAAAAGGTAAACGTAAGATATCACCTATTGTGATGGAAAACTTGTCTTACTATAATATTGAGTTAGTTAACCAGTCTATCGCTACCCTGACAGTCAGGCTGGAAAACATTGAAGCAGGCCTAAGGCAAATTCTTGAAAACCAGTCTGGTCATACAAAAGGGAATTATACATAACATGGGGGTCCCTGGTACATCACTGCAGTCTGGAAGTGTGTACCTGAACAATACACCTACAATAATAAATGGGCTGACTGGTGAAAGGAATACGGAAAAGGGAATTGGAACTAGGATACAACAAAAATCCCCAATAACTAAGCATGATGCGACATCGGTCAGGGAAGAAGCAACAAAAGAAAAAAAATCTATAGGAAGAACAAGAATTTTACTTGGGTGATAGTCAGGCATGTGACACAATACCAAGAGTACGGGTGATACACAAAAGGCCAAAGTTACACAAATTTTAACTCTACCGTTGGCGACTACACCACATACGGTAATCCTAGGTAATGCTCCAGTTCCTTCTTCAGGGAAAAATGAAAACCTGGTTTTTCTTTTAAGGAACAAAAGCCATATGCTACTTAGGAAACAGAACATCATTAACTAATGTAATATAGAAATTAGGCCACCTTGAGTCACAGATCTATAATTTCATCCTTAGGTCCAATCAAGGATACATAAATGTAAGGCTGCCTGTTCCTTTAAGGGAAGGGGCAGTAACGTGACTAACTGCAGGTGACACACTTTGATCCTGTATATCTTTTTTTATTTTCCTTCAATACCATTATAGCCAAATAGACATGCACTGGTGAAGTGTTGTCTCTCATGTTCACAGCATGAAATATCATTATCTGTGGAATTTAGTAACCAGAACAAGTTCAACCAACTGTTGCGTAGCGATGGGCATCGTCATGACCATCCCCTGACAACACAGGTAACCTTGTAATAGTATCAAAAAGCAGCAACAAAAAAAAAACAAAAAAAAATGCATAAAAATAAAAAATAATAAAAACGCAAGCCATCAGATATACTTGCTGTATATCAAGCACAAAAAGCATAGACAAAACAATAGCATATGTGAATAAGCGGTGACACATAACACCATGTCATGTACTTTATGCACTGTAAACCTGCAGCCCAAAACCCAATATTTGGGCCTGTTTAATTTGTCAGGTTTAAAATCCTTACCCTCCCTTTGACAGTAGATCACCAGGCAATGGAAATCTGCTGTCAAATATAACTTTACTGTTTCTCTTCTAACATACAGGACCAGCAAGAACAATTCATGATAGGACCAAATACACAAAAATAAATTTCCATTACATAACTGTTACCCTCTTGTCAGTTACCTCGCAACATCAAGCCACCTTAGTTTCACCTTTCTAAAAGTAAAAATTGTTACACTGACACTTCATATTAATTTGGCACCTACAATTTCCACTGTGAAAAATAAGTCTTAATTGGCAAATCGTTCTCACTTAGGCATGTAGCCTTCAAAATTTTAGAAAAGGGCTGCATCTTATTTTCTGTCTAAAACTTAATGCAATACTTCGTTTTCTGTCAAATAAAAGCAACTAGCAGGCATTATTATTTTTTAGAGCGGAGACACAAATGTATCAGTTCTGCAGAGCATTTAACATAATGTTTGGACTTCCAAAGAAACCCTTGTTCTATATTTTCACTTTGGAATTAAGTTCTTTAGTTATATTGATGTTCTTATGGAATAACCAGAAACCCAACTTTTAGAGGCCCGTAAGGTCATTCTGCATTTAACAGAGACAAGGCCCTAATTTAAAAGGTCACAAGTGTCAACATGACAGCCTCCTCCATTGTTTACAGGAAAACTAAAGATAGCATCTCAGCAGCACGACTTGAGCCAGCCTCTGCAGCTCTCCTAGCCCCCAGTTTCTGCCACTCTGAATTTGTCAAAGCCAGAAGGCCTTCCTAATTCCTCCTAACTCGCAATAATTTACTCTATTTTGAAAAATAATTTCTCCTTTTTAGGCGCAAAAAAAATTATCTCTATTCCCAGATTATTAAACTACATTTACTGTGAATAATTCACAAAACTTAATAACACACATACCAGTTTTTAGAATAAATGCTTGTTGCAATCCTATGCAATGGTACACATTTCATCAACCTTAAATGAATAAACGTCTCAGTAGGCCCAGCTGAAGTTAGAACCTTCAACCCTGATATTAAAACAAGCCTTTGTACTGGCACATTGACTCATTGAATCATAAGAAGGCACAACCTGTAAATATATATCAAACCTAAATGTATGCATTTACTGAAGCCTGAGACACTTTAAAAAATACTCTGAATGAAAGAAAATTCAGTTTAAACAGTGCTTTTACCCAAATTCGACTTTGACATTTTAGGCATTAAAAAATGAATATCCTACAATTTTCTTGCATAATATGCATTACCAGAATGTCTATTACATAACCCATGAGTCAGGCATTGGAAATAATAACTTATACTTTATAAAAATGAGCTTGTTTGAGCCTGCGCCAAGGGAAAATTGTACACACGAATGCTTGTCATTTTAGTGATGCAACATAACTTAAATCAAATTTTAATGCTAGGAGGTCATAGTATGAGTATTAAGCTTTATAAATATTAAAAAACGATTTTGAAAAGCACTTATTTTTTAAAATAATTTTTCCATGATTAATATTTTTCTTTAAAAAAAATAATTTTCTTCTAAAAAAAACCAATTATTCGTTTTTGTGATAATTCCACATATAAAAGCAAGCTGCATCCCTTGCCTATCATTTTGGACACATTAACTCACAAGCCTAAGCGCATAACCCTAACTTGAAACGCGTCACATTTTTGCGCCACTGCAAAATTCCACCCGTGTTTAACTGGGAAAGTGCTCGCTGAATGAACATTCCTATCAAATATACTGCAGCTGAAAAGTTTGCCTGTGAACATCTAATACAATGCATCCAAGGAAAATGCTGTAAATATATTTATTTTTGCAAAAATAGATAATTTCGTTTTTGGGGCCTTATTTATATCTGTGTAATGTGTTTTCTAATTTTATCCTTTAAGCATTTAACGGCAGTTTTGTATATGTGCACAATTGCTCATTCTATAAATTAAAGAGCAACATATAGCTATTGTAGCACATCACATGGTTCATTTCTGGATTTTTTTCTAAGTTTCTACTTAATATTAATTAACCAACATTTTACTTAACAGACTGAAAACATAAAGAAGACCCACAAACACACATTGAGCTCATTTCAGACATAAACAGAAAGGGGTCAAACACTCAGGACACAAACTACAGCGCGCTTTAGCCATTTTTCATAAATAGCGGCTTCGCAATTTACTTACAGAAGTTACACAAATGGGAAAAAACCCACAAACCAAATAGACATTTAAGCACACATTTTAACCCATAAGCCAACACTTAGGACAGAAACAAGGGACAGCCCACAGACTGCTTAAACCAAACCATTTGTTACTAGTTGTAAGTCATATTTATAAGAAAAAAACTTTTTTTTTTTTTCTTTTTCAATAGTTTTCTAAAAAAGCTGCAAAAACAGCCTCACACGCCTTTATTTCCAAGAATAGCGGACCCATACTTTATTAAACGTGATGGGGCCCACGCCGTGTTTAAAATAGAGCTCATGAGTTGGAGTTCCAATCGGAGGTATCAGACATGAATCCTCCAATCGGGAATCCCTGTTGCAACCAAAACAAAACCAAGAACCAAATTGGCTACGATTAGGCATCTTCGCTCACTAACCGAGCTTCAAACTTCAAGGGGCTATCTCTATCGATACACTCGCAAATGTACGAGACCCTCGGTTTTTGAGAATTGCAATCTTCAAATAAAACTAAGGACCAATACTGAGAACCAATACTAAGGACCAAAGAACCAAACTAAGCACCAATGCAGAACCAAGAACCAAAAACTAAGAACCAAAGGACCAAAGAACTAAGGACTGGGAGCGACCCACTTATACTTCAACTAAAGCAGATGGAGAAAAAGTCTCTTCATTACCTGCCTACACAAATTGCAATTCGCGTATACAAACCTATACAGATCTATCAAAGCTATACCAAACAAATAGTTGTCCAAATTCTAATTGCCAAGTTCTACCTCCCAAGTTCTAAATGACCGAACAGTCTTTTTTTTTTTTTAAATACTTGCGCCAAAAACTTACGCCAAAAAGGTTCTCAGTCAGGAGTGACATCTTTTGGAGAGTCAAAGTCAGAAAGATCAGAGATATACTGGGCTGCAGAGACAAAGAATCCCCCAGAACCTCTGTGCACACAGTACCTGCTTAGTGGATTTCTGTCCTGCTCTCCCCAGTAGTTTTCTGTCCTCTGACAATATCACTCCTCTAGATAGCCACTTCTGAAGAGGTCCCACATTGGGCGCCAACTGTGGTATTCAAAAATTTCATTCTCAGGGTAATATAACAAAGAACTTGGCAAAGAAGCTGAAATATGAAAAGACATCTTTATTAAACTCAAATGAGTGAGGCTACTTCACCCAGGAGCACCTAAAGCAACTGAATGAGGCAGCCTCCAGAATGGTCTTAGCTCAGACCTTTTATACCATTTATTATGCCCTAGGCATACAAGGGAGTTGTACCAGTCACATTCCTAAGCAAATGAAAAAGCTAGAGAGGCAACATTATAATTACAGTGTTTCATAAAGGTTACAGTTGACAAAGGTAAAAAGCCGGACAAAACCAACATTCTTCTTTAGACAAGCTGGATAAACCCATAATACAAATGGTCACCTCCCCATCGTAAATAGACCATAAAAGCAGGAACAGAAACAGATGAGAGGCAGTATAAGGGGTGTGTATGTGCATACCAAACTTTACACTCTCCTGTTCTTTGATCTCTATCTGACCAGCTGCCTAACAAGGAACTGGCTCAACGAGGTCAGCTTCAGGCAACAGGGTCAGTTCACTCAGGTCATTCAAAAGTCAGCTAAAGTCATCAGCCTATGTGAGGGCAACCACAAAATGGCTGCTATGCACAAAATGGAACCCATGGTTCAGAATGAAATCTCCAAATACACAGTGAATCCATCGGTGTAACATGACGAAAACACTCATGCATACCGCACTCATCATTTGCGGTTCGCTGATACCAAAATCGTCATGATACGACGATGTTTATAATACGGGTCCAGAATTTTCAGTACCACACATTGCTGCGGATCAGTTACCGTGTGAGCTTCTGCCTTGCGTACGTCACCTGCATCCAGGCTTGGTTCCACTGTCGATCATCCACATTCGAGTGGCCCATGGAGGTCTGCCTATCCAATACAATGGTAGCTGAACTGAATTATGACTTGTGTGTGCACGCCCCCTGTTGGCACACGAACAGGAGTGTAATCAAGGACACCCGTGCATAGAATGCCTTCATATGTGGCACCTGTGCTGGCAGTAGTGGATGGGAGTTTGCACAAGTCATCGTGTGCAGTGACCACATCGAGGCACTCCCCTATTGGGCTGTGTTGTGGATTGGTGAAACGGTGTGCACGGAGCACATCTGTCCGGACCAGTTAATGGATTGGCTCACCCTTGTGTTTGTTGAACTCGAGAACGACGTACTTCTGGAACTGATTGCCCATGAAGCTGCGCTCGCATTCATGGACGACTACGTACCTGCAGCCACAACTGATTGACACCCAGAGCACAGGTCCCAACACCTTGTTGCATCTCAGAGGAATGGTCACATATCCCAACACAACAGTGGACACATCTGCATTCGCCCGGACTCAGAATGCATGTGCGTATCCTACGGGTGTTAGTACACACCTGTGCAAGGTGATGCAGTCCCATGGACGGAGCTGCACAGTGTCGTTTGGCAAGGTGCACAAATCTGGCATACTGCTGGAGGGAGAGTACACACATGGCAATGTAGTACTACATGTGACCTTGTTGGACCCTTTCACCTGCTCACTGTCAGCAGAGCAGACAGTCGGCGCAGTCTGGTGCTACAGCACTATGCAGATCACGTGGGCTGTGAGTCTTGTCCTCTGACACGGGGCAATGAGCAGACGCCAAACATCACATGACTCGTCCAGCAAGGCAAGGTGGGCTGAGACCGTTGCCATCCGTAATGATTGGTGTTCATTTTTCCCTCCCCATATCTTGCACCTTGACATGTTCCTATGCTGCCTGTAAGTGTCTTAAGCATTTGTCTGCATGTTGTGGCCCTTGCCTTGCCCGTACTGACACGCACGTGCCAATAAGGTCTACGCAACTTCACCAGTGTTCAACTGTGATGAGTGTTGATTAAAATGACAAATTGTGTGCCTCATTGAGCATTGTCCGTACACAGGGAGACGCTGACTGCCGTATGACATTGGGGTGAGTCCCTATTGACAGCTCCACCTCTGTGAGCCAGACATTGTGGTTGTGAAAGTTGCAGGTAGACATGTGCTCTTATGTATTTTCAGCAATGTGTGTATGGTGCCCAACTTCTCGCCATGTGGATCGATGTGATCCATCATAACAGGCTGTGTCCAAACGGATGTGTGTGAGTAGGTTATGCCAAGAGATGTTCTGTTGCCACATGTGATGGGGGACACTAGTTCAGGTCTGCTACCGTATTCCACATTTCTACGAACAGCCCAATTTAATACATAGACGTAGGGCTACGTTGGGGGTTGCGAGATTGTTGTTCATGTGCAATGAGACCACAGCTAGTTCACACCTTCACAGTCATCTAATTGGCAATGTGGGTCAAGGTCAAACATGTGCATTGATGTCATTTCCCAGGGTGTACCTTTTAGTGCAATCAATGTCCCTACATTCAACCATATTTTCATACTTGAGTGAACATAGACATGACACATATATGTGATTTCAAATGTTTTATTAACATTCTGGGGAGTGTCGGAGCTGGAGCAGTACATGGCCATGCAAAGGCCACATTACATGTTTGCCCAGTGGTGGGCCAACCAGAGTCCTTGGGGTGATGAAAAGTCAATCGGAAGAGGAAGAGTTCAGTGCTGTGTCATTGGTAACCAGAGCAGATATGGCAGGCCATGTCGGGGTCCAGGTGAAGGTCGCAGAGTGTTTCGGGGGACAGTGGGAGGTGTTATTCCAGGGCATGATGCAGAGGGCTGACCCAGGCAGGGTGGGATGCTACTACCTCCTTCCTCACACAGTCATTACCATCAACATCTTACTCCTTTGATACGTTTTCTGTGAACGGTGTGTGTGGCGGTGTAATGGCTGCATCACTGTGTTCCACTGACACATCAGGGGGCGGAGGTGGTAGGGCTGCATCACTGTGTGTCACTGACACATCAGGGGGTGGAGATGTGTGTGTCAAAGTTCCTGCAGCAGTTATCTGGGACAGGCTCTGTGGCAGCAATGGCAAGATGAGGATCTGCAGGTCATGGAAGAGCCCAGCTACATCTCGCTGGGTTTCAGCCGTGGCAGCCATACTTCCAGCCTGCATCGTCTCCAAGGTCTCCATTATCCTCCGCATCTGTGCCAACTCTGTGCTGTCATCGCTGGAGCCTGTCTGACTAGACAGTTCTTGTATCCGAGTAATGGCTCCAGCGAGATCAGCCAAGGATTGTTGGAGAGTATTGAGCGGACAGTGGGTGTCCGTTAGGGACTGTAAGTGGTCCCTGATGGGACTTAGACACCCACGTATGGCATCCAATTTGGCTGCTATGAGGTCGAATCCCACCCGTGGCTGATCAGCCATCTTCTCCTGGCACACTAACACACGGCGTTGATAAGCCATGTGTTTGACGTGGGGGTCCTGTGAGCCAGCCGTGGTGGTGGGTGCTTCCTGATGTGTGGTCTGTGCAGGGGGTGGGGTCACCTCAATGCAGCTGGGCTGCCCTGCTCCTGGAGGTGGGGTGCGGAGGCTGTCTAAGATACGTTGGAGGGTGTCGGTGCAGATGACCAGGGTGTCCTCTTCATCATCACTGAAGATATGTCCGGTCTGCTCTGCAGGAGGTGTTGATTATCCCTCTGCAAGGTAAATGGGAGATGGTGGTATACAGTGTGTACCATGTATGTTGATGCATTGTACATGTTCCCAGACAGACAGTATGACCATGTACTTTGTGACTGTTTTGGAGCAGCTGGCTATTTGACGGGAGACAGTGGACATTTTGACTACATGACGGATGTGAGGTTGTACGCGTACATTATCATATCACAGTTTCCTACAATGCCAGATGTGATTGGCCAGTTTATGCACACAAGCGGCACCTGTTGTGTCCTCTGTCCTGTGGTGTTAGTGTTGCACTTTATACCACATTGTCGACAATGTTGATGTGCTGTGATTGCTATGTGTGTGTGCTGCATTGTGGTAGAGTCGCCCGCTGCAGCTCTAATTTAGCGGCCCCTTATCCCTTTGAGGCGGTGTGCCTTTGTCTTGTGTGCTTTTCTGGTGCTGAGGTGTTGACGATTTGGGTCATTTGTGCTTTTGGACGGATTTTGTGCTCCTGTGTATTGTTTGTCTGCAGATATGTTGTTGATGTCAGGGGTTGTATGTGCATGTGGATGTGTCAGAGTGTGAGCTGCTACTTTGAGGATATGGTCCACACTGGGCCATCTCAGTGTTGTGTCATGCACCATGTCCTGTATTTTGGCTGCAGCCAAGCTATTGGTCATGCAGTGTCACTTGCATTGTCAGTGTGGCTCACAGAGCCACAGCTTTGCTGGATTCAGCACATGTGCATGGGTAGGTTGTGGGATTGGTGATCGGGAGGGGGGGGCCCTTTGTGCACATCGTGGACAGGGGCCAACTTGGTGTTTCTATGTGTGCTGCAGTGTGCCATGGATATCAGGGACATGTTCCACAATCATTGTGGGTGTGCAGTGTGCTACACTTGATTGTGTATGTGTGCCATTGTGCCCCTCTCCCTACGTCCCCCCAGTCCCTGGTCGTTACTTACCCTGTTGCTGTTGGGTCAGGTCTTGTCAAGCTGTGTCTGGGCTCCCGACTCCTTGCACTGTCTCCACACTGATGACTGTGGCCACCATTTCCTCCAGCTCATTCAGCTCCTCCTGTGGCGCAGGACTCCCACCACCAGTCACCTTTGCTGCCTTCCTGTTGGCAGCGAGTTTCTGTTTGGTTTGGCTTTGCACATCATGCCAGCGCCGCTTGACCTCCTCCATTGACCTCCTTGACACTGCGACTGCATTCATGTTGTTGACGATGGACTGCCATATTTCCTTTTGTGTTGCCAATGACGCAGTGGAGGTGATGAACAGTTGTTGGTAGTGTTCTGTCACCTTCGTGACGATGATCCGGTCTTCCTGCGGACTGAACACCGTCTTCCTCTTTTCCTTGCCTTCCCCCGGACACAGGGTTCCTGGCTGGTCCTCCGTGGGGTTTGTGGTGTTCGGGTTGTCCTCTGCACACAGTCCGGGTGCATCCATGGTGCTACGCAGTTTGATTTGGTTTTGGTGTGTTTTTTTTGTTGCTTTCATAGTGCATTTTCACGCATGATGCGAGGGAATTGCAGGCCTGTCGCTGATTGTCGCTGATTTTTGCATCGCAATTTGGGTCATCACCACTTATTTTGCGTTCATGTTTCACATTTTTTCTGCATCGCGTTGATTTTTACGCATGTTATCCTGCTACTATCGCATGGTGCCGCCGGGTTGGAAATACGTTAAAACTGTGTTATTTTGTCGTGATAGACTGCGATGTGCAAAGTTGCGTTAAGTTAATTTTGCGATGTTTATCACACATTCTTGAGAATATCCCCCTCAGTGTACAATCCAAGCACGGTAACTTCTATGCAAGCCTTTCACAGCGTGGCACCTGATGATGTACTGACCAATACCAACGTGGCACACACACCAACCAACCAATACTAGCACAGCACCTGATGACGTACATTTCAGCTCCTTGCAGCAGCTCTACCTCACTTACAATTTCTTCATGTAAGCAACGTTTTACAAAAGCACCACAGCAAGCACAAATAACTTTTGCCTGTTTCACTAACGTAATTGAAAGTTATCACTCACTCAATGGGAGAAACAGGGAATAAAGCTTTGCAACGTTATCACACATGCAAGTGAAATCTCGACCAGAGGAAAATCACCTTGACTAGTGCAGCTTCTCCTTTGCACAACAGGATCTACAGACACCAATCACTATTGGTACACTTACAACAATCAGTTACAGTTCTCTATCTCAATTGTGAGGCTGATGATACCTCACAGATCGACATCACAAATCTTAACAGACCAGTTAAGCCACAATATACTTATTATCTATACTGGGATCTTGGACTGCGACGAGCCAGATAACTTCAACTTCTCAGCGACAAGCGCTTATGCCTTTACATGATCAACGATATACCCAAAAAGCACATTAGCTCTTTCATCCAGCTTCGCAGCCTTCTCCGACATATAATGGAAACCATCCCGTGAGACAAAAAATGTCAGTCCAACTACCACACACAATTTGCGAAACGCAAGCCTACCTAGACTCACTCCTTGGACACCACACCTGCCTTCAGTACTGCTGAAACAACGTCAATATTCCAAATTGGGCTGTGGACTTTAGGGACATGAGCTGGACTTGTGCAAGTTCTGTGTCTTTTCTGGAATATTTCTAGCTCCCTTCACTTCAGTGACAAACCATCCTCGCCGCTACCAGTTGATCCATCGCACTTTCCTCTATCTCAATATTCTGGTGTGGTCATCTATTACATAACACCACTGGTCATGTGGACCTTTTATTGTTGACTGGAAGCATATTCAAGGAACCAGCACCAGCAATACATTTCTATTACAGTGAAGCCAGTTTGGCTCCACAAAAATAACAGAAGGTTGTATCTAAACCATGAAGGTTTAATAGAAAACGTTAGTCAATTTACAGTCAGTAAATCAATGAATCAATATATCTAAAAAATGATACAATCTGAATTTGCATATTCCAAAGAAAAAGACACAAAATACGACAGCGTACAAAGCACAAAACACAAGATAAATTGGTTCCATAAAGGGACTTCGCTAATCCAAATAAAGCTTTGAAAGAGGCGTGTGAAAGTTACGAGGATGGTGTCAGCATCATATGAACCAAGTTAAGGTTTGACGGCATAGGCGCAGATGTTTAAGAATAAAGCGCAACATCCTGGTCTGCGGAAATCAGCAGAGTGCAAGGCGGATCTTCCCTCAGCAAAGTCAGAACAGGTTTCTACTAAACTATTCTATGAACACACAATTAATTTACAGTAGAAGATTCTGGAATCTTCGCCCCACCAACTCCTCCTGGTTGACCCAATCAGGGAGCATTGTCTCCTGGGAGCAAATGAACTCCACGCGTTCCCACCAGCGCGCAAAGAATCTCACAGCTGCACAGCCATGAAAGTAGCAACGGTCTGGTCTGCTTGGTGCAGGAGTCTTTCTCTCATCCCCATGCACAACGTGTCCATGGCCAAGTTTCAATTGGACCGCGTCTAATCTAATGGCTTCTCAGGACATACAAAAGGTCTACTCTAGCTAACGAGCAATGCTAAGCACCTCCAGAAGAAGAAAACATGAAACTTACAGTGCATTTTACAATGAGACAATTCAAGTGGGATGGGCCTACTCACAGTCAGGCAAACGTTAAGAAATAAAATAGCAGTCAAATGAGTAGAGTTAACATATGCAATACCTTGATGATGGGTCAATTATATTTATATACATATATACGGCTTCTGCTGCTCAAACATACAAACACCTACTTATATTTTCGTTTGTAATAATTAGTTACATATGCAAGTTTATAAGGAATAAATGTGTGGAGCACTAAATTACGTGGCTCTGGCAGTGTATGGACACATAGGACAGGTTGATCAGGGAACAGAGGGCCATGGGAAAGGCACCTAAGAGATAGACGGTTCACTGCATGGCCACGCCCCTCTGTCCCACGATAGGGCGGCCATCAGAACTCTGCCTTTTCTACAGTCTATTACCATTGGGTAAGCCACCCAGCCTCAGGGTGAGAAAACGCACTGACAAAACCTGAGATCTTCTTTACGTACGTGAGTGCATGCACATGGTGCCACTGTCTCTCAGGCCCATGCACCTTTTCTCTCCATGTGTGTCTTCAGCAGAGCTTAAGGGTGCCACATTGTACCGTGTGATTCTCTATTCTTTAGAATTCAAGGACTGGATTTTTTTTTTAAGAACTCGCTGTGTATAAAGTATGAGGTAGGGATCCAGGGCTTAATTTGTGCCGGTGGCTGCAGGTGGTGTGCACCGGCGTTTTAGTGTGCTGTGGGCTTGGACTTATTTCACCATCAGACCTTCACCCAAGAAAAATTGAGAGCGAAAGGAAAAAATAAAAAGACAAAAAAAGAGAGAAAATGAGAATGTAGGTATGAAAAAGAACCTGTGAGAGTGAGATAAAAAGAAGGAAATGTAGGTTGGAGGAATAAAGGGGCACGAGGTGGAAACAAGACCAGACAGCTTTGGTATAGGACTACGCCAGCATTAGGTAGTGCATGGAAAATTGTGAGCTCCTTCGCTTACGTTTTTACAAATTAAGCGCTCCTGACATTTGAGGTGTGAGTGAAGACCTATTCTCCACACTGAACCATCTGCTACTGGCTTTATTTTCCCTTATCTGGGACAAGCCAGTTGGTTTAGTGTGTAAGACGTGTGCTGTTAAACCTCTGTCCCGTCTGCTGAAATTCATTATGACATCATATAATAGGTTTCTAGGCAAATTTTTCTGTACAGCTAAATAGGTGTAATGAGAAATGCATGTACAAATAAAACAAGCTATTTCATGCATTATTCAGTACTGATAGAATTGAAGCGTGGTTTTAACCTTATACTCATTCTTTGCTTTATATTATGTTAACATTCATATAGCTAAATAGACATATGTAGGTATTGTGTATAAAATGTAATGAGTTAATACAAAATGTCACGTCATTTAGGTTGACATATGTGCCGCCAATTTAGTTAGAAGAACGCCATGTTCTGATGCAATCGAAACTGTTACTTTCATACTCGAAAGTGTATCTTGCTCTTTCACGAGAAATGGCCTTTGGTAAGTTTTGTTTCTTCAAAGCCCATGTTAGCTCGTTAGTGCATGCCTTTCCATTTAGATCAAGGCCTTCTCCCACTTGTCTAAAGGGGAGGATAGGCCAGGCAACCTTGAAATGTAGATAGCTTGTACCAGGCTGCAGAATCGAGACTTATGTTTCTGTAACTCCATTGTATTATGGCACCTGCTAGTGTTTTTCCATGGTAGGCGGGTCTTTGTGGGCCCCGCAACATACACAATGTAACCTTATGCTTGTAACAGTCAGTCCCTCGTCAGCCATCATAGGAGGCTGTTCTGATAGGACTCCACTGCAGTGAATAAACTAGTTTGCTTGTATTCTCTACTGCGTCATCGACTCTTCATTCTTGGAATGCTAAATGAGGTCGAGAGTGGCCCGGGTGGCCCTAATCGGGTCACTTCCTTCAGTACTGACGAATTTTATTTTGTACTGCCCCAATTTTAGGTTTATGTTTAGCAACTTACATCCTGGTTTCTATTGTTACGTCTCAGCCGGATCCAAAACACCCAGTATCGCTCACTCTACACTTGAGATGTCTCTGCAACATAAAAAAAAATTCTTTATTGTGCCCCTTGTTGCTTCTTGGATTTGGGTCAGAAGCACGCCAAGTAAATCAAGAAAAGCATAGTTTGAGTTGGAAACTAAAAGTGTAGTAAGAGCACCATGGTTCATTGAACCTTAACTATGGCTGGTCAGACCCATTAACAACACATCTTGAAAAGAGCCCTTGCTTACTCAAGTTTTGTGGGAATTAAAAAACATTTTTCATGTGCTTTCCCACCTTGGAAGCACATGGGCATCTACTTCTGAGAAAAGCAGGAATAAGCACATTTAGGGGGTGATGAATGGAAGGCAAAACCATTTAAAATTCGTAGGGGACGTGGTGCCTCTTTCCATAGGTAAAAATCGTTTTGTCCAGGAATAAAAAAAATTAAACTTGAAATGGAACTTTCTGGAACGTTTACTCAGGTAAATAATGCATCTGCTCGACAATAAATGCTTGCAGCATAACTTTTATTGGTTTGAACGCTGGCAGGCAGGCTCAGAATTGTAACTTACTGAAGTCGATTAAATAAAGGCTACTGTTTGTGGTTATAGTAACACCTGTTGTTTTTAGACCTCTGTAAAATCAAAGAATCAAGTTATTGTTCTTGGAATTCCTCTGTATTTTTGGAAATTAATTATATATGAGGTCTTACATCATCTCCTCTTTTCTGTATTTGAATCCAGCATAACAAAGCAGAACTGTAATATATTTAGGGCGTACATAACCCCAGGCTGTGTAAGCCTTTATGCCTACAAAGAAAGTCTGCAACGAAGGCAACCTGTTATTGTAAGGTTTCCTAGGCCCACGCACCTGTCTCTGGGAATATGATCCGGAGGAAGGGGCGGGAGTTGCCCTTTTGATCTCTGCAGTAACATACACAAAAAGACATATGTTTGCTGCCATTGAAAGCTAAAAAAAATGGTACCGCTGCCGAAAGTTCAAAATCACAAGATAAGATACAGCAATCTCATTTACCTGGATGCTTTCAGCAGAAATGGCCGCCATTTTACTTTTCACTGCCTCTGAAGAGAGCTCTTACTCTAAAGCTCTGAGGTTGGGCTCATCAACCCGTAATGATGGGCAAGAAAACCGTATCAGCTTTTCCTCAATTAATGCACCTGAGGCAGATTTGCAAATCGCGAATTTCAGTGAGGATTATTTTCATAGCTTTTAGTCAATCTGAAAACCTGGCTGTTTTATGTACCAGCCCAACCCTAGTCCTTTGTGATAACAAGGTCATTTAGACCATAGCGCGTGTGCACAAATGGGTGCAAACGGTATTGGCCCCTGTTCTGGAGATAAAGTTGAGAGCAAATTGTGCTCCCTCGTGTTTTGCACCGACTTTTCAGTAGTCTTGAACTAACTTGCACAAAAGAGGCAAAAATACAGTTGCTGTACAGTACAACATTCTCCTTTATGTGGGGAAAATTTGTCAGACTTTGCACCACCTCAAAGTCATGCAAATTGCAAAATTTTGATAAAGTATGTGCTTTCCAGAGCAAAACGTTATTTGCCCTGGGAAGTATTCCTTCTGGCAGCACAAGAATTATTTTTACTGCTTTGAGTTAAGTTGAATAAAAACACCACAGCAGAAACCTGTGACCCCAGTTGAGACTTGGATGGTGTAGTGACCTGCTCGTCACTGGTCTAGTGTTTTGTGGTACCAGCCACTCCCCGAGGGCTGGCTTACACCCCACCCCGATCCAACACAGGCGTCACAGGACATGTGACCCTGGCAATGAAAGGGTCCGGGCGCATGTGCCCTGGCCAGTTCTACCCAGTAACTAACGGTGTCTGTGTCACAGTTATTTATGCATGGGGGTCTAGGGCCTCGCTGCATTACATTGGCGACAAGCGGGTGAGCCGGCGTGTGTAGCCGCCTTGTTGGTGGTTGAGGGGGAGAGAGCAGCCCGCATCGATGGCACACCCTGCTAACAGGCGTAGGAAGCACCTGACTGCCCGCAGGGCATTGAAAAGCCCGTGGAGAAAAGGAGGTGATCGGGAGCCCACCCCGCACCTGAAATGCCCGCAAGTGAGTGGCGACACACGAACACGGAGTGACGGTGTGGCTAGTGAGGGAGCCAGTGGCATGACCCCTGCCACCGGCCTGCTGAGGCCCAACTGAAAAGGGAGCAGAGATGGGGCCCACCCCGAATCAAAAGAACCCGCTGAGTTGTGGGCGCGAGGTGAGACCAGGGAGAAGTGAGGCTGAGGGTGTCAGAAAGTGAAAGGCCCGGCGCGCCCAGGTGTGATGACCACCCAAGAAGGAGAATGCCACGCATAGTAGGCTGCCGTCCCAGAGTGAGTGGCCTGGCGTGTGTCGCTGTGTGCTACAGACTGACGATTACCTGCCTGGCGGATGTGAGTGCCAGCGCAGAAGAAGCAGCTCATTGAGGCAGACACTGCGGTAAAAACAGGGACGTCTTGAGGGCGAGCTGTGGCACTCAGCAGGGGCGACGACCCAGCCGGGGAAGGAACCGCATGGCCGTTCTGATGCCTCGGGGCAGAAGCACCCTGCAGCCTGAGGGAATGGGCAGCAGAACAAAAGAAAAGGGAAGCACCCATGAGATGCCCGCTGCAGCATGAGCGAGGTTCCAGCAGCAGACGTGAGGAGGCTGCGACAACAGGTCTGGTCACTGCGCAAAGAGAATCCATTGTCCTAGGGGCAGGACTGGGCCATGGAGACCCATGTGAAGTGCACGTTCCATGGAGAGGTCTGGTGAGAGAAGAAGTGCATTACCAGAGGGGACTAGACCGTGTTGCGAAGTGAAAGATCACGAAAGAGGAAATCGCGTGGTTTGAGGCCACCGCAGAAGAAACTTAAACTTCAAGAAGAAGAGCAAAGAAGAGAGAGTGTGTGATCAGACAACTCGCACTCTGCAAGACAGAGGACCAGATGTTCTTGCACTCAGTCGTCCTCTCTCCGCCTCCCTCTACCTCAAGCACCCCCCCCCCCCCAAATTAAGGTGAAGCAACAGCAGAGGACGCCCCTTCTCCTACCTCGCTGCTAAATCTTGGAACGACCTCCCACCACACCTCTGGACCTCTACCTCTCTTCTGGAATTCCGGAAGTCACTAAAGACCTGGCTGTATAACTGAACCCTCCAGAGGCAGCAACATCATCAGCGCCTGGATATCGTCCCAGGTGATTAGCTGCCTTTATAAATCCTGGTGGATTGATTATAGACGTGCTCTGATATTTCTTTTAGCTTCTTCTGATCTAGATCCTCCTGATAAAGTGGGCGCTATTTTAAAAAAGCATTATCGATGAGAATACATATGAATATTTTTTAAAGGTTTGTTCAAAAGGTGTTTTAGAAACCATATTGCATATTAAGGTCTGCTTTGAAGTGATATCAACCTTTTTGTGAATAACGACCTAATATTAGATGTAACGTAGAAAGGATGTAAGCAGACTTTTATTTTGTGTTCTGTTGCAACTACTTTAGAAAAAGAGTATTAACGGCGGACTCCAAAAGCCGCACCTCCTTACTATATTCCCATAAAATGTAATTGATAGTATAGTTGATGTTGGTGTGCACAAGCCCGCTCCTGCATCCGCCGCTAAAAGATGCAAACTGCCAAGCAGATCAATGAAATTTTAAAGAGAAAAGTCGGAGTGGTGCACCACCAAATTGTTATTTTATATCACACCCAGTGGTCAGTTTTTTTCAGGCCGCACAGGACTGTCTGTCACTGGACAACAGCAGACTCTGAGGACAGCCCTGGTCTAAGGAGGCGGGCGGCAAACGACTCCCCTGACGAAGTTCAATTTCTGAACGAAACGCATTGGCTGAGACTGTCCTCATACTATTGTTGGACAATCAAAATAAAGACTTTTTCTATTAAAAAAAAACTGACCACTGGGTGTGATATAAAATAACAATCTGTTGCAACTACTGTAGCACCGCAGGATAGATATAGGCAGGACCCTGTCATAACAAAGTATAGTGGCACGACTCGGCTTTGCATGTCTGCACAGTTTAATATTGAACTTATTCCAGGTGATGACGCAGGCCTAGTTTGCGGTTAGTGTGAAAAACGGGGCGATATTGAATGTATCTGGTAAATTAAGACACCCCCAAAGATCAGAATTTATTGGGTTTGATAAATAGCCCCCAGTTACAATCTTTGCCCGAAAAATGTGCCTGGTGTTTGGATTGTGGGGCCCTTGGCTCCAAATTTAGAGTGTCCGGTTATCTAGCGGGCATGTTCCGTGGTATATTTCAGGAGGTCATTCAGAGGTGGTGCTTACCACGCAAATCATAATTGTGGTACATGTAATAGCAGTAGTTACTGGACATATTCTGGGTCACAGAATAGAATATCACTTTGGTTTCATTATCAAATGTACTGTATCATGATTTTTTTTAGATTTTAGCCAAAATGTTTTATTTCATAGACTAGCGATCGTTTTGTGGATTTTTTATTATATAAATATTAAAATGTATATCATTATTGAATCCTTTCTGTTCCTTTCTTACTGCGAAGCGCTGGTAATTTATGAAATTCAATCTTTTTTTGGATGATTTATTTCTACTGTATAGTCGAGCTAGGCGGTGGCCGGCGGGGCAAATGTAATTGGGGCTTTAATTCGAGGGGAAATCGGCAGCCGTGATTTTGCAGAGAGTCTCCCACGGGATGCTTTGTCTTGTGAGCCGAGGATAAACAAAGCTAAAGCTAGTAAACGTCACTGGTTCGCGCGCACCTTTTAAATGGAAGTGAGAGCCACGCGCGCACGTGTGGCGCAGACGGTTCCTCTCAGGTGAGGGCTCTGCGCCCCGCGCCCCGGGCATTAACTGGCAGAGACAGCCTCCCTCCAGCCGGCTGCTGTCAGGCCCCTCCCTCACGCGCTGCGGCTGACAGCTGAGGCAGTTTCCCCCCTGGGGCCGTCTCCTGCAGCAGGGGAACAAAAGCAGCCCTTTCCTGCCTGTCTCAGAAGCGGGGCAGGCTTTTGTCATCTCCACGCGAGCGGGCGGAGGGTGCACCCACCTCCAGAGGCAGACAGCAGCCGCCCGGCCGGGAGGGGGACACCGACCCGGGCTCCAGGTATGTGCGTCCGTGGGCTGGGGGCTTGAGTCCGGCCTGGGCAGCTGCCCGCACAGGGCGCCGTGCCCGCCACCGGCTTCTGGTAACAGTGGTGGGAATAGCAGAGCCCGGCCGCGTTCTACACACTGGAACCGCTGGCAGTAAAGAGGAGCGTCCCTTCTCGATATATATATATTAATTTTATTTCACGCGTTATAGCACCCCGAACCTAGGCTGACTGTCCAAGCGCTTTCTGTTATTAAAACGTGTTATTATAGTGCTTGCATACATCAGAGCTGTAGCGCTATAAAAATGCACTGCATATAATTATTTTTAGTAGTAGCATTGAAACGATGAATACATCATTATCGCATATTTCATTATTATTGCTATGTTCTATACCGTTGTGAAGCCTGCAGGCTCTCCCTTTGTGTTCCTGCGTGTAGGCATGTGTCGCGTGCGTCTCTGCTTGTCAGTGTCCGTGCGCTTCAGAACATGTCTATATGAATGAAAACGAAAGAAACGGGCGTGAGAATGAGCGTGCACGCGGTTAAAGTCTCAGTGAGTGAAAGAAAGGCAGATGTGGGCTCGACAGATGTTAGTAATGTGTGTCTGGGTTTGTTATTGAATATGTGTGTATCTAAAAATGACAGATTTGCTGTTTATAACCGGGAGACTGTGAGGTGACATGAGTGTGTGTCGCGGGTGTAAATAGTGCCACAATTCATAGAAAGCTTGGTTGTCTGCATTGTTATGAAACCAGCACTCGTGCCAGACTCTGGTGACGCACAGATGTTGTAACAGGAGGTGACGTCAGACGTCGGCGTGAAATTTCTAGTATGGCACAACAGTCGAGCAAGAGGATATGTCTGTGCGAACCCTCTAGTGTCCTGAAACCTTCCGTTTTGTGGCTTGCAGTAGACACGTTTGCAACACACTGCGCGGTTGAAAGGGCCGTCTGCTCGGGGTGCAACTACATGCCAGTGGAAGGTGCTTCTGACTGGGGCCCACTGTCACGAATTGTGCGGGCAAACGGCCCCACCAGTGCAAAATGTAAGTATCACCAGGTCAAATTATTCTCCTAGTGGTCGGTCAGGGAAGATGACACTTTAAGTGGGAACAGTGCAAAACTCTGCTCCCCAAAGAAATTTACAATCCTGAAAAAATGTAATAGTAAAGTTATGAATGAGGTTGGAAATTTACTCCTGGAGGAGGAGTCCCGCGCAGTCAGCAGTGCAGACCGAGTGGAGTCGAGTGGAGCGGAGCCGTGGTTGGGGCCGGCATTTGGAGGAACCGGGGTTGAGCTGAGGGGTTTGAGCAGGGTTACGCCACGCAGGTCGGTGCGGCTGCAGTTCTCCTTGCTCCCCCCGGTCCCCCGCTCTTAGTTCCCTCGGCTTGCTCACTCTCAGCTGATTCTTCTTTCCCCACGCATTGAGCGGTGCAGAGCAGTGTAGAGCGAGGGGCTAGGGCCACTCTCCCACTCCCGCTGCACCCAAGGACTTAAGGACGATTCAGAAGCAGACTCAGAGCGGGAACCCAGCCAGCCACCCAAACCAAGGGATTTATTTAACATTACAAGATATATCCCTGCATGACCGCTGGGCAGCATCGATTGAGATTTACGAGCCCTGATCCGCAGACATCTGGTCCACGTCTGGTATCAGCATCGGCCAAAAGCAAGCAGAATTAATCAAGTACTTCCTGTTGTCTTGATTTGCCTGACTTCCTGTTTTCTGGATCCGGAGCACGGAACGCTGGTAACCTGGACTAAAAACGCTCATGCTGGATTCCTCAATGTAGGTGGACATTCCGTTCTTGTTCTCCTGAGGTTAAGGAGGAATTGAGGTAGTGTTTGACTGAGAGGATTACCGCGAAGAGCCGAAGTAAACTTTGCCCTATAGACAGACACCTGTTCGGGCGCATTGTGTGTCTCTCTCAAAGGAGAGGGGAGGCCACAGATCGCTGAACGAATCCAGGGGACCCGCCCACAACATAAGTTGTTTGCTGGCGGGGGAAACAACGCCGGAGGAGTGACGGGGACCTACTTGCTGCCCTGCCGATGCTGTGAGCTGCTCCTGGGTGGGCCACGCTGATAGTCTCGCCGCTTTGCTGCACCCCGCGGCTAGAGACTACAGCTCCCAGAGAGCTTTGGGGGCACTTCCGGTCTCCTGTACCAGCACGCCCGGAGGCGCTACATAAACAGCGACGCTACCTCCGTGTCGCGGGACCGCGCGCGGGGCCGTGCCTGAGGCTAAGCCCGGGCATAGGGCGGGCCGTCTGTGGCCGTCCGTGGACGACGGTGGACGGGACGGGCCGCGAATCCTGGTTGAATCGGAACACATCTTGCACAGGTATCCACACTCTGATAACTCGAGGGTTAAACTCCGCATCTGGTAGTAATTGTGACAGTGACACTAAAACCCATTTTCGCCAGTGCAAGAGGTTAGTGAAATACTGTTAAAGACCCAGGGAGACTCAAGGAGTAAGGAGGATAACACTGTGCTTTCAACAACTATGTCTACTAAACCCAAAACCAGGTCAACCAAAAGCAAATTAGTGACCCCAGCAAAATCCAAAAAGTCAGTGTCTGAGAATGTAATTGCCGCTCCACACAAGAGTACCCCCACTGCAATAGACCTAATGTTACAGAAGGTGGCGGGGGAGATAGAGAGAACGGAAAGACGCATATCTATGTCGCTAATCACTGTGCCACTTTCACCTACCCAGCCGGGGGCTGAGAACTCGAGTCTCCTAATGCATGGGGTCAGTCATGAGAAATCAGGTGACGAGGTTCCATGTGCCCAGCCAGTCAGGGAAGAGGACCCTTTGACAAACAGGGAAGGGACTGTAGCCCCGGCGACGAAAGGGAGGAAAGATGGGAGGAAAAACACAAAAACACGTCGTCAGAAGCGCCCCGTTAGAAGCTCCAAACAGAGAACTATGGAGCACGAGCACTCCAGACAAGAAACGAATGCCCGTTTTGTCCCCCCAGGTTGGCTAAATGAGATAGTCTTAGACCTAAAAAACCATCTAGAGGCATTTATAGCCAATCAAATTAAACCACTGATTAGCAAACTGGACAAAATAACACATGAAATCCAGAAACAGGCTAAAGTGAAGGACATACAAACCTCAAACCAGGGAGGTACGATCACACCAGATACGAATGCCCCATTGCAACGACCCCGGCAGATAAATAATTGCGTAAGCACTGCCAAGTGTAGCATCGTACAGGTACACACTGAGCCAAACACAGCAGAAGAGAGGGGCACTGAGGGAATAGGGAAACACCAAGGGAATGGGGGAAGTGAGCTACCACCAAGACAGGAATTAGTTACGCCCTTACCAAAAGGACCCTCTGCTGCATTTAAACATGATTCCAAAGATCACGAGAGACACCAAGCTCACCTCCCATTAGTCAACCTCCCCCCGGAAGCAAGCCCTTTTGTAGTTATATTTACAGGGGTCCCTGAAAATAGAATAGGACTGAGAGAATCACAACTGGAATTGAAGGGTAAAATTGCTAATTGGCTAAATTTTCACAGACCCCTACAACCAGGCCAAGAGGGAGAAATCCAACACGTGAGAAGGGTTTACTGGGTAGGCTCTAGAAGGAAAGACAGGGAGGGTAACTGCGTCATCGCACATTTTAAAAACCCAAATTTGGTGGAGTACATATTAGAGAACTGCAATAGGAATGCCACAAGCACAATTAGGACCATGCCGGTAGCCTACTTCTATCCCAGAAAATTGGGGGCTTATCCACAAAATCCAAAACAGGGGAATAGAGACAGACATGGGGACGAGTATTGGGCAAGGCAAAATGATACCAGTACACAGCACTACCCACATCAACTAGGCCCTCAGTGGACAAATAGATATACCCCCTGTACTCACTCGATGGAACAGAATGACTAGGGTCTCCAGGAAGGCCTAGCATAGCTACTGATAATGGAGGGAGGAGTATAGTGATAGGATCTATGGAACGTATGAACCCAGAAATGAAGCAAGTACCAGATGCCCCGACGCTTAACGCTATAAAAGCGGGGTCAGGGAATTGTATAAGTCCAGCACAACAGGGCCAAGTCGGAAGTAGTATCCAGGAGACCAAGACAAAAATCCTATCTTGGAACATTGCAGGGCTAGCTGGTAAATTTGAAGATCAGGAATGGAGGAAGGATTTGCAGGGTTATAATATATTAGTTTTCCAAGAGACCTGGGCAGTTGATCCGGCAAGGTATCAAATAGAGGGCTATAAGTGCTTTGGGGTCCCCGCACAAGAAAGTAGATCAGGAAGAGCGAGAGGTGGGTTATCTATCTATGTCGATTTAACCCTGGAAGGGAAGTGGACAATTCCACACTGGACATCACATACTCTCCAGGTACTCAAGCACCAGGGTAGAAGGCACAAATCACAATTCTTTAACCTCTATAATCCTGGGCCCACACTAGGGGAAAATCCAGTATTAAGGGAATTAGATAGCAAACTGAGGGAACAGGTAGAACAGACAAATAAGGGGGGAAATCCAATCATCTTTTTGCTAGGGGACTTTAATTGTCACCTTTGCCCTCACCTCGCCACTTTAGAAAAAGACTGGGACAGCTGTCCGCAGCATAAAGGACCGCATTTTGAGCATACACAGGAGGGCACACTATTATCCTCAATGTTGGCTACCTACTCACTGGCGCACACGATGGACATGATACCTCGGGTGGGGGAGGACTCATATATCCCCACATTTAAAGGCAGAGGTTGTTCCTCCACAATTGATTATATAATTTTATCAACCTTCGGTTTATCTAAAGTCACTAAGGTAAAAACAAAATGGAGTCCCTTTAGTGATCATAACCCTTTAACTATAGAACTGACACACATGGACCGTAGGAACAACACGAATGAAAGGGAGGGGAGGTTGCAGCCTGAAGCTCGAGGAAGGCGCCTGAAGTGGATGAAAATAAACCCACAGGACTTCTATAAAACTCTAATTTTGAAAGGGGGGAAATACGTAGAGGATTGCTTAGACCTCCAAATAGAAGGTTCAGATCTAGTGTCCTCCTTTGAATCACTAACAAAATTAGCAGACACACTTTTAGAAACAAAAGGCCCCAGCAAGATATCAACTAACCCACGGTGGTTTGACTCCAACTGCTCGAAAGCTTTAAGGAATTTGAAACAAGCACTAAAAAGCAAACCAAGGGACACAGCAATAGTGGCCAAACTGAGGCAAACCTACAAGGCCAAAATTAAGGAGAGAAAATCAGTAGTACAGGCAGAGGTATGGGCAGATTTGAGAGAGGCAGGAGAAAACCGGGACTATTGTGAATTCTGGAAAATAGTAAATAGGCCTTGTTTTCAAGATCGCTCCGCCCCAACTATTAGCACTAACATTCTCCCAGAACAATGGGTTAGTCACTTCGAGGGACTGTACAATAATGCGAAGGGGGTATTGCAAGAGGGTAGGTGGGAAGGGGATAGGAGTGTAGATTTAACTTTCTCCCTGGAAGAGCTCAAATTAGCAATTCAAGGGCTCACCCCCAACAAAGCACCGGGACCAGATGGGACACCTCCAGACCTGTATAGATATAGACCTGTGGGCCCCTATTTTAACAAGGGTCCTAAATGCGGCGATTAGGTCTGGTCTACCACGCTCCTGGTCCACCGCCCTAATAGTACCTATCTTCAAGAAAGGGAGCCGAGAAGACCCGAAATGCTACAGGCCGATTTCTCTAATCGACGTCTCAGCGAAAATTCTGGGACGGGTGATATTGCACAGGCTAACAAACTGGACAGAGGAACATTGCACTTTAGTGGACACCCAGTATGGTTTCAGAGGGGGGAGGTCAACAAGCGACCAGTGCCTGAATCTGTATTTGTTAACAGCTAAATACACCAAAGCCTCCACTGGAACCGTTTTCATGGGGTTCATGGATTTGGCAGCTGCTTTTGACAATGTCAATAGAACTAAACTCTGGGCCATGATGTTTAACCTGGGTATGGAGGCGGAGTTGATTAACATTCTAAAGGAACTCCATTGGAATACTACGGCTAAAGTACGTTTCACCTCGGATGGGGGCTGCACGGATGCTTTCCCCTGCACAGGAGGAGTAAGACAAGGATGCATCCTTGCTCCTTTTCTTTTCTCGCTATACATAAATGGCCTGGAAAGACACCTCATCTCTCTAGCCGCAGATTGTCCAAGAGTAGGATCACGACAAATACCTGTCCTTTTGTACGCGGACGACGCGGTCCTGCTGGCCCGCACACCAAGGAGTCTACAAATCTTGGTGAATGGGTTTGTTGAATTCATGGCTGACCTAGATCTGGCAGTGAACTTGAAAAAATCATTTGTCTTGGTAGCAGGGAAAAAACCAGCTAAGAAACCACTGTTCAAGATAGGGCCACATGTCCTGGAAACGGTAAATACTTTCCCTTACCTGGGCCTGCTCCTGGACTCTAACATGTACTTTAAGCCTTTGGTAGACGAACATTGTTCAAAACTTACATCATCCAATGGGGCAATTTTGAGCTTTGCACACAGACTGGGTCGGTGGAGCCCGGAACAGATCATGACACTCTATGGGTCCATCACTAAGTCAAAGGCCCTATACGGGGCAGAGGTGTGGGGATTTACGGATGTGACTAAATTGCAAATCGAAGAAGACAAGTTCCTCCGCCGAATTCTCAGAATCCCAAAATCCACCCCTGCGGACATTGCTCATCTTGAACTGGGGATGGGCTATATCTCTGACGAGGTAAAGATCAGACCAATTACTATGTGGACAAGAGTATGGACCAACCCAGAGGCGGAATTAACCAGGGAAATTGTTAAAGACTGTTTGCTAAGGGAAAACGCACTTGAAATTCCATGGTTGAAATATGTTAAAAATACCTTGAAAAGTATTCATCAGACACATTTGTTCTTGGATCATACGCAGATTACAACCATGTCTAAACTTATAGTAAAGAAACTGTTACTGGAAAACTTTGCAAGTGCTAGACACAAAGTGGGACAACTTAAGAGAACAGTAACTGCATATGGCTTGGTAGCAAACAGGGCAGGCATGGAACCATATTTGTTTTTAATGCACAACCAACAGGACAGATTTTTAATGTGCCGTTTTAGGCTCAATCTTTTACCTAACATTTTAGCTTACCCCGCGGGGTTCACCACAACGATTGAGCAGAAGGGTGCCTGCGGCTGCGACAATAAGTCTCCGCAGGACACCCTTCATTTTGTACTTTTATGTCCATTTTATCAATTTCCAAGGCGCCGCTTCCTGGTCCAAATACTGAAAAACCAGAAAATACGCCAAGCAAAAGCAGCCCTGTTGTTTTTACAAAAAGCAAATGATATGTATACTCTCTATGCTATCTCAAATTTCCTAAAAGTTACTGTTAGACTTAGGAATACAAGGAACTAATATAATCGTATTTACATGTCCTTTCTGCCCCTGACCCACAAATCATGTCCCTAGTATATGTTTTTAATCCTTCTCTTTTTAAATTGTTGAAGTTCAGGAATGAAATGTGATAAATTGTATTTTTATGATGATTTTTAATTATCGAAATAAAAACGAACTGAATAGTAAAGCTCTTTTGGTATAATTAGACATGAACAAGTTGCGTTTTGATATAGCTCGAGAGGGTAAGTAGAGCTTTAAGGGACACAAAAGGTTGGGGGTCTCTAAATGGACTGTGGCCAAAGACATTAGCTCAGAATAGTTTATGAGAAGTGTGTCCACTGTACAAAGGGCATATTTCACACATGTGGCCTACATGCATCCTCTCCCTCCTGCTCCAGGTTCTCCTCATCATCCTCCTGGTCTTCCTTCTCATTCTCCTGGCACTGGTTCTACTCCTGATTGTGAACTTTTTCTCCTGGTCTTCGAGGGCCTAGATTTTCTGGCCTTCTTGCTTCTGCTACTCCCAATCTTCTCAGTTCTGGTCCTTCTATTCCTGGTCTTTCTGGTTCTTCCTCCTCCTATTCCTGGTTCCCCTGGACCCTGGTCTTTGTGGTCCTCTCCATGTGGATTCCCCTCACTAGTGCTTAATTTGTAAAAGAATAAATGCCGGTGCCAAAGTCTCACTCAGAACCCCGCAGCAGGCACTATGATTTGTTGGGGGTGCCATATATCAAGACAGCATAGTTTTGATTCCACCTTATGCCTCTTGGATCCTCACAGGTGCTCCCTGGCCCTTTTTCTCACTCTTGCAGTTACTTTGTCTTCACTGCTTTCTTTCTTTGTCGCTGTTTTTCCTCCTTGCTCTTCCTCCTTGTTTCCCCCTTTAGTGTTTTTCTCTCTTTTGCTCTGGGCTAAAGTTTGTTGCAAAAAACATAAGTGTGGTCCCCAAAAGTAAGTGCCGGTGGGCCCCACTAGCAACCATGACTCAAATTAAGACCTTCTCTTGGCCTTGATTACCCTGCACCTCCAGGTCCTTTTCCTCCTGGCCTTTGGCCACCTGGCCTTTCTTGCACTCATCCCCATGGGCCTGGTACTGGCCGTTCTGGCTGTGGTCCCCCTGCCCTTGCCCTTCTGGTCTTCTTGGTCCTACTTGTCCTACAGTTCTAGGTCCTATTGGTACTAATTGTCCTGCAACACAGGACCTATTCCTCCTGATGCTGCTCCTCCTGCTACATGCCCCCATCATCCTCGTCATCCTGTTCCTGGCACTCATAGCACTAGACCACCTGGTCCTGGGACACCTGACTTCCTTTTCTGCCCACCTGGACCCACCCATGCCCTGTCCTCCTGGTTCTGGTCGTATGAGGCCTGGTTGTTTTGGCTTTTCTGGTTTGATCATCTTGGCCTGCTGGTCCTGGTTCTCTTGCTCGTAGTTCTTCTTATCGTACTTGTGGTACTTGCTCTAGTGGTGCCCCTCCTCCCAGCTGTGAGTCAGGCTGGTGCTGTGCACCAGCAGGAACCATCTGATGAAAGCACGGTGGGTTAAGGCACCTGCTGCACAGATCTATGTGTATCCAGCAGTTTTGGTGGTGTTGGCAAGGTAACTCTTGTGGTCAAGGCACTCGCTGGAGAAATATGTGCGCAATGGTCTCAGGTTTAAAGCGTCATACAATAGCACAGAGGGTTAATGTGCCTGCTTTAGAGGGTAGGGTGTGACGTGTAGGTCACAGATTTGTGTTTTAAGTAAGATAGCTCAGTTTGCCAGATCATTGTGTCACCTGCAGGTGGCAGGTTACAATTCTGGTAGTTATAGCTGCACGAATAACGCGGCCACTTCAAAGCACTCCATGTACTTGCAAAGCGTAAACTAGAAATCTGCCAGCTTTTAACTCAAGCTGGGTTTATTCCAAACACGACAAATAGTGACCCTTGGGAGGGTGCTACTAAACACTATCAAGTAGCAAAATATTTAGTCAGTATCGTACGTTGCATAGATAGTTATTATGAGTGTACTCGCACACACTTGCCATTCTCAAAGAGCAGACAAACACACATAGCTGACGAAAGTCTAACAAAACTTTCAGCTCTGCCTTTATCTCTTGCCTGATCGTCAGCGTTAAATCCGTGGGCTCTAGGCCCACCATGCTGAGGAAATGAACAGACACCAACACCGTGATCGTAGTTACTGGTAATGGCCACGAGTACGTGCACTCGGGCTACTTGATTAGCAGGACACCTAATTGGTAGCACCTGTGTTGGATGGGTGTAGGTGAGTGTGCGGGCCAGCCCTCGCGGGAGTGGCTAGCAAAGCATTCAAATGTGTCCGACAGGACACAACAGTCAGGTGAGTAGTGACATGAGAGTGCACCGGAAGTACCCTGATGGGGCTGGTTCCGGATGACCGCCATCTGCTGTCACTCAGGGCACCACTCGCACCGGAGTCCGTATTCTGCTAAGGGAGTCGATTGCAGCTTCCCTGCAGGCGCAGCTAAACACACAGTGAAGGGGCGCTGGCGCCTCTTCCCTGTCCTTGTGGTTTCACCCTCTCCGGGGGCACAAACGGGACGATTCGTTGGGAGTCGCCCGGATCCCGGATGCTGTTCAAGAATGGTTCCCGGATCCGAAATCCGCCAGGCCCGCTCGCTATATTCCAGCACTGCCTCACGTGTGCAAAGTGACGCAGTTAGTGGTGCAAGAACGTGCAATACATACATTTCCCTTTAGGGTTGCGCGCCCTGAACGTGACTGCTGATCCGACTCAGCCTTTCATCTTTGAATGTGGATAACATGAACGGCAATGAGTTGGACAGTGAGAACACACTAATTCATCATCAACGGCTATGAGATACTTCCGGTTACAGTGTGCGCTGTATATATTGCTACGCCTGGTCGAAAGTGAGGTGTTTACAACAGCAGCGTGACGTCAGTGGGTGTGCGGTCGTGTGAACAGCAGATGATGGGGTAGAAGCCGATACCTGTCTGTGCAAGACTCAACTCCGTGACAGCTTGAGAGGGCTGCTTCTATCACTGCTCACTTTGTTCTCACCAGGACTGCAGCACCTCCATGACCAGTATACTTTCTTCTCCGCTAACCTCGCTTCTTTTCCTTTCCTTCAATTTCCCTTAAATCGTTTATTTCACCAAATCAACTAGCTTCGCGTCCCTTCCTCTTTCCCTCCCCATTCCCCCTCACCTTCTTTATCCTCCTTCTTCCCTTTCACCCTTCATTCCATCCATTCCCTTTCCTCCCTTTCCCTCCTTCAATTTTTCCTTAAAGGAATGCTTGAAGATGAGAAAGAGTTAGTTAGTTGGAAAGAGCGCATAGAAGAGGGAAGGGTGCTAAGATCACAGGAAACGAGAGAAAGGGGGTGAAAGAGTAAGTAGAAGATAGAACAAGCATTTACAATGCAATGGTCTCGGCATTGTTAAAGTTAGATCTATTGGCACTGCTCATGACATTATTTTTGTGTATGTTTTTATTTTTAAAACATTTAAAGAAACGCCATTGTTATTTACAATGTCAATAGCGTAATCTATCTCAAATGCGAGACCTATTGCATTTGCACCCACACACAGAGCCACACACACAAAGCCACCCACAAACACAGAGCCACCCACACAGAGCCACCTACACAGAGCTATTCACATAGAGCAAACCACACACAAATAGAGCCACACAAATAGAGCCACCCACACACAGACAGAGCCACCCACGCATAGAGCCACCTACAAAAAGCCACCCACACAGAGCAACACACACACACACACACACAGAGCCTCCCACACACACACACACACACAGAGCCACACATACATACACAGAGCCGCACACACATACACACACAGCCACACGCACACACGTACAGAACCACACACACACACACATGGATCTAGACACATACACATTGATCTTGGGAGCCAAAGCAGAAGTGGCACCGTTGTTTCTAGATCTTTGCATTTATCACTAAAAATTAAGCATTTAAAAAATAAATGACTAATAAAAATTGACAGATTATCAGAAAGGTTTCTGAGGTGGCCATAGTGGGGGCGATTGGTCAGCAAACACTCATGCCGTAGTCGTTACTCTCTGCCTCGCAAAAGAACGGAAAGTTAAGGAAGCTGTTGAGGTTTTCTCTAGGTTTGCCATGATGATTACTCATTGGTCTCAGGATTTTGTATGGTTAGGTCTGAAACATCAGGAAGCTGCTGAGACGTGTTGGGTTGCTGGTAGCTGTCACTTTTTTCTCCTAATGGCTGAGAAGTTATGGAGACTGTGTAAAATGTGGGGGCATCTAACGGCATTCCTCGAGTCTACACGTTATCTGACTGCATTTGACACAATATTACATACATACTTAGCACAGCAGAGAAAGGGTCCAGAAGAGGTAATTTTCAGTCGGGGTGATTACATGTTCTAGTGTTGCCCTGTGTGTTGTAGGTTCTATTGTTGCAGTTTGCAGAGTCATATGGTGTGCTATCATATTCCTTTCCAAGAAATGTGGCTCTGGTGCCTAGATTTGTGGTTGTCGCCATGTGGTTTAAGGGTCTCTCTGGGGCCCACTCTTATGTTGTAACAACAGGATGACCAAAGTCAGCATAATCACATGTAATGTTCATGGCATGGACACCACACCTTCTGAGGCAAGGACGGGGATAGGAGATAGTGGGCACTGCCCAGAGTTGACAAATTGTGCTCTGTGTTGGCATCCTCGCAATCGGGTAGGTCGATTTGCCCTGAATTGCAGGAGGGTTTTCACAATTCGAGCACTTTATTAGAACAGTGCTCGCCAGTGGTGGTAAGATGTCAGTCGGCACCTCATCAGATATTCACAGTGTGGGGCTTTGAGTCATTGAGCTCCTCTCTCTGCAGAGAATATTAGGTCACATCTACCCGTTTGTATAAATGGTTGGGCCGGACGAAATGCCACCAGATCGCTCAATGACCACCTAATGCATGAAACATGTTGACCTATGGCTTTGACCTGAGCTTACTAGCAGGTCTGAGAAGCACTCTCACTTACAGAGACAGGGGCCATTATATCCAGAGTTTCTTTGCTTTCATTTTAAGCTCAAATTCAACCAGGAATATCACATGAAAAGTTTTTTTTTGCAGCATCTGGATGACAGTTGATTTGATTCTCACACGTTTCACCAATCTTCTCAAGTTGTAGGACACACCATTCCCAACCCAGCAATGATGCATTTGCCACAACTGTTAAGCCTGGGCGTAGAACAGTGGCGGCTGATGACATATGAAAGTGGTGAGGCATAAAAGTTCGGGATGAGTGGCATGTGGCAAGCGAGCGTAGCGAGTGATCCCAACCGTTATAAGGGAGTTCGGGGGATGATTTGCAAAAACATTTGGAGTAGGGAAAGTAGTACTTAAGGAGTAATATTTTATGTACTCTTACATTTCTTTGTGACTCAGATCTCAAACGTCGAATTCTTTATTAGTAGAAGTGCAAAAAGGGCACCACTCCTTTCTATTTGAACTGATTGAGTATGCCTATTACCTTAATATTCTCATTTTATTCCCTTTTTAGATGTTTTGGGGACAGTTCACAAAGGCATTTAACAGTATGTAAAAGAGTACTACAGGAGTAGCAGCCCCGTCTGAACTATTATTTATCTGTCTTAAAAAACCCACAACATGCTCCCAGCAGAAAGTGCTGGCGGTGTTTAAGAAAGCTAAGTGTCTGGCTGGCTTCAATTACCACCCTGTGATTATCTGGTATTCCAAGCAGCAAAAAGGGAATAAATTGCATCTAATTAATGCTTCTCGGTGACACTGATCGGAGGCTGTGAGGACAGTGAGGCAGGGGGCGCCCTGGCAGCAATGTTTGTTTTTTCCATCTTCGGTGGCAGGGGTGGCTCAGTGAGGGAAGGGTTGCGCTCCTAATGTTTGTTCAATCCACCATCTGCGACTTTAATTCCAAATGAGCTGCCTGATGCCACAATAAATTAAACAATAAGAAAGTATGAGGCACAGGTAACTGATGCATGTACCTGACCTTGTTTCAGTTGTACCACCCGATTAAAAAAAAAAAAAAAAATTAAATTAAAGGTGTCCGATCGTAAATGCTGCGAGTGTCATTCCAGGCCTTAGAAAGGCCACTGCGCACAAAATGGAGAATTTGCCGGTACCGATTTCTTTTTTAGGGGGGCGGGGGGAAGCTGGGGACTGAAAACACTTTATCCTTAAATCAGCTGATATTTTTAATAGGCAGAATGTCTTTCCGGTTCATTTTCTACAGATGTGGCACTATTAATGCTGTGCACTGGCTGAAATGAGTGCTCAGTGAAAAGGCTTTTTCTTTTAAAAATTCAGCAGTGAAACCGAACTACTGCTCAATCTGAAGGTTTTTTTTAGCAGCAATAACAGTATGACACTCTAAGTTATGGATATTTTCTATCTGCTGTGTTACGCCTTTCTTCAACTGTTAGAACGGAAGGATGAATAGGGGAATCAGCCCTGCTGGACCTCGATTCTGTGCTCTGAGCTTTGCACACGGAACGCCGTAGCACGCGCTCACCTCTTTGAGCCTGTGTAGTGGACGCACTCTTAGATGAAATTCGTGTCACATCGTCTATGCGTTTGTGAAGTAAAAGTAAACTAATATCAGTTGTTTAGTAGACGCAGTGAACACATGTTTGATTCACAGACATGGTGGAAGAATGGGATGACATGACTAATTGCAGTTTAACAAATCTAACCTCCGACAGCTGGTTAGTGATACTGACGGCTGCAGCGCAGTCTTACGCAGACCTTTCCCTGCTCGACGATGCACAGATTATCATGCCACAGTTACCGCGCATAAAGAACACCGGATGTTTGTAACTGCCAATGGCTGAAAATAATGAACGTTGTCAGGAATCTGAGGCGCATGTGGAGCGGGAGTAGTACAAACAAGGCAGAGCAAAAGGCACACCACTGCCTTTCTCCGAGGAAGAGTAGAAATGCCTCGGAGAAAGGCAGCCTCCTTTTCGGATTCGGGGGCGTGTTTTGCTGTTGTCTCCTCCCTGAGACTTTTCGCAAAAAACACGCCCCCGATCCGAAAAGGACGGGGCATGATTGGAGTGACGGGACCTCTTCTCCAATGGCTGGCCAGCATTTACGAGGCCAGCCAATGGAGAACAGGGCAGAAGAGGGGCGGGTTCAAGCCCCTCTTCTCCCAAGTCATTAAATCTCCGGACTTCCGGTCTGCCGACCGGATGGTCCCGAGACCTAAAAATGGCCAACGGGCAATGAGGAAGTGACGAGGAAGCAGGGGACCTTGAAATGACATATCTGATGCATGAAATAGCCCCATCTCAATAACTTTATAGGAAGGACCCCAATACCCACCTGCACAGTAGAAAGTACCCGAAGCATAATGTTCTAGGTGGACCAGAACCTGCCTGGCCTGAGCCCTGGTAAAGACAACAAACAGTGGCAAAACTCTAGGTTTGGCTTTAATGTGGCAACACAAGCAAATAACCCATGGACAAAGGATGCTTGTCGTGGCTAGCACATTAAAGTCAGATCTGTTGGCTTTGCTGTTGCTTGTTTAAAATGAGAACTAACAACACCTCGCAGCAGGGGCGGCCTTAGGCATGTGCAAGCTGTGCACCTGCACAGGGCCGCCAAACCCCAGGGGCCGCCACGAGGAATCGGATACAATACATATTCGTGGCGGCCCCTGGCAGGGATTTGGCGGCCTTCGGCTTCCGAGTCCGCCCTGCCTGGACCCCCTCTTCCGGGGCCTCCTACCTATGCTCCCTGCACAGGGCCACCATGAGCCTAGAGCCGCCCCTGCTCGCAGACAGCTGTGCTGTCAAGCTAGACTTAAAAGTGCGGTGGGCTGGATTAGGTGTGATGACCCGACCATTCTTGGTGGCAAATACATTTAGAAAGTTCTCCCTGAATAGAAATGATCATGGGCAAGCCCATGTCCTGCAGGCGGCCATGCTAAGGTCAGGCGACATGTTCCATGTTTGATTCAAAGAGCAGTATTATTTTATTCATGTGTGTTGTTTTATTCTGAGGCATTTATGAAGCACTGCACATCGGGTTGGAGTACGAAATGGTTCATTTTAGACAACTCTGGGATGTATTGACAGCCTTACTGTTATCATAATACAACAGCATAGATAGGACTTGAGACTAAACAGTACGTTATGGTATTTCATCAAATAAGGTAGAGCGGTCCAGTAGGTAGTCACCTTGTTAATTAATGCCATTGGGCAATATTCAGATCAATTAATGTATGAATGAAAGCCATGCTGGGAACCTGCACTGGGAATTCCCAAGTTATCCTTCTTGTACACCAACAGTAGCATTAGCCAGCAGGTATTACAATGCTTACTTTTAAAATGTACTTTGTCGTGTAGTTTATTACTTTTTTCTCATATATGGTACCATTAAAATATCTTGTTGCTTGCCGATTTTTGTTATTGGTTGTCATGTAAGAATTTATCAAGAAGTTTCACTGATTCCTAAAATTGAATTTTGAGTGGATACAGATCCGCCATTTGCAATGGGTGTCTTCTGGACTCGTCTTCCAAATGTCAGATCGGTATATACCAATGGCTTGCGACCATAATTCTGGTCACAAACCATTGAAAAGTTACTGACCCCAAGTTGAAGTGGTAACCCATTCTCAAAAATAAAGGAACCCCATTTGGACTCCGTTCCCTTCTTGAATGTTGAAAATCGTTTCAGGGAGAGCAGGCAGTGATCAAAGGGCCCACTCTCAGTGAAAAATGTTAAAAAGAAAATATTTTTTAAAAGGCTTTTACTTTAAGGAAAATGGGCTGCATTAAAAAGGGTTCCTTTATTTAAACATAATTGTAGACATGGTGGTCTGCTGACCTTAGCAGGCTACCGTCCCTGTCATTGAGGCCAAACAGAGTGAGTTATAGACAGTTAGTGACATGCCTCATGAATATTTATGAAGTAGGTTGAATTGTGACCCACTCAGATTCAACATTTTGTGATGTATTGGTCAATAGGTCGGGTCCCATAAAATACTAGTCACAAATTGCAACCGGTTTTTGCAAGAAGTGTATTCGGACATGGGCCCTCGATCTCCTGAGTGCCTCAAAATGAATTGCTAATCACAAATGTTTTGTCCTGATCGAAGTAACACAAATCATGAATTTCAGCATGAAAAATATTTAAACGCATTTATAAATATAAGATCTTAAGCTAATTGAGGGATACATTTAATTTAAAAAAACAGAACGATATTTATGAAATAAGAAAAATATGGAGTAAAGTGATTTCCAGTGTGGAAACGGGTGTTTGTGTTTTCAGTCACCCTCGCATGTGATCATTTCGCTGCAATGCCACGTGACGTCAGCCCGTGTCCACCCTCTGCCTCAGTGTGCACTCCAACCAGGATGTAGTGCCTTTGAAGGATCAATGCGAAACTAGTTTTGACTCTGTTAATGCATGTGCTCCTCTGGAGGGATTTTAAAGAATTTCACAGCAATCTGCTTCACTAAGTGATTGCCGAGTTCCCTCTCAAGAGTTGAGAAATCTCCAATTAGGAGAGCTTTCGACTGCATGCATCAACCTATATCACCTTGAAATGAGATGCCCATCAATCTTGGCCATAGGGGTCAGTTACTTGGAGTCTCTTGACCTGAAAAAGGTGTGAAAATCCGCACAACAGAAGGAGTGATGTAAAAGGAAACATCCCACCTGTTGACTGAGGGCCTCATTTAGGAGAAGTGTCGCATCGCTGCGTGAAAGCAGCGATGCAACACTTCTCAGTTCGCCCTCCTTGCTACACCATTGATGAGTCATATTTACTGTATGACGCATCATGTCGCAAGGAATGACAGATACCTCAGTATTACTGACGTATCTGTCGGCGCCTTGCTGGAGTTGTGTCGGAAGCGTGATGCAACTCCAGCAGTGTTCCTTTCACATGGGGTAAGACCCATGTGAAAGGGCCTGCGTTACCCTTACGCCTGCCATGAGGCAGGTGTAAGGTTTTGATGAATTGGCGTCCTGGAAATGGCACCGTGAAATCTTATAGATTTCACTGCGCCACTCCTACGACCCTTGCTTGTGGGAGAACGCACACCCTGCATACATTATACCTGAAACAGGTATAATGTAGCACAGGGGTTAACGAAGTGACGTATCTTACGAGATGCGTCACTTCAGAAATATGGCGCAACATGGCGCATTATTTACTCCGCCGCTGCTTCACTAAAAGTGACGCAACGGCGGTGCAAAAGTGATGCAGGCCTTCTTAGATAAGGCCGAGTTGGTCGTATTCAACCCCGATAATTAGTGGAACACTATGCGAAAAAATGTGCACCGCTAAGAGCCCCACGTGGTTTTATTGGATCTGAGGTCCAATAAGTATAGGTCATAGTGAGGCGGAACCCAATGCTGAAGCATGCCACTGATCAGTGGGTGAGAGTTTTTCGTTCTTTTAGCTAAACACGCACAGTAATTCAGTTATCCTATGACTACCAAAGAATGAGAATTGCTCAACAGAATCTTTCTGCCAGCAAACATAGGGGTACTTACAAGTCGCTGGTTTGTCACCATTAACATGGGAAAACGTGATGCACCGGTGGTGCAAGAGGCTTGTAAACAAGTCCAATAGTTTCAGCTTTGTGAGATGATTATTAAGCGAGGATTAGCCAGGGCCCTCTTGTAACTACACTTCATTCCATCAAAAGCCTTGTATGAAGTGTTGCTTGAGCCTGCAGTCTGAACAAGGCCCGCACTCTTATTACTGACACACTGATGGACAGTTTGATGATGTTGGCACTGTCCTTGTGGATATCACTTTCCAGAGTTCTAAATTCAGCCTTTTTTAAGTCTCGCCTGGCGAACGCAGCGCGAAGCGCTGTCGCCAGCGAGATCTATTGTTGCTGACTTGCCTCGGAAGGGGGACAGGAGATGGGCACGCGCAGGCTCTCGGCGGATTTGAGTTGGTGTACGCGCTTACAGCCACGCGGTGTGCACATCTCCTGTCCCCCTTCCCTCGCAAGCCAGCAAGCAGTTTCACTTTCGTCCTCACCAGCCTCATGTAATTTTTTTTTTAAATGCGCTCCAAGCACGTCGCGCTTTAAATGTACAACATGCAATTTTGTTTTTTTTTAAATGCACACGTGCGCTCCAAGCGCGGCGCGCTTTAAACGTACAGCATGCCCCACTTACCAGCTCTTGTGGGGACTCCGGCTGGTCGTGAGTCTTCAGCGGCTCACTGCAGCACCACGCGGGGCTCCGTCTTGCTCACAGGAGCCCCGTCTGAAACCATGCGGCATTCACGAAGGCTGGGTGGGCTCCCGCCGGACTTCTGCTTTACTTTTTTTGCCTTGGCTGCACGATGCAGCACTCATTAAAGTACGGCGGCTTTTGAAGTCCGCACGCGCCGCCGTCCCTGTGCACGAGCCGCAGTCGCAGAACACGCAAAAGATTCAGTTACTGCGCATGCGCGGGCAGCCCTCCACCTCCCAGGTCTCCTCCCCGGCCCAGATATGGATCTGCTTTCTGGCGGAAGAGGCTCTAGTAACTCATTTTATTTACTATTTTTTTTACTTTTGGGTTCCGCACTTGTTGTTAAAGTGTTTAGAAATGGAAGAAGGGGCTGACAGGGAGGCCAGGATATTAGTCCACGCCCACGGTCTCATCTCTTGTAAAAAAACCGGGTACGGTGTTAGTTACCTGACATGTACCCGACACGGTTTACTTATAAAGGCTTTTGAGAGAAACCAGTCTGTCGGCAGTATTTTTCCGTTTTAATGTCTAGCCTTGATAATATATCCCTGACTTTACCCATCTCTTCTGGACTCTCCGACCTTCATTCAATTTAATCTTGCAAACCCTACTGGCCTTTCAGAGTTCGGATTGTGACTGACTCTGTCCAGCCCTGTAAAGCTTGTCCGGCGACGATGTTTGGCCGGCCCTTCTGGACTAGAAAATTCTCAAAATCTGCCCAGAAGCTTCAGCCCGACAGAAAGATGATTCTGCCCCTTCAGTAGCTTTACATTCAACAGATACTCGTCATTCAGAGCTGGACACGTGAATGACTCCTCTGCTCTTCTGGCCTTTTGCCGTGCACCGGACCTGCCCTCCCTTACCTGTCTTTCAGAGGCATGTCGAAAAGCCTTCGGATTTTATCTGATCTGATTTCATCGGCTACTCTGTAGAAATATAGTGCCCACTAGGGTCTAGCGCCTCGCCTCCAGGCGCATGCTGACTTTAATGTCCTTTTTTCCTCCGCCCTGCAGAACATCTCGTGCACATGCTGTGGAATGAAGCTCACCATGGTGTGAGTTTACATTTCACTGAAACCCCAGCAGTTCTAAACAGTGACACCAATCCAGCCTCCTTCCTGCTGTGTTGCCGTACAGATACAAGTCAGAACACTGAGGCAGCATCATAGCTCGGAGGTCAATGCCCCTGCTGCAGACCACTAGACGTCATCCTCAAAATGAATTCCAACTAGTTGGACTCACTCAGTCTTTCATGCTTTGAGATCGATTAATTGAGCCTCACCAGGTTGGCTAAAAATGCCACCTATTATTTATTATTCAAGCGCCTAGAAACATTGCGATGTTAATGCTCTGCTCGAACCTGAGGTCCTTGCATAATAAATGGCATACAAGAATCATGGAAATAAAATGTATACCTATTGTGAAGCAAAATGAGACAACTGCAGAATGTAAAGACAAAAACGCGAGGGAGTGTGAAAAAGAAAACACTATGGCGGGACGAGATAACAAAATGCATTGGCAAAGCCAACAGGACTTGCTTCCTGTTGCCTTTGCCTTTTAGAAAAGTTGGCTTCCCAGCATCATCCAACAAGCATTTGCAATGCAACAGGTCTCGCATTTACGCGAGTTTTAGCTATTTACAGTGTAAATGACAATGCCTTTTATTTATGCTTTAAAAAAAAAAAAATACGCATTGTCATTTACAATGCCAATAGATCCAACTCGCGTAAATGCGAGACCTATTGCATTGCAAATGCTTGTTTGAGATTGTAATAACACAAACTATTCCAAGCAATTGAATGTGCAGTCTTGTAATACAACAAAACATTCTCTTTGTTTGATGTTGCTTGTGGCAGCTATTTCATTGAATATATAATGTATATGTACATATTATGTGTATTAATAAGCCACATTTGTAAAGCGCGAACAATCACCCGTAAGGGTCTCTAGGTGCTGGGGGCCGTCGGGAAGATTAAGCAAGCTATTGCCCAGAGTCACATGGTGCTGGGCTAATCTGCCGCCGGCGATCGAACCGTGATCCCCAGATTCCGGAGTCAGTCGCCCTGGCCGGAGCGCCACACCTCTTCCTGTATTAGTGTGTGTGTGTGTGTGTTTGTTTTAATCTTCCTTTACACAGTACACCTGTCTTCCACGCTCACAGTGCTTAACTTTATCCAGTTGTTGCAGCCAGGTGTTGCCGGTGGGGGCCACTGACACCTATTTTTGGGAACCGGCACTTATTTTTTCCGCATCAGATATCTCCCTAGTGTAAGAGATGGAAAAACACACAGATCGGGAAGACTGAGGAAGAGAAAGTTTGAAAACCATCACAAAGGAGGAGGGAGGAACCTGCAAGAGTGAAATAATGGAGCCGGGAGTGTCTGGTAGTGGGCGAAAGACCAGCCTTGGATTTCGGGCATGCTGATGTTTAATTGCACCAGCCATCGACTTCTGAGCAGGGCTTCGTTCACCGGCACTCTTTCTTAAAAAAATTAAGCACTACAAGCTCATCTGATGCTAACTATGAGGGCCTGGCATTCAATATTCAGAAGAAGCACCACAGCACTTAAACCATCCACTACCCACTTCACCCTCCAAGCACCGAGACCCATATTCATTATATATTACCTGATAAGAATAAAACACACAAAACAAAAAAAATGAAATACAGCAGAATAGTAAGAGAATGATAGACCAAAATGAAAAAAAGGGCACCTAGATCTCAAGTACTCACAGGCCAGAATTGTGATGTTGTGCATCATTGTCTAATGTGCACAGGTTCTCCTTTCTGAAGTGCTGAGACTGAACAGAACTTTTTCTACCTTTCTTGAGTCACAACACTACCTCAATGTAACTTACTTTTATAGTTGGTTGTCATTGCCTCTTCTGGTGTATAATTTTTCTGAACCATGAGTTACACAATGCATCCTCATTCATCCACGCATCCAAGGTCTCTGAGCTGGGTCGGGTGAATTAGTGGACTGATGTGACTACTGTAGGTGCCTGTGTTTGACTTTTTGGTCACAGGTTAAAATCCCAGCGGGTCCAATCAGCCTTTCATCCTTATGAGGTTGATAAAATGAGAACCATTGAGTCGGGTAACAATTAACATCTGCTATTCAATGCAAAGATCCCCATCTGGGTGGACGTGCACTTTACAAATGCACATGATATGTTAACCATTTTCTATACCATCGGGACGCATACTCCTTTTATCTTTTCGCTAATGCCATCATATTTCCATTTTCCTCTTATCTGAATCAGTTCACTGAGCCAGCATCTTTGCAGCAGGGTAACCATCACCTAAACTCCGCTTCTGGTGTTATCTTCTTTTCAGATAGGTCAATGCTCATTACATCACTTGTTCTTTAGTTGGGTTCTGTCCTCTTCATCTTGGGTCTTTTGAAACAATTACTTTTTCCTCAACTTCACTCTTTCTCAACCATCATGGGCTCAAGCCAGAATGTGTAGCATACTTCTAATAAAAGAAAATGGCAACTGTATTGTCACTATGCCCATGCGAACGCAACTTTTTCACTTCCATTTTTGTTCAAAAAAATATTTATATTTACCTTCAAATAACCCATTTGCTCTTTTTACCTTGCCTTTGGCATGGGGATAGTAAAAGACAACATATATATTTCACCTTACAATAAATGACTTTGGGCCTCATGTAGGTAGCATACCAGTTACCACTTCTAAAATACCGAACGATACCGAATCGGTATTTTAGAAGTGGTAACTGGTATGTAGGTAATGAGTCGGTATTTTTTACCGAATCGTTACTAGTCGGTAATTACCGAATCGGTATTTACCGATTCGGTAATGAGGCATACCTTCCCATTGAGGGGAAGGTATGCCTCATTACCGAATCGGTAAATACCGATTCGGTAATGGGGGGAACACATACAAGGGTGGCAGGGTGTCACATTGACACCCTGTTGCACCCCTGATTCGGCCATGTGTGCACATGTGGCACACATACATGCCCTAAGGGCATGTATGTATGCCACATTGCACACTGCTACGCGCGTAAAAATGCATTTACACATACATTCATTATTTACCACCAACTATAAGTTGGTGGTAAATACCGACTCTTAAACACACACACACACTCCCCCTACATCTTGATTTTGCTTTCGGAATTTACCGAATCGGTAAAATTACCGATTCGGAAAAGTTACCGATTCGGTAACATTACCGATTCGGTATTTTTACCGAATCGGTAATTTTACCGATTCGGTAAATTCCGAAAGCAAAATTTGTACCCCTACATACCAATGGCCAAAATACCGGTCGGTAACGGTATAATTACCGAAAATCGGCCGTTACCGACCGGTATTTGGCTACCTACATGAGGCCCTTTGTCTTTAACAACATCAGCTGTTAAACATCCTCTTCAATAAACTTCAATGAATGCATCCTGAACCTCACATGGAAGTCTGCAAACTCCTGTGCAAATGTGTTTCTCTTTCATAATTCGTTTCTCAGACCCATAACATCTACACCAGGTTCTCCCACACTTTGGGGCCTATGTACAAGGGAAGTGGCGGAGACAGGCCTTAACATTCCTGGCTTAACGCCGCACCCCGCCACTTCAGAAGCTCAAGGCTTCACCATATTTACAAGAATATGGTGCAGCCCTGCGTTTCCCCCTGCACTGGCGCTACACTTAGCAGCCTAGCGCCACCCCATGCTCCCTTGCACCATAGTGCAAGGGTGTCTGTGTGCAGGGGAAGATTGTTTATGTGCAGGAAGGTCCCGCTTCCAGCACATTAACAATCTTTAAATGCTGTTTTGTAACTTCTAAAGCAGCACACGCAGAAGTTGCAAAATGGCATTTTTTAAAAATGATTGTTTATGTGCAGGAAGGGGGACCTTGCTGTACATAAACAATCAGTGGCCTTTTGCTGTTTTCATGTGTGCTGCACAGTGCAGCACACATGAAAACAGCAAAAAAGAGGAAAAATGAAACATTTCTCCTCGTTGTGCCAGGGTAAGACCAGGTTTTCCCTGGTCTTAATTCTGGCGCTTCCTCCTATTCACGCCCCCCCTTGTAAGTAGGGGGCAGCGTCAGAATCAATGGGTGTTGCGGTGGAGCGCCCACCACAACACCCATTGCCTTTCCCTTTCAAGCTAAGCATAGCGTGAAAGGGTGCCTTATTCTCAAGGCAGCGTTACGCCACGTTAAGTTGCTTAACGCTGCCTTGTAAATAAGGCGAAGCCCCTGCCACCACAGGAATGTCGCAAAAAGTGACGTCCCCGTGGCGATAGGGGCTTGTACATATGCCCCTTTGTTTTAGAAACTCCACACTTTTCAAAAGCTTCTGTACATACTAGTTTCTTCCCACTAACCTTACAAACAACAGAGATCTACAACCTCTCTTCTGTTTCCATTATCCATTCCAGGTTGCCTAGCAATTCCTTCAGCTTCTGCTTCTTTAAGGTGTGATCCAGGTGTCCTTCCTGCATATTTGTTTCCTTCCCGCTTACCTCTTCTACTATTGCTACTACTTATAAAGCAAACCAATTATCTTTGAACAAAATCTAAATTCCAGACACCTCTCTTCCTCTATTTTATAAAACAGTTAAACCTGCATTTTTACATTTTTCCTTGATTAGCCAACCTCCTACTACATGCCAGCATCAGCATCGCATCGTCCTTTGTGGCGTTGTCACTCCTCTTTGGTTAGCACTCTTTCATTAATGTCATGTAAATCCTGAGATGATGGCACCAGAGTCTCTTATAATCTAGATATTGTATGTTTTGAATTCAAATAAACAAAAGGAAATCAAATGCTCAATAAAGAAATTAAGACCACAGAAAGATGAGAAGATGTTCAAAAATGTGAAGGCCCCATAAACATTAAATATTTTCAAGTATTTGTACTCAACACCATTGTGATGGGCATTTCCCCCAAAAGTTTTATGTTTCATTGGCGAGCTAGATACACCTTCTCATTGCTTGTTCTTCCACCCTTCTGCATACTCCAAATAGTACTGAAGTTCTTTCAAGTAGGCCACACAATTTTGTTCGTATGCTGCAGCTGGAACTTTTTTTGTAACTTCTTGCTTCAAATTTCTGATAGAAAGACTTGTGGTTAATAAAGAGAACAAGACACCTGCCTCAAAAATGTAAATGGAAATATGCCATCGTCCAAGTGAAAGTTATCATTTCCTTCCCAGATAGTACTTTCTTACATACTCAATGAATTAGAACTCTACATCACTCCCAGGCGGTAAACAACGTTTACCCTGAAACCTTTTCAACGAAGGGAATCACGGTCGTTACAACGACCGTGTTGTGATTCCGCATACCATTACTCCGCAAGTCGGAACAACAACTTGCGGAGGGGCGGAGGGGGGGAGGGGTTGGATTTAAAATCCAACACCTTCCCTAGTGTCCGTACAGACTGGAGTGGAATAGTAAATTGTACTATTCCAACATCCAGCGCCCCCCCCCCCCTCCGCAAGTCATTGTTCCGAGTTGCGGAGTAATGGTATGAATCACAACGCGGTCGTTGTAACGACCGCGTTGTGATTCCAAGCGGGGAAAAAGGCTGCAGAATAACGTCGTAGATTCCTCCGAGGCTGTCTTTCTATGACAGCATGGCACTTAGATGACAAGAACTGACATCAACTGTAATAAGAATGAGTTTTTATTACACGCATGGATTTCAAAAGCGGAAACGTAGACATTGTCTTTCTAAATATACTTGATTGCTGCCTATTATAAAACTTTTTAACATACCCTCTTTAGTTCTTATTATGCTGGTTACAAATTTCCCTTTAATAGAACCGTTTTTCATGACACTTAGCACAGTGTTCTGCCACTCTTGGTAGGATGTGTATTGTGTTACAACACTATATGACATTTATACTATGTTTCAAATTCCTCACAGTCGTTTCCTTGATTTTGTTCTTTCCTATGAGTCACTTCTGAGCTACACACATCCCCTTCTGTTTCTTCTCTTTCTTGTTCAAGTTCACTCTAAGTTATAGTTTCATTCTTGGAGTAAGCAATGTTTGTTTGCTGATGTAGTGTGAGTTTTCTATTTAACCACAACAGAGCCTGTATTTTTATTCTCACATTGTTCAATAATTGTGATTTTCGATCAGCTGATCTCCAAATGTACCAAAATCAGAAGACGCCACCGACAATTTCAATGTGGCTACAAACTTTTCCATAGTTTAATTTGGTCTGCGTTGGTGTGTATACAACTTAAGCCTTCTTATGTTCTTTTTGTAGCGTAACTCTATCTAGTTTATTATATTATTATATCTGTTTAGTTAATCTAGTTTATCATCTGTTGCTATAGGCAGGAAACTTAAATACTTTAATCAGTGTTAGCTAATGCATTAACTCGTTTTTTGACCTTAGGCAGGGCCTAACAGTTTAATGCAATTCTCTTAAGTCGATTACAGAACCATCTGCGTTGTTGGAGGCAAAATTCTGCATCATGAACCCGACAACTAATCTAATGCTTTGCACATAATCTACGCTGTAAATGCACAGTTGCGTTGCACGTTCCAAATGTACAATTTTGGGTTAACCATCTCCTAAATATACCCCACCAATAGCTTGCCGCTTATTGTTGCACCCTTCATTACAATTACAAGGTTCAGATCGAGTTACATTAAATAAAACAAAGCAAATGTCTCTATAATGTGCTCCAAATGCGAAAGAAACCAGATATAATTCTAAATCCTTCACGAAGAAAAGGAAGGCGCGGAAACATACGTATTTGTTGCACCTAACTTTGTTCCCACATATTCGAAGTAGTGCAGATTTACAATACTTGCCTTGTTCCTTTCTAATGGATAATACAAAATGATTTAAGCAATGAATAGGCGCAATGGCAATGAATTGAAAAGGACTTATAATGTCAGAGGATAAAACAGAATCTCTACACAGTTGAATCAATACAATATTTTATATAAAGCAGTAAATAGTATATACATTTCTTTTAAACGCAAAAAAAAATGTTGTGCATGGTGTCCCCAAGTGAAAGTTGGAACCAAAAAGTGACTGTACAAAGCAAGATATTTGTTTTGGAAAAGAGGGTTTCCATAAATGAAAAGAGAAAAAGAGAAAAACAGAACGACCATTTAAATGCACTTTTTTCAACAGTCTACGTATATAATTATACAGGCTGGATTATGGTCTGTTCTGTGTGTTTGTCGACGGCGTTTCGACCCTCCTATGAATGTGGGGTCTCTTCAGGACTAACGATGTAGGGACATCTACAAAAAATAATAATAATGATAAATATAAGCGTGAGGCCCATATACCGGCACAGATGCGAGAAACTATAATAAAAGGCTATAAACTGGAGTATTATCAGGAGCGTAGATCCGACCTTTGAGATACCACTTTTTGCCTACAAAAGAGGTAAAAATATTAAAGACCATCTTGTTAGATCAGCAACGGACAAGAAAGTGAACTCACCCAATACTCTTTGGAAAACTTTTCGAATTGCAATACACGTAATGTCGTGTACTGCATCTGGTGCCCCTGTAATCTTCCATACATAGGCCAGCTTTGTACAGTCACTTTTTGGTTCCAACTTTCACTTGGGGACACCATGCACAACATTTTTTTTTGCGTTTAAAAGAAATGTATATACTATTTACTGCTTTATATAAAATATTGTATTGATTCAACTGTGTAGAGATTCTGTTTTATCCTCTGACATTATAAGATCTTTTCAATTCATTGCCATTGCGCCTATTCATTGCTTAAATCATTTTGTATTATCCACTGGAACCACTGTTTTCCTATATATAACCATTACCCTGGTTCCGTTGTGAGTAGGGTTCCCCTGTTATTTGGAGTGACTTGTTCCTTTCTAAGGCACATACTGTGAGCTGACAGCGTACGTGCTCATATATGGAGTTGTACAGATTAACACTATCAGCCTCGTTCCTTTTTAGGCACATATTGTGAGGTGGCAACAAAGTGACACTGAACAGATACCACTAAGTAGTGCTTGTCTGGTAGGTCTGATCTGCACATGCGCATAAGTCCCTCCTTTATCTTTGCACCCCCGGTATATCTTTAGTTACTGAACACTCATCCTGACAGAGACACGTCTGTGTGTCCACCTGCACGTTCCCTATTGAGTTGGTCAGTAACTCCTCTGATGGCGCCCTTGGACGTAGATGCACTCGCCATACAGCTCGACTCGTTTGGCACTAGAGGCCTGACATGGAAAGAGGCCTGACGTGCAAAGAGGCCTGACGTGCAAAGTTGCCTAAGAAAAAAATCTAAATTGCATCAAAGAACGATTTGTAATTTTTGACTTCTTAGGAATCTACTAAAATGGATTTGGTAGAAGTGGGTGCCATTTGCACACCGATTTCTTCAGAATGCAGTGGTATTTTGTAAATGAACAAATAGTGATTCATAGTGCGCCACAATTCAACCTAGTTTATTAATATGCACAAGGTAGATCACAAATTGAGATTCACTAACATTGGTTAGAGTTGCATGCATTGAAGCCTGCTGGGGTCAGCAGACCACCATGTTTGTGATTGCTTTTAAATAAAGCAATATTTTTTATGCTGCTCATTTTCCGAAAAAGAAAACGGGGTGCATTTAAAAAAAGAAAATTATTTTTCTATTTTTTTAAAGGAGCAGGTAGTGGTCCCACGGACTACTGCCTGCCCCAAAAGATGTTTTTGTCGACATTCGCAAAAGAGAATTGTTACCATCTATTTGGATTTGATAGTAAAATCTAAGGGGTTTATTTGCAACATTTTGAAGTGGAACAGCGCCCCAAGCCTTCCTGCTGCGCTGCCCTGCATCAAAAGAAAAGGGCGGGAAAGTACCCTATCAATGAGATATGGTGCTTTTTTGTCCTCCCTCACAGTTTTGGCGCACAAATGGCTGCCATACACCAACGCCATCGAGCAAAGATGTCACCTGGGATGTGTAGGCTTTTGACGCATTCCTAGGTTTACAGCATATTGTAAATCTAGGGATGTGTCAAATGCCATTGGTGTTACGTGGGAACACCCACCATGGCATGCCTCAATATCACAGTGTGAGGCAACGCAACGACTTGTGCTGCGTTACCACACACCATATCTGCGAGTCCATGAAAAACCACGCAGGGGGGCTTCACATGGCCTAGAAGATATAGCCAAGCACAGTGCACCGCTGGTACGTCATAAAAAGTGACGTTTTACAACATCGTTCTTGGTCGCAAACCATTACTATATAAGTTAAGGAATCAATGTTTGGAAGGGACACCTTTTGCATGCCCCTTCCAAATACCAATTTTGTATTTCGTCTGAATCCCAAATTGCAATTTTGTAATGTGTTCCCGAGTCACAATTTGGGTTTTGTTCATTTAATAATTGCCATTTTGAAGGTTCCAAGTGCTCAAATTTGAGCCTTTAAGGCCGTAAAATCACTTAGTACATCGGGCCCTCAGCTCTCACATTTGTGAGAGGGTGTGTTAAACATTGATGGCTTTGCTTCTGGCCTTCTCCACTACATGAATGTGGTACGAGTGCAGTGCCTACGTTTGCACACACCTCCATTCCCCTTCCGACATTAAATGGAAGTTAGTGTGACCAACACTCGGAGCTCGTGCTCCCTGCATTTTCTGGTATTTCAGTTATTAATTCTTTTAGTCCCGCGCTCTGACTACTTAGGCTTTTTCAACGGCCCCCACTACAAAGAGTTTGGGGAGCTCTCTGTATGCATGAAAATGAACAGAGCATCGATAGTCTTTCATTTGTGCTTGTTTTATAGCGTGCAGAAGTTGGCCAGGCCTACTTCTTTCAAAGTGCCTGCCTCGCCCAGTTTCTCGAAAGAAAAGGTGCACTAGATCCTCGTCGCCAACTGGAGGCTATTAATTCACATGACTAGTGACAGAGAGCAATGTTGATGTTCACTGATTCGAATGAAATTGATGTATCCTCATAAATAGTGACAAAGCCCGCAACGTTGATGTTCACTGACTTTAATCTTCACCTACACACAGCATTGCACCCTTCTTGTAATCTGGTCGGATGCCAATCACTAGAGCGACAAAATGAACCCTAAAAGAGCAGCATAGTGCTTGAATATTTCACTGAAACACTTCGAGACTCTAACCCCATCAACTGAGCTCAATTTTACCCCATATTTTTAAATAAACTAGTGCCCGGAGCTAGGCTAGCCACAAAAAAGGGCCACATTTCAGCACTTTTCCCAAAATAAATACACATAACCGTGAAAAGGGGACAGTGTCCAATTACAAACACTCTCCACGAAGGAGAGATATCTGACCAGTGGTTCTCTGTTGACACCAGCTAAAATATTGGCAGTTCAGAGAGCCAATCCCAATTACAGGGCCATGCTCCTGACAAATGGGGCTTGCAGGTCCTCTGGATTAATTATCCTGGTGTTTGACCATAGTAACGCTGTGCTCCATTAGAGACCTATGGACTACGGTTCGACCACCCCAACTTTCAAATGGAGCACAGATTGGCTTGCAGAGAAGACAGCGATAAAGTGTGCATGTGCAGCTAGCACACCAGCCAGACTCCCAAGCAGACTTTAAATTCAATCTCCGGGTCTAGCCATCCCTCCTTCCTATCGTGAATTGAACCTTGAGGTCTGGCCAGGGAGGAAAAGTGTGTAGTGAGTCAAACTGGCCTACTGCAAACATATGAAGTGAATGATGGGTAGATGGGTTTAGTGAAGTGATATACACACAAATCTTCAGTGACACTCTGGTGGCGTGGCACTACTTTGATGCCCACATGCATTAGCCGTCCCTGACCATGCAGGAGCTGTGTCCTCAGAGTCAATCATTTACAACCCCTCCCTGCAGGAATTCAGGGAGGCCGGCGGGCCCTGTAAATTGATCGGGAGTGTCTGGGTGGGAGCAGAAGGAGGACACCAAGCAGCAGCACACCAGGGTCTGCGTGGTGCTCCGAATTGGTCAAGGGACCTCCCCAACTACATGGAAAATTGTGCCCATCTTATATTTATCTTTTTTATTTTCATTACCATCACTGCAAAACTTTATAACTCTCATTACAAAATTACGCTCTACGATAGCTGCCATATATCCTTATAGTGAGAGCTTCAGAGTGCCTGTTATCAGCGATGCAGCAGCCCTCTGCACACTCCCCTGTGATGTCCTACTTTGCTGGGGAGCTAGGACACCGTATAGTAGATTCATGTGCATGTATCAAGGGACTACTTTGAGCCCATTTACGTAAGTTAAATGTGTGTGAAAAAAGAAAGACATTTGCGAAATCCCATGGGCTGATACCAACACACGATCAAGCCACTGACTGTAGGGGGACCCACCAAAACAAGCCAACGGCTGGAGGGGGCTAGCCATTGACTAAAGGGGGGCCTACCAAAACAAGCCAACGGCTGGAGGGGACTAGCCATTGACTAAAGGGGGGCCCACCAAAACAAGCCAACGGCTTAAGGGGGCTAGCCATTGACTGAAGGGGGGCCCACCAAAACAAGACAACGGCTGGAGGGGGCTAGCCATTGACTAAAGGGGGGCCTACCAAAACAAGCCAACGGCTGGAGGGGACTAGCCATTGACTAAAGGGGGGCCCACCAAAACAAGCCAACGGCTTAAGGGGGCTAGCCATTGACTGAAGGGGGGCCCACCAAAACAAGCCAATGGCTGGAGGGGGCTAGCCATTGACTGAAGGGGGACCCACCAAAACAAGCCAACGGCTGGAGGGGGCTAGCCATTGACTAAAGGGGGGCCTACCAAAACAAGCCAACGGCTGGAGGGGACTAGCCATTGACTAAAGGGGGGCCCACCAAAACAAGCCAACAACTGGAGGGGGCTAGCCATTGTCTGAAGGGGGACCCACCAAAACAAGCCAACGGCTGGAGGGGGCTAGCCATTGACTGAAGGGGGACCCACCAAAACAAGCCAACGGCTGAAAAGGGCTAACACAAAGCCCATCTCTGTAAATAGTATATTGGATGCTGTGTGTAATGTTGACATGGTCTCTGGCATTCAGCTAAAGCTGCCTGAAGCCAGACATAATCAGCCTTTTCTAAACTTTGCCTGTGAGAGACAGCTTCTTTCAAAGAGGAGGTCTCCCGAGCCACCTTCATAGTGTATGTAACCTCATCTAGTAACGGGCCCAAGGTAATCTCTGCCCCCATTGGACCTGCAAAACGACCCAGTAGACACTTCATGAGGGCTGGTGAGACTCCTATTAAGGAGTCATGTCGCTAACATAACAGTTCTCAGCTACTTTACAAAAGATAAATATATATTTGGGCAAGTGGGAGTTTGCTTACAGAAATATAATTTTGTATTCCTTTGTGAAGCCTGGGGCAGAGTTGTGATCTCTGGTCAGTAATCCCACCTAGACAGTAGAAAAACTTCTAGTTGAGAGCAGAGCCAACCGCAGAGCAAGATTTCTGACCTCAGCCATACCAGGGAATGCCGGATCGCCTTATCTTAAGGATATAAGCTAAATGTTCCTGTTTCTAAAAGCGATGGGAGTAATTGAACTATACCCCTGTCATTTAATTATAGCAGTGGTCCAAGGAGAGCTCGAAGTAGGTGGCATAGAAAGCGCCATCATCTTTTTTTAGCTGGTCGAAGCCCCCAGGACCCGTGCTGCAGCGCGGTAGAACTGCTGGCATTACCCTGGGTATAGGAATTCCACCTTCAGGGTACCATGACAATTCACTGACATCTCAGTTGGACTGAGGTCTCAAATGATTGAGAATCAGTTTAAACCAATTTATTCACAACAGTTTTGTTTTATTTTTAATTCTGGTAATCGCAGTTTTACGTACCATACTATAAAGACAAGACTACAAGCAGGAAAGTGCAAAAAAACCCGCAACACTGCTTGACCTCACCCACAGCTGATAAGAGACAACTAGATACTCCAGCAGCCACGAAACAACTCAAGATCACAAAGACATTGGAAATAACTACAATGCAAACTTTAAGAACTCCAACCAAAGCTAATTCAGTCCAAGAGATGTGACAATCTATTTAAATTAGTCTTTTGCAGCCAATAGAATTATTCCGTGATGGAACAGGTCCTACCAATATTCAGTGGAGGTGTGATGCTCTCAGACAGGGTAGGGTACCGATTCCTTGCTGGAATCCCTGAGCCCCAGTCTTTGGTGGAGAGGGACCCCCACTGTAGTGTGGCAGCCCTCCACGTGCCATTCTTCAATTCAGCTCGAGAAGGGAGCTCTGCTGGTTTACAATGACAGAGTCTCCGATGACTCCACAGATGGAAACCTTTGACCTTCGGCTCATCTGCCAGAAGGCTGCTAGTGAATGAATCTTGAAAGGTTCCCCCTACTTAAATCAGTATTCGATGTTCATTTTCTTGCCGAGGACTACCAATGCTGTGGGGGTTTGTTGCAGAAAAACACAACAACAATTTGCCCTGACATCTCACCATAATGTGATACATGATCCAACATTCAAATTTAGCTCGAAGAGCACCTGCGTTGGCATCCAAAGCAACCTTGCCAATGTGTGCCCACCGAGCTAATGGCAACTTCCTTCTGCTGGTCTCAAAGAGGTGACGGTTGAACTATTTATTTACTTTTTTACCGTTTTATATAGTGGGAACTCAACCCGCGGTCAATAAAGCGTTTTACGCGAGCACCCCTTGCATTACACAAGGACAAATTTATTTTTAGGCTCTGAGAGATTAAGTGATTTGCCCAGAATCACAGGATGTTGATCCCACGCAGAGATTCAAACCTGGTTCCCCAGTTCCAAAGTTGACAGCTCTATGGGTAGTGCTACATCTTCTCCTCCATGGTCTCTGCTACATCACGGGTGACAGGCCACGTGCCAAATCAATTATGAGCCCCTAAGCATCCACTCAGCTCTAAACATATTTTGCACTATGAAACTCACCAAGAAGGAATTTTTAGGTCTCGCCTAGTGACGCAGCGCATGCACTGCTTGCCTCTGCGAGATCTATTGTTGTCGATTTCTGTTTGGAAGGGGGACAGGACATGTGCACATGTACGGCTTGCGTCGTTTCACGTCGAATCTCAAATAAAAGTAACCTCCAAACTCATCCTGTCTCCAAATATTGCAAATGAGCCAGGAAACATAAAGCAGTGCCAGGGAGAGACGGGGTGGCGTCATATAGTGTGCTGAGTGCGTTTCAGAGGCTTGTGGGGGCATCGCACTTCATACATCTACTTTCTCAAACCACCCCATCCCTTTTCTAAAAATATAATATCGGCCCAAACAAGCAAGTGCTATGCCATTCTCTCTACGGGATTCGGTGCCCATGGGCAGAGGGTTACTGTAGACAGAGTGCGCGTGGAAAAAACACCAGCCGCCATACAGGGAGAGGGCACAGTTTCAGCAAATAACCTGCTGTGTACCCTGAAAAACACCCACCTACACTCCTATGAAAGGTCAGGTTGCAGCGGTGCCAATTAACTGACAAAATTCACTGCCAAGGGCACAGTGTGTGACCGCAGAGCGCCGCCTCAAAAATAGAAACCATCGGCTCCACAAAACACTCCGAGGCCTGTTGAATGGCGAACGGAGGCGGGCAGTGCCCAGGGCATTAGAGATACATAAAGGGCGGAAACTGGCAGTGCCCAGAGTGTTATACACTTCACAACGCATTGGAAAGGAGTGCGGGCAACTAGTGCCGCAAAATTAAAAAAACACCGCTCCTAAACAACAGTATTCTGAAATAAAAGGCCAAGAATACAAGTGCAGCCGCGGTGCCAAGGGGCATGGCAGTATTATGGCCAACGGTCCGAGGGTGATGACACATAAAACAGAACGCCCTAAATCTGGACTAAACTCCACCAAAAGATATTTTTCCGAAATAAAGCTTGGTTGGCACTGCCAGGGTCCCAAGCTGCAGCGGAGGCCGCGAAGGGGCGGGGTGACTAGCCGGCGGGCAGCGGCAAAAACCTCTTTTCAACATATACCTATAAAACATGTTGCAGGTGAGCTAGACGGGCAGTGCCCGATTACTGCACACCAAGTGCACACGCACGTGTCCCAAAAGGCCTTGGCACTGCTAACCTGAACTGACCTGCCCCGCAGACCAAAAGTGATGGGTGAAACACCCATGCCAAACAAGCACCCACATTCTGGAAGTATTACCCCTCAGCAGCACCCCAAATAAAGTGCACGCTCCAGGCATGTGTGCCCTGGCAGTGCCAATCTGTGTCCTCGTATGCACAGGCAGGGTGAGGAAAGAGGTGCCATCAGGCAGACACACGTGGAGTCACACTCTGCAAAGGCCGTGCCCACACAACGACTGCACAGTGGGCTGGCATTCTAAAGCCAGGGCGCGTTGGCAGTGCCACTCTAAAATATGCAGAATGCTGAGGAGGCGAGGGGCACGCTTACTAGACACAAAGAAAGACAACTTTGAGAACAAGCATTTGCAATGCAATAGGTCTCGCTTTTATGAGAGTTTGAGCTATTGGCATTGCAAATATCAATGCCTTTTATTTTTGTTTTTGTTTTTAAAAAATAAATAAAAGGCATCGTCATTTACAATGCCAATAGCTTAAACTCGCGTAAATGCGAGAGCTATTGCCTTGCAAATGCTTGTTTTAAGTGTGCACAAGTGCTATGAGCAATGCACCTATTTATTTTCTTTTCTTTCTTGTGCTTTGACTTCCGCCAGATTGCAGTATAAGGTTGGAGCCTTCACCCATCCTATTATTCCCAAGTTGGTGGTGGCGGAGGGTGTTAGTTTATCACTCACTAGACCCCAAAGTACATACGTTTGCCGAAAAATAGCCCAGGTTAACTCCAGCCCAAAACTTTGCACTATCTTCAGGGTTCTGAAAGCTACAAACCTGGTCCTTTGGAAAGGCATAATCTTCTGACGCCAAGGCTTTGATGATTGCTGGATTCCAAGCTGAAAGAGTCCACTGATGACAAACGGTGACCCATGCGAACTGCTAATTGGCATATGTGTCTGGGAAACTGTCAATCAGAGCATCTTCTGGCTGTCCCTGCTTTTTCCGGGGGTCAGGGAGCTGGATATGGACTGTCTATGGATCCCTTATCACAAGTAAGGTACACTGGTAGAGCATGTGTGTACATCTGTGTGGCTGTGTGTGTGAACGCTTGAAGTAATATGAAGATGTCTGTGTTTGTGGGAGGGTTGGAAATGGTCAAGCAAGGAGATGGTTGCAGGGTTCAGAGAGTGATAGTATGTGTGGAGGGCAGGTCATCCTGGCCAAATGCCTATAATAGACGCTTTTGACATTGTGTTCATCCCTGGCACAAGAGTGCCCCATCAGTGATGTAATATATCCATTCTTGGTGTCATTTTCACCAGTCCATAACACATTGCGGGCATTCTTATTAACATTTTGGCTACCCCTAGCATAATAGTGGCCCATCCGTCACATATTGTGGGCATGCATTCTTGACAACATTGTGGTTATCTCTGGAACAATAATGCCTTCTGTTGATGTATTAGGCCATTTTGATGTCATTGTTTGCCAGCCTTGTTAACATTTTGCTGTATAATTTTGGCCATTTTTGAAAAGTGTTTTGCATTTCTGATCAAACATTCTAGTTAATCCTGAACTATAAGCCCATCCTTGACTTGTTGTGGGTACCCTTTACACCGCTCTGGCATGTCTGACATAAAGGTGGTACATCCTCAGCATTCTGTGGGCATTCCTAGTCACACTCTTGCTATAACTGTCATAATAATGACTCATATTTGACACATTGTGGCCATATTTGGCAACATTTTTGACAATGTATTTAATAAAAATGTGAATATGGTGTTGTGGACGGCGAACGACCTTTACAACGCGGTCGTTACACCGCAATACATTTACATCGCGGTCATTACAATGCAAGTCGTTACAACGACTTGCGCTGGGTGGCGCTCTACACTAAGGAATAGTATGATTTACTATTCCAACACTTTCCCTACTGTTACATACACTGGAGTTGGAATAGTAAATCATACTATTCATAAGTCCAGCGCCTCTGGCGCAAGTCGTTGTAACGACTTGCGTTGTAATAACTGATCGCGTTGTAACGTCACATATTCCGAACATGCAAGTTTTTCATTAAAATTACAAGCCTCTCCCTTGAGAATCATTCACATTTTCAGCCCTAAAAAGTTTCCTAACCAACCCAGCGGAGCAGTAGGCCCCGAGTAAGGAGAGACTGTTAAGAACAGAGACCATTTGTCTGTAAGAAAGGCGTCATCAGTAGTATTACGGGAGCAAATCTCTGCCACCGACTTTACTCTATTCTGATCTAAAAAAAAGTCTCTAATTTTAGAAATCTGAATCTTCCCCAGTTCTTAATAGCCATTGACGAAATACAGGGGTAAAGATGATGAAATTTTTATATTTTTGGAAATTGCAAACCAATGTATTTAACAAAAAAAACTCATTTCGGAAACATATTTCAAATTGTTATATGCTGATTTCAGGAGGCCAGCCCTGATTATGAGTCCTTGATACCAGAGGAAATATAACTCTCTGCCTCTTATTTAATTAATTGTGTGGAGGCATTTTATTATCTATAATAATTAGGGTTTTTATAGTGTGTTTGATACTGGTGTTTGAGGCCAGAGCAAGTAGGTTTGATATAACCAATCTGCTATCTGACCTTTTTAAGTTCTATATAACCGAGTAGCAGACGTACTGTATAATCCTGCAGGATTTGCCTGGATTTGATGATTGTAAAATTAGTATACTTTACAATTTTCTACCAATTTACTAGATTGTTAGTCACATTTTCTGATTGGGAACCTACTTGCAGGGGTAACTGAAAAAAGAAGTGAAGAAAGATGGTATATACATTTTGAAAAATGACATGCCATATGACATTGTATGACCAGTTTTTCTTTAATGCCTGCTAGACATGTAGCCCTTTTAGCCAGATTTCAATGCCTGATTCACAAAGGGAGACTTACACTTTTGTGCAAGTGTACTGCTTTTAGGTATTCACAAACTATGTGCAGATTTTTAGGACTCCACACCCCTATGCTTATCTCAGGTCCGATTGTGGACTCTTCTGGTGTGGAGAACTCCACACACATAAGTTTAAGGAATGCAGAGTCGTAAAACTCCGCACGTAGTTTGTGAATGCCTAAAAGTAGTAAACTTGCACAAAGGTGTAAGTTTACATTTGTGAACCAGACCCTCACTGTTTTGCCACCATGTGCTACTCAGTAGGGAGGGTAAGGTTTGTCTAATACACATTTCTGCCGTCCCTCGACGTGTGTTTAAAATTTTAAAAAAGCAGGGAAATGGAATCTATTAAATTAAAGAAGTAGGGGCACGCCGTGCCCTACCGATCCCACCCACTTCGACTACTGGTTAGAACAATATTTAATTAATACCATCTCAGAACATCTAGGGTGTTGGCCAATGTCTGTGAAAAATGTGATGTAAAATGCACTATTTGGACCTGTTTTTATCAACGTTTACATGACGTAGACCTCCACAAATACCCTTAGAGGGAGTTGGGCCTGTTTGTTTCACTCACTCGCGTGGTCCATTTTGAAGCAGGTATCTGCTTTCAAAGTTCATCGGCAATCGCTGCATTTATGTGTTAAATGTAGAAACATATCTTCTGCATTTGGAGGCATAACAGGTAGTGTTTTGTACTGCAAGCTGAACAGTCAGTCTCCTAAACCAGCTCTCTCAAAGGGGGGCACTATGACTATCCTGTGAGTTACTCCCACCAAGTTAGGGAAAGCTCTGTTACAAGGTGGCAGATAAAACAGAGGGTTATGTAAGTAAGAACTGGATTCATGGGTCATGGAGACATAATACTGGCACAGCAGAGACTGAAGGCAGTGTCCCAGCATGGGAAAGATGTTTGCTTCAATGAATAGTAGTTCAAGCCATTATCCACGAGTAATGTGCGATACCGTGCTAACTTTTGATATAGGGGAAATAGAGAGAGCGTTGAATAGTGTGGCAGCAGGTAGGGCTCCGGGTCCGGACTGCATCCCAGCGGACATTTTTAAATTTGATAAGAAAAACTGGCTCAAATATATACATCATATGGCCAATGGACTTGCAAGAGGTGCTCCCTATTTATAAAAAAGGGGATCGTGCCAGCCCAAGTAACTACAGGCCCATAAGTCTCATAGATACCATGCAAAAGATTGTGGCTAGACTTGTGCTGACAAGGGTAAATACTTGGATAGATGACCAAGAAATTCTTTCCACCTTTCAAGCTGGCTTCCATCCTCATGTCAGTACTATTGATCAAGTTTTTAGATTCATGATGATTTATTGGAACACCGTGGTTTTAACAGGGGGGGCTCTCTATGCTGCATTTATAGATCTAAAGTCAGCATTTGATTTGGTGCCCCGCTCTAAGCTGTGGCACTTACTTAAGGAAGTAGGGATGCCCCCTGAGATTTTAAATTTTATCATTAAACTTCATGAGTCTAACTATGCCCGGGTTCGGTGAGGTCAACAGGGAGAGATAACAGATCGGTTTCCTGTGACCAAGGGGGTACGGCAGGGCTGTGTTTTGGCCCCCACCCTCTTTTCTCTGTTTATAAATAATGTTATCTCATACTACTCTCAATATCCAACTGATGCTCCTACTCTTGCTGGCGTGAGGGTTCCACTTTTAATGTTTGCAGACGACGCCCTAATCTTATCTAAAACACAATCAGGTCTGCAACGAGCCCTCGACAGATTCACTTTATTTTGTAATGACCATGAACTTATAGTTAATGTTGATAAGACTAAGTTCATGGTGTTGCATAAACATAAAAAAGTGAAAAGCAGAGTTGTAATGAATGGTGCACCGTTGGAGCAAACTGACACTTTTACGTACCTGGGCGTAACGATGGGCAAGAGGATGAATTGGAAGCCACAGATAGATTTATTAGCCCTTAGGCATAATCAATTAGCAGGGGCCCTTCTAAAAGAGTACCGGCTGTCTTATACTAAACCGGTAGGTCCAGCACTTGCCATATACAATGGGAAAATCAGGGCTTCCATAATTTATGGTGCAGAACTTTGGGGCTTTGATAACCTATGCCCCTTAGTCCTGGCCCAAAATAAGTTTTTGAGATCTTTGACTGGCCTTCCCCAATCATCCCCCCTCAAACCCCTGCTTTTAGATCTGGGATGTATTTTTATTGAGGAGGCAGTGGGCTTTAGACCTCTCGCGTATTGGAGACGGCTTTGGACAACCCCTGAGCTAGTATCATATGCCAAAGCAGTTAAGCATATCAGAGAAGCTGATATGTCTTCAAAAATTACCTGGCTGAAAAAAATCAAGAGCACGCTGGTCGACATGGGGCTTAGGCATTTGTGGGAGGACCCAGAAGGGAATCAGTTTCCATCTAAAAATGATTTTAAATCTCTTTATTGGGACATGGTTTGTCTTAAGTCCCTGTCACTGGTGGATAGTGTATCCCTGACAGGCCTCTTTTTAGATCATAAGTACGAATATAGGTTGGAGGCCTACTGGGATGTCATTACGAGACCTGGTGACACGAAACTGTATCACCAATTTAGAGTGGGTACCCTCCCCCTTAAAACCTTTACGGCAAAATGGGGAGATGGAGACACAAAATGCACTGTGTGTACATCTCAGGATGAGTTCATACTCCATGTATTTTTTGTATGCCCTGTGTATAAGGGTCCTCGTAATAAATGGATTAAGCTGATCTGCCGTAATATTGGCACAAGATCATCCCAAATAGCACTGCGTATCCTAAAGACAGATACAAGGGAATCAGTAGTCATAGCTATGGCAAAATATTTGAGCTGGTCATGGGCCCTTAGAAGAAGTAGCTTGGCTGCTAATGCAGGCTCCATTTTGCATTAATGAAGAGGATAATATTATGTTAGATGTCTTCTCTCTGATGGTCATGTGGGATTATTGTCTCTTCTTTTATGTGGCTCCCTTTTGATATATATATATATTTTTTAATATAGCATAATTAATGTATTTCTTGTGGTACACACGGTTTTATATACACATGGTTTTATATAATGTTTTTATATGTGTCTTTTATGATTGAAAAATTATCGAATAAAGACAAATTGAAATTGAAGTATGGCTTAATCCTTCTCAGGTAATGCGGCTAGAATCTGGAACTCACTTCCTCCAACCCTCCGAACCACAACCTCTATTCGGACCTTCAAAACAGATCTTAAATCTTTTCTCTGGCTTAATTCAACTCTCTCTCATGTCCCTCAAGTCTGAATGGCATTATTTGAACGCAACACTGTAAATATGTCTCCTATACCTATATTAACTTAATTCTTGCACCTCTTATTTTATCTTGACCATTTTAATTATCCTGATTGTATTTGCAACTTGTTAGTGTGTAATTTTCCTTATGTAGCATACTTGGTTATATCGTAAAGTGCTTTGACACCTTTGGGTTAAGTCCGCGCTATATAGAACTGCTTTAAATAAATAAAAAATAAAACATCTTTTGCATTGGTGAATGCCATAGCCCAACCATCACACCAACAAAATGTATCCATTGCATCATTGCATAAATACGCCAGACTTTACCCCACCATGGGGAGACAGGAGTGGGTCCGTTGCATTCCAAGCTTGTGCGAGTGTGAGATTTGCAGCCCAAAGCAGAGGATCAAGTAGAAGTCATTTACTGCATCACAAATGCTAACCTGAATTAGCAGTGTGCTCCCAATTGACTCCTGCAGAAAGTATGATGACGATTTCAAGTCGGGTGGGGTCAACCTAATAGTATTCTTCCTAGCTGTTTAGAGACTGCTGGGAGTCAGGCATGTGGACGAGGAGCATGCCAGACGTCATGACAAAGCATCAGTTCCATGGAAAGGGGAAGCCTGTTTTTAAAGGAGGCGTGGCCTCAAGGTCTGCCTCACAAACGCCAACCTATCCCCTAGCTTCAAGGCTAATAGACCACGTCTCCTGAAAACCGAAACTCTATCGAGAAGGGAGGGAGAGTGAGGGTTCCCGTCCTAAAAAGGATTTCTTTTTAAGCAGTTCCATGATACACACTTCCACTGCTATACAGGATTACCTTCGATAGAGCATCAGGGGTGAGTCTGCTAGAACGTCAGGAGTACTTCGGTGTGATTCGTACAATATAGAGGCCCGTCTCCTCATCCCCAGTGTGAACACTATTAATTATTCTTAAACATTAATTTATAGCCACCCTCCTTATACTTGGGTGCATGTTGAGGAGGTTGTTGCTGTCATCCATATATTTACCTATAATTTTCTAGAGATATGTATTTAACTTCCTCACGCCATCTCAGCATATATTGATCTTGAATGGGTCTTTGGTCTTCAGTCCTTAATATAAACAGGATGCCGCTTTAGCCTTTGATCCAAGTGTACGTAGCTTCTCTGTCATAGTGACTTTCCTGCTTCCACCCTTCTTAGTCTCATCCAGCTTCGGCCAATGTAGCAACTGTGTCAATTGTCAAGTATCTCGTCCGTCCAGGTGAAGATCTTCCACACAGTCCTCTCTATCCTTCAGGCTCCTATAAAATTTTAAAACAAAGGTGTTCAAATGTTTGCTTGGCTGTTTTACATACTGATTCACCAAAGCATTTATGAGTATAAGAAGTAGTACTACAGGAGTAGTTTTTTGGGTACTGCTACATGCCTTCGCGAATCTTCCTTGAAACAATGTTATGTTATGTTATATTGATTTCTATTGTGCACTAATCACCCAAGAGGGTATCCAGGTGCTTGGACAGGTGTGTAGGTGTGTGGTTCCCAAGGTGCTTATACGAAGAATGGGTTTATGTTATGTTAACAAGATTTATTAAAGCGCATGGCTGACCCAACAATAGGGCTTCCCAGCGCTACACCATTAATTTAGGGTATCTCACAGCAGAAATTACACAGAGTTTGAAATGCATCATAAGCACCCAGAAAAGGTACTAGGTTGGAACTAGCCACGTTTTGAGCTGTGTCCTAAAACGAAGATGGTTTTGCGTATTCCTTAGATATAAGGGCAGACTATTCCAAAGGGCCAGAGCTGGGGCCCAAAGGGAATGGCCTCCTGGTCTCTTTCTTTTACACTGGGAAGGTTTCCCGAGGTCTTCAGCTTCTTGCAGAAATATTCAACTCCTTATTAGCAAAAGTGCAAAGAGGGGACAGTCCTGTCCATTTGTACCAATTTTATATGAACATTCCCTGAATATTCACATTTTATTTCCAGTTTAGGGTGTTTTGGAGCAATTTACAAAGGCTTGTAAGAGTACTTAAAAAAGCACTGAGGGTAAAATATTACATTTAAAAAAATGTTTTGACAATAGATCCCTGGGTCATATTTGTGGAGATTGTGAGATTTCCATATTCACTCTTTTGCTAAACTACATCAGAGTAAACGAGCTCCACTCAGAGGCACTGGTGGTCTGCAAGATCATACTGAGTTTCATGGGGGACCAATGGTGTGAGAAGTTGGCCGGGTATATGCTGTCCACTGGTTAAAATGGGCACCTTGCACCAGTCCAAACGACCCTTGTTGATGATTAGGTTGACACCATCCGTTTTAAAGTTAGCATTTACCATGAGGTTATAATGCACTTAAGAGTATATGCTTGGCTGCATCACAAACAACCCCGGAATGTAGGTTCTGAAGGCTGCAGAGGGGCTCTGCTCAGGCATGGGCACCCTGTCACATAAAGCCCAGCACCCTGCCTTCAGGATTGTTAAGGCCTGCCATAGGGGTGACTGATAGGTTTATATGTGCAGTGATTAGGATAGATATAGTGAACCTACATCTAAGTAAGGGGTGCATGCACCACCTTACACCGGCTGCTGTAGCAGACCTGTTGTGTCATTTTGAATGGTCACCCAGGGGTGGCATAATACATGCTGCAGCCCCTGAGAGGCCTCTGGGGTACCTATGCCCTGGGTACATAGTATACCATACACTAGAGACTGATAAGGGTACCCCATAATCAAATCTGGAGTGTACCTAAAGTACTTGCAATCAATTTAGAGGAGAAAGCAGCTAGGCTGGGGTCCTGGATAGCAGGATCCCAGCCATTCTAAGTCGAAAACAGTGAAACATCAGCAAAAACTGAGGGTAACTATAAGAAGCAGATCCTACTCTCCTACAGATGGTTCATGTCATGCTGTTAATTGTGGTAAACATTGAAGGACTGTGAAAGGGTAGTAAGAGCAGGCGGGGTCCATGAAAAGCTTCCCGCTGCAGGATGTCTCAGCGCTCACTGTGCACATATGTGTTTGGATTCCAGTTTATGGGTGTGAATCCCAGCAGGGAAAATTCCTTTCTAGGTTGATAAACTGAATTCCATTAAGTTGAATATTTGAATCGTTTTTTATGTACAGTGCTTTGGAACGGCAAACACTGTAGTGCTAAGCACTATGTGAAATATGTAATGGCTGAGAATTTTGATCACAGTCTGAAATGTATTCAGATGACACATATTCTCAAAGCAGATTGCTTTCTTCCTCCTTAACTCTTCCTACTCTTACAGTACACTGCAGAGAGAGCGAATTTCAGTAAAAACATGTCATAATTCCCAATATACATATATTTCACGCTGCATTGGTAAAACCAGTAAATCCATAGCTGGAACAGAAAGTCTCTCTTTGCTGGTACACTTCATGGGAATGCACACACAGGGATGCTAACGCGTGTTGACAGGCACCTGCCAGAATCCCACCAGACAGTCTCTGCTTTGGAGGAAGTGTGATGTTTGCAGGTCACGTGCAGTCCATTGTCAGCTCAACAACCCTTTTATTCACAGAAAACCCCAGCGCCCTCTGGTCTCTGACCTGTGACCCAACAGGGATGCCCAATTCAAGTGCATGAACCTGACACATGGAGCGTGCTCTGTGGACCAGCAACATCCAGAGCAACAGCATTGAAAACACATGTATCTTCATTTATAGTGCAGCAGTAATAGTAAAACTGTGCAGGTTTGGTATTACTAACCCCCCCCCCCCCTGCCCCCTCCTGGAATTTGAGTAATGTGACTTTGGGGGTTATAGAGTTTGGTGGGTGCAGGATGTCTGTCAGAACGTGGAAGGTGTGTGTCCTGGTTGTCATATTTAGAGTACAAACGTGTCTTTTCACTGATCTGCCATTTTTTGTAGGATGTCTGGCATCTGACAAACACTCAGTAACACCCCTCCACCCACACACACACTCTTCTAAGCTGGCCTGAATTCCAGCGGTAAGCCAGGATCACTGCAAGAGTCAGTCACACCTTCTGAAATTCATTGTGAATCATAACTAACATTTAACTGGTTCTGGATTCAAGAATGGCAGAGGATAGATAGAGAGGCTCTAGGAGCAGGACAGTTCCAAATGTCCTGTGTGCAGCCGTAGAGGGATTGGCTCAAGCTCTGTTGTGTTTTTTTTTTAAAGCAGCAGGCACGCCTTATTAAAAAATTATTAAATTAAAATTGGCATCTAAGTTGAAGGCATCATATGAAATAGGCCATTGCACCTTTTGATACAATGCCTTCTCCAAGCGCCTGCAGTCGTGAAGACCTGTTTCGGTGATGGGGCAGGTCATTGCGCTGACACTCAATGGGGACACGGCTCTTATCCGCAGCCAAGGTTTTAACAATAAACACCCAGACTCAGGTCTCATTAATATTCAGGGCTGCGGTTCCTGCACTGATTTGTCTGAGAGAAAAACATCACGAGAGGAGGGGAGGGGAGGCAGCTGATCAAGAGAGTACAAGCCCTGGAGCAGGAATGGAAGAAAGACTAATGGCTTGGAAATGCTAATGCTATTATGTCTGGCACTCAGCAATGAGACGGTGCTGTTCTGCTTTGTTGTTGTGCTCTCTGTATCTGCAGGAGACCCTGTCTTTGCTGATATCTCTTTCAGAGCTTATAATGCTCGTCTCCGGAAGGCTCCTGGCTTTTACGTGTGTTTGGAAGAGTTATTACACTTACATAGCGCCCATTGTAGATACAAGACCCAGTTCTAGGCGCTGAACACTGAATAGCTTTTAAGACCATGATTACAAGGTGGGCGCTGTAAACAGTAAGGTATTTGTTGAAGTTTATAAGTACCTTTATCCGGTGGAACGGTATTTATTGTTTACGGTAAAATGCACTATTTTCTGAGTTTTCCTCTGTAAAATGGGAAATTACCTAATGGAATCAGTGTTTTCTGCATCAAAGGGCCTGATTAGGAGTAAAGGTGGTATTTATTGCACATGATAAATATGGATACTACGGAGTACATTATTTATAGGGGTTGGCGGAGGGAGTTCTGCCAACGGGTGAAAAATATGCACATTGCGCTGCAATTTGGCACTGGTAGCGCGAGCAGTGCTGAAAAATCAGCGGTCAGCGATGCACAGGAGCGAGCGGCCGTTCAAGCTCATTCTACTGCCGCTCGAGTACAAAATTTACTCGAGCAACATCAAAGCTACTTAAGAAGCAGCCCTCTGACTACGACCGCCCACGTTAAATAATTCGCACTAGGGGTAACATATTTCGCATTCCTGGTGCTTCACAGGAAAAAACTCTGCCATGTGGCGATTGACCGAATTTGACAGGAACTCGCCAAATTCCACCAATCCTGCTGGAGGAATGACTCATTCCGCTCACTCCTAATTATTTATCAAGTGGGATAAATAAGAGTTGTTGGGAAATGAAATCCAGATTTTTGTGTTTTACGCACCAAAATCCACAGGATATGGTAAATGCCGTTTGGCTTTCCCCAGTTAAATTGACCTGCTGAAATTTAACAAAGGTGGAGTTATTTATTTAACACATCCGATAATTATCAGATGCGTTAAATAACTAACAACTCGTAATTCAAATCCATGCACAAATAGGGGTTTAGGCATGACTCAAATTTAACCACCAACCTCTAATCAGGCCCATAGTGTGCATGCATTGGAATTTACCGTACTTTGTTCACAGGTAAATTGTAGGGGTAAGAGGTTAATTACTGCATGACTTCAAATTCCGATTCCTGTACAAACCTCAGTTTGCACAGGGATCGAAAGTAACCCCCACCTCTCAATCAGGGCCTACGTTGGTCTGAGGAAGACTCTAAGGGCTTGATTACAAGTCTGTGACCGCCAAACTCGTGGTGGCGCAGGAGTGGCGGTCCACCGTTTTGCTGATAACGACTTACAATGTTACAGTCGTTCCCTGGCGGTGGCACAGGAGCACCACAATGCATTATGCTGAGCAGGGACTGGCACAGTCCAGCTCAACATATTTTGAGTTCTTGCACCACCAGCCTTTTCATGGAAGAGCCCCACCATGAAAAGGCTGGTGGGCAAGAACAGAGGGGGCCCTATAGGGCCCATGTCCCCCACGCCATGGTGATAGATTCAGGGGGGGCGCAACATATGCCCCCCTGTTTTTATACCCCCAGTTCTAGCACAGCATGGACATCACCGTCCATGCCGTGCTGGAACTTTTTTGGCCGTTCCCATTGTGGTGCCTGTTTTCAAGGCACCGCCATGGGAACGGCCAAAGGACCGCTGACCGTTTTACGAGATGGACATTTTCAACTCATAATAAGGTCAATGGCCCTTGCGCTCCTTTGGCATAATCGGGCCCTAAGTTTTGAGAGCGGAGATTCAAGCAACATGTGGGAGGAATAAAGGGAAAATTCAAAGATTGTGGAATCATTCTAAATTATGTGTATCAACTTTGGATTCCACCCTGAGGGTATTTAGGAGCTGATTTGTCATGCATTCATGCATCAAGCAGCAACAGATTTGATTCTAGCCCCCAGTTTGATCCAATGCAATTTCATGGTCCTCCTTTCTAAAGCTTACACTCACACACCCTCGGGCAGATTTACCAAGAATGAAGCATGAAAATCTGCACATTGTGTGAATGTCCAAAAATGGAGCCGCATCATGTTTACAACACGTTACTTGCTGATAATATAAATGCAATGTTTGGGTGACCATAAATAGGATTTACTGTTGTCCAACGGCGATTGTACTTTGGATTATCGAGGATAGGCATATTGTGGTATGAGAATATCATGGACAGAATATTGAGAGACAAAATAAAGAAAGGTAAGTGCATATAAAGGAAATATAGGTTCATTATTCTTAAATCTACCTCTAGGTACCTTGAAGATATATATATGTTTAGATTATCGAAATGTGGAATAGGTACAGAAAATCTCTATTTACTTACCTTTTATGTACCAACCTCAATATTCTGATCATGATATTTCTAGACATCAAGCTTCTTATCTCAATACTCTGAGGGCACACCTCCAACGACACAGAGACTACCAACCATTGACTTGCTTGAGATTTGACTCCAGCACACCCTCCTGTACAAATCTCTTTGCACAACTAATCAAGTGTCAATCATGTAATATGTCTCATTAATAGAAAAATTCCATGTATTGCGTATTGAAAATGAACACGATTTTCTTCTGCTCTGTGTTTGCTCCTGTTTTCATTTGGCGCTAGTAGTGCATGCAAACCCAGTTTGCGCTTTTTTGTGTAACGTTAGTTGATCTGGTTTTGTGTGGGGTCCTAGTGGTGTTTTAGCTGATCCTGATCCTTTATGCCCTGTTTGCTTGTGTTATATGGGGTCTTACAGGCCATTTGAACTGGCATTCATGTAAACTTTAGGCGCAAAAGTTCATTTTTGCTCAGACGTTGATTGAAGCTATTGTCTTTGTCTCTTAGTGGAAAAAAAGCATCATTTTGCATTGTCGAGTGTCCAGTAAAACGAATCTAGGCTTCCGACTCCAAAATTCATAGCCAGCTTTAGCTTGCTTCTCCACCTTTTGGTAGACTCCTTATACACTGGGGCTTCGAACTCCAGAATTCAGAGCCAGCTTTAGCTTGCTTGTCCACAGTTTGATAGACCCCATATACACTGGAATGGGGTAGTCACAATACGAATTGACATAAAAGCCTACCACAACAAGCTATTAGAGAGTGGATATGAATTTTTATTTCTGGCAGATTGAACAGGATTCTATTCTTTACCTGCTGTGCTTGAGTTGTGATATTACGGGTATCACCGAGTGAAACTCGTCAATTATTTGGCCATGTGAACCATTTTCACTAGTTGTTGAAAGCGATTGCGATTCTACTTGTGCGAGCTGTGAAGACTGGGTCTTTAAAGTGAAAATAATTGTTCTGTAAGGCTATTAAAGGCTATTCAGCAATAAATCCAGTAGAACCTTATATGTTTTTATCCTCTTATCCACGACCTCCAAACATTCCGGCTGGTGAATATTGGTAGAGGCTGCCTCTGTGACCACAGTTACCAAGATATGGGACTGTGGCTAAAAGTTGCACCTTTGGATATCATCTGAAGGAGGGGTGTCTACAAGCAGTTGAGAAAAATGACAACACTTTAATAATGGTCAGGAACTGAACTTATTGTATTAATTATAGGTCTCACCTAAAGATCTAAACTATTTCATGAATTTTAATAAATCCATAAGTAGTTGAGGTTTGATAGTTTGGGTCAATGCGAATAAAAAATCTATTCTGACTGAACCATCAACCATCCCTTCCTTCTGATATTTTCTTCAGAATAGGGCATATTTTTTTAAGTAGTTTATTTACAGATCATTTATAATCTTTCACAGGATCCTCTTCATCCTCTGTTCATAATCATTTCTCCAAAAAGATTACTGTACCATCCCCTTAATTTGCTCGCTTTGTACACCAGTTCATTCCTCTCCAATATTATCAAACCCCTCATATTCAATTTGGTTGATGTTATAATCCACAATGAGAGTGGATCCTCAGTCCCCACGATTGAAACCCTATATATTTAGGGGCTCATTACGATGGTGAGCGGAAAGCCTCCACCAGACACCAACTCGGATTTGGGACTGACTGACTTGCAGTCGGCAATTCCGACCATCAGATTACGATGCGACCAAACACTGTTCAGTCAGATTCCCATTGTTCCCTATGGGAGCTCGCGCTATGCTCGAGAACAAGCTGTAACACAGGCTCCTATGGGGAAATGGGGTGTGTGTGGAAAATCACTTGCTGACAGCCTTTCCATGTCAGACAAGCCAACACGGAAAGGCTGTTGGAAATCGACATTGTAATCCCGACAGCGGAAACGCTGTCCATAGGGGTGTACGATGCGGTTCAGACCTACAGGAATATTCCACGAGTCGGTCAGAACCGAATCGTAATGACCAGACGGTTTATGGTTCGACCACGAACATTGTAATTGGGCGGTCGGAATATAATCCGACCGAATTAGTCGGAAGGGCTCCTACACGTTTGTGAAGATTCCGACTGTCGGGAGGAGACTTTCTGTCCGACATTGTAATGAGCCCCTTTGTTGTTTTGATGGTTGTCATCCCTTTGACAGCGATACCAATGTCTCTAATTTCAGACACATCATGGGGTCTGCTAACTCTGCCAAAGATCATAGTACTTCCACCACCCCATCTACAGTGTCTTGCCCGCCAACATATTTTGCAGAGATATCTCTATGTAGTATGGCAGATATTCTTGGAAAGGTGAGCACTGTGCACCTAGCATGCTGGGAAACTCCCCATAGCATGTTTGGGAGATTAGATATAGGACCTAACACGTAACCTCCACTTCAAGTTTACATTTCCATTGATCTTGTTGGTGGAAAATCAACCATTCTTTACAATCATTGGCCGAATTAATGCCAGATGGTTGCTCCTGAAGTTTCTTTTCCCTTGACCGAGACAGCAACTTTGAGAGATAAGCTTCAGCCACCACGGTGAATAAACTAAACTACATAAGAATTTCCCACCACCATTGTGGCAGAGCACAACATCTGCTGCACGGTGGATGGAAATTCTTATAGTAAATTTCTTACATGGGGTTACAAAGGACTAACACTGATGCAACTGGATGTTGAGAAAAGAAAACTGAACAGCTGACTGGCAAATGTGGGTTGTGTTAGTGGTATTTATATGCTCAAATAAAGCATCACATAGAGTATAGATACAGCACCACCACAACAACAATAAATGAAACTGAACTAGTCAGAGAAATCCTATATGCAGTGTCGTGCTGGACACGTTCTAGTGTCTCAGCAGACACTGAGTTGGTCAGCCACTCCCTTGTGGGAGTGCACACACACGCACCTCACACCCATCCATCACAAGTGTCACGAGTGACACGGCCCTATTAATAAAAGGGCCCGGGTGCACTTGCTCATGGCGAGTTCCAGTACCACATACCATGGTGTCCATGTAGTCATTTACCCAGCATGTGGGCCTAGGGCCCACGACACCACACTATACAGCAAAATACAAATAATGCTTTGTTCGCATGCCATACGGTGCTACCAGTGTTGTCAATGATTTATTGAGGCAAAGGTGTTGCAGCCGTTTTATATAAGGGTTTATTGGTCTTCGATGGTGTTGTAAGCTGACACGTACGTCACAGTCTTTACTGCCAGCTCTAGGATGTTCTAGAACCTGTGAAGTCAGTGATCAGACAGGGAAATTCCCATAGTTGAAGTCCTGTATTACCTAATATGTGAGCTGCGTATGTGGAAGTGTCACATTGTTGACAAATCCAGGATAGCTGTGTCGCCCGGTGTAACCTTCTTTCAATCTAATCTGTGTCTGTGACTAGGTATTCGTCAGTTTCTTGGGCTTGGGTTCTTAGCTGTGGTTTGATATTCCACTTAACTGTAGATCCTATGCATTTTGCTTTGTGACTGTTTCTGTGTTTCACAGTGGGTTTATGTTTTTTGTTCACCCTCCTTTGCTAAAACATTTTGGGAGTGTGATTCTGAATTTCTTTTTTTTTGGCTGTGAGGAAGTCTCTGGTGTGGGGAGAAACTCTGGGACCGGGTATGGGGAGGTTGACTTATTTTCCAGGGTTTAAAAGGAAGGTCTTTGGAAGCCTTTTGCTTGACAGACCTTGTTACAGTTACCAAGGGCTGTTGAATATGTTAGTGAGGCCTGATGTAAAAATATTTGGTTCCCTCTAATGACTCTCACCTATCCAGACTGGAACAGGACAGTGGCCACAGTCAGCACAAGGGTTTGTTTTTACGGTGCCCACTGTGTCCCGGCGAGAGACAGCTGCCACTCCAAATCTTAACCCGTAGCACCATGCTGTACCACACTTGGGACCCACAGACAACCTTGACGATACACCTCAGTTCTGACCTTCATCACCAGTGGCCACTTCTGAACTCTTCCCCCACACACAACTCAAGAAATGTAGCCCATTCTGACCTGCATCATTCCAACTGTTTTAATGCATAGGCCTGCACACTGCTAGTGTACCCCAATACTAACTTATGGTATGTCTAGCTATTCCGATATTAATACCTACACACAGTAATGCAGTGTTTGAACACTAAGGTGATCCTTACAAATTGGCTGAAACCCCTATTACAGCCGAAAACCCCTTTTTTTGGCCAAAATGGGAATTACAAGTTGAGGTATGTCTTGCCAAACATTTGTCTGGTAAAAGCAAGTTGACATGTGGTCAGAATTTGGCCCAGGATAAGGAAAAACATGTAAACACCGAGCTAGTAACACTAAAATGTGCATTTTTCTGTCAATTCCATATGGCCCTTCTTGGGATAACTCGTAATCATCTTGTGTTGCTGAACCCTGGTATCCCTGCTGTTGCTGATACCACTAGTATTGCTAATCCTTGGTTCCACATTAGACTGTAATTTCGGACACAAACCATTGGAAAGTTAAGGACTGCTCTAAGGAGGCGGTGACCCATTCGCAGCCAGAAGCCATTCCCGTTGGGACCCCTTCCCAGTTGTGAATGTTAAAAAAAGTTTGTTAGTAAGTAGGCATTGTTTAAGGAGATCACTACCAACTCTCAAACAAACTTTTCAAAAAACATAAACTTTTTTCTTTAAATGCAGCCCCTTTAAGGAAAACTGGCTGCATTAAAAAAATGTTTACTTTATTTAAATGGGGTCACCGACAAGGTGGTCTGCTGATCCCATCAGGCCACCTCTCTTTGATGGCATTCAATCGGAGTAAGTCACAATTTGTGAGCTACCTTAATAATATTCATGAGTGTATGTTGGATTGTGACGCGCTCCTCAGGGTGATTTTGAGAACCGACCTAATAGTACATTGGTCAGTTGGCAAGACCTCATCGGACTGGCAAAAAGTCAGCGTGCAATTTGCAACCACTTTTTGTGAATCCAATGTTAGTACATCTGTGCTCAGTCCATAGCATGTCCATGCTTAGATGTACCTCTAACTGGAGAAGGCAAACAGTGTGATGGAAGATGAACTAAGCAAACCAAGTGAGACTTGGGGAAAAAGGAAGCAGAACTGAAGCTGGAAGTGAGAATGGTGAAACTGTAGAGAGACCCAGACACTAATAAGTTGCTGAATGTTAACCGCGGCTGAGACCGGCCAAGTGTTGGGTTGGATTGTAAACACATAACTACCCAGTGGAACTGAAACCACCTGATTCTGAGAAACCAAAAATAGTCTGCACTTCTGGAGCTACACTGATGAGAAACTGAAGAGTACAAAGGGCATTGAATGCAAAATAAATGTACATGCTATATGCTATATGCAATATATGCCATATGGTCCGCATTGCAGAATCGTACTACTTGTACCCGTGTTTGAATTAGAAGCAAGCATGTATTCGCTACCAAGCATATTGTTATGAATGAGAAGTGTAGAGACCAGGCGCAAGAAAATGTAAACTTCCATCTCCTGTACAAACGTGTTATGGGCCTAGTCACCAAAAACCTTGTAGAACCACGGGTAAGGATCTACCACTGAGGGTACTTTTACTATGTTTTTTCAAGTAACACAGAGCTGAAAGCCCTTTGAGGCACTGATTTCTGGGCTTTCTTCTTGAAACGGTATGTGACATTTCCTAAAGGCTTCTATTCCCCCTGTGCCGAGTTGTCCACAGTGGTGCTGGAACAGTTTTCGGACTGAGGGTGCTGCTATCAATGTTATGTCTCTTAAGAAATAGGGGCTGGAAAAAAACCACAACATTACACAAAGAAAAGGTGCAGCAAACGACTCATCCATTCGGCAGGAAAATAGTGAGGGCGTAGTGTGTGTCAAGTGGTGCATTTTGCAGCACATTGTCCCAAATAAATACCCAAAGCATGATGTGTTAGGGTACAGCTATTTACAGAGAGCACATTTTACATAGAAATAGTCATGAAATGTACATGGCACACAAATAATAATGTATGGTAACTGGATTTCTGCCCTGGGGCCATATTGCAGATAGTGTCCCCGGGGCACAACAGGTGTGTGCACCCACTTTTTGCAGCCCCTGGGCACTATGGTATTAAATAAGGGTCCGCAGAAACAACAGAAACTTACTGACTAAGCTACGCAGGGGCATAGCTTTGGTTAGTAAGATTGGGGGGGGGGGGAAGTGGGGAGCTGCAGATTTCCCAATAATCACGCTGGCATGTGATGCCAAAATATATTGTACAAAATATATTGAACGACAAGCAGGGCACATGAGAGTGAGAAGGGAGAGGAATGCAGATCGGTAGGGGTACTAAGTGAGACAAAACACAGTATTTTGTAAAATAAACACCATTTTGAAGTCTTTCAAACCAGAGAAAGGAGAGATTGCGTGAGTGGGTTTTTGTCTTGGTGTATGGAAAACGTCCTGGTGAAATCTGACAGACACCTCACAATACCGTGCTGAAAGCCCCTGTACTCAATTATTTACCGGAAAATACATTTAGTAGGGGGACAAAAGACCCCAAAACACCCCTCCGAAGCTACGCCCCTGGCCCCTTCAATACTGATAGCGCTGGGGCACATGTGGCGCTAATGATCTTCAGAGGACTTTCCCTCATTTGCATGGGAGTATGGTTCCATGCAAATGAGGCAATGAACTGACTCTGCACCCGCGCCTTATTGTGGACGCAGGTGCCGAGGCAAACATGCCTTTAGGAGGCGCACTGGCAGTGTGCCACAAAAAGGTGGCACACTTTTAATGCATCCTCCAAGGACAGACCCTGAGAGGGGTGAAGGGGGTCCCATGGATCCCCCAGGCTCCGCCCTGCAGGTGGGTGCAGTCACTCACTGCACCAGTCTGCAAGGGGGTCTCTAAACCCTCTTTAAAGTGCCTGCACAGTGAAACATAGAGGGGCTTTGAAGCAGCCGTTCTGTATTTCACTGAATGGTTGAACCCCATGGCAGCGCAAGTTCACGGCTGCCCTAGGGGCAGTACATTTACTGGAATAGTATGCACTGTTCTTGTTTGTGCCCGGTGAGCTTGTTTAAAGCTGCGCCATGCAGCAAACACAGACCGTGCACCCTATCACTAATATGGCCCAGATTTATCATTTGCACATCACACAAGTAAAGTGTCTTGCTTTTTTTGATCATATTAAAACCTTTATTTCCATCACATCGGAATTACTGAAACGATGTGCCTCCTTTCTCCTTCCTTGATGCTGACATTTTTGTCAAGCTAATTTCCAGGCACTTCAGTTTTGTTGTGTTAGAAAATAGTTGGCACTTCCTGCACCCCAGAAAGATTACCAATTTCTTCACATTACAAAATGTACTTACTTTCAATTCAGTGAAAGAAAAAAGTAAACACCAATGTCTAGGTTAAATAAGCAGCAATTTGTCGGAAGACATTGCTGACACTTGATCAGGGTCGATGAACTCACATAAAAGGCCACAAGATAAACACTAACTTTAAAAAGCATTTTATAGCTCTGAATTCCTCAACCCTTGCTTCCAGCCCCCCTCACCCACCGGTTCTCTGTAGTGTAGAATTCCGCACAGAGGGAATGGAGCCTCTTGTACAGATGTGCATTTCCCCCCTCAACAAAGCTCCTCCCCGTATCAAATATGGGGTGACCCATTCCCTTACAATGGAGAGGAAGTCGCTGCCCCATTTACAGAGTGGAAGGGGGTCAGAGCAGAGTTTGGGAATTACCACAAATGTACAAGTTTTTGAGTGTTACCAAACTCCCAAGGCAAACCACTCTTGGCCCACTTTCCCACCCCCTTGAATGTGATTTACTACAGTGGATTTCTCATCACTCATGTTAAAAGGGTTTCAGATTTATGCATGCAGTCAGACATTGTAAAACTGTGTAAAATAGAAAAAAAGGAGGATATGCATGCACTCCAGCATCTACATGGTATCTCTATCTATCTATCTATCTATCTATCTATCTATCTATCTATCTATCTATCTATCTATCTATCTATCTATCTATCTATCTATCTATCTATCTATCTATCTATCTATCTATCTATCTATCTATCTATCTATCTATCTATCTATCTATCTATCTATCTATCTATCTATCTATCTATCTATCTATCTATCTATCCTGTCTATTTTTGGATAGTGGTGAATTCCTTCTGGTGAAAATAGGACATTCGAAAATTAAATACATGTATTGGATCTCTTTAGTTGTTTGACATCCTTCTGTGTTCTTCTTTTCCAGAATGGATCGCTCAATGGGTGAAGAGCGATCCACCTACAGAACAAATGGCCTTGAAAACACATCCCAAGAGGAGAAAGAAGAGAAGATGTGCTTGAAGCTTTGCAACGGATCGTGCCACGCAGAGGAGATCTTGCAGACTTTAAATGCATACAGGCAAAGCGGTATTCTGACTGACGTGGTGCTCTCAGTCGGAGGGCAGGAGTTCCCCTGTCACCGAGCGGCCTTGTCAGCGAACAGTGCATATTTCCGAGCAATGTTCAGCAGTAACTTGAAGGAAGGTCACCAAGACGTGGTCAGCATCCAGAAGATTGCAGCCTCTGCGATGAGCCTCCTCCTTGACTACATGTATGGCGGAAGCCTGGTGATACAAGAAGACAATGTTGAAAGTGTTATGGAAGCCTCTGATCTTCTTCAGATCCCCAGACTTCGAGACGCCTGCATCAGATTCCTTGAAGACCAGCTTCACCCTTGCAATTGTGTGGGCATCTTGAAGTTTGCCGACTCCTTTTCAATCACCTCGCTGTCAGAAAAAAGCAAGAAGTTTATGCTAGAGGGATTTTCAGAAGTATCTTGTCATGAGGAATTCCTGGATTTAAGCCAAGCCGAGTTGATTGCATATCTGTCCAACGAGGAGCTGGTGGTTATGAAGGAAGAGGTGGTCTATGAGGCAGCGATGCGATGGGTAAAGCACGATGCAAAGACTAGGAAGAAGGTTCTCAGTGACATCTTGGAGCATGTGCGCCTTCCTCTCCTTGACCCGACTTACTTCCTGGAAAAAGTGGAAATGGATGCAATCATTCAAGACTCCCCAGAGTGCTTCCCTTTGCTGCATGAGGCAAGGAAGTACTATATTCTGGGAAATGAGGTGGACTCAATAAGGTCAAGACCCAGAAAGTAAGTCTGCATCATTAAAATTGCAAATATAATTACTTATGTTCTGAAAGGCACCCCACTTAAAAGAAACATTCTTTGCAAGGAAAAAGTAATTTTTAAATTTCTAGTTTGCCTTTGCTGCAGGAGGTAAGGATGGAAATATATGCTCATGATTCTCAGGTTTTAGCTCACATTTCCTGCCCCTCTTCTCTCTCTCTACGTATATGTATATATGTATATGTATATATTTACTGAAAAAAACAAAGGTTACAGGGACGTTATAGTTGGCAAATAGAATTTTAAAAAACGTAGAAATTCACTGAAAAAAACAAAGGTTACAGGGATGTTATAGTTAGGGTCAGATTTCACTCGTACAAAACCCGGGTAATTCAGCAGTTATAGTAACCTGAGCTAACTATAACTTATACCCCTGCAATGCACTGCTTCTGATCTCACATATTACATCACTCATGACATGGCCAGTGACATCACTGATTACATTTCACATGACATCACTGATGACACCATCCAGTGAGTGTAAGTAGTTCGTAAGAGTTTATGATAGTTAAACATATATACTAAGGTACTGAATAACTTAAAGTAATATACTGGATGTACTACTATTCAGTGATTTGACTTTTAATATATATGATATGAGTGGCTGTGTAACTGTATGTATCCTTTTGCGTATGGGTGTCTGAGTGCCTGTATACGTGGTTATGTAAGTAGCTGTGTGGGTGAGTGAGATGCTGTGTGAGTGCCTGTACTGGTGAGTGAGTATGTGTGTCAGTGGATGTATTGGTGGGTGAGTGATGGTGTAAGTGACTCTATCAGTGTGTAAGTGGGTGTATAGTGATTGTAAGGGTGAGTGAGTGGCAGGCTGAATGACTATATGAGTAAGTGACTGGGTATGTAAGTGGCTCTATGGGCGAGTGAGTGGCTGTTTGAGTAGGTGTTTTGTTGATTGACTTTGTGTATGAGTGACTGTATTGGACAGTGAGTGTCTATGTGAATGGTTGTATGGGTGAGTACAGGAATGTGTGAGTGCTTGTCTGGATGTGTGAATGGTTATGTAAGTGGTTGAGGGAGTGTATCAAAGCTTCTATGGGTGATTGAGTGGCTGTTTTGAGAGGCTGAATAGGTGAGTAAGTGGGCGTGTGACTCTCTAGGTAAATAAGTGGGTGTGTGAGTAGCTGTATGGGTGAGTGTGTGGTTATGAGGCTGGCTGTATAGGTGAGTAACTGGTTGTATGAGTAGCTGTATGTGTGAGTGAATGTTTGTGTGAGTGGTTGTATGAGTGAGTGAGTGGGCGTGTGAGTGGCTCTATGGAGGAGTGAGTGGGTGTGTGATTACTGGTATAGGTCTGTGAATGGGTATGTCAGTTGTTGTGTGGGTGTGTGAGTGGGCATACAAGAGGTTGTATGGGGGTGTCAGTAGGTGTGTGAGTGATTCTGTGGATGCCTGTCATCAGTGATGTCATTTGAGATGACATCAGTGATCTCATCAGTGATGTCACTGACCATGTCATGAGTGATGTAAAATGTGAGGTCATAGGCAGTGCATTGCTGAGGTGTAAGTTATAGTTAGCTCAAGTAAGTATGGCTGCCGAATTTCACTGGCTTTGTACGAGGGAAATCTGACCCTAACTGTAACGTCCCTGTAACCTTGGTTTTTTCAGTGAATTGGTAAGGTTTTTTTAAATGCGAATTCCTAACTATAACGTACCTGTAACCCTTGTTTTTTTCATCGAATTTTCGATGCTTTTTTAACTAGTAATCGCATTTGCAGAGTGGTAGAGAAAGGGGACTGGGCCTCCAATTAGCTTTTAGGAATCCTGCTCTGTAGGACTTATAGGAGGTACCAGGAGGGCTTCTTGGCCCCCAAGGTCCCTCAGGATTAAAGTGAACTTCAACCCCAAACAGTAGTGCACCACAAGCCGTGTTTGCAGAGTGGTGGAGAAAGGGGGCATGGCTTCTGAACACCTCCTAGCAATCCCTCTGTGTGGCACTTACTGGAGGGAACAGGAGGGGTAGTTGGCTACCAAGGATGTCCTAACATATCTGCATGGCAAACGTTTGCTCTATGGTTTATGGAGCTACCTGCAAGTGGGTATTTCTTTTTTTCGCTTTCATTTTGCAGCCATACTTATACCTTAAATACTTTTTTTCTGTGAATTTCTTTTATTGTTATGCTTTACTCCATCCAGCATCTATAATAGCGACTCCACAGATGATCAAGCTCCTGCTGCACTCGATCTTCAGCTTAGCTCAGCGAGGGTTGGCCTCACAGCTTGGCCTATGGCCGTGCCGGTGCTCAACCCTCGAAGGATGGACAATGCAAGATGACCATGGCCTTTGGCCCTGCACAGAGTGAGTTGGCCGTAGGCCCTAGCCTGCTGATAGGCACATTGCCCAACTCCCTCAGGTGCCCAGCTCCCTCTGAACATGGCAGATGGTTGTGCACAGCAGAGATGCCCCTTTAACAAGTTTTATGATTCATGTTTCCTGAGACCACCCCGGAGTCCAGGGGCCCTATTACACAAGTGCCCCGGGGCTCAATAGGCGTTTACACCCCCTTTTTGCCCTGTGGGGCACTTTGGTATTGTACAAGGGGCCGCAAATGCTTGTGCAGCCTCTCTTGTATTGCAGATAGCAGTGGCGCACATATAGCAATAGCTCTATCATTAGAAGGCGATCCCTCATTTGCATGGGGGCATGGCCCCATGCAAATGAGGGAATTACTTTTCTGCTTCCCCTGTGCTGTATAACTGACGTGGAGGCAGAGGCAAACATGCCTTTAGAAGGCACACTGTCAGTGTACCACAAAAGGGTGGCCTTCAAAATGCAGCCTTCTAAAAGGATGAAATGGGGTCCCATGAACCCCACAGACAACCCCTTGCAGGGGGGGTACAGTCACTCGCTGCACCTGCCTGCAAGGAGATCTCTAATCTCTTTTAAAAGTGCAGGCGGATTGCCACCTGCACAGAGAAACACAGAGCAACTTTAAAACAGCTGCTCCGTATTTCTCTTAAATGCGCTGCCCCATGAGCTCGCCGCTGCCCCAAGGGCAGTGCACTCTTCCTGAAAGGGCGCACTTTCCATATTTGCACTTGGCGTACCTACTTTAAGGTGTGCAATGGCGCAAACATGGAAAGTGTGCCCTATCTGTAATACAGGAAGTGTCCAGGTGCGGCTCCTCTGCTATGGCAGAGGAGTGTCGCCCCACTGCTGCTACCCAGTAGAAGCAACAGTGAAAAAGAAAATGATAATAAAATAATGTTATTATCATTTTCTTTTTCAACATTGCCTCTGCTGGGTAGCCAAGTGTTGGGGTGGGGCCAGGCCACCCTAATGAACTTCAGGAGGAGGAGTTGTGGACACTGCTAAGTGCGCCTGACTTTTTAGGCGGCTGTTATTGGCCGGCCAAACAGTCATACGCACTTAGCATTTCTCCACCCGGCTGTGTTGTACATCAGGGTGGAGAAAAGCCACAGACACCGCGTCTCTGAACGCTGAACCACAGCGCATAGACCAGGAATGTCTAGAAAGGAGTAGAAGAGGTATTTAATGAGCCGACTGATGAAGCTGGACTTATACCTCGGTAGAAGACTCACATGAGGGCATTAGCGGCACAGTATCCTGGCATTGCCAACAAGACATCAGCCTTTGAGACTCCAGTGGAGTTTAACCTGGAGGGTCTCACTGGCAAAGTGCAGGCTGTGGAGTGAGACCATGGGAAAGCAACAAAGAAACTGCAGTTGCTGAGAGACTCATTTAGGCGAGGATGATTCCAAAATACAGAACCTGATGGTCTCCCAAAGGCAATGCGATGGATGGGATGTTGCTGCTGGACTCCAAGATTGAACGGCTGGATAATCTGCCTCGAGCGCCTCTTGTACAGATTCTAGTGATTCCTATGATGGTGCAATCAGTCTTTTTTCTAATGAAGGGTCCAAAATATTGGATTGCTGGATTTGGTAGGGGACTCTGGGCATGAGGTTGTGGTTGTGTCCTGGCTTCTCTACCGGAACAAAGGATAGAATTATATGGAGAGTGGCACTGTTATGGTGACACTCCAGCCAGCAGACTGACATGATAAAATATAAAAAGCATCATTGGATTTCCGGAGTAAAACTTCACTCCCGAGTCGGACGCACTGCCATTTAACTGCTCAATTGCAATGACGATACAACTGCTTAATCCATTTTGTCACTTTTCATTTTATTTTTCCAATATTCAAAGTTCATTCCATTCTTCTCTGTCACAAGAAAGCCTTTCTATGTAATCACATTTCTGATGCTGCAGCTTTGTCCATCCGGACCTTTATTCTGAAGCAGGAAATGTACATATTTCATCCTCAGTAGTGCTAAATACCCAATGCATTTCGTGTCTCTTTTTTTGCTCTTCATCAGGGGTCACTTCAAAAAATTAAGGACCAACGTTAGACCTCACAATATAACATGTAGTACATATTTTAGATTACTCGGATCATGTTTAAAAATTCCTACTATGATTAACGTACTCCCTCTAATACAACACGGGACTTTTTACATATCTCCCCACTCCTCCTTATACTACAACTGTATGATTATAGTAAATATACACAAACAGACTTTTCTCTACCATCACTCTTACTTTTAAACCGTCGTTCCCATAAACAAAGGTTCCCTTAAACTCTACCGTACCTGCTATACATGACCATGTTCTCCTTCCAGAAGCCATTTTAAACTCGTTTCCGTTTTCACCGTTTTTTAAATAAAATCTCTGGTTGTGGCCCCTCCCCTTCTGGATAACCAATGCTGTATACCTTCGATTGCCTCATTCCTACATTTCCCACAATCCACTAAATTTGAGTACTTGAATCTAGGTTCTTGTTGCTTAACCCTCAGTTGTTTCTTAACCCTCCTTTTTGCCTGCTTATACAGAATCGAGTCTCCTGTACCTCCTATACGTGTCTTACCATCCTATTTCACCAACCCATAGCCTTTGTTTTCACTTGATGTGACCCCACCTCCACTGAGTGACCCTTTGTGTATACTCCATCCACCTCATTCCTTTCAGCTCCACTTCCTCCGATCCCATGACTCCAAACCATGCTGTTTAAACCATCATTAATCACCCTGTTCTGCAAAATAAATCCCCTTTCAAAACGTAATCAGCTGACTCGATTACACCGCCCTCCCTTACGATGTTACTGACGTTAATCAAGGTTTATCATTAAACATTTTCAAAACTCCAAATTTTAAAACTAGGAGATATCTGTGAATTCATTACACGCTATTCTCATACTGTGTTTACACCAGAGTTAAAACCCAAGATTCGTCCTTTGACTACTCAGAAGCAGTTAGAAAAGACTTCTCCATGTGAGGAAGCCAAGACTCTCGTCTGACCATCCAACTTCATCCTTTTTCTCATTTTTTCCTTGGTTGCAACTTGTCGGTGGGCAGACAAAAGTACATAACACATCAGAAGTGAAAGCGCACACTAGTTCTTCATTGTTTAACATTTTATATCATTTCATCAGCTTGATCTGTGCGTGCAGCCCGTGCCGCGGTCTGCCCTTCAGCCACGTAAATAAGAATCCATCATTGAATTTCCAGAGTAAAACTTCTCTCCCGAGTCGGACGCACTGCCATTTAACTGCTCAATTGCAATGACGATACAACTGCTTAATCCATTTAGTCACTTTTCATTTTATTTTTTCAATATTCAAAGTTCATTCCATTCTTCTCTGTCACAAGAAAGCCTTGCTATGTAATCACATTTCTGATGTTGCAGGTTTGTCCATCCGAACCTTTATTCTGAAGCAGGAAATGTACATATTTCATCCTCAGTAGTGCTAAATACCCAATGCATTTCGGGCCTCTTTTTTTGCCCTTCATCAGGGGTTCACTACAAGAAATTAAGCACCAACGTTAGACCTCACAATATAACATGTAGTACACATTTTAGATTACTCGGATCATGTTTAAAAATTCCTACTATGATTAACGTACTCCCTCTAATACAACACGGGACTTTTTACATATCTCCTCCCCCCTTCATTATTCTACAACTGTATGATTATAGTAAATATACACAAACAGACTTTTCTCTACCATCACTCTTACTTTTAAACCGTCGTTCCCATAAACAAAGGTTCCCTTAAACTCTACCGTACTTGCTATACATGACCATGTTCTCCTTCCAGAAGCCATTTTAAACTTGTTTTTGTTTTCACCCCTTTTTTTATAAAATCTCTGCGTGTAGCCCCTCCCCTTCTGGATAACCAATGCTGTATACCTTCGATTGCCTCATTCCTACATTTCCCACAATCCACTAAATTTGAGTACTTGACTCTAGGTTCTTGTTGCTTAACACTCAGTTGTTTCTTAACCCTCCTTTTTGCCTGCTTATAAAGAATCGAGTCTCCCGTACCTCCTATACGTGTCTTACCAACCTATTTCACCAACCCATAGCCTTTGTTTTCACTTGATGTGACCCCACCTCCACTGAGTGACCCTTTGTGTATACTCCATCCACCTCATTCCTTTCAGCTCCACTTCATCAGGGGTTCACTACAAAAAATTAAGCACCAACGTTAGACCTCACAGTATAACATGTAGTACACATTTTAGATTACTCGAATCATGATTAAAAATTCCTACTATGATTAACGTACTCCCTCCAAAACAACACGGGGTTTTTTACATATCTCCTCCCCTTTCATTATTCTACAACTCTATGATTATATAGTAAAGATACACAAACGGACTTTTCTCTACCTTCACTCTTCATTCAGAATCGAGTCTCCCGTACCTCTTACATGTGTCTTACCATCCTAATCGAGTCTCCCGTACCTCCTATACGTGTCTTAACTCCGGTGTAAACACAGTATGAGAATAGCCTGTAATGAATTCACAGATATCTCCTAGTTTTAAAATTTGGAGTTTTGAAAATGTTTAATGATAAACCTTGGTTAACGTCAGTAACGTCGTAAGGGAGGGTGGTGTAATCGAGTCAGCTGATTACGTTTTGAAAGGGGCTTTATGTTGCAGAACAGGGTGATTAATGATGGTTTAAGCAGCATGGTTTGGAGTCATAGGATCGGAGGAAGTGGAGATGATAGGAATGAGGTGGATGGAGTATACACAAAGGGTCACTCAGTGGAGGTGGGGTCACATCACGTGAAAACAAAGGTTATGGGTTGGTGAAATAGGATGGTAAGACACGTATAGGAGGTACGGGAGACTCGATTCTGTATAAGCAGGCAAAAAGGAGGGTTAAGAAACAACGGAGGGTTAAGCAACAAGAACCTAGAGTCAAGTACTCACATTTAGTGGATTGTGGGAAATGTAGGAATGAGGCAACCGAAGGTATTCAACATTGGTTATCCAGAAGGAGAAGGGCTACACCCAGAGATTTTATTTAAAAAAAGGGTGGAAACGGAAACGAGTTTAAAATGGCTTCTGGAAGGAGAGCATGGTCATGTATAGCAGGTACGGTAGAGTTTAAGGGAAATTTTGTTTATGGGAACAATGGTTTAAAAGTAAGAGTGATGGTAGAGAAAAGTCAGTTTGTGTATCTTTACTATAATCATAGAGTTGTAGAATAATGAAGGGGGAAGAGATATGTAAAAAACCTTGTGTTGTTTTAGAGAGAGTACGTTAATCATAGTAGGAATTTTTAAACATGATTAGAGTAATCTAAAATGTGTACTGCATACTCTACTGTGAGGTCTAACGTTGGTGCTTAATTTTTTGTAGTGAACCCCTGATGAAGGGCAAACAAAGAGGTCCGAAATACTTTGGGTATTTAGCACTTCTGAGGATGAAATATGTACATTTCCTGCTTCAGAATAAAGGTCTGGATGGACAAAGCTGCAGCATCAGAAATGTGATTACATAGCAAGGCTTTCTTGTGACAGAGAAGAATAGAATGAACTTTGAATATTGGAAAAATAAAATGAAAAGTGACAAAATGGATTAAGCAGTTGTATCGTCATTGCAATTGAGCAGTTAAATGGCAGTGCGTCCGACTCGGGAGTGATGTTTTACTCTGGAAATTCAATGATGGATTCTAATTTACGTGGCTGAAGGGTAGACCGTGGCACGGGCTGCACGCACAGATCAAGCTGATGAAATCATAAAAAATGTTAAACAATGAAGAACTGGTGTTCAGTTCTGAAGATATAGAAAGCGGCAGCTAAAAATATAGTGTGTTTGGGGGAGAAAGGCCTTGTACCCTTTCCTGACATCAATACTGATGTGCAGAACAGGAAGTGAACCTTGGTGTGTATTAGGAAATACAGGTTTTGAGATGCCTTTATTAACCCTTATTGTGTGGGAGTAGCGTATAAACGTAGACGTTTCGCTTTGTCCCAGATGGACTCTGCTGTGGGCTTCCTCAGTATCTTTCCTGCGGCTCAGCATAGCTTGAAAATGGTGATGTCAAAATGTGTTTTGGATCATCACTTGAAGGTTTCTCAATAGATTGGACTGGGAAGCTTCCTCACAGGAGAGGGGATGGTGGTATTAGAAAACAGTTTAATTGTTTCTCTTCCTTTTGATCTTTGTCTCTATGCTCCTCTCTTTCCCTCCATTCAGGGACTGTGCAGGCCCCAGTGCTAAGCTTTTCGTGATTTCTTTGTGCAGTAGCTTACTGCTTATAATGTGAACTGGTTTACTGCAAGGGATTAGTAAATAATGCACACAGGGTATCTGTCCCATTTGTGATGGAGGAACGCATCTGCCAAACTCTAAATCTGCCAAAAAGTGTCCTTCAGCTGAGCAGTAACCCAACCAAGCTCTGGTAACATTGTACTACTGCTCTTTACACAGCTGCAAAGATCAGAGTCATCCTGTATGACAAACTGGAACTTGGTTGCTCTGTAGGTTATTAGGAATATACGTCTATTCCCTCCAAAATTATTAATATCGCTAGCAGTGACCACACATCACATGACAAACTCTAGAATAGCATTTTCAGGGCCGGGTTTAGCACCGGTGGTACCCTGTGCGACAATGTTTGTTGGCGCCCCTGATGACCACATCTACCACGGATTCCCTCGCTACCACCATTTAACAGTGCTCCTCAAGTTTCTATAACCACTCTCTCTCAGACAGATTTAGTTTTACAGCACCACTTATACCAGTGTAAGGTATCACAACACTTTAAATCACACACACATTGGCACAGAGACAATCATACGTGTGTAAATTAGTGTACAGGAATGTTACATAAGACATGGGCCGACAAGGTATAGGAGTCACATGTCATCTCTACTGCTGGCATTGTATTTTAAGAGTTCTTGGTCTGGAAAAGCATAAATTCAGAATTTAAAACATCATTGTTAGGGGTTCTCTTTAATAATAAAAATTGATTTCGACCCAAATGAACCCTTTTTTCAAGTTTAGGATAATGAAAGACTGGGCAAAAAGACATATAGCTCTAATTCATATCTTGCAGTTTGCATGCAGCGCTTAGATGACAGTTGATAGCTTACTATGCTACATTAGGATGTTAACTTATAAACTGGAGGTAACAAAAGGATCCCTGGGACACAAGCAGTAACCCATTGACCTATTTACTTTATAAATTCAACAACAAAAGAGTGCAACCAACAAAAGAGGAGCCGGCAAAAGAAATCACTCTTGTTTTAATAAGAGAACCCTCGCTCACCAACCTAGTTGGTGACATGCTTCATCATCGGGTTCCCACCAGAGAGGCAGAGTGCCTCTCCGGTGTGCTACAACGCCTGGTTACAGCGGAGCAGGTTTTTTGGTATATAACGTGAGTGCAATATGTGAGTGAGAAAAGTGATTAAAAATGCCTTTGTTTTATTCCCCAAAATTTTAATGGTGGAAAAACTAGGCACGGATAAAAACAAGTGCGTCGGATGTTTTAAGAACTGGTTAAATTGACCAGATAGATAGATAGATAGATAATGACTTTATTTCGGATATTTTTCAATCCATAAAAGTACACATCAATAAACAGTTCATATTAAAAACACCACATTAATTACAAAATCAATCACAAAAACATACAATACGTAAATTCCATAAAAGAGTGCAAAGGCAAAACAGTACAGGAAAAAAAGTGCATTAGTGCAATGTACTAGTGATAGTTCAGGGGAAGTTACATTTACTCATCTAAACATTTTCTAAATCTTAGTGTCAATTTTAAAAATTCTAACACCTGGAGGACACTATCCGAGTGCAGCAGCTGTAAATACATAAAGGCAGGTCTGATTTGTTTAAAATTTAATTTCTTTAAAAGGGTAACAAGGTATCGCCTACGGGGATATTCATAAAATGTACATAAAAACATAAAATGCAGCATATCCTGTGGAGACTTCCCGTCGCAGCCACAGGGAGCTGCAGGTTTCTTAAAAATATCTGACGTGGGTCTAAATAAGAGAAGATGGAAAATGTTAAACCTGAATCGGGTCAGCAAAAATTTCTCATGTGAGGTAAAGTGGCATGTTAGGTACTTTTCCATAGAGTCGCAAGTACTCAGCATAATATACTTTCTAACATTAGGTTTTAAGAGCTCAACTTCATCTCTTAGGGCAATACATTTCATAGAGAAAACTTTCTTAATTGCTGCTACATCGCCCTTAACTATATCCCTCGGTTTAACAAACAGATTCAGGCAGCCAAGTTTCAAAAATTGGGACTTCAGGTATTTAAGCCAAGGTACACACATGGCATGATCAAGTGATATAAGATCTTCCACTATCAAATGTGTTAAAGGAATTTCATCATTTAACCATAGTTTTACCCAGCATAACAGAGGTTTTAATCCGACAATGTCGGATAAATACTGGCAACCAAGTTCTTCGTGTGCAAGTAAATTCGAGGTACTGCCTGGGACACATAACAGGCGTGCTGTAATTGTTCGCCATTTATGTAGCCCCATAACTCACTACCATATACTGCAGTGGCTATGGATTTAGAATTGTATAATTTCATCATAGCCACATTTGGTTTATTCCCCAATTTAGAGGCAGTATTGAAGATGGAGGCATTGACTCTAGTCATTTCCCCCTTTTTCTTGGCCAGGTGTGGAGCCCAATTAAGTTTGGTATCAAATAAGATACCTAAATAGGTGAATGTTTGGGTGGTAGGGATCAAAACATCATTCAATTTAAAATTGAACTTCTTTTTTGGTTGCCGGCCAACATGCATGATATAGGATTTTGAGTTGTTGACCTTAAGGTCCCTATCAGACATGAAGTTGTTAAAAACATTCAATAGTGCCTGGAGACCAACTTCTGTTCTGGAAATTAAGACCGCATCGTCAGCATATAAAAGTAGAGGAATACCCCTCGGACCAGCTCTAGGGCAGTCTGATTTTACCTCTTGTAAAACAGCCTCTAGGTCATTTATGTAGAAATTAAAAAGAAAAGGGGCCAAAATACACCCCTGACGTACTCCTTTATTGATACTAAAACTTCCTGTAGTTTCCCCGGTCGATGAAAACCTCACATTAGCTCTTGTGTCATTGTGCAGGTCCGCAAGGAACTCCACAATCCCCCTATCAATACCTTTTTCCTTCATGGTCTGCCACAGCCTCCCCCTGTTAACACAGTCGAAGGCAGAGGACAGATCCATGAAGGCAAGGTGAATTGTTCCTTTATGCACAACAGTATATTTATTCAATATAAGAAACAAGTTAAGACATTGAGTTGTAGTTGAACGCCCTTCACAGAAACCATATTGAGAGGTTGACAAAATGTTATTTTCGTTCGTCCAGCTTGTTAGGCGTTGAAGTATAACTCTCCCCATAATCTTCACCATCGAATCGATTAACGAGATTGGACGATAACACAGAGCACTTCCCCTGTCTCCTTTCTTAAAGACAGGGACTATTGTTGAGAGACCCCAAGTCCCTGGACAGCCCCATATGGCTGCTGCATTGAAGACAGCAGTCAGAATGGGAGCCCAGAAGTCTGGATCGGATTTGTAAAGATCAGGTGGTATTCCATCAGGGCCGGGGGCTTTATTAGCAGTAAGACCCATTATAGCGACCAAGACCTCATTTATATCAAACATGATGGCAGTACTGTCCCTATCAGAGGGGACAGCAGCCATAGTTCCATCTACCTCTGAATAATATAAACTTTTAAAATGACTCTCCCATTCCTCCTTCGTTATACAACAAACCAGTCCATCTCCCGGGTCCTCAGTCAAAAAAGGTTTCTTTATCAGACCCCAGAATTTAGTGCTGTTATTCAAAGTAGAGGGATCAAGCAATTCCTCCCAGGCCTCTTTCCTCAAAGACTCTTTACGGGCAGCAATAATAGCCTTATATTCCTTTCTACAGAGTTTTACGGCCTCCCTGATCCTCGGGGTTGCTGCCAAGGCTACCCTCAAATTACGGGCAGCTAGGGTACAGTCATGACTGAACCATCTCGGGCCTAAGTTAGGTTGGGGTTTATATGGGACCGATAGAAATGCTGATACCTTTTCCGTAATGTTTTGGTAAGCTTCTAGAACCAACTTGGGTTCACCTCCCCCGTTCATACAAACTTTGATATCCTCAGCACATCCAGCAGTGATATTCTTGTAGAGGACATCCTCAGAAACCATAGACCATTTTAAGCGCCTCTTACCATCTGTTGTAACCAAACTACCTTGCCTGATAATCTTAATACCTTTTTTGGACCAAGGGCAGTTTAAACCGATTATAAGAGGGTTATGGTCACTAAATTCACTAAAGACAATGGCAAAAAGATCCACAAAAATTTGCATCGTCTGCGAGACCAGCATATGGTCTATAAAGGTACCCCTTCCATGCCCTTTAAAAGTAGGGGTATCAAAACGAAATAGCGGGTCTTTTAGAGACATAGCCAGAGAGAGGTCATGGTCATTCAAGAAGTCATTACACAGTTCCCCCTCCTTTGTGTGCTCCATATGTAGACAGTCTGCCCGATCACACACCATTTCTGGTAAACATTTGTGCAATGGATCTATACATGGATGCAAATTAAAATCCCCCATAATCAGGAGGTTATGGCCCACATTTCCCATAAAATTTGAAACAAAGGAATTTAAAAAATAAATATGATTCCTGCCTCCACTATCATGAACAGCATTGTAAAAATTCACCAGCCCGACACGGACATTACCTCCACTCAGGATTACGCCCATTACCCCTGTATGCTGTGCTACAATTCTTTGTACTTCACAGGGAATTAATATAGATACAAAAATTACAAGACCCCCCTTGGGCCTACCCCGCACAGATGGCAAGGCTGGCACAAAGAAGGCCCTATACCCTTCTAAGAAGAGGTCACAGCCCAATTCCCAGGTCTCTTGTAAACAAATAATCGAAAATTGTTTAATATAGATCACCCAGTTTTCATCAGACATTTTGGCAGCAAGACCCGCAATGTTCCAAGAGACAGCAAGACATCCTGGCAATTTACCTACCAAATTATCTGGATTAGTAGGTTCACCTGAAGCCCCGATGTCCTGAGCTACAGGTGCCCCCCGTCAATCGCACAGCTCAAGACCAGATAACACTTCAAACCTATTCTGTGTGTGAAGATTCGGCCCATATTGATAGTGTCCAGCACTAACACTCCTATTAGACACACCAATGGGTCCACCTACACCACAGAAGTTAGTAATATTATGTAGAAGATGGGTCTCTTGCACAGGAGTAAAAGGTTCACGTCCCCGCCTGGTTAGATTCTGTTGCAATCGTGGTTTGCACAAATGTGCATAAAAATAACCCAAGGGGCGTACACAGATACTATTTGTGTTATAAACCAGTGCAGAGGCTCTCAAAAGTACGGTTGCTACATGCTGGGGGTGTTTAAAATTTACGACTATACAGTCCCCCGTACCAGACTTTTTGGACGGCCCCACCCAGTTTACACGCCTTACTGTCAGTATCTGGTCAAAATAAGAGACCGGAAAACCGCAATTTTTGTTAAGCCAGGATACTGTCTTATTTTTCAGAGAGATATAAGATTCATCATGGGGAGAAGCAGGGTGGGTGCCACAAGAGGGCACATTGGTCAGTACTACCACAAATGGAGCACAATCTGGTGGTAGATTAAGATGACCATTGTGCCTCGCCAAACTAGAAGCTCTATTGCTGTGGGGAGTTCTGGATAATTGTTGCTGCAAAACAGATTCCACAGGAATATCCGACTGGGTAGAAGTTACAGGACCTGGGATAACTGTATCAGCAGATTCTCCCCTCCCCTTATTCTGTATATCATTAAGTACAGCAGTATCTTTCCTTTTCCCACCAGAGTATTCAATTCCACTGGGCTGAGCAATCTCTCGAGACAATAACAGATCACCCAGCCTTATCACTTCCTTAGCTAAATCATCAATCTTAGTGGTTAATGGTTTGATAAGCTCCTCCATTTTAACGGTAAAAGAAGCTTCTAAGTTTTTTATAAGTGAGGCAATCATATCCGAGTTTAGATTAACTCCATTACCAGCACCATTGGTGGCCGTGAATACAAAAGGGTTTGGTATAACAGTACCGGTATTTGGCTTACCGACCTTCTTTTTTGGCTTGCAATTATTATGTTTCCCGTTCTCCCTTTGAGACCGTGTTCTACATGATCTCGTATGCCTAATCTCAGGTTGGGTCTCATTTAGCACATCAGCATCAGAACTTAACGACACCCGGGAATCAGAATGGACCTCCACCTCTACAGGAATAAGAACTGGGAGGGCCGTAGAGATGACACCACTCGGGTTGATCTCAAGGTCTGGGGGCTGGCTTAGAGAAACATCTTCTGATAGTGTATCTTCAATCACGGTGCCTTTCCCCAAAGATACACGTCTATCATTATTAATCTGTGTTACTTTCCTGACCAGAAAATTATCTAGGGTAGCCGGAGCCACCATCGCTTTGTCAGTTTTTGATTTAACCATTTCGTTCAGTTATAGGTTAAGCTTCAACCCAAATACCCTAGTGTCTGCCTACGCACTCACAAACAGGACAGTCAGAATAAAAACATACGGACATATCAAGTGGCTACAATAGTCAATGCGCAATCAACACCATTCGCCAAGATGCACAGAAACCTGGCCCAGTCCAGTCTCCTCAGGCCTCTGAGGGCCACAGAGGGCCCGCCCTTTGCCCGGGCTTAGCCCGGCGCCGCCCGCGCGCGTCCCGCGACGCGGAGGGATCCTCACAGCTTTAAGCGCCTCCGGGCGCGCAGGGAAGCGGAAGGCGGAAGTGCCGCTAGGGATTCTGGGGGCTGTAGTCCCCAACGCGGCGTCCAGCAAGGACTTTGGCGGCAGAGAAGAAGTTCACAGCGCCTCCGGACCCCCGGGCTATGCAGAGTGCGCAGCGGAGCGTCCACCAGCCAGGTATGCTCCTCGTTGTGCCCCCGCTCCACCGAGGGAGCCTCACAGCTTTAAGCGCCTCCGGGCGCGCAGGGAAGCGGAAGGCGGAAGTGCCGCTAGGGATTCTGGGGGCTGTAGTCCCCAACGCGGCGTCCAGCAAGGACTTTGGCGGCAGAGAAGAAGTTCACAGCGCCTCCGGACCCCCGGGCTATGCAGAGTGCGCAGCGGAGCGTCCACCAGCCAGGTATGCTCCTCGTTGACCAGATACATCCTGAAAAGGAAAATTGGTCAACATGTTTCTGCTTCAAATCGCTCTTAGCGAAGCATTCATCAGGACCAGCGCACCACGGCGGTATTCGCACGCTAAGGCACACCCTAACCTGTGGTGGGAAACAAACCGAATGGACTCAGTTGTTGTTGAGCCTTCCGGATTTCTGAAATCTGTGGAAATAAAGAGAGATATAGATAGATAGAACAAGTCACATGGCACATAGTACATGATAGCCTAAGTGCGTTAGCAGTATTCATAAGTGACCAAACTCATGCCACTGTTTAGTGCTCTTCAGAATACAGCACCTGGTTTTATTGTTATTAAACTATAGTGCTGTGTCAGTGACAGTGATATATATGCATGATTAGTACTATCGTGTCGTGCTATTCCGGTGCTTTGACTGCATGCCAGGGTCTTTGCTTGTGTGTAACCAGAATATAAATTTAAGAAGGGGTGCTGAAATTACTGCACGACTACACGTACATTACCAGTAGGTTACTAATAAAAAATACACAGTGAACATGACTACAACCGAATCACGAGTGATGGTAGGGCTCGTGATCCCGGTGAATGTGGCAGACTAAAAGCATTGGTAAAAGAAGGAGACTTACGTGAAGTATTGAGTAACCTCACAACATGGGTCCTGGTGGGGGGCGGTGGCTTATAGTCACACGCTGCAGAAGTTAAAAAACAAATAACACCAAGTTACATAAAATATGGCCAAAGTGTTACCTTAATCCCTTTTGTGATCGTAAACGAGCTCACTTAATTTACATTATATGCACTCTGTGATCTGCATGGTACACGTTCTTTGCAACAGGCATGTTAACCCACTGCACTAGCTTACAGTGAGTTAAGACTTCTACTAGACAAACCTCCTATTTCTCTCCAGCAGGAACATTAATCACTGGAGTGATCTTGACGTCTTTATTGATTGCTGAAAGTGCTGAAAGTGCTGAAAGCAAAGAACGAGGCAGAAGTTGCTTTTAAAATGAAAATATGCTTGCACACAGGGCGCCCCCACCCCAAGTCAGCGCCCGGTGCAGTGGCACCGATCGCACCGCCCTAGAGCCGGCTCTGAGCATTTTTGGGTTTAATATTGCAATTCATACATGCAAGTCACAGAATACTACTTAATTGTAACAATGGATGCTGTATCACATAACAGGAAATAGAATGGGACAAATGGACGAATTATCCATCATGGTTTGAAACTAAACGTGTCCTCATTATAGGGCTTGTAAAATTGTAACATGTGTGATGCATTTTCACACCAGGTATAATTTCCACATATGTTATGTTATAGATATTTCTAAAGCGCAGCGGTTACCAAAGGGTGTCCTGGCACTAGTTACTGTCCTTTGAGCAATGAACGTTGTGGACAAGTTTACCTGTCAAAGAGTCAGGTTTTTAATCCCTCCCTGAATGCCAAAAGATCGGTGGCCTTCCTCAAGTGGAAAGGGAGGTCGTTCCAGGCCTTTGCAGCGCATGCAACAAAGCTTCTCCCACTCCACGTTGCTTTTTTAGCAGGTGGTCCAAGCGAGCAAAGAGTTTTTTGGTTATATACCATTGAAACTGTTGTTTCAGATGGTCAGGTCCTGTTCCTGAAGGGCCTTGTAAACGGTGCAGAGGGATTTAAAATGCACCTCATTCCTAACAGGTAACCAGTGCAGTCTTTTGATCTCCCTGTAAATTGATGCAATTTTGGAAGTGCCAGTAAGCAGTCTAGAGGCCGCATTTTGCAACATTTGGAGTTTATTCAGAAAACGATCTTGAATGTTTAGGTAGAGACTGTTACAGTAATCCAGCCTTGAAAGGACAAGTGCTGTAACCACTGTTCGCCGGCTTTCAGGCGGCAGAAACGGCAGTATTTTCTTGATCGTTCTGAGAGCGTACCCGGTGGCCGATGCCACTGCGTTACTTGGTCACCAAAATTAAGCCCATCGTCCACTATTACTCCTGAGTTTTTAACTTTTCTGGTGGGAGTAGGAAGAGTGCCCATAGTGTCCGGCCACCAGTTTGAGGTCCAGAAATTGGCTTAGTTTCCAAATAGGATGACCTCCGTTTTGCCTGAATTGAGCTTCAGGCAGTTTTGCGACATCCACCTCCCGACTGGAACCGTTTGCCTATTCCCACTTCCTGTCCTGGTAGCAGAGACACCACAATTTGTTTGTCATCTGTATACGAGGTGGGGCCAAGCCAAAGGAGCTGATGAGGGGGGCCAATGACGAAACATACACATTAAAAAGTTTAGGGCTCAGAGATGACCCCTGCGGAACTCCACATGGCAGAGAAAAAGGTTTGGAATAGTATTCCCCATGAGACACAATTTGTAATCTGTCAGTTTAAAAGGACTTCAAATGCTCCCACGCTTTAGCCTGGTTCCCACATGCCTTCAAACGACCCATCAACAGGTCATGATGGACCGTATCAAAGGCCGCGAACAGATCCAGCATGATTAGGGTGGCCTTGCCTCCCCGATCCAGGGCTTCTCTAATCTCTTCTGTGGCTTTTATGTACTCTGTCCTTCTCTGAAGCCATATTGGATGGGATCCAGTGCTTGAGTTTCACGTGGAAAGGCACTGAGTTGCACATTCATTGTTTTCTCAACCAGTTTTGCTGGGCAGAGAAGAAGCAAAATTGGGCGAAAATTGTTGGGATCCTTAGGATCCAGGCTGGGCTTCTTTAATAGTGGCAGTATCGAGGCAACCTTCCAGAGTTTAGGGAAGTGCCCTGTTTCAAATTTTGCATTAAAAAGGGAGGTAAGTGACAGGGCAACTGGTCCCGGGGCCAGTTTGACCACAGAGACTGAACAGGGATCGTAGGGAGAGCCTGATCTTGCTGCCATGAGGAGCCTTTGAGTATCACTTGTGGATAACGGAGCAAACTTGTCAAAGGTAGGAGGGGACCAGCAATTGGCTTGTGTTCCTCCATTAAGATGACCATCCCTGCTGCACTTGGGCAGTTAAATGCCGAGAAGATGATCTCCACTTTTTTCAGAAAGAACCTGGCAATATATTCGCATGATTCCTGGCTCATCTGAATTTTAGCTGGGCACGGGGACGCCAAGCTAGATACCGTTTTAAAAATCTCTTTAGCTGAATGTTTTGCTAAGTCAATTCGATTTACGTAGAACTTTTGTTTTGCATTGAATAGGAGTTGTTTAGTCAGGAGGCTGTGTTTGTATCACTTTTTCTCAGTTTCTTTGTAATCTTTCCTTCAGTTCCACTCAAGTCGTTTGCATATACGTTTTTGATTACTAAGTTCCTCCATGTACCATGGGGCGGAGGGTTGTGATATTTTTGGAAACAGAATTTTTACTGGGGCTAGTTTATTACAGGCTAACTCCACCCAGTTGGTGTATTTGGTGGTAGCCTCCTCCACTCCTGATGACATTCGGCCAGCCGTTGTGGTGAGCATTTCTTCTAAGACTGTGCCCTCAATTTTGTTCCTGGCTCCAATTTCCATCTGCCTCTTAGGGCGTTCTCCAACAGCGCGTTGGTCGATAAGCAACAACTCAAATGGTACAGCAACATGGTCTGTCCAAACGAGAGGCAGCAAACCAGTGAAGGAGAGGTATGGGTGGTTAGAGAAGATACCATCCAGGGTGTGCCCTGCCTCATGGGTAGGGCCTATTACGCGCTGCCTGAGGTCGGCGCTATTCATCATATCAATGAGGGTCGCTGTATCTGGTTCCGTAAGTGCCTCCGGATAGTAGTTGAAATCTCCCATAATGATATAGGAGTCAGTGTAGAGCCCGTCTTCCAGCAAGTTTCCAATTGATGTTATGAACGGGCTCCTAGATCACGGCGGTCTATATAATAGGATGCCTTTAAAGGTGTGCTGATGGGATCGGCTAAGGTTAAAAGACAATGCCTCACAGGCTGAATTAGAGACTGAGTGAAAGACTGCCTTGATCGAATTGTGGTAAATTACTGCTAATCCCCCCTTTCCTGATTGGCCTATTTAGAGTATGGCATAAAAACCCAGGTGCAGTGGCTTTCACTAGATCTGGGCCTGAGGCTTCGTCTGTCCATGCTTCTGTAATGAATGCCATCTTTGGATCCCCTCCCTTTGGATCCCCTCCCTCTATCAGTGTCGCACACTCAGTACTGTGCTTCACCAAGGATCTGGCATTTAGCAGTATGCATTTTAGCACCAGGTTTTCATGCTCAGCTGTAACTGTCCTTTTGTTATTAATGGACTTGATGGTCTGGTATAGATTAGGCAAAGTCATGTTGCAGTTGGGACAGGCAACTAAAAGGATGAAGGCCTTGTATTGAAAGTGAGACACAAATAACCAGTACACTTACCAGTCATGTTCAGCCCGAGCGGGGACGGGTGCAGACGGGCTTGCCTTTGGCTCGCTCGTGCCAGCCTGTCTAAATAGAGTCAGGGAGAATGACAAGTCAGTTAAGCAATACCCCCAAAATGGCGGCCCGCAAAGATTAGTGCGGTCCCCAGGCGTATGTTCGTTTTTTAAAACGAGTTAGCAGCACAGATTCAATGAACAACAAAGAGGTATAATTAAAAAGTTTTAAAAGCAATTCGCATTAAGGTGCAGTAAATAATTTGATTGTGCAAAGTACGCAATGTGCAGAGTTGTCTCCCGGCTCAAGCCTCAGGAGAAGTAACCATACAATACAATGGACACGTCAGATGGGGAGATGCACGTGTTACTTTTTAACTCGTGAGGAAATGTTGAAAGACAACTTGTCCTGTTCCATCTGAAATATGGAAGTGCAAACCACCCATTTCCATCCTGGAAGCATAGGTACCACTAACCAGTTTAGAAGTGTCTTTACAGGAGTTTCCAAAATAGGAATGGACATGTAAGTACTTCAACCATTTCTGCATCTTTAAATCAGACTCTGCAATTTCTTAATATTAAATGCTTATTTTTGCACCAATTTCTGCCGTCAAACCTCATGAATGAAATGCTGTGCACAGTGTCAAGATGAAGTCAGGCGGGAGCATCAGAGACTGGATTCTGGACACTTTAGATGTAGCGGAGTACTTAAACTTACGTCCTACATACATACATAGACTGTGCACGTTATGCGCTTGGTGTGACCTCTCAGTGCTTGGGTTCTAAACTTACCTTACTATTCGACCGCACTGCCTGCGTGTCTATCCAGCGCCTAGATACCCTCTGGTCTGTGTAGCGCTTTACAAATCCTTAATTTCATTTCATTCTCTACCTTGACACTCAGGGTTCCACAGTCTGAATTTGCTGGTGTTTGTGAGTTGTGGGAAGTAGCAGGCAGTGTGAGGATATTCGATATTTTGCTTGTGATGGATGCATTGTAAGTTTCGTGGGTGTGGCTGGTGCTTCAGTATAGATGCTTAAAATCAACCTGGGATTTTTGGTTTGCACACTGCTGAATTTTCTGGACTGTTTCGGTAGGATTTATGAGTTATGCCCAATTTTGTGCCATTGTATTGGACGGTTGAATGGACAAGATGCTATTCATCTAATTGGTTTAAATGTGCAGTGTGTGAGAGAGGTGTACTGTCTCATGAATATGAGAGAGGTGTACTGTCTGATGCATTTTATTGGACGTTCGCATATGTTGTTTATACATCACAGAGAAATTTAGGAGAGATTTTGATAGAACCATGGTTTTAAAAAGGGATGACGGAACTATGATTTCAATTTTTTTGGAAATAAAAGCACGAAAAAGACTGTGATTGGAGAATGGGCACGTGAACTGCTCTAGTGTAATTCTAGCACACAAAATACTTTACACTGATTTGCCACCTTATGCTTTTAGAATGCGAGCCTGTTTAGAGTGACCCATTGTAAGTCACTTCACTAACCTAGGAACATAGCTATGCAAAGAACATTGCTACTGCTAAGTTGTTACTGAGATCCGGGCTCATACATCATTTCAGGCTATTTTTGTTAAATTACCAATGAGGTAAGCCAGAAGCATTAGTGCACAGCTGGCCCACCCTAATTTGTTTCCTGTCTATTCTCCTCTTGTTCCCTAACTCAATGAAAGAGGTGCAGTTACATTTATATTCTCAATGTGTTTTGTTAATATGTAAGCTTTAGGCTTTTTACATTTTATTAGTGTCTCATCAACTAATGTTTATTGGATTTTAGTTTTTTTAAAAACTTATTTTGACCACTGCACTTTGCTGCAATTTTACTAAGTGCATCGCTATCAATCATTATTCTAATCTCTTTCCCGTGCCTGTGTTGGTCATCACGAGTAATGGGGACAGCCGCACACTTTCCATAGCTTCACAGGCATTCATTGCTAATGATGTTTCTCCCATCCTTTTACCTCCTGTTATTCGCAGTATTGCATCAAGATGTCTTGGTATTTCTTTGTTAACGAACTGCTTTTAAAAACAGATCTCCAAAGAAGAAGAATCATCCAATTTTCAAAGATTGAAACATTGCAGAATAATCTAATTACTTTCATGGGCTGTTTCCTCGCCCTGCCCTTGACGAATGACGTAATCCTGCCCAGACGGACACATTTTTACCATCAGAATCCTAAAGGTCGCCCGTTTGTCTACTAGATGCTCCCTGTTTACATCTTGGAAGACCCATAAATAGAGTCACAGTCCCATGATCCAACACTGGCTTGTGACTGACTCATCTATAAACCAGCTCGGCTACCTAGTTTGGTGCTAAGGACCACCAGGGTTCAGCAGCCTAGAGCTTAGAAGCTTGGAGTGATGATGGGTGCCAGGCTGGAAGGGTAGCACTCACAAATGAAACACAATTTTATTAGCATAAGGAATCCCTCTATGGCATGGTGGTCCTTTTGGAGTAAGTGAAATAAAACAAAAATTACACCCCTGGAAGTATTGCTCTTGTGATGTCGCTAGCCAGTGCCGAAACATACTTTTGCAGAAATAGGGAAGCGTGTCACAAAAATAACACATGTGGTTCCTCATCGGGAGAGCTGCCAGCTTCCGATTCAGCAGAACCCCTGGTTAACACAGTGAAGGGAGCATCCAAAGGTCAAGTCACTGACACCTCCCATCACTAGACAGGAAAGTTATACCACTCCATGATGAAGGAAACCCTCAGGCAAGGCAGAGCAAGACATGATCACATAAGAAGCAATCTATCCCACCCTTTTCACCCTCTCTTATATCTTAAAATCCTTTGGATGATGCCAAGGTAAAGTATTTTTAAAAGGAGGACCTGGCTAAAGTTTTAAACTACTTGGCAGGCAATAGATACATTTTTGAGGCAGAAGCAATCCGAAGCTCCAGTGAAGGGTTGTTCAGCCTTTTCACAGACTCTCCTGTCACAGAAGCACAATTTACCAACTCATCGACGACCTTAAGAGCAGAGAATGGAGAAACCTAGTGAGGATGTAACTCTCTCAATTACCCTCACAACTGAAAAAAGAGATGCTTTACTCAGTAGTACCTGATACTTTGATCATAACCCTATCTAACAAAGCATCTGCCAATGAGCCTTCAAGAATATGAGACAAGGATTTAGATGCTCGGATTCAGTGCCTCGGGCTGTAGAATGCCATATGCCTAAGCTGAAGGGTATAACTGAGCTATGGGCACTTCAGGAAATTCCTCTAAAAGCACTCAATTCACTGTAGCCATTATCTGTTCCCCTACAGGCGAAGGGTGCAAATGAAGACAATTGGACAGAAGTTTCAATGAAGTCCTACTGGACTTTAACCAATTCCAATCCTGCTGTCACACAGACCTTGTCAAAAAGAAAACATAGCACTCTGAAATGACCATATAGTGATATTGTATTAAAGTGTAATAAATATTCTGAAATGTTTTCAATCGAGTTACAAGAGGATTTCACCTGGTCCAGGTGTTGAAATAAGACCTTTGGTTTGTGATCATGCAGTATTTTAAGGTGGGTACACCAAATAAGAGTTCTCTTGATCTCTAAGGGCGACTCCGTTAAATCTCTGGATGCATATCTGCATATCACCATTAGGTCCTGCCTTCAGGTACATCCCGTTTTTATTAGGAAAAGCCATTACAAGTTTGTAGTCCAGCTGTTTGGTCTGAAGGCTGCTCACTGAGGCTTCACTAAATTCCTGGCTCCATATTATGTGCGCCTTCGACAGATGGGTTTTCCATCTATCCACACATGGACAGCTATTGTCTTCCACATGCACCATCAACCCGGGAATGAGTGATCCAGAAACATAGTGGGTCCTCCATGTGTTGCAACATCATAGTTTTGTGGCCAACTCAACAAGCTCAAATCTAGCTCCATCTCGTGACCTGTTGCTTATTTGGCCATGTTTTGTACTAAGTAAGCATCAGTTTTCCTACTGGAAAAATTTTGTTTATTCCAGTCTGAGAAGTCCCTTGGCATTTCTTCTACATTAAAAAGTGGCTACTATGTGGCAGGCAGTGGAAGTAAATACAAGGACATATGAGAGCTGGTGTGTTCACTGTGCCTTGGGTCAAACTTCATCCCTCACCACTGGAATTCACCTATTTGCTAGGAAGTAGCTTCAGGGGGAGGTATTTGGGGGGTGTTTGGGATGCAATACCCCTCACATAAAGACATTCTTGACTTGGCAATTGGGTCGGGGGACCTTGAGTTGGATCTGCTATCTGTGTGCCATTTTGTTTCATCATGAGCCAAGAATGAAAGTCAAAACAGTGCCCTTTTATAGCGTGAAGTGTTTTTTATGAAACTTGAATAAAATAATAAAAAGAATCATTGACTACAATCATATTGTATGGACTACTAATTTGCTTTCTGGGAAGATCGGACGGTGTGTTTATATTTGAAATTTGGACACTTATAGCCACTATTTATTACATATCACTTGTTTCTAGAGTGTGAAACCACTTTGTCAGATTTCCCTTTTATGTAAACAGGAGAGAGAGACAAAGATACCCATATTTGGCTGGATTTCAAAATGTAAAACCAGGTAATCTGGAATCGATACCAGATTTCTTGCTTGTCCAAATTGTGTGATCCTAGGCAACTATTTTATTTCACAGATTCTCTTTTTCTTCATTATCATACATGAGCACACTTTTAAATACTTGAATTCAAGATGTGCGCCGTACAAGCACCTCTTATATTTAATGTAATGATCTGTAATTGTGTTTCATCTATAATATTAATCTAGACCCTGTTTAACTGGACTACTGACTTGCCTCTTAGAGCCATATGTAGGTACCTAAATACCGGTCGGTAACGGCCGAAAATCGGTAAATTTCCTGTTACCGACCGGTATTTAGGCAATTGAGATATAGGAGGCTGGATTTAAGGATTCGGTAATTTACAGATTCGTTATTTTAAGGAATCGGTAAAACACCGAATCGGTAGATTACCGAATCCTTAAATCCTATGTAGGGAGCACTCAAGCGAGTGCATTTTTGTTTTAAGGATTCGTTATTTACCACCAACTACAGGTTGGTGGTAAATACCGAATACCTTTTAAAAAGTAATTGTGTGCTTTTCTAGAAATGCCATGTGGCAGACATACATGCCCTTAGGGCATGTATGTGCGCCACATGTGCACACATGCACGATTCAGGGGTGCGACAGGGTGTCAATGTGACACCCTGCCACCCTTGAATATGCTTCCCCTATTACCGATTTGGTATTTACCAAATCGGTAATAGTGAATGGCTTCCCATTCATTCCTATGGGCCTCCAGGCCCATAGGAATGACTAGGAAGGTATTCCTTATTACCGATTCGGTAAATACCGAATCGGTAATAACGAATATTACCGATTCGGTAAAATTTACCGATTTTTTTTACCTACATTCTATTTACCGATTCTTAAATACCGAATCGGTAAAATTCGGTATTTAGGAATCGGTAAATAGAAATTACCTACATATGGCCCGTGGTTCATTAATGGCATTGTTGTTGAGGAACAATCCATAAAAGATTCTAAAAACAATCCCTTTTAATAAATGTCTGTCTATGCAGTGGTATAATATGATGTACTTAGGTGAAACGCTTCCACACGTTAAAGAAATACATTTTTGGGGACTTTGAAGAGATTGTATCATATTTTTAGATTATCTTCCTTGAACGATATACATGCCAGGCGTTTTTATGGCTCGGTTCGTGCATGGCCTCTTAAAGCCAAGCCAGACCCCTCGCTTAGCTCTGGCATGCAACTCTATTTGCGAATTGGACTTAGTACATGGGGGCATCAATCACTTGATATAATGATTTGTAAAAGGCGAAGATTATTAAGATGGAGCCATGCCTACAACCATGGATTTGTCAACTCTACCATCAAGGCTTCTTGTAGCAGAGACAGAAAATAGTATATGCAGTGTGAAAAACACTTAAAATAAGTGATCCCAGAGCAGAGACTCCAGGCTAATCTGTTGTACATGACTGCTTAATGAGTTCCCAGGCCCAGGTGGGACGAGCAGGGGCAAAGCTTCAGCTGGAGTGTTTGGGGTGTGACACCTTTAAATGCATTTTTGGTTTGTTAGTTGGGTCAGGGGGCCCTGAGTCTGGTCTGCTATGTCTGTTTCAGTTTTTCTTGTTGTTCTCATTTCACTAAGAGTTTCTAGCTTCTTTGTTTTTTGGATCGGGATCTTAAATATATATACAGTGATCAGTTTACCAAAAAAATAGGAAATCTGCACATATAAAGTACTACTTGAATTAATGCAAATTTTCAACTTTTGGGAATTCACAAACTTGGCAGTAGTAGGCTTGGAAAGCTGCTCCAGTCTCAACTCTCGAGGCATCCCCCTGGCAATCAACACCCAAAAAGTAATGGGATGAATGCTTGCAAATAGTCTAACCAGTGGTCATTGCTCAGGGTAGCATTCCAACCCATTGTTTTTTGCCCACTGTGCTACTCTAAACAGAGGCCCACCTAATGCAAATCAGTACGGACCCTGTTCCTTATGGAAACAGTCCATCCCCAAATTTGGTCATCTCACCCCTTCATCCTGCAGCCCACTGCTGTTTTAATTGGGACATTTGAGATTCACATGCCCCGAATCTCACTGACTAAGCTATACTCGTCTCTATGTGTATTGGGACATATGTTGTCAGGACTTTAAGAGTGTGGTTCCTGCCCTGGATTTGGTCAATGGTACTTTTGCAATCTTAATTTGTTCTCTTCAGCCTTTATTGTGTGATTCCAATGCAGGAGAGTGGGGCTGCAGGTGAGCAATCTGAGGTGGGGAGGTGGAGTCCCACGAAGGGCAGGGCAGGTTGCCTCAAAGAGTATCATGGGGGAACCTTCAGATAGATTAAGTTGTAGGGGTTCTTCTACTTCAGAGGTTATTTTTCCTTCTGTAGCTCAAAAACAGTATGTGTGCAACCACACAATCCAATGGCTACACTCATGTTGGTCAGTAGAGGAGGCACTGACCCAAAGTCCTTGGCAGAGATAGCCTTTCTTCTGGGTCTCTGGATTGAGGAGTATCTTTGATGCGAGCTGCCTCTATGCTGGTGGTCAACAATATACAGACTGACAAGCTGAGGAAAATATCTCTCTCCTCTCAGTATCCATCTCTTTTGCCAAAGGACTTCAGAAAAACCTTCATATCTGTAAAATAAAAGTATGATTTAAGAGTAAAAGTAATTGCAACAGTGGCACATAATTGAAAAATGAAGTCATAGTATTTGGATTAGAAATAAAAGAGAGTAGAACTGAGTTCTTCCCACTCTGAGGAGACTAGAACTAGTGCTGAAAAGTTTGTGGAAGAAAACAAACATATTGCAAATCCTCATTTGGAATCTTATGTCCAGTCTTTCAATGTATGCTCATCTGCGAACAAGTAACAGAACTGTTTAATTCCTAAAAGGGCATCAGCTTCTTCATTGGAGGGACTGTGCACAGGCGGTGCTGTTTAGATTCAGTTGAGAGTCCTTTATTTAATATCAGGGAACAGAATAATTTTTGGTGCCTTCCCACTTCTATGTGATTTGAGCATAGTTTTGAACAGAAGAGTTTGTGGTCACCCTTACTTTTTTGTAAAATTTAAATTTTCAGGTTCATGGATTTAGCAGAGGTCATCGTAGTCATTGGTGGTTGCGACAAGAAGGGGCTTTTGAAACTCCCCTTTACAGATCGATACCATCCAAAGACCAAGGAATGGATGGCACTTGCGAGTGTTCCCGGATACACCAAGTCTGAGTTCGCTGCCTGTACCCTGAAGAATGATATATATGTCTCAGGTAAGAGTGCGGGCCTCCATGTCATTCTCATTTGTCTCGCTGGTGACACCCTAAATTGAAGCAGTATCAAACGTATGATATCCAACAACTAATGCTGCCAGAGTTTGATGTCTAAATCAAAGCCACTTTTAGATGTACTCTCTGGGTGGATGATGATGATGTATGTTAGAAATAGGTCTGTTGGTTAAGGGGGGTGTAAACACTGCTGAAGCAACAGCCATAATCCCAATCAGGATGACCCACTAAATTAACCTGTGCTCAACGCTCTGCTTCCTTGGCACATAGCAGTCAGGCTTAACTTAGAGGCAATGTGTAAAGTATTTCTGCAGCACACAAACAGTGATAAATTGAAAATACAACCTAGGAAAAATCCCACACCACAACAAAAAGCCAATCAGTAGAACAGGAGCTATGAATTTTTAAAGTTTAGGGTATGAACTATGGCCAAAAAGATCAAAGTGCCCACCACAGAAATCTAGTCATGCGAGACTGGGCCAAGGTAAAAAAATATGGCCAACTGCGATGGAGTGCCGGTCAGATGCAAAAAGTGAATTGGGACCGGTCGTAGCTTACATTCTTACTTAGAAGAAATTTCTGCAAAAATGTTCTGAGAAGGTAAAGTTTAGGGGAGCAAGGCTGCAGGCGGTGCCCGAAGTGGAGGCATTGTCATCTGGGAGCTGTAGGATGAAGTCTCAGTGAAAATTTTCACTTTCTTGGAAATCAAAAACCTCCAGCGGGACAAAGCTGCAAGCTATAACCAACAAGGCTCCACGAGGCCAGACACCCCTTCTGTGAAAGACCACTGAACAGGATTTAATGCTGCAGAGAAGAACATAGCAGGAGTTGCCGCAAAGTCAGGCAGACCAGCAAAGCACCTTGGACAGATCGATGAGCATTTAGGTCACAGTCTCCTCTCAGTTCTCATAGCAGTTTTGAGAGAAAAACTTTCAAAGTCCCAAGTTTTGATTTCTGACTATATTGGCACCTTAAGCACCACTCTCAAGAGTCCAGGACTGGAGAGGCACCAGTTGGAGGGTCAGGAGTCACTCAGGCTGCATTAAGGTGTAGGTTCAAGATGGAGGGAGTCTTTTTTGTCCCCGAGGCTCTGATCAGCCAGACCACTAACCCTTAGAGTCACTCTGGTTGTCCTGGGTTCAAGCAGAGGAACAGGGCCTAAGAAGCAGGGCAGGCATCTGAGGGTTCATGTCAGGCTTCAGGCAGTGGAGCAGTCCTTCTAAGTGCAGCAGAGCAGTCCTCTGAAATGCGCAGCAGGCCACAGCAGCAGGCAGTCCCCTGCGAGTCCCTTCGTAGGTCCAGAAAGTGAACTCAAGAGTGGGTCTGATGGTCCTATTTTATACTTGGTACCTTCTTGAAAGTAAGAGAAGTTTCTACAGAGTTCCCTTTAAAGTGCTTGGTGTTTCCTGCCCTTGTGCCAGCCTGGCTGCATTAACAATGAAGTGGTATTAAGTACTTTGTGTGACAGCAGGGCATAGCCTATTGATTTACAAGTGGGGCAGTGCCCGGTTGCACCCCCATTCTGCCTGTGATGGCCCATCCAGGCACATCTAATCTATTGTGTGACTGTCTGGGGGGGAATATACATTACAAAGTCCAACTGCCAACCATGGGCGTCCGCAGAAATTTTTCCAGGGGGGGGGGGGGGGCGCTGACTACTAAACTCCTACAAAAGCCGAACCTCTTAGGAAGTTGCTTATCTTCAGCCAGACCAAGAAAACACACATTGTATTGTGCAGTGGGAAACACAAACTTCTGACTTAGCATCACACACATTGCCTTATTCTGCCTTTTATTGAGGATGTTTCATCCGAGAAATAAATCTTCACTTTTGGGTTTCACTTATCCCAAGTATAAACTGAGAATAATGAAATAATCTTGAAGGGCACGATTAAAATATTTGTTTATTTAGCGATATGCAAACCTCTTTGAAAATGACACAGATTGTGTTTTCGACTCACCCATATGATGCCGATTTTCAAAATCAGCAGGGTTTTACAATTAGTAGGTTTGTGGAGTGTAGATGTTCATGTAGAATCATTCTATTCTGTTGCACCTCACAGGACTTATTTCTCAACTTTTGTGCACATAAACATCAAGTTCATTGACCCTTTGTTCAGCCTGAAAGCCCGGGACTAAACTATTCCTTGACCATTACTTGAGCTGTATTTATTTGACTGAAAGAGCTTTTTTACAGGGTTTTTTTCTCACGTGAAGTACAAAAAAAACAAATAACTAAATAAAATCATTACAGAGTGACTGTGTAATGATTTATTTAGTTATTTATTTTTAGTATTTTGCAACTATTTTTCTCTTGATCCGGAGGCTGCACTTTGTAAACAGAAAAATGTAATAAAAAGAGGACATTTCCAGCAAAAGTGTTTCTTTCATCTTTGGATCCATTTCACAGGGGAAGGAACGAAGGAAAGTAGAGGAAACAGAGGGTAAGAGACGGTTATTGAAGCAGGGTTTTCAGCAAGTGAGGAGCTGCGAGAGATATAGAAAGGGAGGGAATAAGAGGAAGAAAGAGAGAGGGGGCAGCTGACAGCGGCAGAGCAGGAAAAGTGAACAATTCGACCACTAATCTTATGTTAATACACCTGCTGGCACCTAAGGACTCCCACGCGCAACAGAACACAGAAGCAGGCTGCAGGGTCAGCCAACCAGCCCTTGCCTTGACGTTCCTGACTCTGCCTCTCGAGCTCCAGACCACAGCATTCGGAGTCTACTGCGCTCTCGTGCCAAAAGAGGCAAATGCAGGGATTCAAAAGTGAAGAAAAAAAAAATTATGACTGGTTTGCCCCTCGTGAGATCATTGGTCCATTCTCTCTGGGGGCAGGCCAGAAACAAGAAACAGGGCCTTCATAGGTAGCGCGTTTGCACTATGAATGATTGACGGCCGCTCAGGGTGGCTGTTGAGACCCACCCCACGGCCAAGAGCTGTCCGATGTCTTTGCAGGTTCTAGAGGGATTCGTTGCACGATTTATGTAATTACGTACTGCTGATTGGCTGCTCAGCTCAATATGACTGGGTCTCTGATTGTTTTAATCCCGAGTCCTCCACTGATTAGAGGGGGACTGAAAAATGATTTCCCATTCATTCCTAGCTGACTGCACTTCCTGCCGTTGTACCATGATCCAGAGTGCGCTGCATGATTAACCTGGCACCGCCTCTGCAAAATGGCGCCTGCACCACCCGGCAGTAGCCCGTACAAGACACTCTAGTTGCGGCCCGTGGTGCGGGAGTTCGCCATTCTTTTTTGTAATATCGCTCTCACACCAGCAGCCCAGTGAGTCACTGGGATGCTGGAGTGCCAGCATTACAAAAAAGAATGGCAGCTGCACCACGGCACTACGACCCGCACTGGCGATCCAGGGTGGGGGCAAGTGCCCCCTTTGCCCCTCCCTGCGGACACCTATGCTGCCAACAACACCCAGTCATGCGACTAGGGAACAGGCTACAAGAGCTAAATAGTTAGGGCAGGAAAATGGTATATTTCTAAAAGTAACCAAAGAAAAAGGGGATCGGGGCTTGGCCCAGTTAAGGAGAATGATGGTAGGGGTGGCTAAATGTAATTGACAAAGTAAGACCTCCACACATCATAAATCATTGTAATTCAAATTGAGACATGCGGACCTACTACACCATGTCTGTTAAATTTATTGCACATTCATTTAATATTTCCAAAATCTCAGGTGTTTTCAAATACTTCCTCGACATAAACTCATTATTCTATTAGTAAACAATCACAGAAAACATGGAGAACAACTCTGATCAGCAATTGTGAGCTTACCCCGTGCCTAATCAATAACAGCAAAAGACCAAAAATTACTAATCAATAAAACCTCCAATTACAGCTTTTTACCCAACAGTTTTCAAAACTCGTCCATATACAATGTTTTTACAATGTTGTTGGGTTGTGTTAATTTATACAGTGCTTCTTCCCATTGGTGAGGTGCTGAAGCACATGTGTTGGAGCATTATACTTCTCCATGGGAGTGCATTGGTGGAAAAGTGTGAATTTGGTTTGTGAGTACATGGCAAGTGCATTATGTTGTGTGGGATGACCAAAGTTGTGCTCAGTGTATTTTTGTTTTTGCACTATGCGTCACTCAAAGGTGACAAGCAAGGAATAGGATGAGTAACCATTAATTGCAAGTGTATGAAAGGGAAGTGCATAGTGGCCTAGATAGTAATTGGTGCTGGCAATATTGGTGTTGTGTGTGTAGAGCTGATATTGCTCTGACCATGCAACAACAATAGTGTGCCTGAGCCTATGCCTACGCACTGGTGTCGGCACTGGTGTTGGCGGGAGAAAGCATGGTAAGACACATGAGAATTTGTAGGAAAGTAGGATCTGCTTCTTATGGTTACCCCCACGTTTTGCTTTTTGCAACCACTGTTTTGACCAGTCTGGTTGGGATCCTGCTATTCAGGCCCCCAGCCTATCTGCTTGTTCCATTAATTTGATATGCATGTACTTTGATACAACTCCAGATTGGATACTGGGGTACCCTTATCAGTCCCTAGTATATGGTACAAATGTACCCAGGGCATAGGTACCCCAGAGTCCTCCCATGGGCTGAAGCATGAATTATGCTACCCATGAGAGGCCATGTAAAATGGAACCTCAGGTCTGCTACTGCAACCTGTGTAAGCTGGTGCTTGCACCACTTACGAGAGATATAGGTTCACTATATCTATATATATCACTACACTTAAAACGTTATAAGTCACCCCTATAGCAGGCCTTAACAATCCTGAAGGCAGGGTGCTAGGTTTTAAGTGAGAAGGTCCTCCTGCATAGGCAGGGCCCCTCTGCAGTCTTTGGAGAGCATTCTCCCGAGCTGTATGATACTGACAGACATATAGGTAGAGGTGCATTATAACATCGCAGTAAATGCTATCTTGAAAACTATTGCAATGAAGTATGTCATGTTTGGTGTCAAACACCTTGGAGTCATACCTCCACACCAGTAACTGGTAGGATCCTCCCCTCAGAATTGAGTTTCTGGGGGGACCTAAGTCTACCGGTACCAACTTTCTCAAGCCTTACAGCACAAAATGGATGTAGCCAGGCACAGACACAAGTCTGCCCTCCTGCTGCTGAGCCAAGCTCGAGCAGAGGAAGGTCGGACAATAGGTATCCTGTCACAGAGAGGTGTGACCACCTCCCAGACAGGATTTAGTGTATTGGAACTGAGTGGGTGCACTGCCTCAGTGCCACAAAGTCTGCACGATGGGCCCATTTGGTGTCCCTGTGCATAGTCCAGCTCAAACCAGTTCTGGGAGCCATTTGCTCCTGCTTTGGCGCGAAACTGGACAAAGGTCATGGGTGTAGCCACCCCTCTGTCCTGTCCCTCCCCTAGGAGGGTCCCTAGAATCTGTCCAACCCTTTCCCATGGGTATAAAATGGATCACCTGGCTACAGGACATTAGATTTTACGTGGACAAGATTCTGCAAGAAGATACCACTTCACTTCGACCATCTGGACACGCTGGACTTTGCTGGACCTCCCTTGGGCTCGATTTCGTCTTCCCTTGCCGTCCCCAGTCTCGCCACTGTCCGTGATCCATACAGGCTCCGTGCTGGACCCTGTGGACCTCCAAGTCAACAGAAGAATCTCCCTTGGCTGAAGGAGTCACTCCCCTGCAAATGCAGGCACCGTAATGACTGGTTTGCTGATCCTGAGCTCCTGCGGACTCCGAAGGCTCCAGCAACACAGGAGGTGGGTTTCTGAAGGTCTTCGAGGTTGGGCTGCCCTCTCACTGAGATTGAGGCGGATATCCCTGTGGGGACTGAATACCCGTGCTTGTGCACCGCGTTTATTTGCAGCTGCACATGCTTGTTGTCGTGCAACAATTCCGTGCATTGGGCCATTTGTAGCCCTGACCCCAGCACATCTTTTCTGAGAAGGACTCCGGCATCCTCGCACTCTGTGCCTTTCTAGCTGGTATCCTGTGAAACCGCCTGAGGTCCCCTCGCGACTCCTGTGCCTTCGGCCTGTGGGTTCACTTGAGGGTCAACTTTGCTTTATTTGGGCTCCCCTGGTTGCTGAAGGCCTGCCATGACTCCCCTTGCTGTGGTGAGTCTCCTGGTCCTTGCTGGGCCAGATTGACACTGAATTTGACCATCTCCATTGTTTGCAGCTGCCAAGGCTTGTTGGTGCTCCCGCCAGACACTGACCTGTCAGCACTCGATATCCTTTGTGGGACAGCTCGCCTCCGGCTCCTGGTCATCCTAGACATCTCCGGGTCCTCGCAGCGGAAGAGTCAAGATCACCGTCAACACACCTGAAACACCCGACACCGCCTTGCTGTGGTGAGTCTCCTGGTCCTTGCTGGGCCAGATCGACACTGAATTTGACCATCTCCATTGTTTGCAGCTGCCAAGGCTTTTTGGTGCTCCCGCCAGACACCGATCTGTCAGCACTCAACATCCTTTGTGGGACAGCTCGCCTCCGGCTACTGGTCATCCTAGACATCTCCGGGTCCTCGCAGCGGAAGAGTCAAGATCACTGTCAACACACCTGAAACACCCGACATCGATGGGCATTCATCTACCGAGCCCCTGGTCACTCCAAAGTGACCCAGACTCTGTCTCCTCTGCTTTCAGGTTCTTCTCATCTAGAATCCACAATTGGATTCCACCAGACACTTTTCGTACTTCCTGCAGCAGCATTTCTTTGTCGACATCCATATAGAAAGACAAGGGTTTCTGACGCCACTTCGTACCTGTGCACCTGGCTCCTCAGGGATTCACGGTTGGGGTGGCTCTTCAAACTCTTAAGTTCCAAGGGTTGTCTTCGTATTCTGCAGGGAAGGGTCCGTAATCTTTAATTTTCCAACCATGACTTTCCCATTGAATTGTATGGAGCATGCGGTCGTGTTCTCACTCTGCACCCGTCCTCCGTGGGGTCCCTACTCACTCACCTTGAGTGTTTCCTTGGGGTCTCAGCAATTTTACACCTTCTAGACTAAGTTTAGTCCCGAGTTGTGGTTCTTATACCACTTATTTAGTATATGGTTTGGTCTCCCCCTGGAGCCCACTGTGTATTATGCTACTTACGTTTGATTCATTGCAACTGTATTATTTGATTTGCATTCTATCCTCGTGTAGAGGATGCTAGAGAGTATTATAGATAATAAATACATATTTTTATAACTACTGTGTGGTTTCCCTTTCATTTAACCAATACTATAATGTTGCATTCTGGTAAACCAAGGTGCTTAACATTCCTTCAAGACTTAGCCTGAAGGCTGCTCTCCATAGCTACCACTAGGATAGCTTTCAATAAATGTTATCTTTGACCTAATCACCATAAGGGCTCTTTGGACTGGTACAAGGTGCCCACTTTAGCTAGTGGACAGCATGTACCAGGTCAACTTCTCACAGCATTCATATGAAACACTGGCAGTTCAAGAAAATACTTCAATGCAGGTGTTTCTTAAACAGATGAATAATGTAGTCGCAGACATAAAAATAATTCACTAATTGCCAGCAATACTGTTAAATCAGCCTTGTGCACATCACATATATTCTAATTTTAGTGGGCTGTGCACAGATAATTAGTGTAATAGCATTATTGCAGCAGTTGCATTTTATGTTGATGGTGCTCACTATACAGTCAATACCCCTGGGTCTATAGAAGAGGAAAGAAGAAAGAGCTACCGGAGTGTCCCTTTTAAAGGACGTTTTCCCTCACCCACCTGCAGGTGGTATGCTTCATTGTAGGGTACCTTCCTTGCATCATGAACCTAGTCATAATGCAGGCTACAAACCCCTCTCCGAGAGGGAGGAGCTCAGGGATGTTTTTGGTAAGAAGAGGTAAACTAAATACATCTATATGAACTAAGTGTGATGAGGGGTGCAAGGTGAGCGTGAGATTGAAACAAGCTCCAGAGTACGCAATAAGCTTTATTGGGGCGTCCCTGGTCTAAGATTAAAAACCAAGCTAGAACAGGAGGGAATTCAACCTGCCATAAAGTGAGAAATAGATCAACATGTTTCGGCCTAATACCCTCAACAGGATCTTGTATGGAAGCTTCTGGAAGGTTATGTGCAAGCAAAATCATATAAGAAGCCAAGTAAATTTGGAGTCCACTTTATTAAGGATCCATTGGTAGTTTACCTGAAAGAAACATGTTTCAAAATGACATCAATTCAAGTTAGTGAGACATACTGTAGCACTAATTCCAACATGTGGAGGTTGCACGATTAGATCCTGAAATTGGATTAAGGCATTTAAAATCATCTGTTACTTACCTCAGCTGTCAGGGAGGTCACATTCCAGCTAATTGTTCTCCGTTTGTTAGTACACTAAAACATTGACAAAAAACAAGGATATTGGCAACCCGACTGATGTCCGTAAGGACGAGCTGCCCCTGTGTTTCTGGCACTGATGTTTCCACCTCTGAGGCCAGGGTTCGCAAATAAAGTGCCTGGGGTTGCAAGGGACAAGGTCGCGCCCCCTAAATAACATCCATAGTGGCAAACCGATATGTTGCAATAACGTTGTTTTTCCCACCTTGGCGTGCCTCTCTGATAGATCTCTTTCTTTCTGTTTTTAAAATGTCACAAAATTATTATTGAGGTTAAATTGTTTTTTTAAATGCAGGAATTGTTGCAAAATAACATCTCTCTGGTGCCTTTCTATCAGAAAATTCATGTACATAACTCCCTTTCGTTTCTATTTTCAATTTAATATTAATTCTATTCCATTAAACTGTCCATCAGGTTTTGAACATTGCTTGCATGTTGTTAACTGAGGACAGAAGGAAAAGCCGGACGACTAACTTTGTAATCTTTGCCTGTTCTGTGTCCTAACCTGTTGTTTTACAGGAGGTCACATAAACAGCCGCGACGTGTGGATGTTCAGCTCTCAGCTGAAAGTGTGGGTAAAGGTCGCCTCTTTGCACAAGGGAAGGTGGAGACACAAAATGGTGAACCTCCAGGGCAAGGTTGGTAGTTTATTTTAAGATTCTAATAAAAAAAATGTTTGCGCTAATCTATATGGTTCATAAATACTATTCAACTAACTTTGGATTGACATTGTTGTTTTGAAGATTGAAGTCAATGACCAGAAGTTTCAAAGTCTACTAACACACAAGATATATCTTCCAATTTAAAATTTTATGGAGAGCATATTTTCTTAAAATAACACAAATTGAGGATAAGCAACTATCAGTTTATCATTATCATCAAAGTATCTTTATTCCTCTGAAGCCATATAAGCATGACACCAACAATCTGGTCCAAAGCGACAGCATTGCCCCGTTACTTGGGGGAAAACCGATTGTATGTCTGCTTTCTGCAGATGACATAATAATTTTGGATTTAACGCCTAGGGGATTAAATAGCCATCTGCAGGCACTGCATAAATTTGCAGAGGCTCACCGTTTAAAGATTAATATATCTAAAAGTAAAATTATGTGTATGCATGGAAGAAGCTGCAGTACCGAAATTTTGTATGGTCTGTGGGCGGCCAAAAATTGGAACTTGCAAAATCATATACCTTTTTAGGAAAAATAATGTATGGCAACCTAAGTAATAAAGCCCATATAGAAAATAACATCTCTAAAGCTATCATGCAGGGGAAAAGTTTGGGCTCCCTGTATAAGTCTACTGGAAAAAGACATTTTGCACTTTTATTGGAGGTGTTTCGTGCAAAAATCCCCGCTTCCCTGCTGTATGGTATTGAATTGATCAATGTAGCGAAATTGTTTTTTTTAATGCAACAGAAGGCCGAATTTTAAGATGTTTAGCCTCAGTGAACTCAGCATGTCCCGTGGCTGCCCTGAGGTTAGAATTTGGGGTGAGAAGCACCTGGGTACAGGGTCTCGCGGGAATAGTGTGTTGGCTCCTAGGCCTGGCAAAGGGTGATGTTAGTACATTAAGATTTTTACTTCAGAAATAAATTTTGGCATGCATAAAAGAAAAGTTTTAGGACTGCGGTTGATTTGATGCAATTAGATAAGTCCCTGCTCTTTACTTTATCGCTGTATCAATTAAGGGCTACCTTGAAACAGGCCACCTAGGAATCAAGTTTTACAAGGGATAGGGAAGCTTGCACTCTAAAGAGAGGTATCCATCCGGCCATTGCCTCCTGTGTGATAAATAAAGTACAGGCCTACAGTTCTTGGAACCTGTCTCATGGAGTGAGCCATTTTTGGCTATTATTGAGGCAGGGTATGCTTCCTTTAAATCCTTTACTGTCTAAATGGTATGGTTCTTCACCGATTTGTAATTTGTGAAGTAATTGCCTCCAGGATGTTAATTATGTGTTATTTATTTGCCCTGCATTATTATTGTGTCGGCGTAAATGGATGAGAACAATATGTTTACAACTATCTATTCTTTCGGCCTCTGCACTAATCGATTCTCTCTATGAGCTGCCAAATGAAATGTTCTGCCATAGGATTTTCAACTTTTTAAAGTGTTTTCTAAACATGTACTAAGGCTCATTAGGTTTGCAGGAAGCAACCGCTAATACTTGTTTTTAATCCTATGTCAATTGCACTAAGGGCATAAAGGATATTTTTAATTATCATATATTATATAATATATTGTAATGTTTTAATCTGGAGATTTTTATATTGTTGGATCTCGCTTAAGACTTGCAGATGCTTTGTTGGATAGGAATACGTTTTTGAGTCAATTTTATATCAAAATAGATTCTTGACTATCATGTTGTTGGTTTTCCTGCTTATGTGGATCTCCACAGAGTTCCGTAATCATAAATAAAATAAACTTGATAAACTTAAACTTAAATGACACCAACAAGAAAGTACAAACAATTAACATCTCAGCAAAGATATAGGTTCCATCGATAGGAGATAAAGAGCTCATATGCAGTTCATAGTGCATGTATGTCAAAGGTTGTTAAAATTCATATTGTGTCCATGTTAAGCGAGAAAAGACAAAAAATTAGCATTTCGGCAAAGTCATAGACTCCATCAATAGGAGATAAAGTGCTCATGTGCAGTACGTAGTGCATATATATCGCAGGTTGTTAAGATTCATATTGTGTCCTAATAGTAAAAGCCACTCATAAAATTCAACAATGCATAACAAATATCTAGCGATCCTCTACACTGCAAAAAAACAAGCCCAACCTTATAGTGTCTCAGGTTTATCTTTCGCAAAATGGGGGCCAAGAAGGAAAGACACGGAGCTGAGTACAAGGTGCAAAACAAAATAAAGTGTCTAGTGCTTTGCGGAGAAACATTGTCACAGCAACATTGGGAAGGTCATGTTGCCAAAACCCTTACAAAGTGAAAGACAATTTAAAATGCAGTGTGCATAACCTAAAAAGTGTAAGATAATAAAGATGAGTAGGGTTTATAATCCACTCTAAGTACGGATCCATGCTCCTTGTTGTCGACAGTGTTGAATTTTTAACTGTCGACTCCTTGGTCTGGACCTTCTCTTGACATTTATACAGTGGTCCAAATAATATTGTTTAACCAGTTCTTAATGTTCATGCCCAATTTTAAGGGAGTTTTTTTTATAGTTCTGAGATCCCTATAGTCTCGAAAGATTCCCTCAAGATTGGAGAGCCAGGGAATCTGATCTGCCCTATCAAGTGATAGACAATCAGTAATGAAAGTTCTTACAAGATCACCCTCCGGGGTTCCCCAACAGTAGCAGTGGTTAAAGCCCGATCAAGTCCTCCAGCTATAGTATTCCAAGTTCCTCATGACATATGAGTGGGCAGTGCCCCCAGGAACTGACAACAATCTACGCATGAAACGATTTTCAGCTCTTTGGAGGACCATAGCGTTGCAGTGGCCCCATAGCCCGGCGTCAACACCCACCAAAATACTTTTACTCTTTTTTAAACTCAGCATTTCTGTGATTGGTTTATGCTTGAACCTATGAGCAAATTTGAATATGGGCTCAATGTTTGTGTTGAAGTGCTGAGTTCGAGAGGTTAGTAATGCGGTCCAGCTAAATAATTTGCTAAAAAGAATGCCTACTTAGTTAAAAGATTCATTTTACCTTCTATCAGATCATTTCAAAGGGGGTTTAAATAATATATTCTTTAATTAAATCTACTTATTGGGTGTTTATGACACATCAAAAGGCAGTATAACATTTTGAATGCCTTGCTCAGCAACCCAGTGGTGTAGCAAGGTGCAGCACGAGATTTAGGGGCTGCGACTTTGAACCCCCCGCTCTCTTACCTGCAGCCATCGCAGAAATCGACAGAACCCGCCCGCTCTTACATGCGGCTCTGGGAAGGTAATACTCTGACTACTTGCCAGTAATATTAATTGTTCTAAGAATTCTAAGTGTAGGCCATCCTCACCAGTGACCTTAACCACAACAAGACCAGCAGTACAATTGCCACCAACCTAAAGCCTGTTCCTTGTTTTTTTTTAGAATTTCTACTTCCAAATTCTTGCCTGTAGTTCTTTTTGTGTGTTTGAGCCCATGGCTATTCCTCATTACCACCCATCAATCTCTACACTGTCCATGTGCAGAATGGAGCATGCCAAGCCGAGGCTGGAAGCATGCTGGTGCATAAGCTAGGAGGGTTCCTGGATCATAATAAAGAGGTCATGGATTCAGAGCAATGAATATTGCCGGTAAGGAATAAGGAATAAAAGCATTAACCCATTGATCCCTCTTTGTGGAAACAGTCCTAACCATGTGAGGATATACCAAGCGGAACCAGAGCCTGTAGACATCCACACTACTGGAAACCAGAGGAAAAACACAGCAATTGACAAGGAAAACCAAACAAAATGTAAACAGAACACCACAGTATGGAGGAAGGAACCCAAACTCGAAGCCGGGAATGAGCTGAAGGGGCATCTGCAGTAAGGTTTCAGCAACCCAGGAAACCCACAGACACTTAGAAATTACCCAGGGTGCCATAACTGGTGGGTGGGCCCATCCGAAGGATACATAACCAACGTCCAATGCACCCAGTAAACAGAAACAAGTGAATTATGACTGCCAAAGTGCATATCACAATCTTGCTTGTTGGCCAGGGAGCAACGTACTAGGAAAAAATAACGGTGCAAATAAAGGCAGGCCACAAACAGAGCTCAGGAGGTTTTAAACACATTGGAAATTAACCACCGGACTGGAGAGCAGTCTGCTAGACAATGAAGAACAGAAACCACAGCATCCTTCCAGAAGAAACTGTCAATGGAAAAAAGGCCCAAAAGAGGCACACGCCAGAAGAGCATGGGCCAACACAAGAAAGAGACATTCAACTGCACAGGCATCCACAGAGTAAGCCAGTCAAAGGGCAAAGATTACTGAACAGCAGGTCTCCAAGGGAAGTTCAGAAAAACCATGGAGGTCATCACATGAACCCAAAAATATAAGGAGCAGAAACAATAAGCTTGCAATGACTGAGCTAACTCATAATATAGGGAGTGTGGCTGGAGTTCCAGAGAAATGACCTACAAAGGGGAGAGGAAGGCAGCCTACAGAATCTAGACTCAACACGAACACTAGTCTCCAAAAGTGGCAACAAAGCACACAAAAAGCTATAGTCAAATGGAAAAAAAAGAGAGGGGGTGACCCTTCAGGCCGTAATCCCTGGCTACTGGACTAAGCCAGACACCAGAGAGAAGACTGCCCAAAGGCCAGTCTGAACAATATGGAAACGCAGCAAGAAGTAGAAGCTTATACAGGACAGGAAAGCAAATGGAGCTGCACAGGCAAGTGGCCAGATAACATGTGCAACAAGAACAACTACAGTCAGTTTGTCTGAAGTTACTATACCAGGGCCAAGTCCGAGGGGAATGCACAATTTAAGAAAGTAATCAGCCCAAACTTCTCTTTGAGAAGGATCAGATCCCCACCATGCAAGCCTGCATGGAAGAGCCAACATAGCCCAGTCCCTCCTGTCTAAAGAGAGACAGGGATACAGATGAACACAGAGGCCCAGAGCTGGTCCATGACACAGCCAAGGATTGTCCAATTCAGCAATACCAAGGTCAGCCTACACATCAAGAGACACACATGCATGGACTAGAATCCAAAGATCTCAACAAGGGTACAAGGCATCTCAAGAGGGAAGCAGCAGCCACCAAAGTAGCTCACAAATGGGTCAGTGGCACCCCTATCACAAAGGAAGGTGAGGAAAATCAAGATACAGGCACAAGGTCACGCCACCCTGCTCAAGAGAGGTTCGCCCTGTGGACCCCCAAGTCTGGAACAGAAAATAAAGAATGGAAAAAAGAAGGCAATCCAGCACACAAAAGCCCAGAACAAAAGTAAGATCCAGAGCATGCCACATCAAAGAACCTGCAATCCGGAGGAAACTACTAACTACAGCACCCTTGCAATAGATGCAATGGTTGTGTAAGAAAACTATTGACTTTTTGTGTGCATGTGCAATATTTGAAACACTGTGGTAGACCTTAAGTCATCAAAAGGAGAACCTAGGCAGACCACAGGCACAGACACCCCATGAGTGGAAAGTAACCGCCTACTGCAGGTGGAAAACCAGACTGAAACAGGAGGCATTGAAACACACAATGGACAGAGACATCAGAAAAGACCGGGACAGATGTCGCAGAGAGGTGTCCACATCCAGAGGTTGCAGAGAGGTGTCCACATCCGACCAGGACACAATCCAGTGCTGCTCTGCAATTGTGCTAGTGCTAGAATCGATCAATCAGGTCCAGCCTGGCAGATATATTCAATAAGGCCTCAAAATAGCAGAAGAAGGTACAACACAGCCAGAGCGAACAAAATTAAAACAAACCAAGAACAATAACAGCCGGAGCCATGTGAAAACAGACATAGGACACAGACAAACACTTCACAAAAATGTCAACAACCCACAAACCACCTGTCCAGTTGTGAAGCCAGATAAGACCATTAAGACTAAACAGCCCGAGTAACCAATACACGATAATCAAGCATTGACCCTAGAAGAATGGAACGCAGTCCAGTGAGTGAAATACTTCATGTGCGGGACACTCTCCAGGAGGGCCACAGGTTCACAACCCACTGTGTTAACCAGCCATTCACTGGATCCTGGTCAACCACCAAAGACACCTTAACCTCTATCTGGATCAGGTGCTTAAAATGTAACCAGTCAGTTCTTCGGGACAGGATAAAGGAAGGGAAGGAACCAGGATACAGGCTCAGAGCTGAAGATGTTGAAAGTAGCCGTTAAGTACGAATATGCAGCACATTGATAGAAATTTCTTGACATGAAGGCGAATGCAGGTAAGGTTGAAGATAAAGAGGGTAAGGAGTAGGGTGTAAGGGAAACAAGAAACCGAAATGGAGAAAACAATAAATTGCAATGGTGCAAGATTGGGTGGCGAAATCATCTTGAGTGGAGTAACCTGAAACAACTGGGATATGTTATCAGGCACCTTCTAGGTGTCTATGTCAGTATTATGTAGCAGCTCTACCCCTATTTCCCTGGCATTTCTCTTACTATTTTCCATATCCCTTTCTTTCACATTTTTCATGCCTGATCTTGCTTACTTTTTACTGAGTGATTGGGGCACAAAACACTTTGTTGAATTATTCCTTCTGTAAATCATAGTTCATGTCAAGTGCCTCATGAGTTCATTGCAATGGGCCAAGATATTAATTTTCCACAAAGCTCATATATTCACAACTAGTGCGCTCCCTCTCTTTCAGCTCTATGCTGTCGGAGGCTTTGATGGCTTCCACAGATTGTCCACGGTGGAGTGCTACGACTCGTTCTCCAACAGCTGGACGTTTATCGACGCCATGTTGGAAGCAGTGAGCTCAGCAGCAGTCACGCCCTGCATGAACAAGCTCTACGTGATTGGAGGGGCAATGGATGATTACGCCAACACAGACAAGGTATGGACAGGCAGAGCATAAGTATGAATATAGAATGTGAACTAGTTTTCTGACATTGACTTCCAGAAACAGCTAAAATGATCCTTGATAGTTTGCCTCTCAGATTTGGATGTGTATGGTGATGTTTTTTGTCGTGGGATCTTGCATTGTTTGTTGATTTTCTGTGTCGTAATGATGAATGTTTCCATAACCTGCACACATACAGGTATGCATGTGTACATGTACGTAAGCACATGCTGCTACAAAAGTATAACCAGGGCCACTGGAATTATGTGATTGTGCGGCGATTTTCGTATAGTTATAGATGTGCCGCATTTATCACACAATCCATCATTTGGTGCATAATCTGCAGATTTAAAAGAAAATTGTTCCAAGCTCAAATGGTTCAAACATTACTAAGAAGGTAGCGACACGTGTTTCCACGCTGTGCAAGGCCCTTTGCAAAGCTAGCCTGGTGACTTTCCAGTTGCTTATTGCTATATTTCGGTGTTAAACTGGTACTATTGAGGTGCAACCAAAGCCCATACAGTGTTACCAAGTTTAAAAATGACAAAATAATGAAGTAATACTGTTTGAAAATATGCTGCATTATGCTGCATAACTTGCCTTTTCTTGCTGCATAATTTACTCGACCCTGCCATATAATTTGGCTCTCTCGCACCGTATAATTCCAGTGGGCGTGATTATAACTAAACACAAATATAATTTCTGTGCCCCTCCCCAACAATACTTTTTTGAACTTTAATTTACTAGAATTTCAATCCAAAGTCCCACTCTAAACAAAATCAGTCCCAAAATATTGAAACACAACATTTGATATGCTAGGAAGAGAAGCTAGTCCTTGAGTTGTTTCTTGAGAATGGCCACTAAGTAAAGAGTTGTCCAAGTGTTGAAAACTAATTTGGCAGTTTTTGGGACTCGGAGGTTAAAAGAACGGAAATGAAAGGAGGTAAAGTTAAAATCGGAACACAAGAAAGAAGAATAGACAAACCCTATGAGCCTGCAAGTGGAACAGGAGAAAATGTGAATCGTGTAAATACATATTTCTTTAAAAACTAGAAATTCCTCAGGTACATTAGGAATAGAAATTAAAAGATCACTTAGACCTTAAAATGGGAGGAAAACATTTACACTGAAGCATAAAAAACAATGGTCTCGGCATTGTTAAAGTTAGAGCTATTGGCATTGCTCATGACATTATTTTTGTTTTTAAAGATTTAAAGAAACGGCATTGTTATTTACAATGTCAATAGCTTAATCACTCTCAAATGCGAGACATATTTCATTTGCACCACACACAGAGCCACACACACAAAGCCACCCACACACACAGAGCCACTCACATAGCCACCTACACACACACAGTTACCCACACAGAGAAAGCCACCATGCATAGAGCCACCTACAAAAAAAGCCACCCACACAGAGCCTCCCACACGCACACAGAGCCACCCACACACACACATAGCCATCTGCGCTCCCTCAGCCGGCTTGTGAGTGTAATGTCCCATGTGCTTGTGCTGGCGTCACTAGGATAAGCTAGTCCCCATTGTTTGGTTTGCTGCGCGTGTTAATGACAGCTTTGCGGCCGCTCTTATCACCAAAAAAATGTCCCCGTATGTTGGAGCTTCACTCGGACTCTAAAACAAATATGTCCCCGTCGTTGGAGCCTCTCGGGGGCTCGAGAACACTGCCCCCGATGTTGGAGTCCCGCTCGGGGGACTCAATGCGGACAGGAACCACCCCGAGCCCTCTCCTACCCGGGACTTCGCCTCGGGGACTCAGCTCCTCTGGAGGCGGCAACGCTCCGACGCTTCGGGGGCTCTCTCCTCACTCACGAGAGCCCCGCTCCGGCTTCCTTCGTTTCGTGGGTCACGGCGTCTCCCGGGGCAAACGCAGGAGCGCGGGGTAGGCTCCCGCCTGCTTCCTGCTTAAACCACGCCCACGTCCTTGCCTCCCTTCCGGCGCTGTGTCCCACACAGGGCGCCTGACTTCCGATTTCGCGGGGGCCGCGGCGGTGATTTCGATGACGGTGCTGCGGGGTGGGCACCCGCTTACAAATAGAATAATTAAATAAGCGGGGTGGGCACCCGCCAACGAGCGCCACAATGCAGGGTGGGCACCCGCTTCAAATCTCGGCAACAAGCGGGGGAATCCCTACGCCGGGGATTCCCTGACACAGACGATTGCAGCTTCACGCTGCTGTCGGAAATCGCCGGGCTGCTTCTTATCGGCGCAAATAACTAGCGCGCTCACCAGGACACAAATGTATGTCGCTCCCCAGGCTCTGCAGCACCCAGTTACAGGGAGAAAGGGGAAATCTCTCCTCAGCTAGGCACAGTCCAGGGAAAGTCTTTGCGCACCACCGCCTTTCTCCGAGGTCAAGCAGAAATGCCTCGGAGAAACGCAGTGGCGTTTTCGGATTCGGGGGCGTGTTTTTCTTTCTCTCCTCTTGCCATTGGCTGGAATGTTTACATTCCAGAGGAGAGAAAGAATCGAAAAAACACGCCCCCGAATCCGAAAAAGACGGGGCTTGTTTGGAGAGACAATGCTCTTCTCCAATGGCTGACCAGTATTTCAGAGGCCAGCCAATGGAGAAGAAGTAAAAAAAAGGGGCGGGTTAAAGCCCCACTCCTAACATTAAATCTCGGAGCGAGACTGCGCAAGCGCAGCCTTCGAGCCGAGACCTAAAAACCAAGATTTCTATAAAAATTGCAGAAGGGACCAAATAAGGGAAGAAAAATGACATGACATTTGGAGTAAAAAAGAAATACAAATATTTGCAGATAGCTTCCCTATATAGTAGACAATATATTCTTAATCCAGTGTACCCGGAGTCACACTACCTCAAACGTTAGATGGACTGACCTCCAGTGTTATCTTATCGCAAGTCAACACAAAAATATTTGAACACAAACTCAACACTTCTCAGTATGTATGCCTGGTCTCTTTAAAAATACCAATATATATATATCCAACCTATAACACTTCATAAGCACTAACCAAGAAACCCAAAATCTGATGGATACAGAGTGCGCTGCACAGACTCATGAACCGAAGAAAGCAGTAGAAATCATCTTGTGTAGCTCTTGTATTGCCTTGTCTAACTACAAAACAGGGGCCCAGGTATTCTTTGGATGTTAAAACACCTACATATATGTGAATCAGTTAACTCCAAACTTTGCGGCTCAGGGAAAATATAGACTGGCCACGTCAACATCAGTGCAGAGAATGAAAGAAGGTGGACAAGCCACTGAAAGTTCAATCCAGCCTTCAACAAGATAATTGGATCTATTTGTCTCAACTCTAGACCCTGTTGGACCCTCGATCCAAAAACAAGCTGAGCCTATGTGTGGTTTCTACTGCCCACCTTCATACCTCAATCATGAAGCACCCCCACCGCTCCAGCAGCAGAGGAAGGGCTCGGTGTTGTGCTTTTTAGGTCTCACCTGACCCAGCGCATGCGCTGGTCTGGCGAGACTTATTTAGAGGGCTCCAAAAAGTGCTACCAGGCCAGCCTAGAGCTACAGTGTACAGCGTGACGCTTTACCGCGATTACTTTCACTTTCGCGGACGCACGACCGCTTTGATGTTTGATCGTGATCGCGATCACTTTCACTTTCGTGGCCACAGGGCTGCTTGACCTAGCCAATAGGTCTCGCTTTTGGGACCTTATAAGTATTTAGTTATGCAACTGTTGCATGGCTAAACACTTATAAGGTCCCAAAGGCGAGACCTATTGGCTATGCCAATGCTTGTTTCATTTTGCAGAAGGGCTGATAGTGAAGACCTTGCAAAGTGCTGTGAAAGTGCTTGGAGTGGGATGATATGCTAATGATTTTTACACAAGTAGTTTCACAGCACTCTGCAGCATCTTCATGGCCATCTCATCTAAACTGCCAGACCCAGCCAAGGGGGCATAAAAATGCAAAAGTCCGCACAATTTTCTCGCTGTGTAAAAGCCTGCAGGCAGTTCAACTCTGCACTTCACTAGGATCATGGGAACTCCCTAGACTCTTGTCATGTGTTGATCCTCTCCTGAAATCGGTCTCTTTGTTAAGCCAAGGGAAGCAGATAATGTCAGCGTTGAAACAGAGTACCCTGCCTTCCCAGAACTTTGAACATTTTCTAGAAAAACTAGTTGTTTTAATTCTATTTAAATGTGATATGTGAAATTATTAGACACAGTGTACTGATGTAGCTCCTAAAACAATAAAGACAGTAGTTTAAACGTTGTTGCAAAACGAGACAGAGAAGAGATACTCGTCAAGTGGCTGAATTGCATGATGTGGAGCCAGAAAACCGGGGATTGATCCTGGAGTCCCCACTTGTCCGCATTGTGTGATCCTAGGCACTTACCCTATTTATTTGTGCTTTCTTTTACTTTATCATCACATTTGAGAGTACCTTGCAATACATCTGTTCCAGATGTGTCTTTTGTCGATGCTTTAATGTGCTAAAATGCTGCTCCAGGTATGATGACAACCTAGTTTATGCATAAGGTAAAGAACACACTACAACAGAGGGGTGAGAGGATCAGGTCCCTCTTCGCCCTCCCGCTCAAACTTTAATCACAAAAAGAAGAGGGAAAAACATATATATAGTGATAATAAGTGTCCAAAAGTGAGTGAAAGGGAAATGCACCTTGCTTTAAAAACTGCCCTCGCACACAGCAAGCTGTGTCATACTTCATCATAGGGCTGCTAACACACCTCCGTGTTAACCCAACACTGGAGGTGGAGCAATAGCGAGGGGAAGACAATACAACATACAATATGAAATACAGGGTGAGTAATGGTGCAGAGAAAGTGATATAAAAGCTGGTCTCAGGGAATCCTTATTACAATTTGAATATTAGGTCCCCTCTCCAGGATTAAAAATTATTATAGCAAAGTTTGTGGATGCTAGGTAGAGGAGCTTATAATGAGACTCCACCTGCTCCATTCTGCATGGGTGTCGACATGTTTCAGCCGGCAATTGACAATGCCCCGGCTTTCATCAGGACTCTCACCTCTGTGACCCTGGGTGCTCCCCCTCCCCTTCTATAAGTTCAGAAGTAAAAAGGGGGAAATCACCTTTCAAAGATCCCTTCACATGTGAAGAGGAACCTGTATAAAATACAAATAAAAAAAAGGCCAAAAGACACGTGACATATTCGGTGTTGGTGCCCCTTACTGTAAACAAAGACATACTACAAAATAATAATAATAATAATGGTGCATAACCTCCAATCACTCTGATCACGCTATTAAAACCATGGGGGGCACTCCTACTTCCTATTAAGTCTCAGGGGTCGGAGGCTCTATTCCATGTAAATTTAATTAATGCCCCAGTCATAATTGCATGACGTATATCAGTCCAAACTAACATGATAAAAGTTATTACCATGTTAACTCTCCAGTATATAATGATACTGTGACATTTTCCATCTGTGAGCACTGATTTACGCAAACAACCATCGGAGGCGCCACATTCATCCAAGCTACTTGTCCCAACAACTTACCGAGTTTATAGTAATCTAAAACTCGAAATGGCGGGGGAGGAGAACAGCTACCTATAAGCACTCTCTGTAAAGGAAGCAAAACGACTCATTAAAGTGGCCCCCCTTCCTTGATGATGTCAATGGAGGCCTTCTTTTTTGTTGTTGTTGACAGGAATGCCTAAAAAGTGTATTTATAACGGCATCATCCCTTCCCATATTTAACCGTAGCCTACAGTGTTAATCATGAAAGAGTACATAAAAACAGGTCCTTGATCATGCGTCTATTGCTGGAGGCAATCTTTCACTGACTTGCGTTCAACACGACATGTCGCCTGTAACGTTGCCCCTTTCCTCATGTAATGTTGCCCCCCACAGATGACAAGGGCCGTTAGTATTGTTGAGGGGTTTATTCTTTAGTTTCACAACTACAGCAGGAGCGCCGGCACGGAGCTCCGTCCGCTGTTTGAATCGGCGCGCTAATGCGACCCTAAGATGGCCGCCGCCGGAAGTCCGGTGACGTCACGCCTAGCGTGCCGTCAACTAGACCGCAACACCACATCTCCCTCCTTTACAACACAACAGTCAATGTCCCTCCTAACAATAGAACAGTCTTACTTGTGGTCTAGGCTGAACTCCTCGAACCTTCGAGGGAGCATTATTCTTCTCCCGCAGCGTGTCCTCCTGCTCCCTGCGCCTGCGGTAGGGGTATTGCTCCCTCCACTCGGATCCGCTGTCCCACTCGCTTCTTGGGGCGCAACTCTTCCTAACTCTGTCTCCCGGTCACCCAGTCCCGGAGTCTCGACTTCGCCTCCTCCCGGACTCCAGGGCCCCTTGGGAACGCTTCCTGCGTCTCCCACTGGACTCCTACTTTCGCCTTTCCCCGCCGGTGTGGCCCCGGCTCCTGCCTCGCTGTCCAGCTCAGTCTCATTTGTCCTGGTGCACCTTGCCATCCGGTCTTGTGCCCAAATCTTCCCGTCACTTAGTAAGGCTGACGTGGAATAGGGTTCCACCACTTGGAAGGGGGGCGTGAATTTGCTGTCCCCTTTCCTCCCCGGTGTTGGCAGTTTCACCCTCACCCACTCTCCTCTCTCCAAGGCGGCTTCCTTGGTGTTATGCCTTGCGTCATAGTAGTTCGTGTATACGGCTTGTGCTTTCTCCAAGTTCCTGCGCACCACTGCCGGTGACCAACGACTCTGTACCGTGAGCCTCTTCCAGGCTACATTGTCTCGGGTGAACGGCTCTCTTCCTCTCAGAATGCGGAAAGGGCTGTAGCCTGTGGACGAGGGAGTTATCCGGTACGCCCATAGCATGCGCTTGAGTTCTTTCTCCCAGCTTGCTCCCTGCCCGATTGCCGCTTGCACTGACCCCATTATCACCCTGTTGAATCTCTCAACTGCTCCGTTCCCAGCCGGGTGGTAGACTGGCGTGCGCCTGACGGTTATCCCGTTCCTGTCCATGAAGGCCTCCCACTTTGTAGATGTGAACTGTGGGCCGTTGTCGCTGAGGATTCCTTTGGGGATCCCTTCTCTGATGAACACCTCCGTGAGGAATCCCAGGATGGTATCTGTCTCCGCGTTTTCATCTACATGGACTTCTGGCCACTTCGAGTACCTGTCCACGACCACGGTGATGTACTTCTGGCTGCCATTGGCGTCTTGTATGGGACCTAGCACATCTATGGAAATCTCTTCCCACGCGTTTTCCGGGAAGTCGAAACGTCCCAACGGTGGGCGTAGCACTTTCTGCGTCTTGTCTGCGTTGTTGCATTGCTCACACTTCCTGACGTGTCTTTCCACTGCGAGGTCCAACCCTGGCCACCAATAGTCCTCCTTCACTCTTCCCTTCGTTTTCACGATGCCTAAATGTCCTTCGTGGGCAAGAGCTACCACTCTAGGTCTCAGCGCCCTCGGGGGTACTACCTTGTTGCCTCGAAACAGGAAACACGGGTTGTCTCCAAGCGACAGTTCTTCCCTGACTTCCCAGTACTGTTTTAGTTCTTCTCCGAGTAACCTCTTCTCCGGCCACCCTTGCGTCACGTATGTTTTGACTGCCTTCACCTTTTCATCGGACCCATACTCTTCTTCCCATTCCTGCTTGCTGATTGCTCTTTCGTGATCGCTCATGAACGCCACTGCGTACTCGGCCCAATTCTCTGCGTCTTGTGCCTCTGCCGGTTCCTTTGCCGCCGCCCTGCTCAGGTAGTCCGCCACACGGTTCCTGGTGCCTGGAATGTACTCTACGTTGTACACGTAGTCGAGGAGTCGCAGTGTCATCTTAGCAATTCTTGGCGTAGCGTGCTCGTGGCCGTTGGACGTGAGCACTTTAACCAGGGGTTTGTGGTCAGTCCGTAGGAGGAACCGTCCTCCCCACAGGAACTGCCGGAATCTTTCCACTGCCCACACGACAGCCAGCATTTCCTTTTCAATCACGCTGAATTTGCGTTCATTGTCGGCCAGCGTGCGGGACGCGAAGCTGATTGTCGCCGTCACTCCTCGTGCCAACTGTTGGGTAAGCACTGCTCCAAGGCCTCGGTAGCTTGCGTCCGTGGTCAGGGTCGTGGGAGCCGTTGGGTCAAACCCTTGGATGGGTATGGCGTCACAAATTTCTCTCTTCACCTCCTCGAACTCTCTCTCTTGTTCCTCCTTCCATGAGAACGCCGTTTTCTCCTTCAGGATCGACCTCAGGTGGTGTGTCTTCGACGCAAAGTGGGATACGAACTTGCTGTAGAACTCAGCCATCCCTAGGAATGTCCGTACCTCCTCCTTGCTGGTGGGCGTGGGTGCATCTCTGATGGCCGCTACGTTGGATGCCTTGGGTTTTATGCCCTCCTGACTGATTTCGTGCCCCAGGTACGTGACCTTCCCCAGCCCGAACTTGCACTTGTCCCACTGGGCCGTAAGCCCGTTTTGTTCCAGTACTGTCAAGACACCCGCTAGCCTCTGGTCGTGTTCTTCCGTAGAGGCGCCCATCACCAAAATATCGTCCTGGAAGAATTGGATTCCTTCCATCTTGTTGAACAGACGGTACATCAATTTTTGGAAGACCGCCGCTGCCGAGGCGAGCCCGAACGGCATCCGTAGGAACTTGTAGCACCCGAAAGGTGTGATGAATGATGTGAGGTGGTTGCACGATTTGTGGAGTGCGATCTGGTGATACGCAGACGTTAAGTCCACAGTGGAGAACCACTTAGCGCCCTTGGTCTTCGCTAACATCTCATTGATGCGGGGAAGGGGGAACTTGTCCACGACAATGTTCTTGTTGAGTTCCCTGAGGTCCACACATAGTCTCACCTTCCCGTTCGGTTTCTGCGCCACGACCAAGGGGGCCAACCATTCCGCATTATCGATGGCTTCGATGATCCCGTTGTCCTCCAACCTCTGCAGTTCCTCTTGTACTGCCTCCCTGGTGCGGAACGGGATGTTTCGCACTTTGTGGGACACCGGTCGGGCTCCTTCTTTGAGGTTTATTTTGTGCGTGAATTTTGTTAGCCTCCCTATGTCGTCTCTGAAGACTTCGGGGAACTCCTCCTTCCACTGCCTTGCTCCCACTTTGGGGTCGTCCTCCATCATGAGCACTTGTATGCGGCCTCCTGGGTTCAGCTTTATACTCAGCTTCCCTTGATCCTTCCATCCTAACACAGATGGCCCCTTTTCCGCCACGTACAGTTTTCCTTCACACGTCCTGCCCATGAAATCGAACGTTAGGGGGCAATACCCTACCATGGGTATGGGTTCCCCTGTGAATGTCACCGGGTGGATGTCCGTGGGGCGCAGTCGGTGTGTCACGACAGGTGCAAAATCTTCCTCCCATATCTTCCTCTTTATGATCGTGTAGGGGGAGCCAGAGTCAGCGACCATGGTGACTCCTACGCCCCCAATGGTCATGGCGCACCTCGGTTTCTTGTCGACCGCGCCGTCGATCCCCAAGATCTGGTCATCTATCATCAGGATCTCTTCGTCGTCCTCCTGCCCTTCTTGCTCTTCCTCCTTGGTCATCTCCTGCGCCACGTACTTCACTTGCTGCCTTGGCGCCTTCCTTTGGCATACTCTTTCATAATGCCCCATCAGCCCGCAGTACGTGCACTTAGCCCGGAACGCTGGGCACCCTTTGTCGTTGGCGGCATGCCTTTCACTGCCGCATCTGTAGCACCCGTTGGTGCTCCCTTGTCCCTGCGTCTGCTGTTTCGCGCCCCGGGTCATGGGCTTCCTGTGTTGGCGTGTGTTGTGTTGTTCCGCCGTCGTCTGTCTCTCGTGGCCCTTCCGGTCTTCTATCCTGCACACCGCTTGTTCTGGGTATCGGTCCTTCTTTGCTGTCTCCGCGCATCTCTTGGACATTTCTGCCTTCTTCACCATGGCTACCACCGTATTGAGGGGTTCGTCTCCGTTAGCCCACAGCTTATCCTGGATGGACGCGTTCGCTGCGTGCATTATTATTTGGTCCCTGATCAACTCTTCCTGGAAGGCTCCGAATTTGCACGTCAGGGCCAGTTTCTGTAACGCCGCTACGTACTGGTCAATCGTCTCTCCTTTTTGTTGCGCTCTGTGGTAGAAGGTGTACCTGTCGACGGCTACACACACGGTCGGGCGATAATGAGCATCCATGTCGTCGATCGCGTGCTGAAACACATCATCATCCGCCGCGGGCCGCACCACCTTCACTAGATCGTCGTAAACCCTCTGACCTGCAGGGCCCAAGTGGTGTAGCAGTATCCTCCTCCTGCGCGTGCTCGAGAACTCAGCGCCGCTTTCTTCCTCCAGAGCGAACAAGAAATTCAAGAATTACGGCTTCCAATCCTCCCATGGCATGTCCGGGACCCCTGCTTTCGTGAGGAAGGGTATCGGGTTCGGCAGTCCCGTCGATGTGGCATTCATCTTACCCCTTGCCTCCGTCCGCCGCGGTCTTGGACTCGAGCTTCTCGACCCCTGGGTGCTGTCAGGGCTCCCTGTGTCCGGGTCGTCGTCTCGGTCTGTGGTGCCGCCGCTCGCGTGTCGTCCTGTGACCCCCGCCACGATGCGTGCGAGCGCCTCTCCACGTGGACTCTTCCCGGTGCGGTTCCACGCTGTAGGGTTGTCGCGGTCCGGAATCGGGCTCAGGATTGGCCCGTCTGACTGGCAGCGCTCTCTCCTCCTCTCTCCGCGACACTGCCGCGCTCCCGCTGGTCAGGGGTGGTGACTGTGGGCGCCGTTGGTTTGCAGACCACGAGGCACTCACCCTGGAGGCAGCACTGGGCCGTTTCACCTCCTCGTCGCCATTGTAACGTTGCCCCTTTCCTCATGTAATGTTGCCCCCCACAGATGACAAGGGCCGTTAGTATTGTTGAGGGGTTTATTCTTTAGTTTCACAACTACAGCAGGAGCGCCGGCACGGAGCTCCGTCCGCTGTTTGAATCGGCGCGCTAATGCGACCCTAAGATGGCCGCCGCCGGAAGTCCGGTGACGTCACGCCTAGCGTGCCGTCAACTAGACCGCAACACCACATCGCCCTGTTTATTGGCACACTCTCATAATAAAAAAAGTTTAATTCCAGCCCGCGGTCTCGTAAAATGAATAGTCGAACAATCACTAAACACAGTGATGTTTAACATCTTACTCTTTATCGATTAAAAAAAAAAAAATTGATGGTGTCTCTATGGAATACCCTGACACACCCTGCCCTGATTCGCCGCGATTATGCTACCTTCTCTGCCAAATTGACTGAAAACTCAAAGGCGCTCTTGCAGGAAGCTTACTGCTTGTGAGGTAAGCTTTTATCGCTCAGTGTCGTATCTCCGATCTGCCGCGTAGAACTCTACACTGTGTTCAAAGCGGCTCTCCTGAAGAGACGAAGCCCCGCCCCCAGAGTGCGCTATGAAACACGTGGGCAGCGTCAGTTTAGCCGGAAATACTTGAGCACTAGAGCGGTATCCCTTCCACAATGTAGGGTAATAGAATCAATTTTTGGCCACAATCTGTTCGATTCCAAGACAACTAAATCTGATTAATAATCCATTTAGCCTGTAAGTGTGGATTATTAATATTAATTACTAATGTGTGATTCTGTGACATATTAATGCCTTCATCTAAATAAAAGTAAGAGATAAAAAGGCGCTCAGTGTCAATAGAGGGTTTATGCAGTGCTTAATTTGTAAAATATTAAGTCCAGTGTCGTACGTGAGTTAACGTACGAGATGTGGGTAGCAGTAGTAGTCCTCTTTCTTTGTTGTGTCGCCTCCTGACGTTGTGGCCAATCCGATGTCGAGGATGGCTGTGACGTCGGGGGGCGGCGAGAGGAGGGGAAAAAGAGCGCGAGGACGCTAGCGGGCAGTTGTGCTCTCTGTTTGCTCCTCGTGGGCCGTATGTCTATAACTCTAATAAATGTAAGAATCCTTACCAGCAATCACGTCTCGCTTCCCTCATTGGTGACACTACAAATGGCGACGAGGGTTAAAGCTTCTGCTGCGGCCCACGAGTGAGTTCCGGCGCGCCGGATGTTCCGTTGCTGCTGCGGTGGCGTGCCGATGTCTCCTCGCTTGATTATACTCGGAGAGCTCCGTCCTTGATGATTCCTCGCCCCTGCTCCTGACTGCTGGATGCTTTCCGGTCTACTGCCGGTCCCTGCCTTGACGTCTGCTACATGTAGTGCGCCATCGCGCGCTGCGCCCCTGGTGACCACGTGAGCTGTCTCCGGTGAGTTGCTGCGGGGGGGCGCTGATTTGCTGTCCTTTGGCGATCCCTGCCGCTTGAGGCCCCTGCAGTGTGCCGTGGGTACCGGACTACTCCTCATCCCTGGTGTGCTTCGGTGGGGGAGCGGCCGGTGTGTTCGTGGTCTGCTACGCTCCTGTGTGCTGGGGTGTCCTTCTGCGCTGTCTGGGAGCCTCCTGAGTTGCTGCTGCTCCTGTTCCACGTGGCCCCGCTCCGGGTGTGGTGCCTGATCTCCGGCCATGGCGCAGCCCATCAATATCTGCGTGCCTCCTCTCTTCCTGGAAGCCCCTGGTAAGCCGTGCATGAAGTGGAAGGGGTGGCTGCGCGCATTTGAGAACTATATCGTCTCCATTGATGGCCAGGGGTATAGCCCTGAGCGCAAAAAGGCACTATTATTCGGACTGTTGGGAAAGGCTGGCCAAGAGGTTTTCGACAGCTTACCGGTATATGTGGACCCCCCCGGGGCCCCCGCTCCTCTGAATGATTACCAGGAGGCGGTTAAGCGGCTGGAACTGCAGTATTCTGAGGAGGGTAACATCATGGTGGGGCGCCATAAATTTGCGTTACGGAAGCAGGAGGAAGGAGAGACTATCGAAGAGTATATTGCATGTCTACGCGTTTTGGCCCAAGACTGTGAGTTTGCGGAGATGACTGAAATCTACATCAGGGACCAGGTGGTGTTTTACTGCCATTCTAAGAAGGTGCAGGAATGGTTGCTTTCTTGCAGGAACCCTTCGCTGAAGGATGTGGTGGCCATTGCGAAGGCCGTCGAACGCTCCATGGTGTCCACTAAGGTACTTGCGAGCACAAGTCAGGCATCAAATGTGTTCTACGTGCAGGACAGACAAAAAAGTGCACCCAAGACTCTAGACAGGGCGGCGAGTGATAGAGGGGGAGGCAGGAGGCCGCTCGCTTGCTTTAGATGTGGGTCGAGGGACCACTTGGCAGATAGCAGGACCTGCCCGGCCCTGTCCAAAAGCTGTTCTAAGTGCAAGAAGGTGGGCCACTTCGCGGCAGTATGTAAAGCCAGGAAGCCTGGTGGGGGCATGAAAGTGAGCTCGGTGAGCGATAGTGATGTGGATGCGGATGCGGACATCGTGCTGTCCATTGATGCCGAGGATGGGAGAGTGAAGGGGCCTATTGGCTCCGTTCTGATTGGTGCAGTAGAACTGCCATTTACGGCCGATTCTGGTTCCCCCATTACCCTGATATCTGATACGACTTTTGATTTGAAATGGCAGGGCGTGCGATTGCGTGAGACGGATGTGAATCCGAAGGCCTTTGGGGAACAAGACATAGTGATGATAGGGTACTTCTGGGACACCCTCACCTTTAGAGGGCGGACGGTGAGAACGAAGATATATGTGGCTGAAAAAGGGAGGAGCCTGGTGGGGTGGAAGGACCTGGCGAAGCTGGGTGTGATGCTAGTCCCTGGGGCTGAAGATCCCCTTGTTCTGAGGGATGATTGGGTCAACTACGTACAGTCTGATGAAGTGCATGAGGACTTAGCTGAGGTCATCGGCAAGTTTGAGTCCGTTTTTAAAAACAAGGTGGGGTGTGTGAAAGGATTCGTGCACGCCATACGGTTGAAAGAGGGTGCGGTACCAATAAAGCACAAGGTCAGAACGGTTCCCCTCTCTGTCAGGGGGGAGCTGAAGGCTGTCCTAGATAGGCTGAAACAGGAGGGGGTGATAGAGGAAGCAGGCGCATCAGAGTGGGTGTCCGCAATCGTGGTGTCCAAGAAGAAGAGGACAGGGGACATTCGGCTGTGTGTGGACCTGCGATCCTTGAACAGAAATATCCTGGTGAACTGCCATCCACTGCCCAACATTCAAGAGATTTTGTCTTCCACGTCAGGATCGAGGTTTTTCACTCTGATAGACTTGAAGTCCGCGTACCACCAGGTGTGCCTCACGGAGGATTCCAAGAAACTGACCACCTTTATTACCCCGTTTGGAGCGTACAGGTACGTCCGTCTTCCGTTCGGCCTTGCATCGGCCTCAGGTGTCTTCCAAAAGCTAATGGATCTGCTCTTCTGCGACATGAAGGGTGTCGAAGCCTTCCAGGACGACATTCTAGTCCACACGGAAGATGAGAAGGGGCACCTGGAGCTGCTGGGCAAAGTATTGGAGGTGCTGCGAGAAAAAGGGATGACGGTCTCCAAGGACAAATGCAAGTTCATGGAGGGCAAGATCGAGTACTTAGGGCACGTGCTGACCCCAGATGGTATTGCGCCCAAGGATGACTTAGTGAGGGCCATACAAGATGCTCCCTCCCCAGCGGACAAAGACGCCTTGCGATCGTTCCTGGGGCTCAGTGAGTACTACTCCAAATTCATGCAGGGATACGCGACCACGGTGGAGCCTCTAAGGAAACTGCTGCGGAAGAACGAGAAGTACACGTGGGCGCAGAAACAACGCGCTGCTTTCGAATCCGTCAAGCAGGCCATCGTGGCGGCTCCAGTGTTACAACCGTACAACAAGGACCTCCGGAACGTGGTCACGGTCGACGCTAGCGCCAAGGGTATCGGCGCAATGTTTTGCCAGTTCCAAGGGAAGAAGGAGAACACGGTCGCATTCATATCCCGGTCGTTGAGTGAAGCAGAGAAGCACTACAGCACCATTGAGCGGGAGACGCTCGCGTGCGTCTGGGCCGTGGAGAAACTGAAGAACTATCTGTGGGGCAGGGAGTTCGAACTGGTCACTGACCACAAACCCTTGATATATATGATGGACGGTGAAGGTCGCGGCAATGGAAAAGCCAGCTCGAGGCTCCTACGTTTACTGTCCAAGCTGCAAGAGTATCACTTCGTCATCAGACACATCAAGGGTGGCCTCAATTGCAGGGCGGATTGCCTATCGCGCATGCCGGTGACTGGTGAGGAGGACAGTTCCCTGGACGACACGGAATGCGTGGTGGCAATGGTGGACGCAACGGCCATTTGCAAGGGGTCCATATCTGAGGAAGAATGGTTGACGGCTCAGGAGAAGGACATGACCATTCGTAGGGTGATGGACCACATGACGGACCGTTGGCCCCCGGTCCGGAACTTGCATGGGGCGCTCAGGAGTTTCCAACAGGTTAGCGCTGAACTTACCATCGAAGGCGGCTTTGTGAAGAGACACGAGCTGTTTGTGCCTCCGGAAGGTCTGAGGGACAAGCTAATCAGGATAGCTCACAGGGGCCACCCGGGCAGTACTGCCACCAAAAATCTCCTCAAGCAATACTACTGGTGGCCAGGGATGTGCAGCGATGTCTGCAGCTTCATAGATCGGTGCGGACCGTGTTTAAGGGCCGACAAACACTGGAAGACGGCGAAGGGGGAGCTGCAGATGGTGGACATACCAGCCGGTCCATGGAACAAGATTGCCATTGATTTCGCAGGCCCGTTTACCCTGCTGCCAGACGACTGCAGACATCTCATTGTTCTAACGGATTACTTTTCCAAGTGGATCCACTACAAGTTCGTCAGGGAGGTTACCACTGAACGAGTGATCAAGGCGCTGAAGAAAGTTTTCGCGATTGAGGGGCAGCCGAAGATTTTGGTACCCGGCAACGGCACCCAGTTGGTGTCCAGGCAGATGAAGGACTTCCTGGCCAGGTTGGGAATCAAGCAAGAGAAGACACCACTGTACAGCCCGAAGAGCAATGGGCAGGTCGAACGGATGAATAGATTCCTCAAAGAGGGGGTACAACAGGCGGTCGCCTCCAACATGGATGTGAAGCCGTTTCTGGCGGACAAGGTGCACACTTTTCATAACACACCCAATGAAGTTACGGGGCACACTCCGTTCTACTTGATGAGAGGGAGAAGGTGTATGAGTGAGCTTACCCCCAAATTTAATAAGTGGTATGACGTGAGGGAGGTAACTGAGGTGGTATCTGATGAGAGGTTGAGAGTCAAAGAAAGAATTGTGGCTAAACAGGAAAGCAACAAACGGTATGCTGATATGGTAAACAGAGCCAAAGCTAAAGATATAGTGCAGGGGGATTGGGTACTGGTGAAGAAACCGAACAAGGTGATGAAAGGAGAATCTGTATTTCAAACCCCGGTATGTGTGCAAGGAGTGACAAGAGGAGCAGTCTGTTTGGAAGGAGGGGGATGGCGTAGCAAGGACGACATTGTCAGGCTCAAGGCCGGCCAAGAGGAAATCATCATGAGAGGCAGTCATGTGCGTGAGGCCGAGAGCGGTGACAGTGTGTGTGAGTGGCAGGATCACGAGGCCACTGATGGAATTACTGGTGAGGATGAGAATGGGGAGACGCCCCCGGTACGAGGGGGGACCGGACATGGAAGTGCAGACCTGTGTGAGAATACGGGGCGCGGCGTCGGGGGTGCCGAAGGCCGGAGTGGGAGCAGCCCCAAAACGGTAAAGGGTGACAATCACAGTGTAATGAGTTCAGGCCAAGATGGTACAGGCACTGGCGGGGTGGGATCACCCCAGTATGTTACTCCGAGCAGGCCAACAAGGCATATCAGAGCTCCCAAGAGGTTCGAAGACTTTGTTATGAAATGAAGTTATGTATGTGTCTTATTTTTGTTAAAGAAGGGAGATGTCGTACGTGAGTTAACGTACGAGATGTGGGTAGCAGTAGTAGTCCTCTTTCTTTGTTGTGTCGCCTCCTGACGTCGTGGCCAATCCGATGTCGAGGATGGCTGTGACGTCGGGGGGCGGCGAGAGGAGGGGAAAAAGAGCGCGAGGACGCTAGCGGGCAGTTGTGCTCTCTGTTTGCTCCTCGTGGGCCGTATGTCTATAACTCTAATAAATGTAAGAATCCTTACCAGCAATCACGTCTCGCCTCCCTCATTGGTGACACTACAAAAAGGTGCTCAAATATTTGTCAGAGGCCACACCCATATTCCCCCTGGCTCCACCCACTTCCTCCACAGTGGGACCTTACCTCCCCATACTCCCATCTGTTCCCTCCACCAGACATGCAAACGCCTTTACACTTCCCTCCCCCTGCTGTCTCCACACACCTGCATACTTTCCCATCTTGCGCTCAGCCTCTATCTAGACAAGCTCTAACCCTCCCCATCCCCTTCTGATGTCTCCAAGGCCTGTAAACTCACCCTCTTCTGCTGCCAGTCCCCATCTCTTCTGACCTCTCCTTGAGGCCTTCTTCCCTCTCAGGCCTTAGCATGCCCCCCTCCCCCATGTCAAGTTCCCGACCGGCTGTACCCTACTTTACTTCGGGTCTTTTAGCTATGACTGACACCACCCCATCCTACACGCCCCCTCTCTCCCACAGGCCTGCACACTTGATCCTCTCTTCTGCTTTCTAAACATAGACTTGCCTGTCTTTCCTGCTCTCTCCTACAGGGCTGCCCCCCATTCCTTATAGTCTCCAGTCTCCTGTCCTAGACTGACACGCACCATCCCCACACGCTCTTCTGTACTCTTCCCCAGGCGGACATCACCTGCCCTCCTCAGCCCTCTCCAGGCAGGCCTCCAAACCACCATCTCTCCTGCTATCTCATCTGTCCATGCTGGGGGTTTCTCTGGCCGGCCCCACCCCCTCTTTTCAACCTTCTCTACGAATTCACTACATACCCCCTGCAGGGAGGTGCCCCAATGTGACGTCAAGTCACCGCCTCACTCTACAGACTAACCACTCACAAGCAAGGACATCATGTACCAGGACATGCCTGCCAACAAGCCTTTCACCCCCACCGACCCTCAAACTCCCCTGGGAGGGGCCAGCCAGGTCTGTGGACTAAGGTCTCGTGATTCTTGCACTGTTCTTCACACTTCCCAAACCGTGCAAATCACCTTAGCAAAAAAAATATTATCACACATGTTATTCCTTTCAAGGATTTAATTTCTTTTGAGCCTAGCCAAATAATAGTAAAGTACATCAAACATTTACCAGAACATGCCTGCCAACAAACTTTTCACCCCACCACCCCTCAAACTCCCCTGGGAGGCTGCAGCTATGTCCGTGAGCTGAAACCTCGTGAATCTTGCACTGTTCTTGAACTTAATTATTGTGATAGGTAAATTCTTGCATGGCTAGCCCTCACGGCCCCTTGCACGCTATGGGCCTTATTTATGAAGGCCTTGCGCAGCCGGTACGCCAATTTTTCCCATTTTAAAATTGGCGCACCGGCTGTGCAAGGCCTTTATGAATAATGCCCCATAGATGTAGGATGTATGCTTGTGAAAAGTTCAGTTGGGGGGATATTTGGGTTTATTTCCTCAGCCTTTCTTGCGACCTGGTTACTGCCACTTAGGTTTGAAATTGTACACGTTAAAGACTGCACATTTGGGGATTTTGTGCAAGCAATAATGTTGTTTGAAAATAAATATTAATTAACTGCTTGTGCAAACAAAAGGGTGCAAAGCAACAAGAAAGATTTAGAAATTTGTCTATGAGGTAATCCTACAGCTTCAGGGGAGATGATTTGGAAGAGGTTACACAAAGACGGTGAAACTACTCTCTACACAAATAAAATAAAGTAGGAAACGATATCTTGAAAAGAGTGGTGATGAAAGAAGAGAACACTTGTGCGTGCAAAATGTCAGTGTGCCAGTCGTTCTGCCTTGATTATAGTATATGTGCTGATGGCCATTCTGTACCTTGAATTGAATTTGTAGCAAGTAGGTGTTAAAAAAACAAAGTAGATTATTTAATGGAGGCGGACAATATTGTCGAACACCAGTGAAGTGGCAATTAGAAGAAGGCCTTGTTGAGTTGTCTTTTATCCACAGCACAGTTCTCATAATATGTCAGTTAGCAAATGTCCCCTGGTGCTTAACAGTGTTCTTTACTGTGTTTGATGTGGCACAAATGGACTTACAGCCAGCTGAAGGGGGCTGTGCAGGGATTATTCTTATTTTCAAAAGGTCATCTCGACCAGGGAGTGTTGTACATACAAGAGTGCGTTGGGGACATTGGAAATTAGGGAGGGGGTGATACGTGATTTGGCTGCACACTGTTTGCGTCACATGTGCAATGTGACCAGAACGATTCTTTGCGCTGTGTCGTATCAATACACATGGTGCCCCGCCCGACACCGGTGGCATGATTGCTGGGGCCTCTTTGACTCGGTTAAAGTGACCGTCACCACGAGCCAGTAAAAGCAGCACTCGTTTGTATTCTTTACTGACTGTATGCACCACGGTTACTGCTGGTGGGTCTTTCCACACTGGGCAAATCACATTTCCAGAAAGATTATCACACTTTTTTTTTACCCCTTTGGCTTTCATGGATTTTTGAATTTCTTTTTAGCACTGCCAGCGAAGTAAAAGTAAGTATGTCATAGTAGAGAGTATACATTTTAGAGTAGACAGGGGTTACATTAAGGGCAAGGCCCTGCCATTCCGGAAGCCTCGGAGCATAGCACTGCACACGGTGCCCCGCCTGATGCCAGTGGCATGATTTCTGGGGCCTCTGACTTGGTTCAGGTGACCGTCCCCACGCGCCAGTAAAAGCAGCAGCGTTTTTTTTTTACTTACTGCGATTACTGCTGGTGGCACTCACTTATAAAGAAGCCTGCTGCTTCTTCAATGTGCCCGCCTCGACATCGTGCGAACCGGTGCTGGTGAATCGTCCAGTGCGTGTGTGCTGGGGTGTGGTCCAACATCCCTGGAATGAAAAAAGGTCTACGCACGGCACGCTGCCGTAGCCCCTTACCCTATAGAACCAAATACAGCCCAATCAGTGGCCCGCCCACCACCACCAAAACTGAAAGCAAATTAATTTGCATCATGTGAATGGTTTTAACGGACTCGCTCTCTCTAAGCAGCATGGCAGAGAAACACTCTTCTTCACCGAGGGAAGACTCTGGAGACTGTCTGTGAAGTGAACAATACTGCAGTAAGGCAATTATATTTAATTTACTTTGATCGTGACTTGCAGACCGCAGTGCAGTCGTGTCGGTGATGTACGTTGGCAGTGGCAGTGTAGACCCGGCCCTGATAAAAAGGTGCTCAGTTTGCTCCCATTCCGTGATCTATGCTCCATGATTCTTGTTTTTACCTTTCTGGTGGTCATTCCCATATACATTAAATCACATGGGCATTTAAACATATAGATAACGAAGGAGGAATTCCAATTAGTATGCCTCCTTTGCACCCAGGGATGAGTTAATCCAACATCTATCGCCTTGGTGTTGACTGTCAGGTGGCATACATCACACATTCCACACCTTATGTGACCAGTAACTGGGGGGAGGAACGCAATAGGGTTTCCTTCTCCTTTGCCCATCTGTGTCCTGTTGTTTATTTTCGGTCTAGTATGTACCAAGATATCTTTGATACTCTGACTCTTTTTAAATGAAAAGAGGGGTTTATCCAAAGCCAAGCCATTGGAATTTAAAATTCGCCAATGATGTAGGATGATCTTCTGAATGCTGCTAGAAGCTGTGTTAAAAGTAGTGACACAGACTGTTCGTTCCAGGGATGATTTTTCATTTTTCTGTAGGAGAGCTTCTCGATGGCAGTTGATTGCTCTTTTCTTTGCCCGTTTCAGCACTCGTGGGGGGTAGTGTCTTTGTAACAGTTTCTTTTGAAGGGACTCTGCTTCTTTCCGGAAGTCAGTAATGTTGGAACAATTGTGCCGTAGGCGCAAAAATTGTCCCACCGGGAGATTCTCCCTTAAGGATTTGGGGTGAAAACTTTTAAATGAAAGTAAACTATTCCTGTCTGTGGGTTTGTGGAACATTTTCGTACTAAAACCACCTCCCTCTGGAAAGATCGTCAAATCCAGGAATGGTAAACATTCTTTGGTGATCGTGGAGGTAAAAAGAAGGAGGGGATTTCTGCTGTTCAGCCAACCCAAAAAGGTATCCATTGACTCTCTTTCCCCCTTCCACACCAGGAGACCATCATCTATAAAGCGCCTCCAGACCTTGATATGATGGAACCAGGGGCCCCCATGGGTGTAGATGTATTGGTCCTCAAATGCGGACATATACAGTCCAGCCAGACTTGGCGCAAAAACACTCCCCATGGAGGTACCATGGTTCTGGAGGTAAAAGGTTCCTTGGAACTCAAAAAAGTTTTTCGTTAGGGCAATTTCAGCCAGATGTAAGATAAACGGTCTGGGCGTGAAATACTACCAATCCATTACTTACAATATGTCTTCCACCACTCTCAGTGTCTCCATTTGTGGTATATTCATATACAAGGATTCCACGTCCAGACCTACCAAGAAGTCTTCAAGGGGATTGAAGTCCAAGTCCTTAAGTAACAGCAGGACCTCAGTAGTGTATTTCAAATATGCTGGTCTTGATTGCACTATTGGTTTAAAAAAGAAGTCACACAATTGTGACAGGGGTTCCAGTAATGATCCCATTCCTGCATAAGGTACACAGGACAGCTGACTTGGCTCTTGGTTCTCTACTAGCATGGACAGGTTTTTGTTGCAGGCTATTATAGCCAAACAGACTCTTGGCTCGACTTTGGCTCAGTTCTTCCTATTACTATTCATTTGCTGACTTTCCCCACCCCTAATAAGAAGCACAGTATTGGGTGCATTGATACCTTCCTCTGATTACCATTAAGTCAACAGAGATGAGATTCATCAACCCCCCCCCCTTGGTTGCCTTGTAAAACAATTGGCCAGTTAAAGTGGCCTCCTGCCGTGGCCCAGTATTAGTTACCACCACTGCTGGAATCCACTATTCAAAAAACTACTTGCACGATGCTTGTGACCCAGGGGATAGTTTTTTCACTGTTTCATTCATGGATATCGCGTTCAGTGCCCTTCTATCTGACTATGGTTGTGATATACGAAAATCTGGATCATATACTGCTTTAACACGTGTAACTTGTCTCAAGAAATCCTTCCTTCACCATAAGCACTGAGGATTTTACAGAATATGCTGGCCCACTATAGTGAACGTCTACAAATCTAGTCACATCAACAGCATCTAGAGAAGACTTGACATTATAGTCTGCTGTGGAAGTGATGCTGCTTATTCACTCAGTGGTAAGTTTCTAACACTACTGGAAATATATCCCAAGACACAGAGAGGGCACCAAGTGACATCATTCAAAACTGCTCATGGCAGTGTCTGTTAATATGAGTGTGTAAAACTATCATTGGGAGGGCGAGTGAATCCCATGCACTTACTTTGAGATCTTGAGACCATAATTCTGGACTTGCATAGCACCTATCTTGACGGAGGCACTGCGTGTAAGTCATACTTTTATTCATATCTTATAGTGTTTATGATACTGAGGCAAGAATAGAATATCAGAATCCCTTACTTTCATTTCATCAAATTTATAGTGGAAGGGCTCTACTGAAAAAGTAATATTTGAAGAAATGTCACCCTTTTTGTGCCGATCAATTCATATCTTTCTTAAACTAGAGAAAAAATATCAGGATCCCATTTAGATCCACATGACAACAATGTGTTTACATTTCTTTGCTTGCTGCATTCTCACAGCAATCGGAAGAACCTTTTATGTCTCCACTATTCTATACTCGGAGGAAGTATGACAGTGGTACAACACTTTAGAAAAGGCCCAAGCTTGACCCTTCTGATCTCTCCAACTACTGATCAAACTCCAGTCTCGCTTACCCAGCAATGCTGTTGGACAGGGTGGTAGTAGAGCGCCATCTAGCTTCAGTGCAGTCTAACAATGTCTTAGACTACATTGATGGTGGATTTCCACTGTGTAGTAAGCTACATGGACATACATTTTAACAAAGTTAGGACTGAGATTGATGAAAACATTGTGAGAGCCATTCTGTTAGTGGATCATATGCTACCTTAAACATCAATACAGAATCTTTTCACTGCTGACCTTTCCTCACATACTCCAATCAACGTTGGTCCTTGTTATATTGTAAAATGATTACCCAGTAACATTTATCCAAGCCTTTCTGACTACCTGATGCAACATACTCAGCACCTGTGCTGGAGGGAGTAAATTCCATGCACACTGAGATTGTACTGGCTGCTGGTCTACCAGGGTGTGATGTTTAAGATACGTTGGGCTGATGTACAAACTGGAGTGTCTCAAGTTGACTCTGTTTTTGCACAGCAACTGGTTTGCAACACAGGGCTTATTTTGTGGCATGCTGCAGCCAAAATGGACCAATAGAGCAGGATTCTATTTGTGGATTCTACCAAGAGGGCTGGGAATGCAGGAATGGAAACAATGGGCCTGATTCACAGAACTAACTTAAGACAAAATCCTAAACTTACTACTATTTTGGTATTCACAGAAAGCACTTACTCATTTCGGTATTCACAGAAGTTAGGAGTCCTAACTTTAGGACTCCTAAATGCCTTCTGTGAACACCGAAAGTCTTAAAGTTAGGATTTTTCTCCGTTTAGGAGTAGTAAAGTTAGGACTCCTAACTTTAGGACTCCTAAAGACCTCCTGTGAATACTGAAAGTCTTAAAGTTAGGATTTTTCTCAGTTTAGGAGTAGTAAAGTTATGACTCCTAACTTTAGGACTCCTAAATGCCTTCTGTGAATACCGAAAGTCTTAAAGTTAGGATTTTTCTCCGTTTAGGAGTAGTAAAGTTAGGACTCCTAACTTTAGGACTACTAAATGCCTTCTGTAAATACCGAAAGTCTTAAAGTTAGGATTTTTCTCAGTTTAGGAGTCCTAAAGTTAGAAGTCCTAACTTTTCTACTCCTAAACTGAGAAAAATCTTAACTTTAAGACTTTCGGTATTCACAGAAGGCATTTAGGAGTCCTAAAGTTAGGACTCCTAACTTCTGTGAATACCAAAATGAGTAAGTGCCTTCTGTGAATACCAAAATGGTAGTAAGTTTAGGATTTTGTCTTAAGTTAGTTCTGTGAATCAGGCCCAATACTCTTCCATTCCTGAATTCAAAAATTCAAAATGCCATCCATTGTTTATTGCAGCCCTGTCTCTTATAAGTGTCAAGGGACAGGGCTGCAATAAAAAGGTGGTATGAAAAGTACACTAGTAAGCTATCAATGCAACGTCAAAGTACATATGCTGTGACCTGAATCAAAGAGGCTGAGTACATTTTATTAGGCAGACATTGTAGCCTAGACATCTGCCAATAAATTGACTTTGGTTACCCACAGAAGATTAGCAGGGTTTACTCCCTCACTAAACATTGATTGTATTGAATTTCAATCACCACAAATTAATTCCTTCAGAAGGTTTTATCCTCTGAGAAATAACTCTGTAGTGAATGGCCGTTTTAGGTTTCGCCTATCAGACGGATTGTAGCTATTTTAGGAAAAAACCTATTGTGGACCATACCAAAAACCTACAGAGTGCTTAGAGTCCACCCATTGCTTATAATTGGTACTTTATTGTGACTCTTCTTTACTTGATTCTTGACTTGAGTGGTTTGCCTTCCTTTTTAGGTCTCGCCTTTGCAGCGCATGAGCTGCATGCGCTGTCTCAACGTGACCTAAAGTAATCTGTATGTTGGCTGAAACTTCCTCTAATTTGTTTTTCCGCTTGTGATTGGTTTACTTGAGCCATTGCTGTTGTTTTCGTGCTTTCTGTTGGCTGTTGATCGTATAGTTCCGAAGGAGCGGCGCCTAAGTACAGTTTCCGTGCGCTCTGCTTGCACTTGTTTTTATTTATTGCAGTGTGCCATCTGTTTCTCACGCTGCGTTTGTTTACTGACTTTGAAGCTCACTCCCTGCGTCTGTAACTGGAGACTCTCCTCCTCCTCTTCTGAACGTTTGAAGCGAGAACGCATTCCCTGTTTACATTCTCAACGGGCTCACCAGCAGCTATTGTAAACAGGCTCGTGGCATCCTTGGCAGGACGGGCACTACCACATGCTGCTGCTTCCTGGGGAACAAAACACGATCGCACCTACCTACTCGTAAAGAACACTTTCTGCAGGGGTGTGTGGATTTACAGGCCCAAAAGGTGTCGACCGTAGTTCTAAGAGGGTCGGTGTATCTTTCCTTCCTCATGCTGGCATTCCAAGGGCATTACGGGCTCCGCAGTGAGTGATTGACAGCTGCGCTTTTTCTACCGGGCGTTGAGGTCACCCAAATTGTGCCCAGCAGCTGACATGCCAATCAAGCTCAAAGAAGCCTTAACGTTTATGAGTGATATCATGAGCCTGCAGCTTAAAGGCATCGCCAGTGAGAGGTCGTTAAAAAAGAGCGGGCGCGAGCTCGAATGGTTCGCACCCCAGAAATGAGTGAGCACGCGCCGCTTCTACAGTGCTGGTGGTTAGTTATGAACGTGTACGTAAGCGCAGTCATAGCTGCGCTCTCTGGCACAGACATATGCGAGATTTGAATCAGATGGGACTGTTATTTTATTTTTGGGTTGAATTTAACCAAGCCAAGCCATCTGTGCTGTCATTTCAGCTCCATTGTGCTTGGAAGTTGGAACTTCTATGGGATGTCAAAACATGGGCTCCTGCGATAACTAGTTGTGGAAAGGGGGAGGGGGCGCACCAAGGATGCTGAGGTACTAGTGTGCGCACGGAGGATGCTGTCTGTGTGCACACACACGTCCGGAGCTGAGCACAGGGGTGTGCACTATGGTGTGCACCAGCGCGCTGAGGATGCTGTGATAGTGTGCCCATGCAGGATGCTGTCTGTGCGCACACACCCACTCAGGAGCTGAGCACACTAGGGTGCACACAGGTGGGCAGGAGATGCTGTGATTTTATGAACACCAAGAATGCTGTATGTGTGCACACATCCGTCCAGGAGCTGAGAACACGGGTGTGCACTGGGGAGCGCACAGAGGATTCTGTGATAGTGTGCACACAGAGGATAATGTCTGTGTGCACACACCCACACAGGAGCTGAGCATACTAGTGTGCGCACAGGGGATGCTGTGAGTGTATGAGCATCGACGATAGTGAATGTGCACAAGTGGGGCTCATGCAAAGATACTGTGTGCGCCTTTAGGAACACTAGTTGTGTACAACAGAAACCTGGCAGTTTGTACACGAAAAGTTGTGTATGCACACATTGATGTACTGGAGTTGTGTGCTTGCCAAGGACTATCACTATGTACTCTGTGTCTGTGTGCACAGAAGATACTGGTTTTAAACACATGCGATGCTGGTACGCACACGTGGGTGAGGCTGTCGTAATTGTTATGGGATATATGGTGCTTCACATTTACACACAACGGTGTGCTATGACTGTGTACGTATGGGTGGCGGTGCCTGGATGCACGCTGAAGAAATTCTGTGCACATAGATGTTGTTGCATGTGTCTCTGGAGACTTGCTTAATATCCGCTTGTGTGCATAACAGAGGTGACATGTTTGAACGCAGCAGTCACTCTGCGTGTGCAAAAATTGGTGATGCACGTGTCCACCGCTGTATTGCCGGCTGGTATTTGAGGTGCACGTGTTGCCTGGGTACAGATGAAAGGGATGGGACCTATGTGCACATAGACGGATTTGTCTTTGTATAACTTTGATGACTGGACGTCGAGGTGTGCGGATGTGTGCACATCGATCTCTGTGAATGTTTGTGCACAGAGGACAGGTGGGAGCACAGACAATGCTGATTGTGTACACACTGAGTTAACTGTGTTGTGTGCAGGTGGGAGACCGGTTCCCTTAATCCACACGTGTGGGTATGGCTATGTTTGCTTTAGTGCAGACAATAGATCCACCCGCCTCTAGGCGCTGTTCAAAGGCACTATGAGGACAAAAATGCAGATAATATCCAAGCAGATCGAATTGATTGCCTCTTGGTACACTGGGTTGGGGGCGGGGGGATGCTTGAACCCAAGAATGTAATGCCTGCGCACATGGAAGGGGCCGGCGTACACACACACACACGTAAATACACAATGCTGCCCCAGGTCAGTTCAATAACTTTCTATGTGCACACAGGAAAGAAAATGCCTATTCGTACTTGCGTGTTTTCTAACAAACAGCCTGGTGCCTGCAAGCCCTGGGAAGGCTGCATGCTCCATGTATACCCCAGGGAGGCTGCCTGCTCTATGCACACCCCGGGGAGGCTGCCTGCTCTATGCACACCCCGGGGAGGCTGCCTGCTCCATGCACACCTTGGGGAGGATGCCTGTTCCACCGAGTGCGATAACGAGTTGTGGAAAGGGGAGGGGGCGCACCAAAATAATTTTCTAGGGCCGAAATAGATTTGTAAAACAATCTACAGATCACAGAGAGCAGACAGACATACCTCAAGAACAATGCTTTCTGACAGGAGGTATACCTCAAAGTCAATGCTTAATTTAGGGTCGGACAGGGACAGAAAATGCACACCAAAATAAAAGAGTCACCATTCGAGAACTAGAAGCCACAAGCATTTTTTCAAATAACAATAGGTCTCCCATTTGTGAGAGTTTAAGCTATTGGCATTGTAAATGACAATACCTTTAATTTACCAGTTTTAAGAACAACACATATATAAAAGGCATCGTCATTTACAATGCCAATAGCTCAAACTCTCGTAAATGTGAGACCTATTGCATTGCAAATGCTTGTTTGTGTTTGTTGCTCCCCTCGAGTATAGTCTTTTTACCAACCTTTTGATTGCATGACGTGTATTCTTCCACCACCAACTTTCAGAGATCTACTTTTTAGGTCTCGGCTGCGAAAGGCTGCGCTTGCGCAGTCTCGCTCCGAGATTTAATGAGTTTGAGTGACTTTGAGAAGAGGGGCTTGCACCCGCCCCTCTTCTCTCCTGTTCTCCATTGGCTGGCCTCTTAAATGCTGGCCAGCCACTGGAGAAGAGGTCCAGTCACTCCGTTGAAGCCCCGTCCTTTTCGGATCGGGGGGCGTGTTTTTTGCGAGAAGTCTCAGGGAGGAGACAACAGCAAAACACGCCCCCAAATCCGAAAAGGACGTGGCGTTTCTCCGAGGCATTTTCTGCTGTGCCTCGGAGAAAGGCGGTGGTGTCCCGGCGTTGCTCCCTCACCTGATCTCCTTCGTGCCAGATACAGTTAGTTGGACAAATAAACCTGCTTATTGTAATGCTGTCAAGCGGAAGATGACAGCTACGAGGGTCGCGTATGCTCAGCACGACTGGGAAGCCTGCTATTATGGCAGCAGAACATGGTCGTCCTCGCCCAGCCACGCAGGAAGCTTTCTTACGAGGGCAGTGGTGGATCACGGAACAGCACTGTGTCCCGATGAGCTGGAAACGGGAGCAGAGAGCGTGTTTACACTGAGGCGCCCTCCCGCCTCCTCCGTTACGCCATAGCCAGGAGTGCCCGTCTCACGTCACAAGCTGCCTCCCGCCTGCTGCACGTGACTACCACTAACCCCGCAACCCCTCCCCCCGGGCTCTAGTAACAACAAAGGGCACACAATACAGCAACACTGGTGTGCTGCTAGCTAAGCTTTACGGCCATGTGCTACGCTCCTTCACAGGCAGCTTTACACGCACGGGGCTGATGAGCACACTGCACGCCCCCTTAAACAGGCAGCGTGGAACGCGGAAGCACTCACGTGCTGCGCTGCCATCCTCCGCCTCACTCTGGTCTCGGGGCTCCGTACCCATCTGCAGTATAGCCTCCCTCTACCCGCGCGAGCAGATATCTGGCTCTTTGTTGCCGCCTCCTGTCATTGCACAAGTCCCTCCCCAAACCCTGCCCCGCTCTGGGTCAAGGTCTCGTCTAGCACATGCTGCACGGAAAGACCCGGCGGCAGGTCGGTAGGCACATGAAGCCACATCCGGAAGTCAGATATTTGGAAATTGTTGCTTGGTCACCGGTGTCATGTGCCTTCACCGCTAATGCGTATGTATACCACTGTTACAGGGGCCTTTAAGTGGGCTGGGTCCTGCCAGTGCTGTTTTAAAAAGCAGTTGCTAAGAGCTCCCCGTTTACTTTATGCCCTCACCCTCGGGGTGGGAAACATTTTTTAACGGTTTTTAATATAACTTTTTTTTTAATTCTATACTGCGTGAACTTTACCCGAATATATTGGAGCGTCTTACATTAGCACCCGTTAAATTGCACAAAGACAACGATCATGTTATTTTTAGTAGGCACGGGGATTGTCCAGAATCACGCATGCTCCAAGGTCGGCAACTCTATTCTTACGCCGCAACTTCGCCCACAAGAAATAAACAATTTTCAATGGTATATACAACAAAGCCATATTTGTTGCTTATTTATCTTATGCAATCAACAACCATTAACAAAGTCAACAATACTGTTTGTTGTAGGTGTAATGTTACTTGTTGTCTTGTAGATCTGCATGCAATGACAAGCAGCAAAATACCAGTTGCTAAGCAGCACAGATTTCTAGTTTAAAGTGTATAAGCGACGCCCTTAATTATGTTGGTCACGCCCCTTTGGGAGATTCTTTAAAAATTGTGAAATGATTAACACTCGTGAGGATGATCAAAGTTAGACATGGAGTGTTTAAAAATTATTTGCGACATGCCTCTCAGATTCACACTCGTTTCTCGTCAAAGTGCTTTTGATTGCCCGGCCTCTCTGGACGAGGCTTACAAGATGGCTGTCGTTCTTGCTATAATGTGCCCGTTTTTTGGGGCAGGTACAGGCAAAGTTCACATTGAGTTTTCTACGCGCATGTTCATCTGCATCTTTGCATGTCGCGTCGCGTAGCCATATTAAGGATGGGCAAAACGACCCTATACGAGTGGACTATTGAGTTGTTTTGTTTGGTCTCGGCATTGGTTAAGTTAGAGCTATTGGCATTGCTCATGACAATGCCGTTTCTTTACATGTTTTAAAAACAAAAACATAAACAAAAATAATGTCATGAGCAATGCCAATAGCTCTAACTTTACCAATGCCGAGACCATTGCATTGTAAATGCTTGTTTCTTTTGCTTTCAGCACTCCATGACAGCATGCACATGTCTAGCTCTCCTCCTTGAATGCTGTTTCCCCCTTCGGTACCACCTCCCCTGTTCACTCTGTATTGCTCTCTCATCCTTACCCACAAGCTCTCCTTTGGTTTCCCCATAAACGCTCTACCTTGTTTATTATTATTTTTTGGCCTCCTTTGGGCCCAGTATCAAGAATTTCTGTTGCCCCATTGCCCCAACCCATTCCATGGTGCTTCCACTCCTCCCTCTCTCATCATCCATTCATCCTTTAGTCACCAAATATCTCATGGTCCGTAAAAAAAATAAAAATCGGAGGACCTGGCAGCTGCTATTTGCGACCTGATCGGTCCACAATAAAAAACGCTTTCACGCAACTATAAATATATATTTTTTTGATTTACCGATCCAAATGACGTGCCATTTGAGTCAGTTAATAAAAATCAAGCACCTGCATCCTTCCTGAGGCGCATGCATTTCTCATCACACATGTACTTGCCTAGGGAATGACGAGGCCGCCATTTCTTTTATATTTTTGTTTACTGATGCTACACAGCTTCGTCAAAAAGCATTTAGATTTTTGTCGATGCTGTATAGGATTGTCAAAAATCATTGGCAATTCTTATAGGTCTGAAAAGCAACACCGATTGACTTTGCCATCACTTGTTCAGCCATTCATCTGCCACACCAGATTTTATTTGTACCTTAACACTGCAGACTCTGAATGTGAGCACATGGGTGTATCTCTAAAGACCTGGATGAGAAGAAGTGGAACCCAAGGTCTGCAGGGGTCTGACACTGGTATAGTAATGAAATTATGTGATTATCTTAATGATGGTTTCTTTCTAGGCCCAGTGGCTATGTTACCAAGCAGTCTATATTCTTGCAGTGCTTGCTTTTTGTCTGCTGTTGGTAGGTAGCCACCGGTATAGGATTTACCGCCTTATAAATCTAATGAGTTGACATAAACCTGTGATACTTTCATGTTTAAGGGAAACTAACAGTGTTTCCACTTGCTACCTGTCTTCAACGATTACCGGCACAAAGCCAGAAATCTCCAGATACATTCTGTTTAAATGAAAAGTGGGACAAAAGTCACCTTAAAATTCCTGAGAAAGAGTTTTTCTGGTTTTGAGGATAAACATTTAGCAAATTGTCAAGGTTCTAGAAGAAGTCAAGCAAACTAGGCTCCAACAAATTAATCTCTTGAATACATGAAAATGTGTTAAACTGTGGCATATGCTTCATCCCTCCAGGTCCAGTGCTATGATCCGGAAGAAGGCACGTGGACATTAGTCTCCTCAACGCCATTCTGCCAGCGATGTGTCAATGCTGTGACGTTGGACAACACCATTTATGTCATTGGTGGACTCTTGATGAACATCTTCAGCTACAACCCCAGCCAGAACATTTGGATGGAAGTTGCAGCTCTCCCTGGACCTCTGGTAAGATGTTGAGTCTATCTGGGCGTTTTGTAGTATATTCGTGCGAGTATATTATTGTGCCAACAACATTTTCAGGAGTACTTTCAAAACCCGATGCACGCCCATGGCTTATCTCCATCTTCACATCTCATGCAATACAGTTCCCAAAATTAACAGATTCATAGAAAGTCAGAAGCAGCGTGCACAAGAACTTCAATGTGCACCCAAAGCTTTGTTGCATTGTTCCAGAACACAAACTGCTCACTACACCTCCACCACAATCTCAGATTATTCCTAGATTAACAACTATGCCATGTAAACAAACCACAACAACTTTGTTAGATTTTGTGTGTACATGAAGCTCAACTTGTGCAAGAAGCACAACTAACTTGGGAATGTTTTAGACTCCAGCATATATGTCAATGGAAACTATCTGCTGTTTATAAAATAATTGAACGCAGTTACTACAACTTTCAGATTGCAAGCTTCAGACCATAAACTTGACTTCCCCTTGCAAAACCTCTGCTCTCACCATCAGGAAGCGTAAATTAGATGAAGATGGGGAGAGATTGTGCCAATTCCTGCTGATCAAATCACAACCCTCTCCACAATTATCATGCCACAATTTTATGTTGTGCACTTGTATTTCTGCCTGATTCTACCCATAGCGATCATGGCACTGTAGAGTTGAGGAGAGGTGGTGAACATAGCCAACTGTGAACTGCTAGAAACCTCGGCCTGAGAATATTTAGGAATTTTGGTTGTTCTCTCTAGAACTGAGCAGGTGTGACAGACCTAGGTGTGCCCTTAGGATTCACCTGGAGCCGTTTTCCTCAGGAGTGCCCACAAACTCCCTCTGGACATGATATAATTCTTCAGATTTTCTTGGTTGTGCTGCTCATTGCTGGTAGGCCCAGTGGAATCTAATGAATGCCACCATGTTTGTGGCGCATGCATCAAGAGGTAACACAAACCTTAGGATTTCACATGTCCTCATGGCTGGCCCTGCTCCAAAGTAGCTGCAAATGTGTGGCAGTGCCATGATCCTTCTGAAGGGAGTGGAGAGCCACAGTAGGCCACCCAAAGGCGCTCATCTGACAAGCCATGTTGATTCCTGCTCTGCTAATGCCTGTCATTGCATGCCAGATGTACAACCCAGAAGTTGTCCATGCCATGGCCTCTGTTAGAAGCAAAAGGAACAAATGATGGACGGAATGCTGAACAATGCAAACATTGGGGTGAATGTTTGACTTTGTTCAGCACTCTGTCCATCAATTGTTCTTTTTGCATTTGTCACCCCGAGTTGGACAGGTATGCCCAGACGTGGGTCCTGTGTTCTCCATGCCACTGGAGTCAAGCTAGCCTGGCTGATGAGGGGTGAAACTCCAAAAATGGTCCCAGTATGCTTGTTTCCGGTCCAGGTAGGGACTGGCCTGGTAGTTTGGGCTGGACTTTTCCTGTGGGGAGCAGGGTCATGACTGATTTGCATCCTTGTACTGGGGTAAATGCTTGACATTGTTCTGCATTTCATCCATCAATGTTGCACATGGCCTCTGTTAGAAGCATGATGATAGTGGGAGCATTGTGCTGGGGAGAAGGAGAACCTTATTTTGATTGGTTAATGTTGTATGTTCTGTAATCATTCACAGCAATCGAGGGGGCAATGTGGCTCAGTGGCTCTGCAATGATAACTCCCCACACTGATGAACCGATGACGGAATAGCATTCATCATTGTGGAGATGGTTTGGAGCGGACACTTCTCGTATGGCTGTATTGTCCTATTCAGCTCATGTGTGAATGTGACTAAAGCAATGTAAATGTGCTAAATAGCAAGTGAACGTACAAACTATTACTATGTAATGAGTATTTAGTGATAAATGTGCACCAGCTTGTACAAGATGTGAGTCACTGAGGGAGTTTGCATTTTCACTTGTGAGCAGGCCAGTTTTAATGATTTGAATTGGGATCTGAGATGCCTTCAAGAAGCACAGGAAGCTGCCTGTTTGTTTTTAGATTTAATGGACAAACTATGTCTGCCCATGGTTTATAGGTGAAAACACCACTGTTTAATTTATAAAAAAAAGAAAACATAACTTAAAGGCCAAGGTTTTGGAAAGACTGCAGCAACACCTGTCTACTGCACATGCTACCCATTGCAAATGCCTTTGATTCTAGATCAATCCTTGCTGCAAGTGGGCTGATAGTGTGGGACATAGTCAAGAGCAGCGGGTCTTAACCCTAAGTGGATCCTTTTTACAGGCCAGGAAACATCTGTTCCTGTGGTTCAAAGAAGACATTGCCTGTGCATAGCCAATCACTCTGACCTGTTTTGGTGTGAGGCGACCACAGGAATAGAGGTCCATGCTGAGCCTACCTGACTTTAAATCAGCCAATGGGAGGCAGATCAATGTTTTCTCTGTTGAGAGGAATCTACACACGACTTGCATGTGTGCCGCCACTTCCCAGCCATGCTGCTGAAGTGCCACTATAGTTGTTCTTAATGAAGAAAAGTTTATTTTACACTGCATAAGAAGTTAAGACGAAATCATTATAAAAATACCGGAACTAGGTTGTTCATCTCTAACAATTCTAGTTCTTACTGTAACAAAAACTCTAATTACAACTCTAACACTAAACACAACCCTAATCCTTAACGTGGACAACAGCAAAAAAAGGGGTCTGGCCTTGTAATGCGGGCTAGAATTCTCCTATTGCAGCAGGACCAAGGCTAATTTTGATGATTGGCTCCTATCTTTGTTTGTCATGGTAGTCACAAACGTGATAGCCTAGAATGCTGTTTCAGGATAATTACCAATGGCTGAATTTAATTCAAGCAATCCACCCATCACTTTTGTATTGTCCTCAATGCAATGTCCTGAGTGTAATTGATACGTCTACATATGAGTCCCTTGCTCACTATACCATAGGACTCAAGGTGCACACTGCTGACGAGGCCTAAACAGGCTGAACCCCAGTGGTGTAATACAGGCCCTCGCAGCCCCCATAGTGCGGGGCCCCCAAGCTCCAGGGGGCCCCCTCAGCACAGTACTCTGGCCGGAGAGCCCCTGATTCAGTGTGGAGGGGTCCCCTCCACATACCTTGCAAGGGGGCCCCCCTCAAGTTTCGTTACACCAGTGCTGAAACTGATCTGGAGTTGCTTGCATCCCCGTTCAGAGGGGATCCGGCCTGGCAGTTCGTGCTGGATGCTCCTATTGGGACAGGACCAAAGCTGATTTGCACATGGTTCGTGCAAAAAAATGGATTGTGGCCCAGAGAAACTACCAGTGGCTGAGATTAATTCAAGCAATCCTCCCACCACACTGTTGTTGTGGTAATCCTTATTGTGCCACTAACCTTAATCCTTGCCCTAGGCCAATCCGTAGACTTTACCGAAACCCTAAACCAAAGAGCTCAAACCACAACTTTAATCCCAACCTTAACCTGAAATGTAGAATTAAATTTAGGCCTAACACCAAACCTAAACATTGCCCTAAGCCACCTCATACCTCTAGCCTTACACTCTAATAACCCTATCTTTAACCCTAATCCTATCATGAACGTCAACCCTAATCTGAACCCTAAATGTAAGCGTAATCTGAAAGTCAGGCTAAGTGCTAAAACAGCACAAACATAACTGCAACATTTAACTTTAAGGGCCTCATTACAATGTCGGTCGGACCGCAACCGATCGGTCGTCAGTTTTGGTCCAACCAATATCTGCCCCTGTGGTCCGGCCACCGCATTACGATACGGCGGTCGGAGGCAGCAGGTGGAGGGACTGACCTCTGCTGTTCCGATGGGCTCAAGGAACCCGTCGGCCCAGTGGTTGGAATGTATTCCCTGCAATAAGGGAGGTGCCTGCTCAGGCACCACTGTAGGGATTACGATGTCCCTTTTGGTGTGCTTTTCTATGGGGGTCCGACCGCCTTGGGAGCTCCTGTGGTGCCCCCCTAAACATCCCTGCACCGTGTGGCAGGCACCATGTGGTGCCTACCATGCGGTGCAGAGATGTTTAAAAAGTACATGTTTACTATTACTGCTTGTGGTGCAGGTCCACAGTACAAGCCGCAATAGTAAACATACACTTTACGACCACGGTGAAGGGGGATGCATCATAATTCGAAATGCGGGACCTCCAACTCCTTGTCGAGTGGTCCTGTTTTTGAGATGATGTCGGTCGGATGCTCGTCTGACCCACATCGTGATAGGGTCCTGTATGTTTAAACAGCTTCAAACTTAAACCTAGCCCAAATTTAGAAATCACATAACCCTAACACCTGTTTCTCAATATTAGCTTTGCTTGATGATTGAAGTGTTCTGAGCATTGAAATGCACATGCCAAGGGTCTTTGGAGTAGGAGTTGTTTGTTGAACTTGATAGTATTGGAGCCTGGAAAAGATTTCACTTGCAGCATTTATTTTATATTTTGCAGCAGGCCCCATTGCTACAGGGTGAATGCCAGAATACCGAAGATGGTCCTTAAGTGGGGACTTTCGGTATTTCTGAGAATTCGTTTTTATTTCACTCTTTTTGAGGGAATACAAATATGCACTGTTGATTAGCATTAAGTGGTGCCAGAATCTCATGCATCAGATGTGCATGCACTCGGGCTAAAGCAGTGTGGCAAACTACCTGTGCCTTATTACATTCTTTCAAACAGTGGCCTGTTTATGGTATTCTCGGTGCGAGAGTGCAGGCACAAAGGAGCCATCACTGATCTCTAAATTCCTGTGGCCTATGATCCCCACAATCCCTGACATGTTATTGACATGCTGTGTCAATTCTGGCTGTTATGGAGGAATCAGAAGTGACTGCTGCATACCTGCTAAGAGGACTAGGGAATACCACTAGTCAATCTACTTCATGGTGTGTTGTTCATGGGGCGGTTCCTTTCCCCCAATTTGGTCCTTATTGGTGCCAGATCCTGACTGTTTCCGGAACTCTTCCACTTCCTGTTGGTGCTGCCCATGGAGTCCTTTGATGTGCATGCCTCTTTGTGCCCTTGGCTGCTTGAGTTATCTGGAAACTGAGACCAGTGGATGGCTTCCTCATTGAATTCCTTAATGGAGTCCACTTGTCCTCAATTTACTGCAGCCAAACTAGCCAAAGTAAGTGTTTAGGTGAGCACATCTACATTTAGTTAGATTTTGGTTCATAAACGTGTATAGTCGATTAATTTATATGATCTCTGATATACTTGGTGACGTGACCAAGCTTCAGTCATCTTATGTGTATTCCTTTCCTAACAATAGGGTTGCATCCAAGTCATTATTCTGTATAACTCTTCACACATCTCATCTGAAAGTTACCGGCTGGTACTATGCCTGCCTCAGATACACATTCCAGATTACCGATCACCTTGCCCCAGTCTCCATTTTGCATCTTCATCATGCACCTTAATGTACACACCCCACAGTGCATCAACATGGTTTGTTCACACACGGGCTACATAGTAGTTGTGTTTCTTGGCTGAGTTTTCCCTGTCTCCCTGGTGAAACCTGCCTGTGGGAAACACAATGCCAGAGCCTCTTCTTGTCATTGAGATGTGTATCAATGGGGTAGAGTCCCACACAAGTCCAGAAGTGGAAACATTTACATATTTCCATCTCCCTGGACATGTACCAAGACGTGTTATAGGCACAGACCCACAAGATATGTCGAGAACAATGTAAATCACAATTGGGGGCATAAATATTTTCAAAATATACCCTATTCTTCAAGTCTAAGCATGTGCTTGTTCTCTTCAGTCACTTTCTAATGGGCCAAGATCAAGATACTGACCTGGAATCAAATGCATGTGCGGCCAGGCAGCGTGCACTTATAGGCTACGATCAAGCATCTTCGATCGTTATATGTTTCGATCATGTCAGTTCGATGATACCAGATAGACTACTCTTCACAAACATTGAAAAGTGTAGGCTACCATTAGAAATAACCCACAGCTCTGTAAATTTGTTGTAGAATGAAATACCAGTGATTTGTGTAATACGTACAGTGATGTTTGGGCAGCCAATAATTATGGTCTCTTCTTGCTTGCAGGAAAGTTCTGGTGTGACAGTGTGTGGTGGTAAAATCTACATCCTTGGCGGAAGAGATGAGAATGGCGAAGGCACTGACATGGCTTTCACCTTCGATCCTGCAGTCGGGAAGCTTGAAGACGAGCCGCCACTGCAACGTTGTATCAGCTACCACGGATGCGTGACCATCCTCCAGAGCCCCGGCCGGTGACCACTCCCACGGTGCTGCCACTTGATCAGACATACTGTTTACAACTGTGCCATATGTTTCTAAGAAGGGCCATTGCCCCTGTTTCTTTCAAGCTGTAGTAAGTTGAACAAAGACCAGCAGGTGTTAGTGAGGTCAGCACATCCATGACAAAAGAGACTTTGGGCTTTAATATATTTTTTATTTCTTAGGAAACTAGAACTACAAACTTTAGGTTCAATCAGAAAATTGAATTCCAGTGCTCTTTTCAGAATAACTCGTTTTACTGACTCACTACTAGACAGGTAATGTGACTGGTTTTAACTTTGTGGTTGAACTCTCCACATGTATCACCTCTGAAAAGTTTGAATTCCTGTTCAATCGTAGAAGTTTATGTGGCGTTGAGGAAATCGTCCTAAGCTGCAGCTCAAGAGATGTCCATTCAGGTAATTTGGGGTCTGGAATCCAACACTGCCCAATGTTTGGCGATCCCTTTACGCTGTTGTGTGACATCTGGAAATAGTTCAATTATCTTGAGAAAAACTTTGATTTGGCCCCTGACTTCGCTTGTGGTCCTGATGTGTGTATGACAGAGCACTGAGGATCAGCCCATCAACTCAGGTGTCAGAGGTCTTCTGGACGTCAGGCAGTAAGACATGGTGAGGTGGCTTCTTGGGCGTAGCGGGGAGGGAATACTGGGCTTTTTAAAACATCTTATCATAGAAAAGCAGAAAAAGGTCACAATATTGTTGCAAAGGAAAAAAGATTATTTCTTATTTCAAAAAGTACGTTTTTATTGGAATTTCCGTGAAATAAGATGGAAGATTAGTCAATTGTGTGTTTTCTTACATTTCATTGTGTATTCATTTCTATTCAGTGTTACTGATAACGTCGGCTAGATTTGCTACAGTATTTAATATTACAAGGTGTACATGGAACCACAATGTCCAGGGTAGATATTTGCCTGTGAAGCTAGGTGGGAATTGAGACTGATGTCAAATTTTATGATGGCCCTAGCAAAATATATTTTGCTGTTTAGCTGCTCCCTCTCCACTATCATCAGTCCTTTTAATTGGCTACTACCATGTAGCCTGTTGCCTTCATGTTTTCTACTAGTGCTGGCAATCAAAGGTAGCTGCCTTTTTCTTGCCTTAATGTGACATTAAACACCGTTCATTCCACTGGCTCTGATACGCCGTTCAATATCACTATACATAGGTGCTATGAAACCCTCAGGTAGAATGAGTTCCATCAATGTGTACCCCTCTGTTTAAGCTGTTTGTTATCATAGATGTAGCAATGGCTTCACCGCTGAATTAATCGAAGCATCTTTCACATGTGCCAAAGCAACCATTATACCTAGTGAATCAAGAGTCCAAGATTCCAATTCCAGCGGAGTAAGGCAGGGTTACTAATGGCTCAAAATGTTGTGATTCACAAAGCTTTTCTCTGTTTTAAGCACGGAGGAAATCACAATACTCGTTAACATGTTTTACTCCTGGAAATACATGAGCAAGTCACATCTAAGACTGGAATAAGACACAACTATTCTGAGAAAGTGCTTTGTGAATCAGATCTGGGAACTCAGGTGTAATTGATGGCCAGGACAGGAGTAGAACACAGCATCTGACAGAATAGGCTTTGTGAAGGATGTGCAGACCATGTGATTAAAACACAAGATGACAGAAATAGTCTGGTACTAGCTGTAGCAGCACTGGCCTCCTAGTCGGTTGATTACAGCACACCTGCTGACCTGAAGAATATGGAAGCTCCAAAGATGTGTCTCAACTTCTCCTCATTTGATTGATTTTTTAAGTAAATTGCTTGCCAGACACTTGCTAGCCTAACTTTAAATGGAAGAACAAATATCTAGAAAACTAAGCAATGTAAGAGACTGGACATTGCGTCAAGTGGTGTGAATAAGCATCTTTTGTCATATAGAAATGATACACAAGGTTATCTTGAGAAACTCTTTATAAAAACACCCAGCTTGTGTAATTTCGAACACTTGTGCGTCATGGAGTAGAACAGAGGGTCTAGGGCCCCTAAGTTACTAAAGTGTTACTATGAGTGAAGAAAGATAAGGGAATATACATAAACTCACACCCTTGCATTAAGTTCTCATTTCTACTCAGTATTCAAAATATTCAATTGTTATGTAGCATATACGCGAGTAACAAATAAATAACAAACATGTGTAGGGTTATCAATGAAGCACTGCTCAGCATATTCTTCTTATGTATTTAATCTTGAAAGTCAAGATGTTATGCAGCCAAGTGACCAAGGGCCCACTCGTCTGCCCAAAGTTAAGCTGGCATTGTGTCTTAGGTGAGATGGTGGAGGGAGAGACAAGTTCTATTAACAAAGCTAGATCTTTAAAAGACTAAAATTTCGTACCAAAACATTACTCCTATGTTTGGGTCAAATTTCTCAACTAAATCTGTGACAGTGGTACATTTATTTGAGTATGTAAAGTATATGCAAGAAGAATTTTCACCAGGTGAAAATTCTGCATTCGGAAATGTGACTCGAATATGCTTCTGTTTAACTTTTTTGTTTCTTTACGAGTAAAAAAAATCCCAAGGTAGAAACCCCTTTCCCTACTAACACAAGTCATATGGGAGTGATGATCTCTTCCAGTCCTGTTCCGGGAAATTGATTTATTCCTGCTGCATTCATGGTTTCAGATGTGTGTGCTTCCAGAGTGGTCGCCTACTTGCAAGGGATGTGCGAATACTGCCAAATGTGCAAGTGTGTTGGTGATTTGCTACTTTTCAATGCAGACTCCTTCAAGAATGCCCACACATGATGCTTTGAGAATGGGACCCAAAGAGAATACTTCTTCTCTAGTCTAGAAAGTGTACCTTTCAGTCTAGCACTGGCTCAATAGCTGTGTTCACTGCTGAAGCTAAATCACTCCAAGAAACTTGGGACTTACATTAGGAAAGATCACAAAAAAACTACTGCAATAACAGTTAAATGACCTAGCCAATAAATCTGATGTTACATCAGCAATTCTAACAGGATACCACTGTATTATTTGTACTGGGCTTGGGATGAGACAAATCAGTCCCTGATGGTCTGAGGTTCTTCCCTGGTTTCCCAATAACATTCTTGTGGACGTCACTGTGTCATGACTCATATGTACATGCCTTGCTTCTGTAGTGCCTTGTATCTCAGGAATACAATCCACCTATAGTTATCCTGAATTGATGCTAATGTGGGGAGAAGTGGGGATACCAGTTGCTCTTACTGCTGCCCATTATGCCTTGCTGGTGGAACCCATGTTTATCTCCTATCAAGGGGTGTTCTAAGTTCTGGAATTCTATTACGATTAACATTTCTCTTAAAACTGAATAATAGCAGGCTGCAAAAGTTCAAATTAACTTCTGGCATAAGCCTTTGGCACTTATTCTTAATTGTAGCTGTTGACCCGTTGAATACTGATGCGCAACTCCTAGATGCTCTCTATGTAACCCATTCCCCTCGTTCATTACATTTTCTGATATAGTGCTCTTTAGCGCCCTGTGTAGTTCTTTTCCACAGTTTATTGTTTAGTAAACTCTTCACTCAGTCCTTCACCCCTTCACAATATCTTTCTCCCACTCACTCAGTTCTTTGAGATGCTATTCTTTGCCCGTCCTTTCCTGAGTCCACTGTATATTCTATATATTTTATCTTACAGTCACTCACTCATTCGTGACTGTGAATTTCTATGTCTTGCTTGACAGAGCAGCTGTCTGCAAGACCTTGTGTTACCAATCCTCCAAGCAACCAATGGCAAATTCAATAGGTCTGGCTTGCATTTTGAGTTTTTTTTAAACTGTTGCAGTAAAGCAACACAACAAAAATGTTTGCTTTCTGTATAAAATGCACCTATTAAATACAGAATTCAATGTGTAATGAGTATTTGCCCTTTTGAAATGTGAAATAAGCCCAGTTGCATTCTAATGCCTACACTGCTTAGTAGGCAGGGTGATACACCAAACAGCCAACAGCAAGCAGTTAGAGGGGCCATACTCCTCTGGGTGGAGCCAAATCTCACTCCATGTATATGTTAAAGAATTAGTAACAATAGGTTGTGTAGACAGCTGTAGAGTAAAGCCGGACCTAAATATATATAGATTGGGGCTTTCGCTCCACCCAAAGCAGTATTACTCTCCCAACCACTGCTATTGCTAGTTGGCATATCTCTCTGCCTTCCATGAAACGCTTCCACTGTAATCCATGAGCGACTGATAAGTATTAGAAAAGTGCACCCAGTCAGCAAGCTATTTATCACATTCCTTTCTTTATTTCCTATATCCAACCTTGTTATGGACTGGACAATAAGAAGGTCTGTAGAGTTCCCTTTTTGACTTCCCGACGAAAGAGGGACTCCTCTCAGTAGCCACGGTGTGACCCTGCACAGAAATGTATATGGGAAAGATGCCAAGTTCATCCTTAAGAAGTCCCAAGTTAAAAGGAAAAAATGCAAGGATTAAAAAAACTTCTCAGCAATCTTGTAGCTCTTGATTAAAGATGAACATTAATACTGAATAGTTTCCCAAGGTACCAAACTTTTCCTGACAGCAGGAGGTAGAAAAGAGCTAAACAAGTTATTACAGAAGCAGAATCCAGTAGAAGTTCCTACTGCTAGAAGTCAAAAATCAAGGACAAAAATGGAAGCAAGAACACAATAAAATATAAAGGGCAAATATGTTGAGGTGCATCCAACGCTTGGAAATGCTTCCTTACTCTTGAATCATCCAGTTACTGACACCACAGAAAAAGGCTCTACTTCAAATTGAATAAGGAAGCTTAATTACCAGCCCCTGAACAGACTGTCATTTGGGAAGGGCAGGTTAAGAGCCTTGTCGATGCTCCCTTCCTGAAAACTGTGACATTCTTTTGGTACACAACGAAGATGCTCAAGGATGACATCCTGTTCCCAGTGCTGAATTCTGAAGACCCGCCGATGCCATTTGTGCTGGTGCCTCTAGGCAGCTCATGAAACAGCCCGGGTCACCATGAGCTTAGACACTAGATTGGTCTAGGTGGAACCGACGTTCAGCCATTTACTGATCATTGCATCTACACGCTGTCCGTCATTGCATTAAGCACTCTCTCCTCTCCTGAATGCATGTACCTTTAGGCAAATTCCTGGTGCATCTTTAATCACAGATGCAGCACTTCTATACCGAAAGCAATTCTTGTTTGCTAATTTTATTCCATGATTGTCAAAGCCAATAGGCCAGGCTTTGATGTGATAAACTGCATTTGTGCTTTAGGTGCCTGTAAACAGCATTTATAAATGCTTGTGCATATATAAATTAGTACATTGAGGCCAGACTTATTGGGTTTGCCAATGCTTGTTTCTTCCTGATGCAGTGTTCAACAGACATTTCAGAGTCCCCCGAATGGGTGGTCATACAAGAAAGATCTGTTGCTCATCAACTTACTCAACAACCTAGAAAGACCAACCCATGCAGTGGCTTTTTTTGTTTGGGTGGCGGCCTCAGCACACCCTCTAACATGAAACTATTCCGCTGTTTCAAAATCTCTTACCTTCTAAGACGCTGGCACGTTTGATTTCTGCAAACTGTGCGAAGTGCCTCAAATTCGGGACAGGACACACATCACAGGAATTAATTTTAACAGCTCTTATTTTTTCGGATATGTTACTATTTTTATTGTTAGATGGTTTAACAAAAAGGTAAAGCTACCCAAAGATTCATTGTTATTGCTGAAGCAAAGAGAATGGTGGTGTTTGGGCTGGGGGTCGATACGGCGGAGGAGGATGAATGCAAGGGGGAGAAGCGTGGTTTAGCAGTCTCCAGTCTGTAAGCAGCATTGAGCGTGTGGATTTTGTGGCTCTTTTGTGCGTAAAACAGTGAAATATGAGAAGTGGTAGGCAATTATTTCCTTAAAAAAGCATCAACAAATTGCAATGCTCGTAGCATTTTCAAACCTGAATATTGAATGTTATCTCTCAATGATGCTGTTTTCACCAATGCTGTTTTAGGATATACTGTTATTTGACTTAGGTTTTGTAATGTGCCTATTGGGGCCAGTAAGCTGTGTCAGATGTTCGTGTACTTTAAAATGCCACTTGGACCAATAGCAGTATGACAGTACATGTGCCCCCAGAGGTAAGGCCTCCTTTCACGTGTGCAGTGTTATTAAAAACGAAATTCTCTGTTGCTCATTCTAGACCAGGTTCTTCAACACAGGCCTGGATAACAGGATCTGTGCTCCATTCCCAGGGTAACCACAGACGAAGGGGCATATCAACAAGGGCTTTATCTCTGCTTTTTTGGCTTTAAAAGCCAAAAAAGCAGAGATAAAACTAGTGCCCTATCAACAACAGGGTGCTAACACGCAAATTTGCATGTTAGCACCCATTTACTCTACGCTTCCCCTTGCATCTCTAATGAGATGCAAAGGGGGCGTTCCAGAGTAAAATAATAGGAGAAATGTCGCTAAGCGACATTTCTCCTATTATCAAGAATGTCGCTAACCCTGTTAGAGACAAAAAAAGCAGCGCTAACCGCGGTTAACGCTGCTTTTTTACGTCTGCTAATTTTCAGACTTAGCCATGATATCCTATGGAAGGAGGATATCATGGCTAAGTTTGCCTGTCCCTATCAACAAGGTAACGTGTGATTATCGCTGGGTTTCCAGCGATAATCTCACGTTAGCCTGTTAGCGTGAGGATTTTTATCGCTATTGAGATAAGCGTTGCTAATAGCACGCTATCTCAGCGATAAAAATTCACGCTAGCCGGCGATAATTATCCTCGCACTAAGAGCGCTGAGCGATAATTATCGCCGGTTGTTGTTGATATGCCCCCAAATGAGTTCCATTCAGATTAATTAGATCTAGCTTTAATTTGTGTGGCTATCCCCAAAAGGTGGCATGGGTCTGTTGCTTCTGCACCTATGTTGCATACCCCAGTATGAGCCCATGTTCTTGTTTAGAAGTCTTTTTATCATCAATTACTGTGAAACATTGTGTTCTCAGATAGCCATTTCCAGCAGTGAGAGGAAATAGGGATTTTTATGTGACATTTCTGCCTTCACATTGAACTTTAGTTAGATTATCAGGATATCCTATGAATATGTAAATGAGTCTCACTTAGACTCTTTGGATGTACTTTTATCTTATGTAGAAATATTGAAGGTCTCACACATATGGCCCTCATTTACAACGACTGGGTACCATTTGCTTAGACCACATGGTCATTTTATGACTTAATTTAATGCTGTGAAAATACATTTAGAAAAGCAGATGTTGTGTGTGAATAGAGTTTCTGTGCCAAACAGATCAACAAAGCTCAAGTTTCAAGTTCCTTTTGAAAATAAAAAAGTTATTTGGTTGATGCTAAACTAGTGTTTCAGAATTCAGGACAGGATCTGACTGTGAAACTGCATTCTGCCTTTTATATTTGTATTTAAGTTAATCTATGGGTTTTGTGTGTTTCACTTCTAGTTAAACTCTTTCAATGTGTGTATGTGTTTTTGCTAAAAATACGTTTAAGTACAACATGAATTTATACAATACATTTTATAATGTTTTGATAACTTTTTAACTTATTGATGAGTACTTTCTTGAAATAAATGTTTGTGCTTCACTTTTTTGTTGCCTATTTCTTTCACATTATCCATTATGTTCCAGACATATTTGTAATTTGCTTTGGTGTTTAAAAGGGTAAAGAGGTACAAAATTAAACCTCAATGACACCAAATCATAGTGTGATCTGCTGGTAGTCAATACATTACAACTACATGAACAAATATCGTTCAGGGTTGTGGTGTTATATTACATCCTGTTCATGTCACCTAAGGAGGACAGATGATTGGATTAGATCACCTTTTTGTTTCTTCAAGGACACATTCAAAATCACACATGAGACTCTTGATTTAATTTGCTGATTCATTTGGAAAAGCATTGCCATCTAGATGTCCTCTTTTTAATAGATGTAACAAACAGAGGCTCGAATCATGTGCGTTGGCACCAAGATACAGTAAAACATTGTTAGGCCTGAATCACAAAGGACACTTTCTTAAGATTTGACAATTGCTTCTGTACAATAATACCTCTCTTGATTGGTGCATTTTTTAATTCAAAAGAGTCAATGCTGCAAGAAGTACAGCCCCAAGACTATAGCAATTGCAGCTGTCCAGGAGCATTCCCATGCATAGAATTTATGCATGGGAAATTTTGATCAGATGGAAAATTCTGCATATGAAAATATGATGTAAATATGCATTTGCATGTTAAAAATCTCCTTGTAAACGTTTCTCCAGTAGGAAAAAACTTTAGCCTGTGATAAAATCCTTTGCCCCACATTTCCATTAAATATAGGGGTGTTCCTTTTCCAGTCCCACCACTGAAGCATGTTAATTTCTGCTCTCAAGAGTAAACATATGTGTGTGTTTCTATGATAGAAAAGAAGGGGGAGAGATAGAGAGAGGAATAATTCATGGCAAAAGAATTTCCTATTTGGAAAAAGACCCATCACTCACCAACCTGGTTGTTGACATGCTTCATCATCTGGGTCCCACCCTGACCGCCGAATGCCGTCAGGGTGTGCTTCGACGCCTGGAATTCCAGTGGAGCGGGTTTTCGTGTGTGTAAGTGAGTGAAAACGTGAATGATGAAAAATAAAAGTGATATATTAAAAGTGTCAGCAGTGTGCTTCCTGCGTTGGTATGTGTGTGTGGTCAACATATTTCAACCTTTCTACACACCTACTTCGGGGTCCCACAGTTACCGAATGCACTGTGGGACCCCAAAGTAGGTGTGTAAACGGGCGTACCGGTGAGAGAACCAATGGTTCAGAGCCCACGCTTCCAAGGGAACCATGAGGCTTTATATTTAGCCTTTTTAACATCCGAATCACCCTTCAAGAACGGCTTGAAGGTACAACAAACTACTCTCTAATAAAGGTGTAGTACACAGAGGTTCAGGGTGTGGGTGCACCTTAGCGAGTACAGACCCCCCGTTCCTCAAATTCCTGGTCCTGACGAAAACCTAAGAATTACTAGAAAGGTTGAAACATGTTGACCACACACACATACCAACACTGATATCACTAGCCATTAATACCAGTAACGATATCTATTCACAGGTTTTAATCGTGCCAAGTGGCTTCATATTAAATTATTAGCCGCTGACACTTTTAATATTTCACTTTTATTTTTCATCATTCACGTTTTCACTCACTTACACACACGAAAACCCGCTCCGCTGGAATTCCAGGCGTCGAAGCACACCCTGACGGCATTCGGCGGTCAGGGTGGGACCCAGATGATGAAGCATGTCACCAACCAGGTTGGTGAGTGATGGGTCTTTTTCCAAATAGGAAATTCTTTTGCCCTGAATTATTCCTCTCTCTATCTCTCCCCCTTCTTTTCGATTGAATCTCCCTCCTTTGTTTTATACTCATATCCAGACCGGGGGTTCGGGATCCTCATTACCCTCACTCTCTCTATTGTTTTTTTGGATGTTTCTATGATAGGACACTAACTGCAAAGGGTATGTGAGAAGCCACAAACCTTTGATTTTATACTTCTTCTCCCATTTATACATGTAGGACCTGAGATGTTCACAAACTTGCCCCTAACCCACATTTGTAAATTATTGGAGGAATTTCCACATTTGCAGATTCCATTTGTGATGGTGGAATTCCACCAATCATGATTCTAATAATCAGGATTGGAAATTGACTCTTCCAACTGGGCGTTTTTGTGAACTTAATTTAAACCCAGGTGTGTAAAATGCTTTGATAATTGTTCCAGTTGGGATTTAAGGGCTAGATGTACAAACACCTAATGGCATAAACGTCTGTGCAATTTTCTCACAAACTGGTTTGCGAATATGTCTTCATGTGCAAATACTTTGTATTAGCAGGTTAAATCTCAACTTGTACATTCTCAGTGGGTTGCAAAATGAACTGCCTAACGATTATTAATTAGGCAGGTAACAATTTGTGACACCCTGTGATTGACTGCATATGGAGGCATGGAGGCCTGCAAAGAACATGAGACCGTAATCCCTGCATTTGCATTCCCAGCAAGAAACATATTTTAAGGCAGCCCATGTATCTTTAAGAAATAGGTGGTGCTTAAAAAAACTGTTTCCCGTTATGAAGACATCGGGAAGAGCTGGCGACAGGACTACTACCCAGCCTGCCTAGACTGCCAACATTATTCCCAAAGGAGAAGCTATTCTTTGCGGACATGATGTTGTGTCGTCATGCCTGGCGCGGCTTCGTGACAAGGTCAGGCCGGGTTGTGGGCGGAAGGGCAGGAGCCGCGGGGAGAAGCGGCAGTTTCGAGATACGAGGTGAGGAATAAAGACGTGTCCTCAACACGCCCGTGTCTGTGTCTCCTTTCTGGGCGCGGGACACAAAAGTGGCGACGAGGGTGGGATGACCCCCCCCCCCTCATTCATCCTACAACTCGGGAGAGGCGCGCGCTCCTGCAGCCACGAGGAGAGCGCTGAACGAATTGAATAACGCGTGAGGCAGGGGGCCACACGTGCATGCGGCCTGAAGTGCCTGGGGGCCCAACGATCAGGACACCGCCACGGCCCCAAGGAGAGACAACTCAAGAGCAGGGGTAAGCTCTGCCACCGACTCCTCTAAGAGAAGTGAAGCATGCCTGCATGAGTCCCTTTCGGTGGCCATCTTGAAGTCAGGCAAGCCCCATTGATTAAGCCTAATCCTGATGCGGCGGCCATTTTAAAGTCAGGCAACTCACTGAAAAGACCCCTGAAACCTGCAAAAGTGAAATTAAGCAGCTGCGGACGCCACCGAAGCTTCGTAGAACTACATTTGCGCCCCCACCATGTCAGACCCTGACTCCTCGCAGCGAGCGGTGCCTGGCCCGGCCCACAATGCCCCACCACCTGGACTAATGCCCATGGGAGTATCGTACCTGTGCCCCCCTGAGCCACTACCATTGACGTCTGGTAGCAGCATGGGCCCCGTGTGGAAGAGCTGGCTTGAGGACTTCGAGAACTTCATGAAGGGGTCACAAGTCTGTGACCCCAACCAACAGCTCATAGCCCTACGCAACCTCGTAGGTAAAAACCTTGGACAAATCATCAAAGACCTGCCGTCGACCAGCGCTGCATCATATGACAATGTAAGAAACGCGCTGAATAAGAAGTTCCTCCCCAAACGGAATCTAGATTATGAGCGCTACACCTTCAATCTCGCGTCTCAGGAGCGAGACGAACTCATGGGTGACTTCATCTCCCGCCTCAAGCGTCTAGCCCGCTATTGTGAGTTCGACAACTTCAACACAGATGACGCACTACGTCTACGCATTATTGACCGATGTCAATCTGACTCCCTACGTCGCCGACTCCTGAAGAAACACTACACTCTAGATAAAATAGAGGAACTCACGCGCATCAATGATCAAGCCGAAGAACACGCAAAGAAAATGGAGGCCAGTAAATCCGAAAAGAAGAACAAGCACTTCGTGTACACTCTCACGCAGAACCAAGACGTCACTCAGACCGACACTCATCGGGGAGATTTGCAAGACAGCCTCGCGTGAAGTCACCCCGCCGAGGGACACAGAACAGTCACTCCCGTAGACAACCTCCACAATGCTACCGGTGCGGCCAAGATTACCCTCACACGGGTCAATGCCCAGCCATTGGACAACAATGCCATCGATGTGGGAAAGATAACCATTTTGAAGCCGCCTGTCAAGCTCGTCGCACGGAACCGAGACAGACCAGGCAGACTCCAGAATCCCGTCACCATGCAAGGGCTGTACAAGGCCGAAGAGACCACTCGACGAGCTCGTCCACATCCAGAACCGAGTCACATAGCTCCTACCGATCTCGGCGCTCAACATCCAGAGAGTCGTCCTCCATCACTCCGATATCACAAGACAGCGACGAATATGTATGTATGGTGGCAGACCCAGATAGACTGAAGAAATACCCGCGACTCCACATTCAAATAGGAAATCACTCGGCCAAGTTCATTTTGGACACAGGTGCATCGCTCAATTACATCTGCGCCACTGAATACCAGAGCATGAGTCCCAAGCCGAAACTGGAACCAGCCGCAGTGCGTGTCTACACGTGGATGTCCAGAGAACCACTGCCGTGTTTAGGGTGGTTTCCTACCACGTTGACCTACAAGGACAGGAAAATCCAAGCGTACATTCACGTGATCGAAGGCCCTGAAGCAGCATACTGCCTCCTCAGTTTACCAACGGCGGAACGCCTGCAGCTGGTCGAGATCCTATACAAAGTAGACGACTCACCAGACATCGTCAACAAGTTCCCGAAACTATTCCACGGTCTAGGGAAGCTTGCCCATTTCAAAGTCAAGCTACACATAAATGAGCAAGTAACAGCAGTGGCACAGCATCACCGTAAAGTGCCTTTTCACCTACAGCAAGCGGTGGATGATGAACTACAAGACCTCTTAAAAGCAGACATCATTGAGAGATCAACCGGACCCACTCTGTGGGTGTCTCCGGTTGTGGTCGTACCCAAGAGGGGCCAGGGCAACAAAGTACGCCTGTGCGTTGACATGCGAGCCCCAAACACAGCCATTGAACGGGAGCGACACCCAGGACCTCACATCAGTGACATGATCACACGCCTGAACGGAGCGACAGTTTTCTCGAAATTAGACCTCAACAAAGTCTACCATCAACTTGAACTACACGAACGGTCACGTTACATCACAACTTTCACCACACACCAAGGACGCTTCCGGTATAAACGCCTCAATTTTGGAATCTCCTCTGCTGCGGAGATCTTCCAGGAGGCTGTCAGACGAGTAATACAAGACATTCCAAACGCCTTCAACTACAGCGACGACATCCTAGTGTTCGGAGAGACACAGAAAGATCATGACAAAGCGCTGGACTGGGTCTGTCATGCCCTACTCACCGCCAACCTCACACTTAACCAAGAAAAATGTGAATTTCACAAGTCAACTCTCAAGTTCTACGGCCATATTTTCTCGAAGGAGGGCATGAGACCGGACCCTGAAAAGGTATCAGCGTTCTCGAACACTTCACAACCTCACGATGTCAGTGATGTTTGTTCGTTCCTGGGGATGGCCAGCTACTGCGCCCGATACATCAGGGACTATGCCACAATTAGTTATCCCCTCAGAGAACTCACTCGACAAGGACAAAGCTTCCAATGGTCAGCTGCGTGTTACCGAGCGTTCCGCAAAATTAAGGCAGCTGTGAGTTCAGCCATCAACCTTGCCTATTTCAATCCCAAACGAAAGATTGAAATCACGGTAGATGCCAGCCCCGTAGGGCTAGGGGCAATTCTAGCGCAATGTGATGACGACGCAGACCAACGGCACATCATCGTGTATGCCAGCCGCAGCCTCACTGACACCGAAACAGCCTACTCCCAACCGGAAAAAGAAAGTCTGGCAGTTGTGTGGGCGTGTGAGCATTTCCACCTTTTTGTGTATGGTAAACATTTCACACTCATCACCGACCACCAAGCACTGATCACCATCTTTGGGAACCCCAAGGAGAAAATGCCTCCGCGAATCGAACGGTGGGGCCTCCGTCTGCAAGACTATACATACACCATCATTCACAAACCGGGGAAGGCGGAGAATCCGGCGGACTACATATCACGGCACCCCCAGACTCTGACGCAGGTGCGCCACTCTGTGGCTGAAGAATATCTCCATTTCGTCATTGACCGAGCCTGCCCACCAGCCGTCCCACTTGAAGCCATCATCGAGGCATCGGCAAAGGACACCACAATACAAAACGTCATGCATCGGGTTTGCACTGACTCGTGGCGACACCTAGAGGACCCGAAGATCAGTGACACCATCAATATGCAGGAACTTGCGGCATTCAAGCACGTCAAAGATGAACTTTCCATCAGTGACATGGGCCTGCTATTAAGAGGTCAGAGAATTGTCATCCCTACCCAGCTGCGACAGGGAACTGTAAATCTGGCACACGAAGGACATCGAGGGGTAGTAGCCATGAAGAAAGCGCTGCGAGAGCATGTCTGGTTCCCCTCCCTCGATCAGATGGTAGAGTCCACGCTCCGAGATTGCCCACATTGTCAACTAGTAGGGCGCAAAGAACCACATGCCCCCCTGCAAATGTCGGACCTCCCAGATAGCATCTGGCACCATGTAGCCGTCGATTTCTTTGGCCCATTGAAGTCCGGAAAATACATCATTGTTATCATGGAAGAATATTCCTGCTTCCCCATTGCTCACCAGATTTCCTCTACCAAAGCGACCACTGTCATACCTGCAATTGATGAAGCCTTTGCCGCATGGGGCATCCCCATGGTGGTGAAGACTGATAACGGTCCACCATTCAATGGACAAGAATTCGCAGATTTCGCGAGACATCTCAATTTCAAACACCGGAAAATCACTCCCCTGTGGCCTCAGGCCAATGGAATGGTGGAGCGATTCATGGCCACCATTAAAAAGAAAATACAACAAGCTGAGCTAACTCACCGGGATATCCAGCCAGCACTGAACGAAGTACTCCGAGCATACAGGACCGCTCCACACAGCACCACAAACCAATGTCCGGCTACCCTGATGCTCGGGCGGACCCCTCGTACCCGGATACCAACCGCAGACGCCATTACACAATCCAGAATCACGACCTCAGATCACGAAACCCTGGTTGAACTGGATCGAAACAAGAAGGCAACGATGAAGGAATACACTGATCACCGCAGACACGCCAAAATATCTGACATCCAAGAAGGAGACTGGGTACTAATGAGACAAGAAAGAAAATCCAAAGCAGACAGCCTTTACCACCATCACCCACTATAAGTAACGCGAAGGAAAGGGACTATGGTCATGGCTGAGTCGGGAAACAAGAGAATGACCAGAAACGTGTCACATTTCAAAAGATGCAACCCAACAGCCTACACCTGGGCTCGGAGACCTGACTGGTACACGGACTTGTCAAGTCAAGAAGAAAGCAGTCATGAAGAACCCCTACGAACCTTGGAGACACGTGACCAGAGAAGTGGACATCCTCACAGTCAATCACGACCCAGCCGACCACGATGGGACATTCGGAAACCCACCCGACTCATTGAAGAACTATAACAATGACGCTGGATTTCTAAAATACAAAAGGGGGAGATGTTGTGTCATCATGCCTGGCACGGCTTCATGACAAGGTCAGGCCAGGTTGTGGGCGGAAGGGGAGGAGCCGCGGGGAGAAGCGGCAGTGTCGAGAGAAGAGGTGAGGAATAAAGACGTGTCCTCAACACGCCCGTGTCTGTGTCTCCTTTCTGGGCGCGGGACACAAAACATCATACGGTGACTAGGCATCTCGGAGTTGCCGGGAAAGTCCGACTGACCAGGGGCGTAACTCAGGCCCCCGCATCCCCCGCGGTGCGGGGGGCTCCCAGCTTAAGTGGGCTCCCTCGGCACTGTACTCAGGCCTGAGTGCTCTGGGTAAAATCCAGAGCGGGCCCCTCCATGTACATTGTAGGGGGGCCCCTTAAGCTTTCATTATGGCACTGTGACAAACAATATTGAGAGGCAGGTGTTATGTGTTCAAAGTCAGGACGAGATTAAAGCTCTTCTCAGAGCACAATTTAAATAACACCCATGCAGCTAGGTTTAAAAAGGTGCTTTTACTTTAGTTCCTTATTGCCTCATTGTCTGTTTTTGTATGTTGATGCGTGCTGCCATTTAAGTCATTTTGTGACCTTCGGCTCATGTAAAACTGTAGTCCTTCTTCTATGTTTGCTATATGTCCCAGTTTTTGGTTTTCAACATCTAGTCACCCTCCGAAATCATCAAGGGGTCTATACCAGATCAATAGTTTACAACTGCGCCTGAGGTCACAAACCATTGAAACATGCCTTTGCAGTCTGTAAATATGAGGGGAATACCCCTTTCTCACCTCTCCTCTTTGCAATTTGGAAAGAGTCACAAAGGCCCTTGTGTAATTTAGAAGGACTTTTCTGACTTGTTAAATGTTTTTTGTACATTTGGGCTATCAAACCCTTTCATTTTTCAAATTGCAGAGAGTGGGAAAACAAAATAGCAACAATTGGTTACTCCATAATCACATAAGACTGTTGAAAATGATGGTAGACGTGCCACAATGAAACATAACATAACCAATGTCAACGGACCCCTTCGACAGATCCCTAAAGAGTGCCCAGAATCCGAATGCACTATGGTACCATGGAAATAGTATTTATGCGCTATACATATGCCTACATCATGACATAACAATAGGGTTGTATCTGGATTACTAAAGAAAATGGTGCTTGTCAATTAATTTTTAGAGAACCCCTCAGTGCTTAATTTGAGCCAGTGGTTTATGGTGCTTGGCACTGGCACTTAATTGTCAACACCGGCTCTTATGACAGTGTGCCACACATGGTGCTGTCAGTCAAATGTAGAGATAAACACAGCAGGTGTTTATTCATTCAACACACAATATGACTAATACCTACCACCCAGGCCATTTTTTTTTATAGCTTTGGGGGCCTGGAATTGTCATACTTTTAAGAGTGTGATGATAAGTAGTGCGTTGGTGCTGTCACTGGCAGCTCTGGCAGGGGCAACATACAGGGGCGGCTCCTCCGTTTGAGCGGAGGAGTGTCGTCCCACAGAAATGCCCCCAGAGAAAAATGAAATGGCAACAAAGTTAATTCGTTACCATTTTGTTTTTCGTCACCTCGTCCTCAACAGAGCGTCAGGATGGGGGCTGGACTGCTGCTGACTGGCAGCAGCAGAGAGGGCAGGGCACACAGTGCACACGTCTTTTCGGCCAGCTGTCTTGCGACGGCCAGCCACACATGCAGACTTTAAACCTCTCTAATCCAGCTGTCTTAAAACAGCTGGGTTATAGAAAACAAAAGCATCCAGGGCTCTTCTGAGCGCTGATAGCGGCTGGTCCCGCCAATCCTGGCGCTGCTCTCAAGCTGGTGAGCGCAGAGCCAGGACTGGCTTGAGAGTTTGGAACCTGTCTCGAGGAGAGAAAACCATCAAGGAGGACGCAGCGTTCGCAGGTAAGTGGTTTGTTTTGTTTTGTTTAATGTCCCACTGACCCACCACCCTCGCGACATGCCTGGAACCCCTGGCTTCATTCGGATGATTGTTTACTTTACAACAGCTTTTAATATGGCACAATGTAACATAACTCCAATCCCTCCTCAAATGTGTCTGTTTTACATACTATCTATTTCATTCTGGTACCTTCTTTCTCTATTCTCGCTGGAAAGCGTCTTGTTAGCACATCTATCAATTTTTAACTACCAGGCTGAAAACCACCAAATCACCTCGCACAGAGATTCTAGAATCAGCCCCCGGGAAGCCCCCAATGCCCGGCTGGCAGCTGGAGCAGGCTGAGAGCTGATAGGAGGTCTGGAGGCGGGGTCTCCCCAGTCCCCAGGGCGCGTGGCCCAGCTGATGAGCCGGCCGCGGCTGATTTACGCAGATTACTGCGCACTGCCGCCATATGGGCCCACAGGCAAGGGGGAGTAATTGCATATGTGGGATCGGTCAAAAATGAATATAATACAGGAGTTTTAAAGGAATTTTAGATATCACACTCACATATGTCACGAACAAGCATTCTGATGGAGTGGGCTTTCAAAATGTATCACGATATGCTTCTGGCAAATATAAGAGGTTTACCATAATTAATAGTGTGTCGTTTTTAATCAAATTTGGTATTATTGCGCATCGTGGATCTATGTTCGGGGACAAAAGGACATTCAACAGCACAGCACGCAACGCAACGAATAGCACAGGCTTGAGCAAAATATGTATTTATTATGTTAGCGTTCCTGTAGTCACTGACATTAAAGAGCTTCACGCGTGCCGCCCATTGACACAAGATGTCTGCGAGGTGACTTCACGCGCTGGCAGGACTTCCCACGAGACAAGGAACAGGACGATCAATGCAGCCAGTAGGGGCGTTGGACATTCACACATGCACATGGACGCAAGCATACCAGTACCCATTCTCACAGACCATCAGACCTGCGTGGACCAGTAAACAAAGACCAGTGGAAATGCTAGGCATCCATAAATGCAGACCATTAGACACGGGCACCGATCACAGTGGTAAACACCCATGCAGGCAACCATAGACACAGACCAAAAGACAACAAGAATTAGCATAGCCAATAGGTCTCGCCTTTGGGACCTTATAAGTGTTTAGTTATGCAGCACAATATCCTTGGTGCAACAACATTAACTGTTGCATGGCTAAACACTTATAAAGTCCCAAAGGCGAGACCTATTGGCTATGCCAATGCTTGTTTAGGTCCGGCGTTATCCAACACCTTTTGATTTTACTATTAATGTATATATAGTACACTTACTTGTAGGGGCCTTTAGACATCTCTCTTTATCTATTTGTCTGGGGCCTTTAGACATCTCTCTTTATCTATTTGTCTTGGGCCTTTAGACATCTCTCTTTATCTATTTGTCTGGGGCCTTTAGACATCTCTCTTTATCTATTTGTCTGTTGTTTCATTCTTATTTCTTATGCTCACTATAACATAGAGCAGGGGCAATGGGTCAGCCTACTTTAGCCATTGGCTAAATTCACAGTGAGCATCGACATTATGCCCTTTCACAGTAGCAATGTGTGCTTTCGAGACCAAAAAATATTAGCTGTTAACCATTTTTTTAAATATATTGACTATTGTCTAGCAGCTCTCCCCCGAAAAAAATTGAAAAAAAGCATTGGCAAAGTCAACAGCAGATGGTCAGCAGGAGACCTAGTCGCTTTGCCAATGATTGTTATGTGTTGTACTTTGTTCCTATTGCAACCTCAACTTCCGCATGAAACAGGTTCCTTGATTGCACAATTATTGTGACGTGCTTTATGTAGCACTTGCTCCAGCAGACTTCTTCAGTCCGCTCATTGATACACACTTTGTAAATTTAAGAAGGATGAACGGCTGTGAAGCCCCTGCTGAAATGAATAATTGTGCCCTATAGGGTAGACATAGATTTCTCCAAAAGTTACAATAGTGGACCATGTATCCACATTAGGCCTTGGCAACATTTTCATTACATAGACAAACTCTTTTGAAATTCACAAATTCTGTGTTTAAGCAAATTTTGCAAAATGTCATGCCATTTCATGAGTGCAACTTCTGTCTTAAATTGTGCCCACATGACACTAGTCTGAGCAGAAAAAGTCTTACAGGGAGAGCAAAACCGTAGAGAGATACATTTTTCCTCAAACCAGTCTGCTACTGAATTCTCATGTGCTTCTTGTACAAAAAGCATGCCCTCACGTCCAACTTTTACTCAAGATACGGAGCCAACTATTTGCAAACATTACTTGCATTTTGGAAAAAAATGCAATTGTGGCCACTCCTAACCCACATGTAACATTATACTATGTATACTAAATACTACTCAATGCCAGAATGTACAATATATTTTGTACATTTCTAGTCAAATAGTGCCATGTGTTATTATCCTTGCATTACTTAATAAAAATAAAAAAAACAGACTACTATTAAGATGTATTTACTAATGTGACATGCATTTTTCTTTGTCTTTGGAAAGCAAACCGCTTTTTAGAATATTTTCATACCGATAATAGCTTCCCTTTTCTGCTTTTGTTGTAATGGGAGCCCTGGATGGCTACATCTGCTGTTTATATCATATGCTATTTTAAACGTACGCCAGTGTAATGTCCTGCGAGACACGTTCTAGTGTCCCAGAGGAAGCTGTCATCCCAGTCACTCCTTCAAGGGCTGGACACACTGCACCCCCACATCCATCCATCACGGGTGCGACGAGTGACGTGGCCCCGTCAATAAAAGGGCCCGGGTGCACGTGCTCGTGGCCAGTTACTACACTATACAAGCAGGTGTCTGTGTCCATCATTCCCTCCCATGTGGGCCGGTGGCCCAACACTACACTGGCGACGAGGCGGGTAGTTCGCCCCGCGTGCTTGCTGGTTGGCACTTTGTTGTCCCTCATGGGGGAGGATACGTGCCCGAGAGGCGGCACCCCCACAGTGCTGTCCGCGGCCATCAGTGACTGCCGCGGTGACCAGGCAAGACACAGCTCTCTACAGTTCACGCAGCGTTGACCAGAATCTCGCTGTGTCGTAATCCCCACTGATGCGAGGATGAAGTAGGGAAGGACGGACTGGCAACGCCGGTGAGTGTGGGACCCTGCTCACCAGTGTGCCTGCAGGGTCCAGCGACCCGCAAGTGAATCCCCGTGGAGCAGAGAGTGCCGCCCCTGTTAATGGCGCCAACCTAGGGAAGAAGAATCCTGCCTGGCACTGCTGCATCAGTGGACCTGGAACCGTGAGTAAGGCGACTCGGACGCAGTTGCCTCAGCGCCACCTGCTCTTCACTCTCCGCGCCAGCGTCCCCACCAACAGTCGCAGTTTGTAGTCGGAAGACCAACTGCCATAGCCTGCAAAGTCGCCCAGCACCACGGCGCACAGTGAGCAACGCCCCTGCAGGCCGCCCCGAAGCCAAACACATAATAAAGGCATGGAGGGACCCTGAAGCAAGTCGTGCCCCGAGCAGCCACGTCCCTGCCACAACAAACATGCACAGACAGCCGATTGCTGCTCACCTGCAAAGCTCAAGAGCCGCCACCTCACCGCTCAACCCCCTTGCCCATGAGTGTCCGGACTCCAGCACGAGGCCGGCAGCATCGCCAGGACACTGCACCACCTAGTGCCTGCATCTTCATTGGCAGAGGCCCGCACTTCCAGGTTAGATTGCGGAATTCTGCGAGGTCGAAGCGAGACATTGCACCACATGCCTCGACTGGCTGCCTCTCCAGGGTGCCCCAAGTCGCTCCAGGCACGGCAAGCCATGCCCCCAGACGGCAAAGCGGAAAAAGTGGCCCTCTGCACCAAGCAAGTGAGAGCAGCACACACCTAGTTACAGGCAAGGCATGCTGAAGTGCCTGAGCACTGCTCTCAGTGCCACTCGGAGATCAGCAGAAGGACGGCCCCAACAGGTCAAGGAAGAAGAGCACCAAACCCACACCCAGCAAAGAGAAACCAGGAGGCCAAGACCACCCCAGCACAGGAATGTGCCAAGAAGCAAAGGACAGCAAAGCCAAGCAAGACAGCAAGCCCCAAGAGAAACACACAAAGGCGGGGTGAGTTGCACGCCACCCCAATGAGTCACTCTGATTTCCTAAGGGAAAAGACTGTTGCATAGCACTGAGCGCTCCCAGAAAAGCCTGACAATTCTCCAGCCCAAGCAACACCGACCAAGCTCAAGCACCGACACCAAGGGGGCTGCAACACAAGCCCCATCATCACAAGTAGAAGGCCAGCCATAAACGGCATCCCCTCAAGGGCTGTCCCCGTCGACAGCGCAAGAAAGACTGGTGCAGAGCACGCACCACACACATGGCTGCCCAAAGCCACCGCCAGTGAAGAATTCGCATCACCCGCACCTACTGGTGAACAGGCACAACCGTCAACCACACCACAGGTGCCCCAGGTGCCAGAAGGAACCGTCCAATAACAAGACAGAGCACGTAAAGAGCGTGCAAAGCCAGAAGCGCGCAGAAAGCCGCGCCAGTGAACCTGACTGCACAGACAGCACCCAGGAGACATCTCCACAAAGAAGCACTGCTGAACGCAGGTAGGAGAGCACCCACGTCTCCACCGCCACATCGAAGCCCCACAGTGGACCAAAGACCACGCACAGAGTCCTCCCTCGCACCGCCTCAAGACAGAGTTGGCCGCAGCCCAAGATTGGCAAGAGAGGAGTCACACACCCCACGTGGCAGGCCGCCACAGCTACATGCGCTCCAACAAGCAGCGACACGCGACCGGACGTCACATCGCCCAACAAGCAAGGAGTGCGCCAGATCGAAGGCAGAAGCCAGCGCCATGACAGCACTGCATCGAGGTCCAAGCGCAACGTCCTCGTAGAAAAGAAGAGTGACAGCCCTGTCAACCCGAAAACCGGATGAACACAGGTGGGCTGAACAAACCAGCAAAAGGAGAAGACCGAGGACTCACAGCAAGCCAAGAGCACACCCTGACACACCAGACAGCCACCAAGGCGGACCGACGTCCCAGGGTGCAGCATCACGGATGAACCGAACATAAGCCGTAGCAAGAGCAGACCGCGTCTCATCCCAGCGCTTCCCCAGGCGGCCGTCCCTCCCCGAGCGTCAGCGGTCTGAGTCAATCGGCATCCCTGCTCCTGTCCACAGATGTCACGGGTGAAGATCATCACTGAGTGCCCACCCTCACACCGCCTCAAGATGGAGTCGGCAGTGGCCCCAAAACTGGCAAGAGAGGATCCGTACACGCTATGTGTCAAGCCGCCACCGAAGATCAACCTCAACAAAGCAGAGACACCTGGCTGCTAAGTCCTTCCTGATATCCAAACTCTCCCAGCAAGTCACCACCAGCTGTCATTCCGACTCACCACTTGGCTGGCAACCGCCATCACGCCAGCCATCAGCACATGCATCAAACACCACTCCCCGAGTACCGATGGACTGGAGTCCGACACCGTTGCCACACCAGCCGACTAAAAGAAATCAGAATCCACCTGTAAACCTGGCCTACACCGGAACCGCGGCAGCGAGTGCAAGTCTTGGCCAAGATTAATCCACCCTTGAGGGTTGTGCGTGCGACTAAGTAACGGCTCCTCAGTGGTCCTGCAACTGCCCCTAGACAGCACACAAGCGGCCCCCAGTGCAGCCCTCCTACAGTCCCGCAGCAACCCCGACAACGGGCCTCCCTAGGCGGGAGAGCGAGAAGAGACATTGCCCCACCGACAGGTTACCTGTCACAGCCAAGCAGTTCAACAGGGACAGTCGGTCCAGCAACACCTCTGTGAATTCTCACTTGGGACTCTATCCATGTTCACGACGCAACTAACTAAAAGAAACTGTTTAGAACTCACCACAGACCATCACCGACGTCAGAAAAGTGGGAGCCATGCAAGACATGTCATCGTCGGTATGCAGCGGACATCTCTGAGCCAGCGGTCATGTCCTGAACCCCTCAGGTTAAATCACGGGTGCCTGCCGAGAAAGTTCTGCTGCAAGAAAAGTCACCAGCCCACGCCTGATGTCGCTCGGCCACCCGACTCGAGAGACTGATGGACCCTGTGGTATCTAGTCAACTGTTTGTTTTATCCCCACAGGTTGGACTAACACTTTGTTGGTTCCTCAATAAAGTTGGGGAGGAATGCAATGTCCTGCGAGACACGTTCTACTGTCCCACAGGAACCTGTCATCCCAGCCACTCCCTCGAGGGCTGGACACACTGCACCCCCACACCCATCCATCACGGGTGCCACAAGTGACGTGGCCCCGTCAATAAAAGGGCCTGGGTGCACATGCTCATGGCCAGTTACTACACTATACAAGCGGGTGTCTGTGTCCATCATTCCCTCCCATGTGGACCGGAAGCCCAACACTACAGCCAGGACACCTTATGTAGCCCATGTGACTGGTTATTAAGATGAAAGCGAAACCACGAGAAGCAACAACAAAATAAACTAAACAGAATCCAGAAAAACTATAAATGTCTCTCAGACTTCAATCAGGATGAGTGACCCTTGGCCCACCTGCTGTAGCCCAGCCTACCCCTCTTACAGCCACTGACGGAGGGGGGCTGAAGCCCTTTCAGCCCTATGGGTGTTGCGCTCCTGACCCAATCCAGGTTAAAAGTTGTGTGCACGAGTGTTATACACATTCATTAAGGGACGGGATGTGATGTGATTTCTTTTCCAGTTAAGCATAGGAGAAAGGCGAGCGAAAACTCCAAGCCCTACACCTGGCAGACCACGATTATCTTAGCTGTGGAAGCCTCCCCTCTCGAGTGGGGTGAAGGATGGAGGCGGATACCAGGTGTCTGAATTTGCAAAAGCTTATGCTGTTTGGCTAGAGCCGAGTGAAAGCGTTGCCTTCCCGCCCCTGCATCGCTCCCTCCCGTCTGGTGCTTTTGTAAACAATTGAGCAATCAGCTGCTGGGGGAAGTGAGAGCTAGTGTGTAGCTTGTAGAAGCCTAATACACCAAGCACCCCGAAAACAGTGAGGTTTAAACATTAAGCAGAGCATACTGCATAATGTTTAACGGGGCCCAGATAAGCCTTATTGTAAGCTCTCATATAGTTCCGAAAGCAGTTGGTATTAAGATATGGGTTATTATAGTGACGGTCCTTGCGTCCTGTGTACTATGTTTTGAATACTTTTAGTAGTTGGTGATTTTAATTATCATTGGGATAAAGTGCAGAGTCATCAGCTGGCCAATTTGAGACCGCTATGCTCTCAATGGACCTTCACCAACTGCTCAATAGCCCCGCCCATGAAAAGGGCCGCACTCTTGACCTTATCTGGACATCACAGCCTTGGGTGGATATAATAGATATTAGCCCCTGTGCCTGGTCCGATCATTCGCTACTTAGGTGCTGGGTCCAGAGTGATAGTCAACTACTGAAGCCTCCACCTATGTGGAGAAAGGTGGGAAATTGGAAAAACATTGAGGCAGATCGTCTAATAGCTACTCTGCACTCAATTCCGCCCCCAAGAACTAAGCTAGCGAATATCGACCAAGAGAGTGAAGTTTTGCTGACCAATTTACGCCAAGCTATAGATATAGTAGCACCAGTATGGAAGGAAAAAGTTAGAGACAAAGGAAAAGGGGCCCCAGGGTTCAATGAACCACTGAGGGAAAAAAAACAATATCTCCACCAAGCTGAGAGGCGGTGACGAAAAAACTATGATCCAGCAGAACTGAATGCTTACAAAGCCCTCTTTTCCTCCTATAAATCAGCCATTTTAATCAGGAAAGCGAAGTACTATGAGGGAAGGATTGTCACGGTAGCGAATAGACAGAAAGAGACTTTCGCAATTCTGAAAGAACTGACCCAAAAGTCCGAGAAGAAATCTACAGTCGCATCTTTAGACTGTGATGTCTGACCTCGGTTCCCCCTACCAGACCCAGCCCCCACCCTGCGATGGCAGTCAACTTACTAATTTCCCTAAAATTGATTCAGCCACTCTATCTCTATTAGTGAACCGCACTAAATCAGGCTCTCAAGCAGACCCTTGCCCTCCGAGGATTTTTCAAATGGCCCTTCCAGGACTGGAACAGCAGATCCTTACGCTACTAAACAATTCCCTGGAAACTGGCTACCTGCTGACCAATTTTAAAGAGGCCAGGGTTACCCCCCCTGCTGAAGAAACCAGGCGCTGATGCTTTGACTCTAGAGAACTATAGACCTATTTCACAGCTCCCTTTTCTGGCCAAAGTGTTAGAACAACATGTACTAAAAACACTTCCTAATCACTTGGAGGACCACCAGCTACTCCAAGCCATTCAGGCGGGTTTTCGAGCCCACCATAGTACAGAGCTAGTAATGCTGTCTGTTCTTGGCGAGCTCAATGTTATGGCTGACAATAAACAGCCGAGTGCCCTGATTTTATTAGATCTATCAGCGGCATTCGATACGGTCAGCCATAATATACTGCTGACTCGTCTTACCAACCTGGGCATCAGTGGGCCAGCACACCAATGGCTAAAGTCATTTCTGTCTGACCGGACTCAGAGGGTTCAGTTGGGTGAGCACACATCGGACCTGGGCACTCTTGCCTGCCGGGTACCCCAGGGCTCCGCGTTGTCTCCACTCCTGTTTAATATGTATTTGCAACCTCTTGTGGAGACCCTGGCTCACATGGATTGTCATGTCTTTAATTATGCCGACGATACCAACTCCTTATCCGGCTTAGCAATTCCCGTCAGACTCAGTAGTCGGCCAAAAAGTTGCTCAGATTCACAGTGAACTGGATGACGGCCAATTCACTGAAAATAAATCCCGATAAAACCGAAGTGCTCGTCATTCCAACTAGTAATAGCCCTGGTGTGATCTTTTCTGGCCTCCGGAACTAGGTGCCACTCCGGCACTAGTCCCGGTTGTAAAAAGCCTGGGTTTGAAAATTGACTCTGAGTTATCTATGTCCAGCCAGGTCACCACAGTGGTTGGAGCCTGTATAGGACTACTAAGACAACTATGAAAACTTACTCCTCTCCTATCAACATCTTCATTACAGTCAATTGTCTCCACTACCGTCATCTCTAGGTTGGATTATGGCAATGCCCTCTACATCGGCCTTTCCCAGAAACTTATCAGGAGATTGCAGGTGGTGCAGAATGATGCGGCTAGGCTTACTTTCAGACTTCCTAGAAAGATACGTGCTACCCCTCTGTTACATAAACTACACTGGCTCCCCATCAAACAAAGAGTTCAATTTAAGGGCCTATGCATTGTCCACAAGGCAATCTACAGCCAGGCACCTAGGAATATAAAAGATCGCCTAGAGAAATAGGTTTCTAGTCGGACACTGCGCTCATCTGAGGCCTGCCGGTTAGCTTCCCCCCCGGTACACTACTAAATCTAAAGGGGGTAGAGCATTCTCGGTTCTGCTTCCGCATATTTGGAATAACTTACCTGAGTACCTGCATAGGGAACCGGTTCTCCTCATTTTTAGGAAACAATTACAAATGTTCTTATTTAGAGAGGTGTTAACTACAATGTAATTTTTCTGCCACCACTGCTGACTTTCCATCTGCCCTAGTGACTTGCTCACTTTCTCTATAAGCGCTTAGAGACCTGAAGGTGATTTTGCGCTGTATAAAAGGCATATAACATAACATAACATAACTGCACATCACTAACGCACCAGCAGCACAAGCCACTATGTATGCCTCCAACTCAAAGGTCACATTAGAGTGAAACATATCACCCACATGCATTACACACCTAATAAAACCCAATCAGGACACTATGCAAAAGTTCAATACAGCTGTGGCGTGCCGCAGAACCAGCAACACAGCATTTAATCTATCTAAGAGTTACGTAACCATTCAGTAAAGCCCTCCAGCCTAACTGCCTGGTCACCAAAATCACCCACATACACCTCAATGAGTAACATGGACATAGTGTATGGCATATTATTGTGAAAAATCGAATTCACCAATCTGCGAAGAAAACATCAGAACCATGTGGATAGGCAACCATGCTAAGGGGCCACTGGCTGCCTGTGCAATACACAAGTACTAGTAACATAAGACAACATCACAGGGTTTTGCTGGCTTTCCATGTGTGACTGGGTCTGGTCCAGGCTGCCTTCAATATGTGCATCAGTGTTTTGCTTTGGCACCAAAACCTTCATGGCCCTTTCACATTTTCTAATTATTCCTCTCCCTCTAGTCACACGAAACAATAGCACAGTCTTCCCTTGTAAAACCACCATTCGATAATGGAGTAGTACTTTTACTTTGAGTGCTATGAAAGTGCAAGGCTGGAATGGAAAACACCTTACTTAATAACTACCTGTCTATAAATAAGGGCATTATTTTAGATTTCATTTGGAAAATTCAGTACTTAGAGAGATCTTGTCCGCAGGCGAGAATGTGTGCACCCCCACCTTGCGACTGTGTCTCATTCAAGAATCCCTCTATATTTTGCAGCAAAGGAGTTATCGAGTGTGTAGGTCTGGTCAAATTTGTCCTTTCAGGTCTTTACACCATCAAATACTTGCCCTGATCAGTGACCTTTTAGGGGATGGCAAAGTGGGAATTACAGAGCAATACCATCTTCCAAGGGCACTGAATAAACAAAGAGATTTTTCTCTCACTATCGCCTTTATATCTGAATCTCAACTTTCTTCCTTCTCTCTACCTAGCTCTACTTTGTGTGACGCCGCTCCTGAAAAGGTATTTTATATTTCATCACTTTTTGGCATCACGAGGGCTTAAATTAGCAGAATGTGGGTGATAAAATGTAAAGTTCTTCAGAACAGGGGGCTCAAAAATATGTCTTGCCCAGTGCCCCAACATTCTCAGGATGACACTGGCCCCGTGCTCCAGTAGATTTTTCTGTGCCCTCATTATCTCGCTCTGTTTATAGGGTGGCATTGGTGAAATCGCTGCCAACAAACTGGGCTCAGTTGAGGGAGGCCTGCGTTTGAAAAGGAAATCTTTAAGCTGGGGTCAGCCTGAGCCCACCTCGGATGAGGGCCACCTGCGGCTGCGGGATCAATCGGCCATGTTAACACATCAAGGCCAGGCGGCTTAAGCTGGCATTGGCCATCTGTGAAATACCACTGGGTGGGGCAGCTGAGCGCAAACACAGACCCTGTCCGGGGGAGGCACCGAGCATTCCACCAGGCCCTCGGTGCATGCGGCTCACTGCTGTCATGCCGCTGCCCCAAATGCTTGTTTACAAGCCTCCTGCCAAAAGGGAATAAAGCCGTTTTCTAGATTTACACACACACTATAAATATATTAGGCCACAGTGTAACTGTAGTTATAAAGCACAGAAAAGACAAAGTGTGTCTTTTTTTCGGTTCAGTGTCCATGTGCTCCTCGACACTCAAGGCGAGATTATAAAGTAATACTGGATGAACTCTTCTTGATAAATAGGAATAAATACAGATATGGTCCCGTGAGAGTTTAAGATGTGATGGTTTGGGCAATAAATACAACAAGCTGAGGAACATGAAAAACAAGACGCGCGGGAGGGGGAGGAGCATTGAAGGGCGAGCAAGACGGAGAGGCAGAGAAGCGTGCGCTTGTGCGCATAACCGCACGCTCTATGCATCACAAAAAGCTGTGGTCGGCTTTTTGAAGCCCAGTAACTAAAAGTCTTGCCAGAGCAGCGCATGCGCTGCCTCAGGCGAGACCTAAAAACATGTGTCCAGACAAATAGACATAGGGGAGACAAGCACACAGACCACCATACATACTGGCAAATAGGTACGTGTGCAAACAGATGAACAGACATGCAAGTATTGATGCACACGGGCAAGCGCCATAACGCAAAATGATGGAACCCCCCCTGCAGAATGCTACGAAGGGCCCTCAGGTCTCTCATATCTCACAGATATTCATTGACCTTGGCCTGAGTTTGGGGTCCCCTACACCACAGGGGCTGCATGGTCTTGTGTTACGCCCCGGACATAGGCCTGCAGACATCTGGGCACCAGTTAACGTAGACTAGAAACTTCCAGGTACCCATGCATACCGTCAGCATGTTTGCAGCAATCCTTATAGTGAGAGACAGAGAAACAAACACAGAAATAAAACACACCTGCAGACAGACATGCAGTGATAGGCACAAATACTGTCGCCGAGAACACATATGCCGGCCCAAATGCATGGTAGGACAATTGGCCCTACAAAGGGATGGGAACATAGTGAATAGACCCCACTGTTTTTCGATGTTAAAATTACTGGCAGCCATTTCAGACATAATTGGAATTTAAAACATTTAGGATTAACTGGCAGAACCATTACTACTGGTAGTCCTTACGGCACATCTCCCCAGTAGTAAATGGATGCTTTGAGTGCTGAATAATTTTCTGGAAATCCACGAGAGGTGGCAGTATTAGCATTGCGCCTGCTGGTAATTTCTGGAAATGTATGAAACGCACCGAAGTGGAAAGATTTCTAGTAACTTACCAGAAAGTTTAGCCCCAACACCACCTCCACCCCCCTCCCCGAACGTCCGGTAGCTGAGGTAGTGAAAGGAGTGGGTGTTGATGGTCCATCGATAAAACACTCTACTGGGGCCAAAAGACTACAGACTTATATAGACTTACAGGTGCTTGTGACATACACACACACACACACACACACACACACACTCTCTCTCTCTCTCTTACTTTTCTGCACACATATATTTATTTATTTAAAGTTTTGTATAGCACGAACATTACCCTAGCGGGTACCATAGCGCTTTGCATATGGGTTGTGGAAGACGTAGGTAGATAGTTGCGTAAGAAAAGTAAAGCAATCTACATCAGGAACAAAAATGCTTGCGAAAGACATAGGTAGATAGTTGCGGGAAAAACGTAAAGCAATACACATCAGGAACAAAAATGACAAATTGGCGTGCGACACTGGGCCGTAACAGAAGCCAGGTAGTAGCTAAAACAGCTAAACAGGATAGGGGACAAAAAGAGAAAATCTTCTGGTTCAGTGCAGTGTTTATCAGTATAGCTTTCACTTCCCTTTTGAGGGCCACTGTTGAGGGAATCAGTCTTGTTTCCACAGGTAGGGAGTTCCAGATTATGTATGCTTGTAGGTTTTCAGATTTTAAATTCCTTCGGCTGAAGGAGCAGTTTGCTGGGGCTCCTTGAGGGTTGGAAGCCAACCAATAGTTCTAGCTTATTTTGTCAGGTATTGAAGTGTAGTGCTCTATATGTCATACATGCAATTTTTAACTGGATCCTTGCCTCAAATGGAAGCCAGTTGAGCGATTTCAGGTCCGGCGAGATGTGGTTGGATTTCCTGGAACCAGTGACGAGTCTAGTTGCAGCATTCAGGGATGCTCTGAGGGGGGCTAAACTGAGTTTCGGAAGTCCACATAGAGTAGCACTGCCGTATTCAAGTCTTGAGATGACTAGTGCTTGCACCACCTGTTTGAAGTCATCTTGTGGAAGGTAGGGTTTGAGTTTTCTTAGGATGCTTAGTTGGAAGTTAGCTTCTTTGGTAGATGCTCTTATATCATCTGGCAAGTTTAGGTTCTTATCTAACACAACTCCCAGTGATACATGCACCTCGGCATGCATACCAATAGATATAAAAGTCTCTATGCACAAAAACCACCAGGCTTATGTACTCATGTACACAGACAACAGATGGACGCACGAACAGACACACAGAGCACATATAAATCACACATTACTCTACAGTCACAAACCACAATCAGCAGACACAAGAACACATGGATGGACAATCTGGGGGATTGACAAACAGACAGAAATATATGCACATATAGATCAACACACCTACAAACTGACATACAGGCGTCCTTACACACAAACCAACATATATTCAGCCACCCAAGAACCCAAGCCAAATAACAACTAACCCCCTAAGCCTTTCGAAGAGTTACATACAGCTCTGCACAAAACCAGCAAAGATGCATATAGGTTTCCATCAACCTGTACAAGCGACAAACACACAAAGAAAACAGGCACAGAGACCACATGCACAGTTACAGAAAACACCCAGATAGTCACCAATATAGCCTGCGAATGTGGCAATGATGGAGGGCGTTCCCTTTACGCCACACTCTTTCCGAAGGACATCCTCTTTATTCATGACCAGCCCCTGCAGATCATTATAACTTTTCATCGTACCCACCCCAAAGCACCCTGAAGCCAACAGAGGGTGGTTAGTAGTGTTTAAACTGACACTATATACATCATGTTATTTGGCTGGACTAGTCCCGCCATAGTAGCAGGACGCAGTTCTCTGCCCCCTCTACAAGAAGCAATATCTGTGCAAATTATTGGATGATTGCTCTGCTAGATGTAGGGGCTAAACTATACGCCTCCCTGCTTTTGCATGATTTAAAGAGATGGCTGGAGGAGCAGGAGTAAATCCCATGGAAACAACCAGGCTTCAGAGACACTCCCGGCTCTATGGAGAACATCATGACAATATCAATACTGGTAGAGAAACATCTCACATGGTGCAAATTAAAAAGATGGGGAATAAACCCCAGTCTGTTAAAAGCTATCCAGGTGTTACAAACCCATACTTGGCGATGGTAAATATACCTTTCCAAATGGTTCTTGACAACCAGGGGTCTCAATCAAAGCTGCATTTTATCCCCAGTGCTTTTTAATCCTTATTTTTCTGACATTGTAACCAACTTGTATTCTCAAAGAGCTTGCCCCAGAAAATTGGAGAAAGAACAATTCATCTATTAATGTATGCAGGCAACACTCAAATCTTTGATCAAATGAGTGTCAGTCTGCATTGTACATTGAAGTGCTTTGAAACGTACTGCACAAAATCAGTAAATCATTTAACACTAAACAACAATAAATCAGATTTCCTACATTTCGGAAGCAGAAAAAAACAAAATAAGCAGATAGTAGACAAACAAGAAAATCATGTCAGGAAATGTATACAGCTATCTGGGCATTTGGATCAATAATGTGAACTGATCCATAAAGCAAAATGAAGAGTTGAATATTTAAGCCATCACCATAACATATGCATTGCTCAAACTTGCACACAATCTCTTTGGACCACCATTGAAGCCGTTTTTTAATGTGATCAAAGCTAAATTCATGCCAGCTTTAAGATATGCAAAACACACAAGATGATGGACGGAATGTTGCACATTGGCAAAACATTCACCCCCAGTCACAGATCTGGGTTTAATCCATAGTTATTTTGCTCACCACGCCACCCTAGTTCAGACATGGCTATATGCAAAGCAGTCTGACCCTGTGCCTCATGGGAACAGTCCAGCCCGAACTGCCAAGCCAGGTCCTCCCCGGACCAGAAACAAGCATCCTAGGACCGGTTTCGGGATTTCACCCCTCTTCAGCCAGGATAGCTTGATTCCAGTGGCATGGAGAGCACGGGACCCACGTCTGGGCATACCCTTCCCACTCGGGGTGACAAATGAAAAAACAACAATTGATGGACAGAATGCAGAACAGTGTCATACATTCACCCCAGTACAGAGATCTGGGCCTAAAGCCTTCGTTTTTTGCTCACCATGCCATTCCAGTTTGGACCCAGTCATATGCAAATCAGTCTTGACTATTTTCCCTTATGGGAACAGTCCAGCCCGAACTGCCAAGCCAGGTCGTCCCCGGACAAGAAACAAGCATCCTAGGACCGGTTTCGGGATTTCACCCCTCTTCATCCAGGATAGCTTGATTCCAGTGGCATGGACAGCACGGGACCCACGTCTGGGCATACCCTTCCCACTCGGGGTGACAAATGCAAAAACAACAATTGATGGACAGAATGCAGAACAATGTCATACATTCACCCCAGTACAGAGATCTGGGCCTAAATCCTTCGTGTTTTGCTCACCATGCCATTCCAGTTTGGACCCAGTCATATGCAAATCAGTCTTGACTCTTTTCCCTTATGGGAACAGTCCAGCCCAAACTGCCAAGCCAGGTCCTCCCCGGACCAGAAACAAGCATCCTAGGACCGGTTTCGGGATTTCACCCCTCTTCAGCCAGGATAGCTTGATTCCAGTGGCATGGAGAGCACGGGACCCACGTCTGGGCATACCCTTTCCACTCGGGGTGACAAATGCAAAAACAACAATTGATGGACAGAATGCAGAACAATGTCATACATTCACCGCAGTACAGAGATCTGGGCCTAAATCCTTCGTTTTTTGCTCACCATGCCATTCCAGTTTGAACCCAGCCATATGCAAATCAGTCTTGACCCTGTGCCTCATGGGTACAGTCCAGCCCGAACTGCCAAGCCATGCCTTCCCTGGACCGGAAACAAGCTTCCTAGGACCGGTTTCGGGGTTTCATCTGCATTCTGTCCATCAACTGTTGTTTTTGCAGCTTTAAGATATGGCAGTGACATTCTCCAAGATCCTCTAATCAGGAAACTTGAACTATGGCACTGCAATCTGTTCTGGCTGCTTTTCACTCTCCAGACATCTACATCTCAAGCACACATTAGTGTAGAATTGAATCCAATGAATTAGTCTGCATATCAAGTTGGTTTATTTATTTATTTCTGGAAACCTGTAAATCAGCCCAGCAGGTTACACCCGGGGCATCGATAGGGAGCGAAGTTTATTCTTGCATGGAGATATATGAAAGTCATCTTAGGAAGATACATAATTCACTTGACCTTCTAAAGGTGACAGAATCATGGAAACTTTCTCTCACCATGAGTCAGTTTAAAGCTCAAGTGAAAACACAACAACTTTCATGCTCCTTTGATTCAGAGCTGTCTCCATGCACTTTAAGAAAGCACTTTGCACCTTTATTGACCCCAGTGATAAAATGCAACCTTGTTTGGTGGCCAATATATAATTTAAAATGTAAAAGTATTTAATGAGGCTAACGTGATGTATTCGACATAGGCATGATTACAATGGGGCCAAGATTGAACCTATTTGATGGAGGGATGATTACACAAAAATGGAGGCGTGCTCGTACATCGCAAAAATGCTGCTTTTGCCAACAGTGGAAGGGAATCAGTTGTACATGTCACCGGTTGCTGTTGAATAACGGTAGTTTTCTGCCGCTAAAGCGGCGATAATTTTAACACCGTCCTTGATAATATGCCCCATAGTCCTACAGACATGCAACCCACAAGTGGATCTAGAACACGTTTCAATGTGACATTAGTCGAACCAGAGAAACTGCATACGGGCAACTTAGCCCGTGTCATTTAATGTAACAGACAGGTATCTTGACATTTTATCAACATCATATACAGGGCCAGATCATTGCTCTTTGTAATTTTATTTTCTCTTTAGCTGCAATGAGAAACTTTCTCGCTTAAAGAGATATCGCCCTGGTCTTTTAAATAGATAGGTGACTGGGAAGTGAAACCACGAAAATAATTGAAATGAATTGCAGACCTGGACCATTGCGTTTTATAAATTTATTGTTATTTTATCATTTTGCTTTTGATGAAATGCAAATGCGCTATATTTTTACATTGGTATGCAACTGGCAAGTGAAATTACGAACATTTTAAGGTGGTGCTAGTTTAATCTAACAGCTGCATGTTTGTTTGGTAACTCCAGCAGAGATAAGCACTGCTTTATTTTATCTTCGTAAAACGTATGCTTCGGAGAGCTGATTTCTATTTTTTTTGGTTCAGTTTATTACAACAATGTTTTTATACAGTGTTTTTCAATTATTTTATAATAAACTATTTGATACTTGTTAAAATGACGCTAAATTTGATCAAAGAAAAGCAAATTCTCGGATGAGCCATAGACAAGCGAGAGGGCAATGAATACGAGTATTGTATACATAGGTGGATGCATCATCAGTGTGGGAATGATGAAGGCTTCATGTCCTTTTGTATTATAGCTCCTCTGCGAGGAAAACCCAATTGGAGGTGAATAAAGAATGCAGCGTCAGTGTAAATGTTATCATTTGATTCTCTCTAGTGAAATCACGTCTACTGGGTGAAGCAATTTTGATTGTGAACGCCAATCATATCAAGGGCTTCTTTGTAATCAGCAACTGCTAACAATCCAGTGGACCATGTATGCACATTCCGAACAATGCACTGGACTTGGCATGCATATTACAAACAGTCCAGTGGGCTAAGCATGCATATTACAAACAGCCCAGTGGGCTAAGCATGCATATTACAAACAGCCCAGTGGACTCTGCATGCATAACTCAAATAATCCAATGAACTCTGCATGTACATTCCAAACAATCCAGTGAAACTCTGCATGCACATTCTAAGCAATACAGTGGACCATGTATGCACATTCCGAACAATCCAGTGAACTCTGCATGCATATTACAAACAGTCCATTGGAATCTGCATGCATAGCTCAAATAATCCAATGAACTCTGAATGCACATTCCAAACAATACAGTGGAACTCTACATACAGATCACAAACAACCCAGTGGGATTGGTATACATATTCCGAACAGTCGAGTGGACTCTACATGCATATTCAAAGCAATCCAGTAGACTCTGCATTCACATTCTAAACAATCCGGTGGACTCTGCATGCACAATCCAAACAACCCAGTGAGCTCAGCATGCAAATTCCAAACAATCCAGTGAGCTTGGCATGCATATCCCAAACAATCCGGTGAGCTTGGCATGCACATTCCAAACAATCCGGTAAGCATGGCATGCACATTCCAAACAATCCGGTGGGCTTGGCATGCCCATTCCAAACAATCCAGTGAGCTTGGCATGCATATTCCAAACAATCTGGTGAGCTTGGCATGCATATCCCAAACAATCCGGTGAGCTTGGCATGCACATTCCAAACAATCCGGTGGGCTTGGCATGCCCATTCCAAACAATCCAGTGAGCTTGGCATGCATATTCCAAACAATCTGGTGAGCTTGGCATGCACATTCCAAACAATCCGGTGGGCTTGGCATGCACATTCCAAACAATCCAGTGATCTTGGCATGTATATTCCAAACAATCCAGTGAGCTTGGCATGCATATTCCAAACAATCCGGTGGGCTTGGCATGCCCATTCCAAACAATCCAGTGAGCTTGGCATGCATATTCCAAACAATCTGGTGAGCTTGGCATGCATATTCCAAACAATCTGGTGAGCTTGGCATGCATATTCCAAACAATATGGTGAGCTTGGCATGCACATTCCAAACAATCTGGTGAGCTTAGCATCCATATCCAAAACAATCCGGTGAGCTTGGCATGCCCATTCCAAACAATCCGATGGGCTCTGCATGCATATTCCAAACAATCCAGTGGACTCTGCATGCACATTCCGAACAACCCAGTGGACTCTGCATGCACATCCCGAACAATCCAGTGGACTCTGCATGCACATTTCGAACAACCCAGTGGACTCTGCATGCCCATTCCAAACAGTCCAGTGGACTCTGCATGCACATTCCAAACAATCCAGTGGATTCTGCATGCACATTCCAAACAACCCAGTGGACTCTGCATGCACATCCCAAACAATCCAGTGGACTCTGCATGCACATCCCAAACAATCCAGTGGACTCTGCATACAGCATATTCCAAACAATCCAGTGGACTCTGTATGTATAGACCATCCATGGCGTATTTGGTGGATCTCTAGAGCTTGGTTTTTGCATCTCTCTAATATTAGTACATTACAAACTGAGACTTGCCAGATCGTTGCATGTATGTTGAAATCAAATGGCCTCATTCCTACTCAGTCTTAAGTTTTGAGTCGTGGTACTGCCAACGGAAATATCGACACGTGGGGTACATTTTTCCCCTGTGTGTTGGCCCAGTCTGCGTATCAGAATAGGCAGTAATGCTGTAATACCATGCTTTCTCGATTCTAAGCTGCTAAACCTAGAATGTTGTCGTTTTTCCACTGCATACATTTTGACAGGTTTTACTCATCGAAATGTGCGTGTTGAAACCCTCCACGTTCTATACATACATTTCACACAAGTTTTAATCCTGATTTGTGCACAAACCCCCATTTGAACCTGAATTGGTATGTTCGGCCATGAGAGTGAAATCCCACCTACTAGTCCTGTGCATGGCTTTAACAATTTATTTTTATCAGCCAAGCTACTACATTCGGTTCTGCTGAGGTAGCTAGGGACTGAAACTATAGGAATGCACTGATCTGCGTTGTGATCCCAGAACAAAAGTATGCTGTTTGTGTATTTAGAGTGATTTTGTACACCAAGTTGCAATTGCAATCTGCATATATTCACTTCACAAGCTTTCCTTTTCTTCTCAAAACATATTTGGCACTAATGATTTTGATAATTCACTTATTTCTGTTTTCCTGATTTAGAGGAATTACATGTATTTTCTATTGCAGTTTTCCACAGCGCAGATTAAACAAGCATTTGCAATGCAATAGGTCTCACATCTACGAGAGTTCGAGCTATTGACATTTTAAATGACAATGCCTTTTATTTGTGTTCTTTTTAAAACAGATAAATAAAAGGCATGGTCATTTACAATGCCAATAGCTTAAACTCTCGCAGATGCGAGACCTATTACATTGCAAATGTGTTCGGCGCCAGTGCTATAAATTTCTTTTAAAAAGTGTTTGGAGAGACCGTGTCCTGCCTGCAATAGCAGGCAGGACAACGCTATTAGAGAAAATAGTGCTCAGAGGCTGTAAATTAAAGCCTATTGAGTAACAACACACATAACAGGGGGTGTGGCTATGGGAGGTTACAAAACGAGACAAGGCGGTACTAAGGAGGGGCTACTAAGCCTATAGACCAACGAACAGCCACAGTTTACAGTGGACAACGACACAAGCCAATGAAAAATATGGGCAGAGAGTGGGCGGGTCTTCAAGTCCCAACCTGAATACAGCATGCCTTGCAGAGCAGCGCATGCGCTACTCAGGCTCGACCTAAAAACATACACACCTGCTTCCTATTATTTTTTCCCCTGATTTTTGCCTGTAGCAGTTGCAGCATCTGAATGGAACTCTTTCTATATACTTTTTATTTGGCTCTTTCTCTTCCCTGATGTCAGGTGTTGTTTGATGCCTTGCTAATAACTTCATTATTAATCTTTATCTTCAATCAAGAGCTACAAGATTGTCAAGGAGATTTTTTACCCTAAGTGTTTTTCCTTTGGAACCCTCTTAAGGAGACACATTTTTCACTTGTACTATTCAGTGCAATAAGTCACTGACTTTCTCAGCATCCTTGTACTTGACAGAGTCTCACACAAAAAACACTTTGGCAAAAAGAGCTTGCGGAGAGCCTGCCTAGGGACATCAGTTGCTAGTGTGGAGTGATCTCAATGACCAAGGATGCCACAATCTGTGGGTCCGGGCTCAGCATCGTTTGAGAAAATAATCCCAGTTGAGAGGAAAGAATCAGGTGGTTAAAAATAAGGATTGTGAGGTTAAGGGTGAGGTAAAAAACTACAACTAATTTCAAATGGGTAAATGTACAGATCATAGTAATAGTTAGTTATTAGGTATGTTGGAAGGATGCTCTGTAGGCTGTCTAACTCTTCCTGCTCCCCTTGCTAGTGAGTAACAGTGGTAGCAGAGTTGTCACCAGTGTTTAGAGTGGGGAGAGGTTTTCGAGCGCTTGATTGGTGACACCAAGGGCTCTGTGGTGTTTCAGCGCTGCAAAGGATTCACCCTTGGGGCCCTATTTATAAAGGCCTTATGCCGCCGTTGCGTCAATTTTCAGTGATGCTGCAGCAGCTTAATCAATGCACAATACTGCGCCCTAGTTACAAAGTGACGCATCCAGGCAGAGTATATGCAGGGTGGGTGTCCCCCCATAAAAAAAGGCTCGTAGAAGTGGCACAGTGAAATCTATGAGATTTACCAGCGCCACCTCTACGACTAGATTGCGTCAAATCCTTACCCCACTGCGACATGACTTAGGGAAAAGAAGAAGCAAAGATCTGATCAGTGTGTGGCTCTTCCCTCTACTCTTCAGGGCCAGTGGTGTGAGTCTTGTGAGACTTGTGCTCTGTGATTGTGCAAAGTCTAGACTCACTTGTTCACTGTCCCCAGAGAAGACAATTCCACGTGAAATGGTTATAGGCACTTCTCATTTTCTAGGCAGGAATGTTGAGAAACCTTCTAGAACTTGTTCAGCTTTGGAGGGACAGGAATGAGCACGCTCTTGTATGTAGATAGTGTATTGTAATTTCATTGATATAGCGCTTATTACCGCTGACGAGGCGTTGAAGCGCTTTACGCCACGCAGTATACTGCTCTGAAACTCAGGGTTAGTGGGTATTCCGGTGATTATTGATTTTAAAAGTTTATATGTATATGAAAGTGATACGGCACAGGGTTTCGTACAAAGATAGTAGCATCGTTATAAAATTAGTTGCTGATAATTGAGCGCGAGCAGAAGGGAATGTCAGGTCTGTTCACAGCTTTGAACATGGCTTCAATATATGCTCGGAGCACTCAAATCCTTATATCAAAATGAACAGGTTAAAACAGTGACCATGAGGAATATATTCAACCCCCCTCCAAACTCAGCGTTGTATTAGGGTGTGTAGCAGACTCTTGATGGTCTGTGTGTATTTGGACTGCGTGCCTCATTTGGGCATACAGAAGGTACTTTTTAAGTAGCTGTCCACTCTCACTCTATAAATCCCTTCATTCATTCAATCATTGCTCCACTAGGCCCTGGAAGCTAAACATGGTGATCTCTGTGAATAAATCACCCACGGTGTGTATCTCTTCATGGTCCCACTGGGTGTGGGTTTAAACGTAAACTTACCCTTTCCAATGAGAAGACCCAGGAGGGGTGACACCAGGATGTATAGCAGTAGTGGAAGTGTGAAGCACTGCTGATTAACTAAAGCGGCCCACAGCACAGCTCTGTGGCGTAACAAAAGTTGAAGGGGCCCCCCTGCAAGGTACACAGAGGGGCCCCTGCTCTGGATTTAATCCGGAGCTCTCTGGTGTGAGTACAGTGCTGAGGAGGCCCTCTGCAGCTCGGGCCCCCTGCACTGCGGGGGATGCGGGGGCCTGTGTTATGCCCCTGGCACAGCTGCTTTTGTTACTGGGGGCCAATATTGCAGCACTGATGTTAAACCATCCCTCAGGGACAAAACCGGCCCCCACCCTTCCAGCCTCCTGGGGAAACACCCATTGCCCGCTATGGCCAGTCCGGCTCTGAATGCTTCGGAGCATCATCATTTTGGAGAGGACTATTCAGTCCCATCGCTTAGAGTGACAAAGTAACTCAGAAAGCAGTCTTTTATCGTCGTGAGCTGATTGCTTTCCTTAGTTTATCCTCAAGAAGCTCTGTCTCAGCATGGAATATGTTCATTTCCTAAATAATGGAACATGCATGGTGCCCATTAAATAGAGCCATCTCCTAAGGTGAGCTCTCATTGTGGGGGTGTCCTGTCAAAGAGAAACAACATAAAATTTGTTAGAATTGACCTTTAGACCTGAAAGTTTGCAGAATGAGGATGGTGTGGTATTGATTGGAGCCAAATCAATCTCTGAATGGCATATGCACAGGAGCATGTTATCTGCATCTAGGGAAACAAGTGTGTTTCATCTCATAGTGGAATGCCCTATGTCTTCCTAGAGCATGCAGTTTTATTGCTAAGGGTTTCATTGGCAGGGTGAACAAGAGGGGTGACCTGGTAGCTGTCTAATATATTGTGGTAATTTTATTTCTAGGGCTATCATCATCATCGTCATTTGTAGAGCACATGTTTACACCAAACAGTGTGTCCCTGCGCTGAAACAAGACAAACGGATGGCGAGAGCAGCTTAGCAAGAGTGGACGGATTAAGAGAGGGACCTGAAAAACTATGTTTTCAAATCTTTGCGGAAGGCTCGTTCCGTAGAGCAAGCCTTCCGGGAGAGCGGAAGAGAATTCCATGTTTTTGCAGCTAGGTAGCTGAACAAGCGAGCACCCATTCCGGCCCTTTCGACTCTGGGGACTCTTGCCTGCAGGGTTCAACATGATCGCAAAGTACGAGAAGGGAAATAAGGTGTAATGAGAGCTCTCAGGTAGCTGAGTCCCTTGTTACACTACATTTTGTGGCAGTAACACATTGCCTTAAAAATAACTCTCTTTTCCACTACAAGCCAATGTAAATTGGCAAGAGCTTTTGAGGCAGACAATCTCTTGGGAAGCTCTAAAACCAGATGAGCTGCAGCGTTCTGAATACGCTGGAGTCTCGTCAGGCTTCCTTTGTTGGCGCCTAAATAAAGGACATTCCCGTAGTCCAAATGTACTGTGGCCAGAGCGTTAACAATGGTATTACTGGCAGATATTGGTAGGAGATCAATCAATGTCGTTAGCATTTTAAGAATGCCAAAGCACTTTCCAGCAAATACTCCAATCTGATGATCGAAGGAGAGATTTAAATCAAACCAAATCCCAAAAACTTTGTGTTGAATTTTTGGGCGTGGGGACTTGACCTAATGCATTGGGCCACCATGCTGATGACCATATAGATGGGGCCTTTCCTACAACTAGTACCTCAATCTTATTGCCATTTAGCTCGAGGCAATGATTCGTCATCCATGTTGCTAGCTCTTTCAAGCAGGCAGAGAAGCAGGCAGCCGTGGCTTCCGAGTCTTGAGAGAGTGTGACTATAAGGTGCGTGTCATCCGCATATGACACTATAGTCACCTTGTGACATTCCACGATCTCTGCCAGTGGGCCCATGTAGAGATTGAATAAGGTTGGGCTTAAAATGGAGCCCTGAAGCACGCTTTGTGCTAGAGGCACACTTTCCGCAAGGAAAGGTTTTTGGGAAACCTGGAAACTCAGTTTGTGTAGGTATGAGCATATCCAGTGGGGTGCTAGGCCTACAGTCCCACAGCTGCTGAGTCTTTTAGCAAGGAGATAGTGAGAAACCCTGTCAGAGGCCACACTTAAGTCCAGTAGGACTAGTGCGGCCGTCTGACCTGCGGCCTCGCATTGCCTTAGGGTCTCAGTGGCTAACAAGAGAGCCAAATCTGTTTAGTAGGATGACCTGAAACCTGATTAAATGATAAAGATCATTTGTGATGATAAAATCAGCAAGTTGATTGTTAACCACCTTCTCGGCTAGTTTGCCAATTGTCGGGAATAATGAGATCGGACATAAATTAGCAAGAGCCATAGGATCACTAGAAGGCTTTTTTTGTAGGGCTATGACAGTGGCTTGTTTCCATTTTAATGGAACCTCACCAGAATTAATAGAGAGGACAAGTAGTTGTTGTAAAGATGGAATAATCACATACAATCCTTGTAGTAAGGACTTGGGTGGGGCTGGATCAAAAGGTGAACCTGATTTAATACTGCGAAGCAATCTTTCCAAGCTGGCGGTGGTAAAGCCTCAAGACTCAAAGGGATTCTTGCCTCTATGGGAAATGATTCATAGATTTTTGGCCACTTTTGATGCAAAATAGTTCGCAATCAAGTTGCAGTTCTCTGCAGACGCAGTGAGGGGTTCTCTGGTGCGATCTAAGGATGACTGATTTCAGAACGGAGTAGAGTTCCTTCGAAGATTTATTGCCCGTTTCTATTTTGCTGGTGTAGAAATCACATCTAGTGTTTCTAATTAGAGCATGATATTTTTTGATTCCTTCTTTGTATTCTAGTCTCTCCTCCATATCCGCTCCAGCCGTTTACTCCTTGAAGTTGGTCTGTGAACCAAGGGGCTGATTGCTTAGCTCTTGGGTTAGGGTTCCATGGTGACCATGGTACAGCTTCCTCCACTGCTGACCTAATCCATTCTTCAATATGGCAGTTAGAAGTGTTAACCTTGTTGTCTAGCTGGGGTAAGTCATGGCTCAGGGCATAATGAAGGTTGCGGAATTCATTAAATTCCATTTCCTGCTTCTGGGCCCTCGGTTTCTTAAGTTGTTTGGAGGTATCCTTGAGCCTGTGATACTAAAAGGCACCGCCTAATGGTCCGACCAAAGGGTCACTTGAGGCTCCTTGACTCTTAGATTGGGAAAATTAACAAATATCGTATCCAGAGTATGGCCCAATTGATGTGTCGGATTGTGCACTCTCTGGGTCATATTAACTGTCTCCAATTTGTTGCTAAGTGTTATCGCATCCGGGGCCGGAATAGCCCCTAAATGCATATTGAGCTCCCCTAATAGTTTAGTGTGGCGTAAAGCTGGTTAAGTTATCTTATCTGCTAGGCTCGCTATAAAATGTGAGGAAGGCCCTGGTGGGCGGTAAATTAAGAATCCTTTGATAGCGGTGGTTCCTGCCAAGGTTAATACAAAAGAGACAGCTTCACAGTTGTCACTATTGGGTTCCCTGATAGAGCTTTTCAATGATAATTTATAGGCAATGGCTATCCCGCCACCTCTTTTTAAGATGCGATCCTGTCTTAAAATTCCGCAGCCTGCCAGAATCGCGTCTCGTATATTGGGGGTAGAGATGTCACTTAGCCAAGTTTCTATTAAAGAGAGGGTATCAGATCGTTGCTCCTCAATAAGTTCTGCTAGATCCTGCTTATGTCTGCTTATGCGATCTACAATTAAGTAGGATCAAATGGAATACATTTTGTTTCAGCGAGGACCACTTGTGCGGTTGAAATTCAAACTTACAATGTGGACACTCTGCTTGGGGAGGTCCCCCAGTTAGAGTCCTCATTAGGTCCCTTAAACAGCTAGGTGTTGTCTCCAGTCTTAGGCTTCTAAGAAGTTCAGGGGAGTAAATAATCTTAGATTGGGTCATGAAACCGGCAGGGGTTCTGGCCCCTGCCCCCGGTCGGATGCATACGGGCGCAAAAAGGGCTTGCCTTCGGCACGCAGCGGCACACCCGCTGCGCGTCTGTGTGGCGTGCATGCAGAAGTAGCCGCCTCCTGTCTCGAGGGGCGTGGCCCAGTCACACCAGTTCAATGAGAGCAGAGCGGGCAGGGAGAACATGCACCACGCCCTCCTCTTGAAGCAGGAACAGGTAAACTCGGGGGGAAGAGCAAAACCAGTGCCAGGCAACTCCGGCTCTAAGTGCTAGAAGGAAAATAAAAGGGAGGCAGGCACCTCTGAGCAAAGAATGCTGCAAGGAAAGTATACATTCTGCATTACTCCAATGCAGGGAGGTGAACTCCATTACCAATATAGCCGCCTGATATTTGACAAGGTGTTTCAGCATGTGATAAACCCGTTTTCATCTATGTGAAATAGATCAGGCAGGTGGAACAGTAATCTATCCGCCAGGATTCAACTAAAGATCTCGAAATGCATATTCAAAATGGACATAGGGCGATATCTGGATAGCATTTATGGGTTGCGTTTAGGTTTTCCGAATGAGGTGACTATTGCTTCATTAGCATTTGATGGGGGAGTCCAGTTTGATCAGCTTCTTCAAAAAATGTAGCGATGTTAGGGAGCCAATGCGCACTTCATATGTGGCATAAAATTTGATTGGCAAACCATCAGAACCCAGAGTTTTACCTTGGGCAGTGCTCGGATAGCCTGTCAGATCTCCTGTTCCCAGACTGGCACATCTAGCATCTCCATGCAATCCATAGTAACAAGGTGAAGGGGAATATTTGAAAGGCATTTCTGTAGGGCTCTGGATGCATGGAAAGTTTCAAATTAATAGAGTTCTTTATAGTATTGTTTAAAGGTGGGTTAAGGTCCCTTTGGGATTAAACTAAGTTGCCCATTGTTGGACTTGGCCCTTGGTGGCTAAAGTTCCTTAAACTTTTTGCCTTCCTCCTAGACCTTTTTCTGACATTATGTTGCTGACTTAGATGCTTTGGGCACTTTGCCACTGCTGATCAGTGCCAAAGTGCAAGTGCTCCCTGTATAAAGTGTTATGGTAATTGGTTGTCCATAATTGGTATGTTTGCCTTACTAGTAAAGTCCCTAGTAAAGTGCACTATGTGTGCCAGGGCTGGTAATACAAATGCTACTAGTGGGCCTGCACACACAAGTAGCCCTAAAGAGAGATCTCAGGCCTGCCACTGCAGCGCCTGATCGCAGTTTGTTAACTGCCTTATTGTCCTGACAAGTGTTCCCACTTGCCAGGCCTTACCTTTGCTTTTCTTGCACATCAGACACCCCTCTAGTAGGCCCAAGGTACCCCCCTGGCCAGGGTGCAGTGTATGTGAAAGGTAGGACATGTACGGAGGTGTGTACAATGTCCTGACAGTGAAAGGCTGCCAAATTAGTTTTTCACTGTTGCAAGGCCATCTTGACCATAGGACAGAATGGGGAATGATATGTCCCATGGTTTCAGCATATCTTCCCATAGGCATAAGATGAAGGGATGGAGTTTAGTCTGCCTGAACTCAGAATTTAATAACATCTTTTTGTGAAGATGGTTTTTAAAATGTGTGCTTAGAAAACACGTTTTTAAAAGTGGCTGGTTTCTTGTCTAAACCATCTTGAGTGCCTCTGCCAGGTTGTATATTGCCTGCCTGGGTTTAGATGTGACAGGGTCTGGGAAGTATCCTGAACCCAGGGAGGAGAAGGTGAGATAGCAACAGCCTGGGCCTGCATTTGATGTAGGGGGAGGAGTAGCCCCCTGGATGTGAAGAGGGCTGTGTTGCTGCCACAAAAGGATGGCTCCACCTCCTGCTGAGTGTCTGGGCTACGGACCCCCACTATCAAAGGAAGAAGGTGTGCCCGGGCAGGAAGGCACCCAGAACTGGTATGGACTGGGCTCAGAGCCCCCTGAACACAAAGAGAAGGACTGCCCTTGCTGTGTGTTCTGGGGCTGGCCTGCAGTTTGCTGATTTGACTAAGGAGAGGACAAGGGGCTTTGCTGTGTGCTGTGTCCCCCTGCTTGTGAGGACTTTGCTGTGTGCTGTGTCCTGAAGTAGCGTGTCTCCAAGGTCCCGAGGAGAGCTGGTCCCCTGTTGTGGAAACTCAGGAACACAAAAGTTTCCAACCGTGTCACAGTGACGCTGTGTGCGTGCTGCTCTTGCATGCCTGAGACTGCTGTGTGGTCCTTGGTACTGTTTACGAGGTGACCCGTGACCGCATGGCCCCTGCAGCATGAATCCTCGTCCACGCTGCTGTCTTGCTGTTGTGGCCCGAGCCGTCATCGTACCTGAGGCTGTGAGTAAAGATCGCCGCCGCCGTCCCGAGCAGCAACATGCCAAAGGACTGTTTGAAACTAAGACATGTGTCTCAGCGACCCTGTGTGCGTGGTGCTCTTGCACGCCTGAGACTGCCGTGTGGTCCATGGTACTGTTCACGAGGTGCTAACAAAAGGGAGGCACAAGGTAAGGGCTTTAAAGGTCCTGCACATGGGCCCTGATATAGGTAACAAATAAAAAGGAGTATGCAGTTCCTAAGGGGGGCTGACAAAAAACTAGAGGCGAGATCCAATGGTGGCTACCAAGAGGGAGGATGGGGAATCCTTCCTTTCGGAATTAGGGCCCTCACACACCCAGCCCTCTGGGTGTCATGCTTCATCATCGGGCATGCTCCTCGTCGGGTCGGCGCTGCAATACCTGACGGGCACCCTCAGTGGGGGCTCTTTGGCAGAGATTTTTTATTCCTTGCCGTTAGGTGCGGTGTGTGTAAAGGGCCCTAGAGTGTAGAAGTGCAGTGATGTGGGTTCTAAAAGACCATGTGAGTTAAAACAGGGGTGTGGGAGGATCAGGGAAACTAATTTTAATAATCCTGTCTCCCACCCTGATTAAAATAGATATGGCAGCTGTCTAAAGTAATGTTGTAGGCAGTTGCATTAGAATTATTCGGTCAACAGGTTTCTTGCCTATATAGTTGGAAAGCTCTGGCGGCAATTCTTCACGGAAGCCAAAGCCTTAGTAGGAGTACGGCTGCATGCACGCCCAACTTTTGGTGAGCTAATTCCGGCTTTATTGGTGAACCCGTACAGCAATATCTGTATCCCAGGGGGTCTCGCAACAGTGGGTCCACTCCCCGTTGGGACCCAATGCACTCTCTTTGGTGATGTACTAATTTTACTATCACCCACTATGTAGTAGAGATTATTTTTTTGAGCACTCTCTCACTTGGTCCTGAATAACTGCCACCGACCCGTATGGGCACAGGGCAAGAAACATGTCGACCTTTCTACTTCCCTGGGGAGCATCATAATCCCCTTGGGGGTCACCTATTTTAATTAGGCTGGTATACCACCAGAATAAAATTGTTCCTTGATTGGCAATACCATACCTATTTTAACCCACCACACCACCACTCACTACACTTTTTGCACCTACCCCCATGCACCCATACGGCTGTCTCTAAAAAGATCTCCGAAAAAGAGCCCCTTCGCGGGAGCCCGTCGGGCATTGCAGCGCCGGCCCGACGAGGAGCACAGCCCTATGATGAAGCATGACACCTTGCTAGGTGTGTGAGGGCATTCTATAGAGACTAAACGCTCTCCCCCCCCCCATTCCCCCCCTCTCTCCCAGAGGTACTGCACTCCTGGTTTTGTTTGGCAATTCTTCAGGACCTAAGCTAAGAACTTGAATCTACACTAAATACACTGGTAATGGGGTGTAGTAACCTAGTTTTTACCAGTATAGTTGCACCAGAGGCGTGTGATGTCGTAGGTGCAGTAGCCAATCTAAAATCTTGTAAAGACTGGCCCCATCGGATAACGGCATGGAATGGACACATTAAAGTAACGTATGTCGTCGACTCGCGCCCACTCGGCGGAGGACCTACTCTGCAGTGCCGGTTCCAGGAGGTTTTAACTCACATGGTCTTTTAGAATCCACATCACTGCACTTCTACACTCTAGGGCCCCCTACACACACCGCACCTTACGGCAAGGAATAAAAGATCTCCACCAAAGAGCCCCCATTGAGGGTGCCCGTTGGGTATTGCGCTGCGCCGACCCGAAGAGGAGCATGCCCAATGATGAAGCATGACACCCAGCAGGCTGGGTGTGTGAGGGCCCTAATTCCGAAAGGAAGGATTCCCCATCTGCCCTCTTGGTAGCCACCATTGGATCTCGCCCCTAGTTTTTGTCAGCCCCCCCCTTAGGAACTGCATACTGTACACAAGGTGCCTGTGATCGCATTGCCCCCGCAGCATGAAACATCGTCCACACTGCTGTATTGTTATTTGTGGCCTGAGCCATCATCGTAACTGAGGCTGCGAGTAAAGATCGCCGCCGCCGGCCCAAGCCGCAACGTGCTAGCGGGGTACATGGAACTGAGGACTGTGTCTCAGCGACACTGTGTGCGTGTTGCTCTTGCATGCCTGAGACTGCTGTGTGGTCCATGGTACTGTTTACGAGGTGCTCCGTGACCGCATTTCCCCCGCAGAGTGAAACCTCATCCACGCTGCTGTTTTGCTGTTTGTGGCCCGAGCCGTCATCGTAACTGAGGCTGTGAGTGAGGATTACCGCCTCTGGCCCGAGCTGCGATTGCTTGAAGCTAAGGAAGCTACAAGGTGAAAGGGATTGTTATCGTTGTTCATCGAAAGGAATCTGCCCAAGATCATCAGTGACAGAGAAAGGCAGCGCCTTAACCTGTCCGGCTACAGCGCCACCTAGCAACAGAGCCACAGCGTGATCAGGATCGCCAGCAGGACGTCCGACGAGCGGGGGAGAGAGAGAGCGAGGCAGCGCACCCCCCCAGGTAAGGCTTGGACTCCGGTCAGGAGCCGCAAGAGTGTGTTGCCTGGGAAGACGTGTAGGAGCAGTACAGGAGTGCTCCGAACTCTCTCCCGCTGCACCGCGTTAGATGCGCTGAGTACCTGAGCGTCCCGGACCTGCCCTGCAGGACCGGGGCTGCCCCTGTACGTCTATGACCGTTGTCTCTGCTGTTGGGGCCTAGTGGGGGCCCGAGCTGACCACGTAGATTGCCTCACAAACCGCATTATTATTGCATTACGAACTGCCTGATTTTTGCATTATGAATCGCATTATTATTGCATTTACGAACTGTCTGATTTTTGCATTACGAATCGCATTATTATTGCATTAAGAACTGCCTGATTCTTGCATCATGAACCGCATTATTATTGCATTACGAACTTCCTGATTCTTGCATTACGAATCGCATTATTATTGCATTACCAACTGCATAGCATTGCATCAGGACTGCATTGGAGATCGTAAATTGCTCATTAATACCACAAGAACCTACAAGTGATTGCTGGCCTGGTAACCGGCCAAGTGAATTATTACGAATACGCATATCTTGGTTTTCTATCGTTTGGTCTCACCGTATTCATTTTTATAAAGATACTGTTATTTTTATGAAATCAGTGTGGTGTCCATTTGTGGTGTTATCACTGTGTTACTGGGAGTGTGGTTGCAAATACTTTAAACAGTGCCTTGGAGATAAGCCTGGCTGCTCGTGCCAAGCTACCAGGGGGTGAGCAGGGGTTATCTGAAGGTGTGTCCTTCCTTACCCTGACTAGAAGCAAGGGTCCCTATTTGGACTAAGGTACCTACCTCAGCCAACTAGAGACCCCCAGTCCTAACACCCATAGGAGCATATTCTCAAGGATCAATCGCTGAGTTATCGGCAGTTTATCGCAGTGAAAAGTCGCGATAAATTTATGGCCCCATTCACAAGCTGGTGCTAACAGCCCATATCACCAGTTTACCTGCTATAGCAGTCGCAAAAAACATCGCCACAGATGACCCCGGCAACTAATGCTTATGATATGCAGAGTAGGTGTTCCCGTGCAAAAAGCCGTGACAACACCACTTCGCAACATTCTCAACAACCAGCCAGATCGGCGATAAGATCACAAAACATGTGATAAGGTGCATTAGCAGCAGGATTTTAACACCTGCTCTTACCTGGTGTAAAGTTGGACGACAACCGGCACCAGACAAGGGAGCACAGCCCATAGCCACACATGCAGGACAACAGATGCCCTGGAGCAACTGATCATGCAGCCCAGAGCCCCAATAACTCAACAACACCCACCACCACCACCCCCAGGACTCCACCAAACCCCTCCCCGGACCCTACCCCTGGCATCCCACCCACCCCCGTCTTTGGACAAAGATATTGCACATCAACTCTACGAAATCATGAACCAAACAATTCGCCTGTAGTCGCACAATCACAACACCTAACATACATGTGTGGTCAGAAAAAGGGAAATCATACATTCATCTCATAATATCCAAATAATACATGTATTTCAGAATACACCCAAAACAACAATTCTGATGAGTCATGGCGGGTCTTCTCAGGACATTCTGTAAGTCACAGCCTGCAAAACAGAAATCTAGATAAGAAGGTGTGTCATGCGCCCATCAAAGTACAGAGACAGAGAGTGAAAGAGAGAGGGATAGAGATAAGGAGAGAAAAAGAGGGAGAGAGAGAGAAAGAGAGAGTGAGAGAGAGAGAGAGAGAGAGAACAAGAGAGAAAGAGAGAAAGGGAGAGTGAGAGAGAAAGAGAGAGAAAGAGAGGGAGAGAGGGAGAGAGTGAGAAAGAAAGAGAGGGAGAGAGAGAAAGAGAGAGAGAGTTCCAACACAGTGGAGCCAGGCCTCACTGCTCACCTGCTACCACCACTGTATCTCCAACCACATGCCGGTATACACTGCAGTCCCCTAGGTCCCTTATTTGAAACATTTTCCAGAGACATGAATGGCAGAGTCCATGCAGTTGCACACGCCATCATCGCTTGCCTGCTCCTGCGCACACAGGCTGCTGCACCCCTGCCCCTCGCGCCGCCCAGCGGTGATTGCCCGCCCCTGCGCAAGCAGGCCTCACTGCTCACCTTCCGCCACCGGCGTATCTCCAAGAGGGCCCACCATGTGCCGGTGGGAGCTCCAAGCCCGGGGCCCGCGACCATGGCACCCTCCACATCATGCAGCCCCGCACTGCGGGCCACCAGGTCACACACTTGATTCTGGGTCTTGATTTTGCAATGGCAGAGACCATATCAGTGCACACGGCATCATCGCAGGCTGTACACCTGCTCAGCTCTTGAAGTGCCACTAACTCTGTGAACTGCGAGGCAACGCCACGTGGCGGGAGGCCCGCACTGCCCACTGGCTCAGGCCTACACTGCGGTCCAGCAGGGCTCACAGTAATCCTTACCAGTCCGGACCACCAGGATGCTGTATCATCACAGGCTGCACACCTGCTCAGTACTTTAGGTGCCCCTACCTCAGTGCACCGTAAGACACCGTCCCGTGGCGGTGTACCTGTGCCTGCCGCAGTGTATCCGGTGCCACCAAGTCTGTGCACCGCTAGCCATGGACCCTTTATGATTGAGTCCCTTGATGCGGATGTCATTATGTCAACCCCGGCACTGGGCAATGTGCTGTGTCTGGGCCCTAGGCCCTCATGCATAACCACACGGAGACACCCAGTTAGAGTGGAAATGGCATCCAGCACGTGCGCCAGGCCCTTTTTATTGGCAGGGTCACATGTCCTGTGATGCCAGTGCTGGATGGGTGTGGTGTGAGTGTAAACCAGCCGTGAGGGAGTGGCTGAGGCATGCTGACAACTAGACCTGTGATCAGCAGACCACTACAGGGAAGACCTGGGACATGTAGCGTTGTCCCCCCCCCCCCTGTGAACGTAAGCAGAGTGTGCTGTCCTGACTTATGCCAGTCCAGCGTAAGGATGTGAACAATGAACCCGAAGCTCTGGGCGTGGTTCCGTCCTGGGCTCGACAAGGAAGTAACTAATGTGTGTGTGTCCGTAGTAGTGTCGGCGCCACCCGGCCCGCAATCAGCAATGTTTCACCCTGTGACTCAAGTCCCACAGCATGAGCAACATGGACATAAGGGGGAATCACTGACCCTACATTCATCCATACTTTCACACTTGAAATATCATAGACATGACACATCTGTGTGAATATGAATGTTTATTGCACATTCAGTGGAGTATTGCAGCTGGAGCAGTACAGGGCCATGCAAACCCCACTTTACATTGGTGGCCCGTGGAGGGCCAGCCAGAGTCCTTCAGGGAATGACAAGTACATCAGAAGAGGAGGAGTTCAGTCCGCAGTCTGATAGCTGTGTCATTGGTGACCAAACAGAAAATGGCAGTCCATGTCGAGGTCCAAGGTGAGTGTCGCAGAGTGCATCGGGGGACAGTGGAAGGGGATGATGCAGAGGGCAGAACCAAGCAGAAACAGGCCACATGGCGGAGATGAATGCTACCACTTCCTTCTGACCACGAGGGCAGATTTTTCCGCATCTTCGTCCTCTGCTGTTTAAGGTGCCTCACGTGTGGGTGGTGGTGTTCTGTCCCCAGCACTGTGTGGCAGTGACGCCTCAGGGGCCGGAGGTGGAATGTCTGCCGCACTGTGTGACACTGACACATCAGGGGCCAGAGATGTGGATGGAGTGGTAGCTACAGCATGCATCAGCGCAAGGCCTTGAGGCAGCAATGCCATGAGGAGGGTCTTTAGGGCATTGAGGGACCCATCTACCTCTCGCTGGTGTGCAGCCGTGTCAGCCGCTCTTTCCGCCTGCGTCCGCTCCATGTTCTCCATGACCCTCTACATGTCTCCCAACTCCTGTGCGAGATCGCTGGAGACACTCTGACTAGACAGTCGTTCTTGTCGCAGAATCAGGACTCTAGCGATGTCAGCCATGGTTCGTTGGAGAGCATGGAGCAGACTGTGGGTGTCCGTTAGGGACTGTGAGTGGTCCCTGATGGGACTTAGACACCCACGTATGGCGTCTAGTTTGAATGCCATACGGTCCAACCACACCTGCACCTGTTCAGCCAGCTTCTCCTGGCACCCCAACACACGGCGTTGGAAGGCCATGTGTTTGTTGTGGGGGTCCTGGGAGGCAGCTGTGGTGGTGGGTGCTGCCTGCTGAGTGTTCTGTGCAGTGGATGGGTTCTCCTCGTAGCAGCTGGGCTGCCCTGCTCCTGGAAGTGGGCTGCGGAGGCTCTCCACGAGCTGTTGGAGGGCATCGGAGTCGAAGGTGTGGTGGTCCTCTTTGTCATCAGAGAAGAGAGGTTCGGCCTGATCTCCAGGAGGTGTTGGATTTCCCCCTGCAATGTGAAGGGGAGATGCAGTTTAACATTGTGTTCACATGTATGTTGATGCATTGTACATGTTGACATTCAGACTGCATGACAGTGTACATTGTGACTGTTTGGGGGAGCGGCCTATTTGATGCGGGAAGTGGACATTCCGACAACATCACGGATGTATGTTTGTTTTTGTACATTGTCAACTCACATTTTCCTGCAATGCCAAATGTGATTGGCCAGTTTCTATGCACATGCGGCACCAGTTGTGTCCTCTGTTCTGTTATGGACGTGTTGCGGTATGTACCACTTCATTGTCAATGTTGATGTGCTCTGCATGTAATGTGTGTGTGCCAAAATTGGGGGAATCGCACCTGCAGCTCTGATTTAGCTGCCCCTTAACCCTTACATGCGGTGTGCCTCTGGCTTCTGTGCTTATACAGTGCTGAGATGTTGCATACTTGAGTGCATTGGTCTCTTGGTGGGAGTTGGGGGTCTGGGGCATGGTTTGTCTGCAGATGTGCTATGCTTAACTGTGCAGTGTGCCATTGTGCCCATCTCCCCTCGTCCCCCCAGTCCTTGGTCGTTACTCACCCTGTTGCTGTTGTGTCCGGTCATGTTGAGCAGTGTCCGGGCCCCCAACTCCTGCCACCATCTCCCCACTGATGACTGTGGACACCATTTCCTCCATCGCATCCAGGTCCTCCTGTGGCGCTGGACTCCCACCTCCAGTCTGCATTGCTGCCTTCCGGTTGTTTGCGAGTTTCTGCTTGGTTTTGCGCTTCACATCATTCCAGCGCCTCTTGACCTCTTCCATTGTCCTCTTCAGCACTCCGACTGCATTCACCTTGTCCACGATGGTCTGCCATATCCCATTTTTAGTTGCCATTGACACAGTGGAGGTGAGGAACAGTAGTTGATGGTGTTCCACCACCTCCGTTATCAGGATCCTGTTTTCCTGCGGACTGAACCACTTCTTCCTACGCTTCTTGTCCTTGCCCTTCCCTGACCCCGAGGTCCCAGGCTGGTCCTCCGGGGGGGCTTGTGGGGTTCTGACTGTCCTCTGTACTTACTCCGGCTACCTCCATTGTGCTTCGTTGTTTTTGTTTGTTTGTTTTTTTTCTTCTTTTATAGTGCATTTTCCTGAATGACGCGTGGGAATTGCAGGCCTGTGGCTGGTTTTCGCCAATTTTTGTATAGCGAATGGCGTCATCGCTACTATTTTCGCGTTTGTGTTTCACATTTTTGTGGCATCGCGTTGATTTTAACACGTTCATTTGACGCGTTATCGTGAGACTATCGCATGATACCGCCATGTTGGGAATACCACGTTAACACTGCGTTATTTTCCAGTGATAGACTGCGATGTAAAGAGTTGCATTAAGCTAATTTTGCAGTAGTTATCATACGTTCTTGAGAATATGCCCCATAGTGTCTCTAAGGGGGAGAATTGGAGCATCATAAAGGTGGGGGCAGGACAGCCATGGCAATAGTCAACCCACCTGTCGCATTCACTTGTGTCATGATGATGTAAGCTGCAGTGTCAAACCAGAATAGGTGCTCTAACAAACCTGCGTATTTATCTTTGGCAGTGTTTAAGCGAGCTGCCAAGCTGGGATTTGTCATGACATCATTCTATAGCGCCTGCATGCATAACTCCTAAATGCCTTCTGTGAATACCAAAAGTCGTAAAGTTAGGATTTTTCTCAATTTAGGAGTAGTAAAGTTAGGAGTCCTAACTTTACTACTCCTAAACTGAGAAAAAACCTAATTTTAAGACTTTCGGTATTCACAGAAGGCATTTAGGAGTCCTAAAGTTAGGAGTCCTAACTTTACTACTCCTAAACTGAGAAAAATCCAAATTTTAAGACTTTCGGTATTCACAGAAGGCATTTAGGTGTCCTAAAGTTAGGAGTCCTAACTTAACTACTACTAAACTGAGAAAAATCCTAATTTTAAGACTTTCGGTATTCACAGAAGGCATTTAGGAGTCCTAAAGTTAGGACTCCTAACTTCTGTGAATACCGAAATGAGTAAGTGCCTTCTGTGGATACCAAAATGAGTAAGTGCCTTCTGTGAATACCAAAATAGTAGTAAGTTTAGGATTTTGTCTTAAGTCAGTTCTGTGAATCGGGCCCTAAATTAGTAGGATATGGCAAGAAACCAATTGAGGTTTTGGGTTATTTTTATTCTGACCTTAGCTTTAAAGGTAAAACTACAGCTCCTAAAGTTTACGTAGCCAAAGAGGGATCTTGTCTTTTAGGTTGGCCACAGCAACGAGATCTGATAATAACTTTAGATCCAAATCATCCGGATCAAGTATTGGGTTATACTGATTTGATTGTTCAAGTTAGTAATAGTCCCAATACGGAATGGGAGAAAATCTTTCCTAAGGTATTTTTCCCTCAGTTGGGATTATTAAAGAAATTTGTACACAAAATCATATTAAAACAAAGTGCCATAAAGTCAGAAATATTCCGTTTCTATTGAGAGATTCTGTTAAGAAAGAATTAGAGAGATTATGTCAACTAGATGTTATTGAGGAAATAGAATATTCTGAGTGGCTTTCTCCTGTTGTCATGCACAAGCCCAATGTAAAAGTTAGGTTATGTGTGGACTTAAGAGATCTGAATGCGAATGTATGGGTTGACAGACATCTACTACCAAACATTGGAGAGATGTTTGCTAAACTCAAAGACGCCATAATATTTTCTACTTTCGATTTATCAAATGCATACCATCAGATTGCATTACATGAAGATAGCAAACAGTTTACGTCCTTTATTACATCAGAAGGTGCTTTTAGGTATATAAGAATGCCTTTTGGGCTAATTTCAGCTTCCTCCGTATTTCAGAGGGTTATGCATAAATTGTTCAAAGATATGAATAATGTCTTGTATTTTCAGGACGATATTTTAGGCTTTGGAAAGGATGCACAAGAACACACAGAGATTCTACACAAAGTTTTGTCTATTCTACAAGACAATGGTTTAACCTTAACTAAGGAGAAATGTAAATTTGGTCTATCCATCAGTAAGAATGGTATTTCTCCAAAACAAAATCTAGTGAAGGCTATTGAAGAAGCTCCCAAACCTCAAAATAAAGATCAATTGAGGTCTTTTCTAGGTTTGGCTGAGTACTACGCTAAATTTATTCCTTCTTTTGCAGACAAAACAGTGCATATGAGGAATCTAATGAAAAAGCACCAAACGTTTATGTGGGATTTCAGATGTTCTGAAGAATTTTCTTTTCTAAAAAAATGTATATCCTTGGCACCTGCCTTGTCCCTATTTGATACTTCGTGTGAATCTGTTATTATTTCCGATGCAAGCAATGTTGGCATTGGTGCAGTACTTATGCAAAATCAAAAAGGACATCTTGTTACCATTGCATTTGCATCAAGGCCACTAAGAGGTGCTGAAGATAAATACTCCACACTTGAAAAAGAAACTCTTGCTTGTTGGTGGGGAATTGAATATTTTCGTAAATATGTGTACGGTACGACTTTTAAAGTCAGAACTGATCATCGTCCTCTGGTGGATTTATTTACCACTAAAGGATGTGGGAAAGCAACGGCTAGATTTGCCAGATGGCAATATAAATTACAAGAATTTCACTTCAAAGTAGAATATATTCCGGGAGTAAAAAATGTACTGGCTGACTGTTTGTCAATATTACCTGTTGAGGATGACAATGTTATTATTGACGATAGTGATGGTGAAAAAGTGATATCTATATGTGAAGTATCTAATGGATGCATAAAAGAAGATCAATGGAGGTTGTCGTGGAATAACGATGAGGATATTAACAAAGTCATGTCCTTTGTTAGATCTAACTGAGCCAAGAAAGCTGAGTTGTCTCAAGGTCTCTTACCTTTTTTTCAGGTGACAGATGAATTGTCCATTCAGAATGACATTTTAATGAGGGGTTTACAGTTACTGGTACCTCGTGATTTCAGAGAAATTGTTTTAGATATGGCTCATGAAGGACATCCTGGTATGACCAGTATGAAGAGGAGAATTAGAAGCTAATTCTGGGGGCCTGCTGTTGATAGATGCATTGAGAGAAAAGTTAGATCTTGAATTGAATGCAATATTAGTGATAAATCACAAAAAACTTTGGTTTACCATCATGCTCCTGTTTCAAGACCTACACAAGTGTGGGAATATGTGTCATTAGATATTGCTGGACCAATGAGTTTAGGTCATAATCCTGTGTATGCTATAGTCTTGATAGACCAATTATCTCAGTGGCCTGAGGTTAAATTATTTTCACAAGTTACTTCTAAAATTGTTATTCAGTTTTTGAATGAAGTATTTGAGAAAGAAGGTTTTCCTGAATGTATAATAACTGATAATGGTGTACAATTAACTTCTATGGAAATGAGGTCATTCCTTGAGTCATGGTATCACACATAATGGGTCTTCTGTTTATTATCCTCAAAGCAATGGAATTGTAGAGAGATGGATAAGAGTGTTGAAAGAAGGATTACAACTTGCCATTAACAATGGGAAGAATTGCCATGATGCCATAAATAAGTTACTTTGGAATTATAGGAACACACCCAGAAGTGAAGGTGACATATATCCCTTTGAAAAAATGAGAGGTAGGAAGAGTTTATATAATCTGAGTCGGAGATGGATGAGGTATTTAATCTACAAACGTAATGAATTTGGAAAACCTGATGTAGATCAGTCTTTTGGTATGGTTAAATATTCTGACAATGTTTCAAACAAAGTTTCTTCTTGTCCCGTGCAAGTTAATGATTGGGTGCGTGTGAGGGGGAATTGTGAGGTCAGGTGAATCTCGGTTTTCTGCTCCCATGAAGGTTGTGAGGGTTGGAAGACAAGTGGTGGAGTTGACGGATGGTAATGTTTGGAGTTTTTCAAAAGTTGTAAAAGTTCCTAAGGGGTTTTCTTTCAATGATGTTAACAGTGGTGTTCATCCATTACAAGACCAAAAAGTATCACGAAAAAATTTGAACTGGCGAAAAGGTAATCAATATTCTCCCAGTTTTGGAAGAAGGCATGTTAATGTGAGACGAAGACATGCACCTATATGGTGTAAAGATTATGATATGAATGTATGATGATTTCATGATATACTATTTTTATATTATTATAATTATTATTATTGTTTTTTAAAATTTTATTTTCTCTTTTTCATTTGATTTTTCTTGTTCAATCTTCTTTTGTTTGTTAGATAATTTTATCTCATGTTCAAAATGCTATTAACGTTAAACTGTATTTGGTGTTTATAAAATCTTTCAAATGTTTTGTGAAGATGGGAGATGTTTGGTATCCTGCATGCCTAGTGTGGAATCTGGTACACTATTTGCGTGGTCCAGATTCCACAGAAGGTCAGTTGGCTCAGGCTTGATGAGACGACTTTATCTTGATCTCCTGATTTTAATAAATTCAAGAAACCTACAGCTGCTAATTGTATTCATTGAGGAGGATTCTTCAAATAGGTCTTGCATTTAAGCAAGTTTGAGCTATTGACATTGCAAACGACAATGCCTTTTATTTTTTTCCGTTTTTAAAACAGAAAATCAAAGGCATTGTGATTTACAATGCCAATAGCTTAAACTTGCGTAAATGCGAGACCTATTGCATTTGAAAATGCTTGTTAGGACTTGTGCCCTGGACAGGAGATCAGGGGGATGATAGACCGGCATGACAAAAGAAGAAGGGGGAGGCAACAGAAGGGCAGGGGTGGAGACAGAAGCATGGGTAAAGACTAAGGCAGGGAGAGAAATAGAATAGGAGGGGAACAGACAAAGGTGCAGGGGTGAAAGAGAAGCACGGGTAAAGATACAAAGGCCGGGGAGAAACAGAGTTGCAGAGGTAGAAACAGAAGCACAGGAAAGACAGGAAGGCAGGGGAGAAGCAGCAGGTCAAGGGGAGAAGCAGAAGGGCAGTGGTACAGACAGAAACACGGGTAAAGATAAGAAGGCGGGGGAGAAACAGAAGGGCAAGGGGAAAAGCAGAAGGGCAAGTGGAGTGAAAGAAGGGCTGGGGAGAAACAGGAGCCGGATTAAAGACAGAAAGGCTGGGAAGAAACAGAAGGGCAAGGAAAGTGACTGATGGGCATTAAGTAGACAGAAGGGTAAGGGGAGAGAAGGTTATAGGAAAAACAGAATGTTAAGGGAAGAGACAGGCGAGGGGAGAATCATATAGTTGTTGAAAGAAACAGAAGGGAAGGAGGCAGTACAGAAGAAGGGCAGTAAGAAAAGGTTAGGGTATTCCTAGTTTTCATTCCGTTCATAGGGGCTGCACGTAATTTTACTGTTTATGGGCAGGGTGGGCTCAGTACGTGCACCAGAGCACACATGGCAGCGGTACGGCGCTCATAGAGCTGTGCACAAGTGCTCCCGTTCACAAGGGCTGTGCATTATTTTACTGCTTATGGATGGGGCATGCTTGGTGCGTGCACCAGAGCACACATGTTATTGTGTACAGCGGTCACAGAAAGGGTGACTGCTCCCATTCACACAGGCTGCATGTTATTTACTTCCTGCCAAAGCAGTAGCGGACAGGAAATGAGCAACTAGGTTAAAAAGGAACAGGGTAGTCACGGTGCTTAATTCCTGACAACCTGAAACACTCACAAAAACGCTCGTTACTGCTAACCCTGGAAAAATGAGTCTACATTATTGCTAAAAATATAGAACTGGTCGAGACGTCCCTGCTCCGGCCCATTTTAGTATCTCGCAATTATCTACTGGAACCCACTCTGGTCAGATGAACCTTTTTACTTGCCCAATAGCGTGGAGGGAAAAACACAATTATCAAAATTACTGTCCGCAATTTGCCATAATCAAGGACTCGAGACTTAATCTCTTGGCTCTCTGGTTTTTATTATCAGCATAAAGATTTGCAGATACAAAGTCCTCAATACGAGGCACAACAAGTACATAGGCACTAACACAAAAGCTACTCTACGGAGAATCCGCATACGGCTAAAAATAACTAAAAGTACAATCTCTAAAAGCATGAGGTAGAACACCACCAAGCAAATGTCGATACTAGGGACACTGAACCATACCATCTCTGTCCCTACTCTGCACTAGATGACATCCCTACTTAGCAATCCCTTGAGACCCTCATCGAATAAAAGGTGTCAGAGTGAAACTTCATAAGAAGACTTCACTTAGAGAGCTTGGTCTAAGTTGCCCCCTCTATCCCTTCGCCTAGCCTTCCTCTGCTCTGGGCTGCTCTGATCTGCCTCCACCCTCGGGGCGCTGTCCCTAATACAGAACCCCAAATCCCAGAACACGCCCTCTGCGCCTCCTCTTCTGCGGGGTCGACTTTCAGAAATTTTCCACAGAACGCTGTCCAGTTCCATCGTCCATCGCTTGGCCTTGAGTCCCAGACGCCATCCACACTAGGAGTTACGATTGGCACATTCCAATACACTCCCATGTCTGGCTTTTACTACATAAGTCAATTTGTGAACAAAGAGCTTCTCTACTAACGAGCAACTGTCCTTGCACCTGGGGTGAGATCATGCAAAGCAGACATTCTTCACATCTTTTAAGTTGCAATTTACTACAGCCTAAAACCTCTACTGGAATAAATCCTTTTTGGCCTATTGCCCTTGGCTAACATAAGAAAATACCAGGCCTTTCGCCTCAACGATATATGCGAATTCTGGCCACTACTTCGGTTACACAAGCAGGTTTAAATCACAGTATTGACATTTACGTCTTTCTTTCATGTGTGGTCAAACTAAACAGTCTACAGACACAAATTCTAATCTACACGTTTTAACATCACATTGTTCAAAAAGGACTAAGCTCTATGCATGGCTTCAATATATACATAAGATGCTTGTACATAGCTAACACTTCTATTAAAATCGACATAGATTATACAATTCGTAATACATTGCACATAAAATACCTGAGCACACATTTGATTATATGCGGGTGCCAACTAACAGTGAATATAACGCACCCCTACAATTTTCAAACTTTTAAGCGCTACATCAGTTCCCCCCTTTGATGACATCCGTCATCACACCATTACATTTCTCTTCTTTAGAACTGATTTAGACCGCGCTAGTCATAACCTTGCCATGTCGAACTCCCTCCAGTTTCTTAAGACTCTCATATTGCTGCTCCTGGAGCTTCGCCATCCTTTTCTCGTTTGCCCTAAGAGCCCTTTCAACCTTGCCTCCTTGATACCACTTCCATGCCTTCACGCATCCCCACAAACAAATCACGCAAACCACAGCAATGATAATCGGCTTCAACACTGATCCCAGAAATCCTCTTCCCAAATTCGCAAACCAAGTTCCCACTCTTCCAAATCCTAATCCAATCTTCTCCCACACATTCTCCTCCGTCAAATCCATAATCTCCTTGTGAATAGTCGTGATGTTATCTATGTACTTCCCTATCTCCTTCGTGTTGTCTGGAATATATGTGCAGCATTCCTGAACCTTCAATAATTTGCAGACTCCGCCTTCTTTTGCTAATAATACGTCTAAAGCAAGGCGATTCTGCATAACCATATTCCGTATCGACAACATCTCTCCAGCCACCAACAACAAAGATCTCGCAGTGTTCATAGACAACTCATCAACCACAGTCGCCAACCTCCTGATCTTCACATCATTCAACACCACACCCATACTAGGTATCATTGCTCCGTATATGTCCCCAATCACTGCACCGGCGTTTGTAGCCCTACGTTTCCTAGACTGTCGCTTCGTCTCTAACAACTCCAAGTCCTCGGTGTGATAGATCTTCGGGAATATAATGGCCAAATAGCATATGCCATACCAATTCGCAGGTAGCCTGACATAAGCATTCTTCCCACATACATAATATACTGTCGGAATTACCTCTATTGGACCTACCATAAAATTCTTAGCAGAAGCTTCCACTGTGAAGGTCTGAGAACAAGTGCTATGTCCTACTGCGACCTTATCCGTATCGGATTGAGGCCGTCCAATACACAAATTCCCTCTCTGTACCTCATCTAACGCTATTGGTCCATAACTTCCCTTGGATCTGTGAGCCCTCTCCTCGTCTGTCCAATCTACTGGACTATCTCCGGTGTGTCGTGTCTGGGTCAACTGTCTGTATCTGTCCTCTACCTGGTCTATGAATTTCTTCTCTATCGCAGATAACGCACATGTCAGGTTATTCCTGTGAGCATGCGCCGTATCCAACTTCATAGTCGGTCTAAAATACTTCAGGAGTCTGTCCTCTTTCTTATTAGAATCATATTTGTTCAAATGCTTGATTGCTGGAACCTCAGGAAGTACCGTATCAAAATTTGAAAAGAAATACTCGAACTGTCTCCTGTCATAAAATAAACTGAGCAATAAACTACAAGAAATCCCATATGTCAATGGGAGATGATGATACTTGATACCTTCATCCACTGAAGCAGGCAACTGCATACACACATAGCAATCCTTCACATCCATCGCATCAACATACTCATACAGCAACCTTGCATACGCGTTAAGCTTGAAATCACCCTTGGACAAATCCATGTGGAGTCTGCGATCATCCCTCAACTTCGATATTTCCTGTTCTCTAATACTGACACCACTCTGCCCTGGGGTAATAGGTGTGGGTGCTCCCTGAACCTTCCCTTCTTGCCTGTGAGCCACCATGTATGAACTTATCACTACCGCAAATATGGTGACTATCACAACTCCTACCAATGTGCCTATTATCAATTTAGCCCTACGATGTGGGGTTGCAGGATCTGCCATCTTCGGAATATACTCAGCGTCCAATACAGTCTCTGAAAGGGTAAGTCTCTTTCTCATCAGTGTCTCTTTCGTGAACTTTAGGCAAACCTCCCTAACTTTTCTTCGTTCTATAACGGAAAAATCCCTAATTTTGTTCTTCTTCCGCTCGGATCTAGGTTATCTTCTTCTCTGCTTGCAACCTTCTCAAATCAATCTAACATAAGCGCTGGCCCCAACAGTTCCAGGACTCCCTGCAATATTTCGAGCTTAAGAATGATCAGTTCCTGTGGGTCTGGCACAGTCGTGAACGTCGGGAACTCCAAATTGTCCAAGATCATACCTCGAATGACACTCAGGAATGGCGGACTCGGAATATGAATCGTCAAAATTCCTTCGATCTCCAATCCCGGAACCTTCAGCAACACTTCCACCCTCTGGAGCGGGACACTGTTGACCAATGTCATCGACCTCAACCTTCCCGTGCTCGGTAACCCTGGCATCAGTCACTTGATATGCCCACTCTGGTGAAGCGTACTTCCGACTTGGCACTCGAGTTCTCTTGGACCTTCTCACACCACCTTGAGGATTCTCCTCGTCACCTGATTCTTCTTCTGGCTCTTCCGAAACTGGTGCAAGGTCTGTGTCCGGAGCCAACCTCAGGTTTACCCGGTTCTGTCTTGCGGGCCAAACCCTCTCTGCTTCGGTAACACCTCCGGTCTTCTCTTCAATACCCGGTGCACTGACCTCCTCTTCTTCGGCAGAACTTGATTCTGTACTACCCACTGCACCTCTTGCTCCTTCGCCGGTTTCTGGGTCAGTACTTCTTTCACGCTCTTCCCCAATACGATTCAGTGCATCATCAGCCGCTTCAGCAACCCTTACAGCTTGACTGGCCCTCTCAGGAGGCTCTGTCGGCTCACTGGGATCTTTGTTCTCGAGAGGGGCTGTATCTCTCAAGGGTGCTGGAACTCTACGGGTATGAGAAGCATGCATCCAGTTCGGTAAACCTCCACACTTGACGGCTGTGTTCGTGACAAGAATCACTTGGAACGGGCCGCGCCACCTAGCATCCAAACAACTCTTCCTCACGTGCTTTCGGACTAGGACCCAATCGCCTGGGTCCAAGTCGTGGCACCGGTCACTCGCAGCTGGAACCGTTGCTGTCTGCACCTGCTGAGACACAGAACGGACCACGTCAGCAAGGCCTTTACAATAGTCCAGGATCATATCATCAGTGATATTTATCAGAGCAGTAGCAGGTATTGCAGGCAAACGCATCGCTCTTCCCATGAGGATTTCATGGGGTGACAACCCAGTCCTTCTATCAGGCACACTTCGGAGGCTCATAAGGACCAAAGGTAATGCATCAGGCCATTTCAGAGACGTAGACGAACACACTTTCGCCATCCGAGCCTTCAGAGTTCCATTCACCTGCTCCACTATCCCTGAAGCTTCTCGTCTATAGCTACAGTGTAACTTCTGATCTATATTCAAAGCAGCACAAAGCAACTTCATAACTTCGCTGTGGAAATGAGTTCCTCTGTCCGATTCAAAGGACGTCGGGAACCCGTACCTTGGAATGAGTTCTCTCAATAATAGTTTCGCTACTGTGAGTGTGTCACATCTGCGTGTAGGGTACGCCTCCACCCACCTGGAAAAGACACATACTATCACTAATATGTACCTCAACCCATTACACTTCGGCATTTCGACAAAATCCAACTGCATCCTATTGAAAGGTCCCCCTGACCTCCCTATGTGGCTCAACGTCACAGCAGTTTTTTTCCCTACATTCATCTGTTGACAAGTGACACACCTCTGGCACACAGTTTCAGCCACTGCACAAAACTTCGGATTGTACCAAGTCTGACGAAACACTCTCATCATGGCATCCCTACCCAGATGTACAGCACCATGTATCAACCTCGCCATGGGATTCAACAAACTTTCCGGCAACACCGCTCGTCCATCATTCGAAACCCATATATCCACATCTCCCTTCTCACATCCCGCTCGTATCCAACTGTCACGTTCCTGATCCGAGACCCCTTCCTGAAGCTGTTTCAGTTCCTCCCATGAGTCTGCCATTGCTAACATCTGACCGTACACCACCTCCTCCCCAGTTTCCTCGACGTGGGTCTCAGTGAAGTTGCATCCCTGTTCTGCGCAAAATCGAGCTACTTCATCAGCGTAGTTGTTTCCCAACGAGACGAAATCATTTCCCTTTGTGTGGGCAGCACATTTAACAACAGCAATTTCATCAGGACCTTGCAATGCTTTTAACAGTTTCCGTACATGTTCACCATTTCTTATAGGAGAACCTGAAGAGGTCACAAACCCTCTCTGGGACCATAGCTGTCCGAAGTCGTGAACCACACCAAACCCATACTGGCTGTCCGTGTAAATCGTTACACGGATCTTGTCGGCTGCCAAACAGGCACGAGTCAAGGCAATGAGCTCAGCCACCTGCGCGGAGTGTACTCCTTCTAAACAAGCGGCTTCAACCACACCCGTGATGGTGCATACAGCGAATGCTGCTCTCAATCGACCGACACTGTCTCTTAAACATGAACCGTCTACAAAGAAAATCTCATCTGACACTGGGAGCGGTTCATCGACAATGTCAGGTCTCGGTTTGGTGCATAGTTCAGTCACATCGAGACAATCATGGTCCTCACAATCTTCATTATCATCGATAATTGGAATAGGTAACAATGTAGCAGGATTTAAAACAGCACACCTCTTCAATGTCACATTATCGGCTGCAAGGATAACTTGCTCATAACGAGTCAGCCTATTATTCGTGAGGTGCTGCGTTTTAGTCCTAGTCATCAACAGTTCAACAGAATGTGGCACATGTACAGTAAGAGGATGACCCATCACAATGCTCTCACATCTCTCGATGCTGACACCCGTTGCCGCAACGGATCTGAGACATCCGGGCAACGCAGAAGCTACTGGATCTAAAGTAGCTGAGAAATAAGCAACTGGTCTACGGACACCTCCATGATTCTGGGTTAACACTGCTAATGCGCAACCTTCTCTTTCGCAGCAGAATAATGCAAATGCCTTGTTGTAATCCGGCATTCCCAACGCAGGAGCGCTACACAAGGCTTCTCTCAGCCTCAGAAATGATTTCAAACAGTCGTCGTCCCATGGTACCGGATCACTTACATCCTTTCGCGTCAGCCGCTGTAAAGGCTTCGCTTCAAAGGAAAAGTTTGGGATCCACTGGCGGCAATAGCCCACCATTCCCAAAAACATTCTAACTTCCCTCTGCGTCGAGGGAACTGGCATTCTCAGAATCGCATCAATGCGATCTGGAGACACTTTCCTTTTACCCTTTTCAATCCTGTGCCCCAAATACTGTACCTCAGGTAAACAGTATTGCAACTTGTTTGGAGACACCTTGTGACCATTCTCTCCCAGGAAATTCAACAAGGCGATGGTATCGACCCTGCAAGCGTCTTCTGTCTCCGACGCGACAAGCAGGTCGTCAATGTATTGCACCAAAACAGAGTTTTTCGGCAACACAAGACCTTCAAGATTCTTCTTTAAGAGCTGATTAAAAATTGACGGGCTCTCCGTATACCCCTGTGGGATACGACACCATGTTAATATCCGATTCTCTAGCCTAAATGCAAAAAGAAATCTACTCTCTTCATGTAGGGGAATCGAAAAGAATGCCTGACATAAGTCAATCACTGTGAACCATCCAGCTTCGCATGGGATCTGGAACAGTATCACAGATGGATTCGGTACCACTGGACAACATGGAACAACTATGTCGTTTATTTTCCGCAGGTCTTGCACTATCCTGAACTTCCCACTTGGTTTCTGCAATCCCATAATGGGTGAGTTACATGGACTGCCCATGATCTCCACCAGTATTCCCTGCCTAATCATAGACTCAATCACAGGTTTAATCCCTGCAACTGTTTCAGGCGATAGTTTATACTGAGGTGTTCTCGGGAATTCCGCGTTTGGCTTAACCTGTATCTTCACTGGTTCCACTCCCCTGACTAAGCCGATCTCCTCTCCGCTTAGATCCCACACATCGGTCGATACAGACTCCCTCAAATCCGGTGGAAGCTCCTCCACTGTCAAAGCCGGGTACATTTCCACGCACACCCGCTGATTTGCAACCTTAAAGGTCGCGTCATCATCCCTTGTCTGTACCTCTACTCCTTTCGGGGTACAGTAGATTGTGCAATTGAGCTTACACAATAAATCTCTTCCCAACAGACAAACAGGACTAGAATCGCACACCACGAACTGATGTCGATCCCTAAAGTTTCCTATCCTAACTGGAATCGGTTCCGTTAAGGGGCTCACTAGCCTCTTGTTCGCCACTCCAACCACTTGTATGCATTCCCCCGAAAGGGCTACCCCCGGAATTACTGCTGATCTTATAGTTGACCTGGTAGCCCCCGTATCTACCAAAAAGGTGGTAGGGTGTCCATCGAGTTCTGCTTCCACAAAGGGTCCTCTCTGACCTACCTCTAGAATAGCCCTAAGTATGCAATCATCATCCTGACCTAAACTTAGCTGCGCCAGCAAATCTGCATCCCTCTCCTCTCCCACTTCGAACATGGGCATCTGCAAATAAGTCCGAGCTCCCTGCTGTATGTTCTGCATCCTGGGTGGCTGGGGAACCTGCACCTGCGAGACGCCGGTCCCCCCTTGCATCATTCTCGGTACAGTCACCGTCTGTACCTGTTCTGCCCCAGGGACCTGACCCATTCCTCCCTCCATCTGCGGCTGATTATAGGGGTTCAAGGGACACTCGCGCCTCCAATGTCCCACCTGGTGACACTGGTGACAAGCTGTCGTCTTCTTCAAGATTGCTACATCTATGCCTGTCCTAGGGTCCACGGGCCTCGGCCTTCCCTGACCCTGCGCGTTCTGATTCCCTGTCTGATAGTTTCCCTGTCTCCGCACCACCGGACCCCCATTCGGCGGTCCCTGAGCAGCTTGCATCTGAATGAGCAATAGGTTGTCCTTCATCTTCTTGTGCTTGGACTCAATCTCATCCGTGCAGTACCTGGCGTACCGCAAGATCTCATCTACAGGCTTATTCTGCCAACAGATCAAATGCTGGTGTATCATAAGACTGACCTCGGGCTTCAAACCCAGCACGAACTTAGACACAAACTGTCCCATGTCCTTCGTTTCCAGCTCATCTAAACCACTGTACTGCTTAAAAGCCTTCAAAAGTCTCTCATAAAATTCATGTACTGTCTCCTTTGGCTCCTGCACTGTCCTGTCTATCTTCACCCAATCGATGTCCTGGGGTGAAACCTTCGATTTCAACCAGGTAATTACCTTATCGTACAGCCTCATTACCACGGGCGACGGACCATTTGTAACCATGTTCCTATCAGGCTCATAGTCCGGCCAATCAACAGCAATTTTACATGCGTTCCACAGATCTCCCGGAACCACGATATCGAATAAGGTGTTCAGATCTATCCACAACACCTTCGAAATTTTAACGAAACGCTCAACTTGCTTGTACCACTCTGCAGGCTTCTCCCTGAGCCTGGGAAAATCATTCGTAAATGATGCCAAATCCCCCCTGCTCCATGGTACATGCACATATCCTCCATTCGCCACCTCTCTCAAGGGAAGGATCTTTACCTCCTGCATATCTCCTTCAGAGCTCCCTCCTTTCGCTCCCCTAGAATTCTTTTTCCTAGCCCATTTCTCTTGCCATTTGTCAAGCATCAGCCATATTCTCATAGCTACAATCAGTTCCTTGGTATGTGACCTTAGACCAACAACTCTTTTTTCTTCCAATTCCCGCTCAGTACAATGCATCCTATGGTTCCCTTGTAATGCTCTAGTCTTGGACAGATCCACCCCATATTCTCTAGCCAAACCCGCCAGTTTCTCATGTGCCGCTCGTGCTTTACGAGTCACATCTTTTGCTACAAAAAGCAATTCATCTGGAGTATATGTCACTACTCTCTCAAGAGGTAGATTCCCATATATTATTTCATCCGCCTCTGCTTTAAGTCTTACTACATCTATCATTCCTGCCTTCAAGGCCCCTTTCAACACCTGACAACTTGCTCCACATCCCTCATCATACTCGCATTCTGGTTCCTGCTCTCTCCTTTCTTCTGGTGGTTCTATGGGAGCAGAATGGCTCGTAAAGGCAACTGGGGTTGTCCCCGCTTTGCCCATATTCCAGCTCATTTGCTTCTTTGGCGGTACCCATGACCCTAAATCTGATCTCGACTCCATCAGAGTCCTCGGCCTCACCGGTCTCTCGTCCTCTTCGCCCCTAGATGTGTCTGACACCGCTGCTAATGGTGTACTCCATTGTACAGGGCTTGGAGGTCGGGCCGTTGCCCCTTCCAACTCACTTTCCCCGCTTTCTCTCCTCGTTCTTTCTGCCACTCGTTCTGACCTCTCTCTTTCTTCTGATTCCGGACTGTATATCGACACAATCGGTCCAATGGTGACCGGTACCCTTAAGGCATCCGGTAACCTCATCTCTCTTTCAATCCTCCCACTGGCCTCAGACTGACCCTGTGAACTCGCAGTTTCAAACGAAACCAACCCTTCCACTCGGGTCTCAGGCTGGATTGTTACCCTCCTAGTTTCTCCCCTCTCACCCCACCAATCATCCGCTTCATCTGGATTATAAGGGGGTGGTCTCTCGTCTAGCAATCTTTGCAATACCCCATCATCAGAATCACTATCCTCTTCCTGTGCTTTCCCATGCCTTATCCCAGTCTCCTCCATTAGCGCGGGATACAGTTTCGCTTCCTCAATTGTCTGCACTCTCCATCTTTTCTCCGCTGCGTCCCACTTGGCATCCTGAAATGCCCTAATCGACTTCCTGATTCTCTCCTGACTTCTTCCCTTTTCCTTATCATGCGCTGCTCTAATCCACGCATGTAATGCTTCAAACTGTGCTGGTCTTGGCAAGGGTTTTAAGGACCCCATCACCGTCTTCAGTTGGTACAGCACTGCTAGTCTAAATGAGCCGTACCTCGGGAAAGCTAATTCCCCTTCACCTTGTGTAACCTTGTGCCAATTCTCGATCCAAACTATAGTATGTAACCCCACATTCTGTGCCATGTAATGTGCCGGGGTATCCTCGGGAGGGGCTTCTTCTCCCCCACGAACAACCACATGCTTATCGCCTCTACACAACTCTCGCAAAGCCCTAAGGCACTTCATGATGGGCAAATTCGATCTCGCGCTCTATTTACTTCTTGTTCTCGTATCCTCCAATAACAGCGCGACTCACACCAACCGGCCTATCACAGCGCGACACTCTCTGACGTCACCTTCCTTCGCTCGCAGCAGTTCCCTTCTCCAAAACTCGTTTCACGCTTACTCACGTCCCATTCACACACTGAAATAACCAATTAAGTTACTTCTCTGGCTGTCCGTCCACAGCCTCTGACTGTTCGTCCACAGTCTCTCGACTTTGTTGACCTCGATTGGCGCCCGTCTGCCCCCGTCCGGCCAGACAGATCGCCTCTGATAGGTTACTAACACTCCGATCTGCACACCACAACCCACGACCAGCGTTAAGTTGCCATACACACACGCATTCGCTCCCCCTATCTCGGTCCAGGTGATCGATGGTACCTCACGATCTCCTTTGGGTGGTCAACAAAATCTATCTCAGGTGTCTTCTACACCACAATTCCCGGGCTGCGCGCGCTCACAGCCTGATCTCACAATCACACGACATACACAACAACTCCGCAAGACATCACACAACAAATCAACACCGCAATCTACAACATCTCATTTTCATACTCACTACTGGAACTGCTGCTTTCGGCCGTGCTGCTACTCGCCGTCGATGCTCATCTGCTGCCGTCTGCTGCTCGCCATCTGATGATTCAGCATCACTTATCGTCTCTTGGGCCTCAAGGGTCACTTATCCTTATCTAATCTTCCCTCGCTATCAGAAAGAAACCATCCTCGTTTGCTACCAACTGCTCCGGCCCATTTTAGTATCTCGCAATTATCTACTGGAACCCACTCTGGTCAGATGAACCTTTTTACTTGCCCAATAGCGTGGAGGGAAAAACACAATTATCAAAATTACTGTCCTCAATTTGCCATAATCAAGGACTCGAGACTTAATCTCTTGGCTCTCTGGTTTTTATTATCAGCATAAAGATTTGCAGATACAAAGTCCTCAATATGAGGCACAACAAGTACATAGGCACTAACACAAAAGCTACTCTACGGAGAATCCGCATACGGCTAAAAATAACTAAAAGTACAATCTCTAAAAGCATGAGGTAGAACACCACCAAGCAAATGTCGATACTAGGGACACTGAACCATACCATCTCTGTCCCTACTCTGCACTAGATGACATCCCTACTTAGCAATCCCTTGAGACCCTCATCGAATAAAAGGTGTCAGAGTGAAACTTCATAAGAAGACTTCACTTAGAGAGCTTGGTCTAAGTTGCCCCCTCTATCCCTTCGCCTAGCCTTCCTCTGCTCTGGGCTGCTCTGATCTGCCTCCACCCTCGGGGCGCTGTCCCTAATACAGAACCCCAAATCCCAGAACACGCCCTCTGCGCCTCCTCTTCTGCGGGGTCGACTTTCAGAAATTTTCCACAGAACGCTGTCCAGTTCCATCGTCCATCGCTTGGCCTTGAGTCCCAGACGCCATCCACACTAGGAGTTACGATTGGCACATTCCAATACACTCCCATGTCTGGCTTTTACTACATAAGTCAATTTGTGAACAAAGAGCTTCTCTACTAACGAGCAACTGTCCTTGCACCTGGGGTGAGATCATGCAAAGCAGACATTCTTCACATCTTTTAAGTTGCAATTTACTACAGCCTAAAACCTCTACTGGAATAAATCCTTTTTGGCCTATTGCCCTTGGCTAACATAAGAAAATACCAGGCCTTTCGCCTCAACGATATATTGCGAATTCTGGCCACTACTTCGGTTACACAAGCAGGTTTAAATCACAGTATTGACATTTACGTCTTTCTTTCATGTGTGGTCAAACTAAACAGTCTACAGACACGAATTCTAATCTACACGTTTTAACATCACATTGTTCAAAAAGGACTAAGCTCTATGCATGGCTTCAATATATACATAAGATGCTTGTACATAGCTAACACTTCTATTAAAATCGACATAGATTATACAATTCGTAATACATTGCACATAAAATACCTGAGCACACATTTGATTATATGCGGGTGCCAACTAACAGTGAATATAACGCACCCCTACAATTTTCAAACTTTTAAGCGCTACATCATCCCCCTTCATCTGGAGTTACCTGTGCTTGCGTAGATCATACATTTCTGTCACACAAAAAATCTTACAAATTGAGTTCATGCCGGACACGCACCATTTCTGATCTGTCAGTGCATCCGTTTTTAACGGGGATGTTTGGGTACTGTCGGACAGCACTTGGCCTTTCTATTTCCGGTCTGAAAACTGGCATCTAATCTCAGCTCACGTGTTTGGCTGTAGCTTTGTTTACACACGTCCTGGTGAGTGAGTGTGGCGTCTCACTGCCGTTCCTCTTGGAGTTCATATTCTGCCTCTGCTCACTGATGTCTATCCCGGGCTGCCTGGTGTTTTCCATGTGCAGCAACTCATGCTAGACGGATGACCCACCCCTGGCGTCTGATCATTACATTCCCAAGACGAGGCTTCAACGGCGAGGTGTGGCACACATTCACAACACCGTGTGCCGTGAGTAACAAGCAGCCCTGTGTGTACCATGTCTCATAACTCTCAGGGCAAAACCCCCGTGCGCACACCCCAGGCCTATGGCCAAACGTGTAAATCCCTACTTAGAGAACACTGCACCTCCCACGCCCTGAGTTCAGCAAAATGCAATCGAAAGAGGTACAAGAATACACAAAAAACTGTCCAGTTGTTTCTACAGGGAGGACACAGCAAAAAGTATGAGGGAGCTGCTTTGTCTCACAAAAATATACATTTCTGCATGACTAATTATGCTTACAAGCACTATAAAATCTGCATCATGTTCACTGGTTTTAACTTTTTTAAGCTAGATGGACGCAATCTAGGGAACTGGTGTCACTCCCCATTTAAAAAACATGTACCCTCCCAACAGAAAAGGCGTGCATGGGTATAACAAAGGTGCATTTTTATTTAAACTATTTCCATTGTAACCACTGCAGCGGGCCGTCGGGGGTTTGAGGTGTTTGCAGCCGTCGAACAATGCCCCCGCTGTTCCCCTTTCTGGTTACTGTACTTAGCCGTTAAAGAAAAATGTCTGCTCGTAGTCACGAAGGCTGCAGGAAGGACTGCCTGCTGCTCTTAAAAGCTTTTGAAGTCGACAGCAGCCAGAAGTATGTGATCCCTTAATTATCTCATTATCAGGCCCATAGTTTCAGTATTTGGAGGGCCGCATCAGTCTAGGTCCCTCCCAGCCCAGCCTTTCAGAAGCACTTCCCTCCCCGGGCTGTCGGGGCTGCGAGCAGCCCTAATTCCAGCCTACCGGAGCATCGAGAGTGGGTCAGCCTGCACCCAGTACAAGACTACTCTATTAAAGCGTGTATACAACTTGCCTGCATGCACGTTAGTCCGGTAAAAGGTGCATTTTCAGGGGCCTTCTTGCTTACCATGCATACAAAAAGGTATGCAGCCGTGTCCGCCGACTCTGGTGAGCTGGAAAATCACTGTACATATGTAAAATATTCGCCGAGGGATGAGTCCCTGAGCAAACAACATGGTCGCTGGGGCGCGCTGCTGCGCACCAGAGCCCGCGTCCGAAAGATCCCACAGTGTGCATAACATAGTGCTGCTTACTGACTAAATGAAGGAACAGTATAACACTGCAAGGAAACGATCCAGTCCGGGTGGGCGGGGCCAAAAGGAGACAGGGCAGTAACAAAGAAGCCTCATTTTCAATGGGAAGCCAACGTTTAGCATAAATGATGATGCAAGCCAATAGGAATGATGGGTGGGGCTTCAAGTCCCCTTCTGAAATCTACTCGATTACAAAAAGCCATGCAGAGCGAGCAGCGCATGTGCGCTGCAACGCAGGTCTGCGAGACCTAAAAATTGTATCTCTTGTAATGAAAACCTGTTCTACTGTAAAGTGTTCGACCACCGTAAATAAATAAATAAAGACCATAACAACTCTTGCCACGCCGCTGCAAACAGCTCCTTGCCATTACATTAGTCAATCGACGTAGATTCATTAGACGCTCATGTCACTTCATCTCTTTATTCTAAACAGCACTTCCTCCAGACTACACTACAGCAGCCTGCTAACCCTCCTCCCAGTCATCTGCTTCAACTAGCTGTCCATGCACTGGTATATTTGTTAAAAACAAAAACAAAAAAATCATAAGCCACCACATGTTTGCCTCAACACATATTGGGCCACATACTTAAATAAATATATGCGTAGCTTCATGGTTGCCATGGATATCTATACTGACTATTTATCTTCACAACAATGTGATGAAAGGTCTGTTTTTTAGTGAAAACTCTCGCAATCAAATGGCCGGAAATACCAGATTCCCTACCTGCAAGTAAATGACGCTCTTGCCACGGGGCTGCTTGTGAGTTGTACTGGGGCTGCGTGTATACCTACGTCAAGGCAGCAGTAATAACACCGAGGAGCCAATGCCTAGTCACGTACTCAACCTCAGGGGTATTTGGGTCCTTGTGAAGACATGCTCTCGCTATGGGTATCTGGATGCAAGCCAGGTAAGCCAGGTAAGCAGATAGTCACTGGTTCTTCAGATCGTCGCTGGTGTTTCTTGTCTGCTGGTGTGGCAACGGTGTAGGACTCCAGACCAATTGTCCGATACTACAAGGGTGGTGGTGTTGACACACGACATGGGATGGCATCAGAGGGTAGCCAGCTGCGTGATACACCTGGACAACAGGTGGTAGCGACTTGCCAGGATGGTTGAAGGTCTTCTTTCTTGAGTTGTCAACCACCGAGAGTGATGGTGGCCAGGTGTTTCATTTTCCTTTGGGCAGGCATCTGCATCCTTGTGCCTCAATCGTTTTGGGTTGCTGAGCCATCAGTGACTGTGTCTGGATAGACACGCTGAGAAATGTGAGACAAAGACTCTGTTCACACATGCTTGCAGATTACTCTCGGGTCCCCTGCCGTGCGGTCACCTGGTCGTTCTCGTGTCACCCTGGTAGCTTGCAGATGCATTACAAAACTACTGGATTTTAGGAAGGTGTTGAAAACATGGTTGTTCACGGTCTAATGACTAGTTGCATCCCCTCCGCGCTCAGGCCACTGCAGGACATCAAATACAGCGCCAGGACACTTTCGGGTAGCAGTTGCGCTCTATAAATGTCAATAACATTAACATACTTGTGTGTCTGGGTGCGCTCCATCAGCAGCTCGAGTCTTCTCGAGCATGCCTTTCAGGCCTGGCCTCTCACGATTTTCCCTCCTGAACTTGGTCAGTCATCAGGTTCCTAGTGTAGACCAGCAGGTCTCACTATCATCTCTTCTTCTGCGTGCAGTGGCATGCATCATTCTCAGAAGAGGCCAATGCAGGCAAGACTTTTAGCCACTTGAGTCTATTCTTCCAGGTGCAGTGGCATGCACCTTCCCCAAGGTCTGCCAACAAAACCACGCAGTGACCAACTGTTTCGGTAGTTTGGCCACAGGCCTCGTGTCGGCTCTGGCTCAGTGAGAATCACAGCTGTTGCTGATCTGGTTCTCCTCTTCCTCTTGAATGCTGGGTGGTGTCTGGCCACATGTCTCAGGTTCTTTCTTCAGGACCTTCTTGAAGCTTCTACTCTAGATGTTCACTCTTCTAGCAATTGCTTCCATGGGCAGTAGGGAGCTGTGGTGGTGGCAGCTTGCCACTCGCGGTTTGCAACTCTCCTCTTGCCTATATTGGGCCAGTGGTGACTCAGGCTTAAGGCAGTGTGGGGGAGGACACTCTCTGTACAGTCTTTGGCCCACTGTGGGGCAGTGCTGGTGCTGGTGCAGTTAGGGTGAGCACGATCTCAATCCTGCTTTTGGGCCACACGGAGACCCTTCTCTGAGATCTACTTCTCTGGTATCCCCTTAACCTCCCTTCCGCTTCCTCTTCGCTCAAGGGTGCAGTGCTTACACCTCGATGTTGCGCCGTCGCGGCACTGGTTCCTGCCTAAGGTTGTGCGTGGTTGGTCACTTCTGTGTGACATTCTCCTTGATGGGCCAATTGTAGCTATGAGGTGCTGGTCAGCCAGCTGATGATGTCCCTTCCATTTAGCATTGCTTCTTCCTTTTGGAGAGCTCTCACTCCCCCAGGCGGCTGCCCGTGCTGTTCGATTTCTGGGTGCAGCCCTCTGTGCACCTCTGACTTCATGCTCTCAGTCCTTCGTCCTTGAGTTTGCTTTGTTCACCCTAAGTTGTCAGGGTATGCCCAGACGTGGGTCCCTTGCTCACTTTGCCACTGGATTCAAGCTAGCTTGGCTGATGAGGGCAGTTAGCCCGAAAACGGTCCCAGGAAGCTTGTTTCCGGTCCAGGGAAGACATGGCTTGGCAGTTCGGGCTGGACTGTTCCCATGAGGCACAGGGTCAAGACTGATTTGCATATAGCTGTGTCTGAACTGGGGTGGCGAAGTGAGCTAAAGAACGATGATGGATTCAGCCCAGATCTGTGACTGGAGGTGAGCGTCTGAAACGTTTCAGTGCTCCATCCATCATCTCCTTGTGTTTGCTTTGTTTGCCCTAAGTTGGCAGGGTGTGCCCAGACGTCGGTCCCTTGCTCACTTTGCCACTGGATTCAAGCTAGCCTGGCTGATGCGGGCTGTTAGCCCAAAAGCGGTTCCAAGATGCTTGTTTCCGGTCCAGGGAAGACATGGCAGTTCGGGCTGGACTGTTCCCATGACGCACAGGGTCAAGACTGATTTGCATATAGCTGTGTCTGAACTGGGGTGGCGAAGTGAGCTAAAGAACGATGATAGATTCAACCCAGATCTGTGACTGGGGGTGAGTGTCTTGAAAGTTTCAGCGCTCCGTCCATCATCTCCTTGTGTTTGCTTTATTGCCTACCTGGGGGGCACAGTATATTTCCACGGTGCTCTGCAGATAGCGCTGTCTGTCTCACACGTCATTCAGCAGGCGGACGGCACAGCAAGATGTTGGAGACAGACAGTCTCCGTTTTGTTCTCCTTCTGGCAAGGCCATGGTTCGCCCTCTTGTTGGTGCGAGCTGCCCACTTCCACAGGCTAGCAGCAGCAGCCGTACTTGGGGACCTATCCCCTCCTCCATCACGGGTAGTGGCCACAGGCAGCATGGTGTGCAGGGTCTAGAACCATTGTTGCCACTGTAAAGTCGTGGGCTCTAGGCCCACATACTTTGAAATAATGGACACCGATACAGTAGTATAGTTACTTGTAACTGGCCCTGAGCACGTGTGCTTGGGCTCTTTTATTAGCAGGGTCACCTGATCAATGACGCCAGCGTTGGATGGGTGTGGGGTGGATGTATGGACAGCTCTCATAGGAGTGACTGGTAAACCAGCACCTGCTGAGACACTAGAATGTGATTACTTCTGCTGAGTTCTCCGACTGCGATGCGTGATCTTTGCTGACACACTGCTTTAATTAGCTGTTGCGAGATTCAATCGCTCTACACACAGCCTATCAGCCTACTCCATGGAAATTGAAAGACTAGCATGTACAGTTGAGATAACCTGTTGTTTCTACTTCAGATACCCCTCCTTCATTTTAAGGGTTTTCTTCCCTCTTATTGTTGGTCCTGAGGAAGGTGGTTCTCCACCGAAACGCGCGTAGGCCAAGCCCCTAACCACTACCATCATTATAGAGGAGAGGTCCAAGGAGATTCAGCACCATCAGAAAACAACCATTAAAGTGCTTGTTTTTCTCCATTTGATTTTGTTGGACCTTGTACAGCTTCTGAATGTTTTTGTTATTTTAAGAGTATGAGGATGACTGATGTATGTTTGGAATAGAGTATGATGAGAATATTTTTGTGGTTTAATTGGTGGGGGTACTTACATTTATGAATAAGATTTCTGTTTTAGGTGGTCCAATTATAATATATGTCTATTGTATATAAAGTACTTGATGTTATTATTAAAGAAGAATTCAAAAATTGAAAAAATAGAAAAAAAATGACTGTAAAAATTATTTTGTATCTTATGTGTCTTTAACTATAGATTCTTTGTTGGCAGGATAGAACCTGTATAGGTCTCTGTTAAAAGCAATATAGGTCCTGATAGAGGTTTTGACTGTTTTTTTTCTGAGACACTAGAATGTGTCCAGCAGGACACTACAGAGCTGACAGCCCAGCCCACTGTTATCTGGCATAGGCAGGAAGAAGCGGGCGGCCATATGTGTAGTTTTTTAAAATAGTAAGGAAGTAGCTTTTCAGCATTCGGCCCAGGAGCAGATGAGCTCCAAATGTAAGGACTGGGACAAGGAAGGTGGGCGAGGAGGTAATATGTGATTGCAAGAACTCTAAGAGGAAGATGTGCAGGGCTAGACTGGCATGTTATATTATCAGGCATTTCCCAGGTGGGCTGGAGTCAGAGTCGTTTTTCAAAGCTGAGGGTCACTGCTGTTGTCTGTGTCTTCCTCCACTCACAGACATTTTTTGCAGAAGGCAGGGGTGGCCTTCAGAAAAAAAAGAGAGAGAATGGATGTATGGAAAGGAAAGAGAAATAGAGTGAAAAGCTTGAGGGAGCAGGACAGTTTTGTGCATTTATGCAAGGGCTTCTTTTGTTCCTCAGTTTGGTCCTGAGGATGAATAATATCTAAGATGCTTATGCTTCCTTTGCAGGAGCAGGGAATTTCCTCAAGCAGAGGATACAGTGATGAGAGCACTCAGATAAGTCAGAGCTCCACAAGCAACAAAAGAGGTGGGAATACCTTCATGTTTGTCAGGTGTGCTTTGGTAACCATGGTTTCTGAGGTAACGAAGGCAATGGCAAGAACAGGAAGCCTGAAATAAATATTTGTATTTATTTTTTGCAAGCATTTGAAAAAGCCATTAAAAGAATAAAAACAATAACATTATTAATTCTGCCCTAAGAGGTGGAATACCCAAGTTTGAAAACAAAAAGTACCAATAAATGACCCATTGCAAAAATTAATGTAAAATCTCATGAATTAAAGCAGAAATAAAAACACTGAAATTGACTATTTTTTAGGCAGAGGTGCAATGGAGCACAATATAAAACGCCTCACTCACAGGGAAGAGAGCCAATTGTTGAATTGGGCTGTGCCACTGGCCCATGTTTTATGCTGTGACGGGCAGAAGCAAAATGTGGATAACACTCGAACAAAGCACTTAATGAAGAGGGTTGACCGAAAGCCCCTGCACACATACGTTTGCATTGTTATATTTATATAGCCAGGGCTGGCTTCAGCGCTGTGGCACCCAGTCCAACAATCAGTTTCAGTGCCCCCTCCCTACCACGACCTCCTCCTCGGATTTCCTGACTACGACAGGCAAAAGGACCCCTCATCTCTCCATAGCCCCTCTCCTACATACTTTTCATATGTTTTAAAGCGCTGGTAAAAGCCGGCTTCACTAATAAGAATGCATATCTACTCAAACGAACCCTTGTGGGCAACATAAGGAATAGATAATGATAGACTGGGGGAAAAACAGAACGCCCTAACTATTTTATGCACTTTGCATGCAGCTCTTTGATGACAATTCATAACACTCACTGTTCTGTATTAAGGATGTAGCTTACGGACTGCGGTAACACAAGGACCTCTGTGACAAAGGCAGTCATCCACTCAGCTATCCATACAAAATACAGATTTGTGATCTGCACAGTACGAGTTCTTTGCCGCAGGCATATTAATCCTCTGCGCTACTCTATGCCACTAGACAAAGCTCTAATCTTTTTCTCTAACAGGAACATCAATTGCAAGATTTATCTTGACATTTTTATTGCTGCCTGAAAGCTGGATGCACAAGGAACTCTGCAACAGGTGTTTTAAATCGTAAGTTTTTGCTAAGCACAGCACCCCCCCTGAGGTCAGCGCTCCCCTCCGCAGGTCAGTGGCCAGTACGGCCGCACCAGTTGAACTGCCCTAAAGCCGGCCCTGTATATAGCACTTTCTAGGTCTGGCCTAAAAACAGCTTTAGCTTTCTCGCCAGTCTCCTACCTACCTACCTACCTAAACCCATACCCCACGTATATACATATTTTAGACCAGCTCTCAGAAGTGCTACAAGAGCTATGTTTACTTTCTGTATTTTCCACACTTTGCCTTTCCCTTAGCTTCTTGGCAGCAACAAAAAGGCTTCAGTCTTATAACACCACATCAGTGACAATAGTGAGCTTCCAACTAAAACGAGTTTTACTTCACGAGGCTTTGCTGCCATCTGCTGGAAGTTAAACCGTATATGTTGGATCTGTGCATTTCAGCAGCAATGTGTATGTAGCACAGCTGTTTTGTCATTAGCGTGGTTTTCACGGTGTAGTAATGCAAAAAAGATGGGAAGCCTCCTCATTTCCTATTGAAGCTGCAACAATTAACCGCCTCAATAAATTAATCATAAATGGAACATACCAGGTATACATTTGCCTTCTTCTTAATTTGTATACATTGAATGTGAAATACCTTGTGTACTGTTCACAGTATAGCCCACACAACACGAGCACCTTTACTGCAGAAGCAACAACGGAAATGCCAAATGACACCTTGATTTTGAGACATAATTGCATAAGCAAACTTTATTATTTACACTATTTTGGTTACCTTTAAGCATGCAAAGATGTATATAAAATATGAATGTCCTTTACCAGCAACATCTGAAGGAAGAATTTAGAAATGAAAATAAGGGGATGAAGATATTTTTTAATAAATGAAGCAAATGTGTGTCTTCTGTATCTAAGAATGAATTTGAATTTGCATTTTTATGCTTTCGTAATTGAGCATCTCCCAATGAGTTTGGAAATGTAGCAGCAAAGTATCATGTGGCGTTAACAATGAACTCTTCTGCAGATTGCTTCCACCACTGAAAACTATCGTCCCATCTCTTTGCTGCCGTGGGCTGCTAAAGTCATCGAAGCCCACGTGAATGGGATCCTGGCTGACCATCTCGATAAAGCTAACATCTTGGATCCCACGCAAAATGGTTTTCGTAAAGCCCACAGCACGGAGACTGCCTTGTTATACATGGTTGAACATCTGCGCTCCGTGCTGGACACCGGACAAACAGCGGCACTCTTGCTGTTAGACCTGAGTGCCGCCTTTGATACGGTGTCACACGATATCCTGTTGCGGCGCTTAGAGGAAGCTGGGGTTAGGGGGTCGGCATTAGGCTGGTTCCGCTCCTTCCTTTCCAACAGATCCTTTCAGGTTGCGATACCTCCCGGTAAATCCACCTCTAACCCGCTCACCCTGGGGGTCCCACAGGGTTCATCTCTGAGCCCCACTCTCTTCAATCTTTACGTGAGGCCGCTGGCTGCGGTAGTCAAAGGCTGGGGCCTGACAATGGTGTCCTATGCTGATGACACGCAGCTGGCGGTCACACTAAGTGGGGACTCAGCTTTGGACGCCCTCAATTTTTGTGAGGGGTTGCGCTCGGTGGCCAATTGGATGAACCAGAATTGTCTCCAATTGAACACAAAGAAGACAGAGGTGATGGTATTTGGGAAGCAACCTGGTTGTTGGAATGACAGCTGGTGGCCCCCCGAGTTAGGAATGATCCCCTCTCCTGCTATGGAGTTAAAAAACCTCGGGGTCTGGCTGGACCCGTCACTTAGTTTTATTTGCCATACTAAGAAGGTGGCTGCGTCTTGCTTTGGCATTATTAGGAGCATTAGGCCGGTGCTTAAATTTTTTTATGCCAGCACTAGACAGCTCGTGGTCCAGGCATCGGTACTATCCAGGATAGACTATGCCAGTGCTCTGCTTGCAGGCACGAACAAGGCTGAACTCTTGCGGTTACAACGAGTGCAGAACGCCGCCGCAAGAGCGATAGTTGGGCTGCCCAAACGTTGCTCAGTGTCCGGAACACTGCAAACACTCCATTGGTTGCCTGTTGTGCGGCGGATCGAGTTTAAGGTGCTTTGCCTGGCCTTTAAAATCTTGAAAGGCCTGGCTCCACCTATTCTCATGAATCTCCTGACTCGATACATCCCCGCTCGCTCTTTGAGATCGATGGGCCAGAATTTAGCTGTTGTTCCCCGTTTTCGGTTGAGCAGGACTGGAGGCCGCTCCTTTCGAGTAGTAGCCGCCAAGCTCTGGAACTCCCTCCCTAATGACATCCGTGCTTTGGAAGACTTAACCAGGTTCCGACGTGTCATCAAAACGCTCCTTTTTAATAACATTAACTGACTTGGCTGCATTTTGTGATGTTGTGTTCACCTTTCTTGGCGCCAGGACGCCCCTTTGCTGGGGCAGCTGTGTGCGGTACAAAAACCATTAACATAACATAACATAACACTGAGAGGTACAGGGGAATGAAACTGAGGAAGTCATATAACCTTGCCAAATTTAGAGTTGGGTGGTAAAGTATGATCCTTTAATTTCTGGAAGAAGTTCCAAATCCGGAGGGGAATCCGCCAGTAGAATTATTCCACTATGTACATGTTAAAATGAATGAATGGGCGCATGCATGGTCTTATATTAATGAATGATGATTTATTCTTCAGATCCAAATCGTTAGTTACAGGTTATAAGGAGATGTTCTGTTCCTTCTTAATGCCCCACCAGGAGCAGCGTCCTCCCTGCTCAGCCCCTTCTCACCAACTGATCCCACTAGAATCCAAACCACCCTCAACATTCTATCATACCTCATCAAAGGCTGAGCAGGCAGGCAGAGAACCAGAGTAGGGAGAGTGTATAGAGAATAAGCACATTACAACACATCTCCCCCCTTATAATATTTGAAAACAATCAACATGTGTTATGATGATACAACACTCACTGAGCATAGAAGGATGCATTAATAACAACTAATTAAACATCACCCCCCCAGCGATAATGATCATATACAGTAAAATGCATGAAGATAATATAACACACATTTAGTAGAAAAGGAAGATGAATAACCAAAACATTAAACACCATCCTTCCCCTGATAATGATCAACAACAAAATTGCAAAGCTAGCACGAAAACTCACACTACAACTATGGGTACAAGACACTACACCCCACAACGTACCCATTGTGCCTCATAAAAAAAACACAAGACTGCGGCAGAACAGGGATCTACAACCCTAAACTGCACAACTAAGACAAAACAGATCTACCCCTAAGACAGATCTAAGACTAAATCCCTTAACCCTAACCAAACATAGGGTACCATTTAACCCAAAATACTTTATGGGTAACTATAACTGGCAAATCAGGGTATCCCTTAACCCTAAAACACTCTAGCGATAACTATGAGTAACCATAACTCATGACAAATCAGGGTATCCCTTAACCCTAAAACACACTCTCAATAAACACTATGGGAAATTTATAACCCAAGTCAAATTTAGGGTATCCCTTCACCCAAAAACACACTCGCAAAACACTATGGGTATTTATAACCCATGACAAATTTAGGGTATCCTTTAACCCCCAGCCACACCCTCACGTGGGTGACTCAAGACCATTTAGGGTATCCTTTAACCCTATACAAACACAAGGTAACATTGACCCCAAAACAATTCAGGGCAACTTAGAAACCCAAAACAAATACAGGGTAACGTGAAACCCAAAACACACTCAAAATATACTGGCCAAAATGAAATTCCAAAAGTCTACAAGAAATTCGCAGAATCTTGCACACACACCGGCACTGCAAAGAACAGACACCAATTAATACCCAACACATCCCAAGAAACAAAATCCACCCCTTAAAACAAAACAACCAATCAGAAACGCAATGACAAAATGAAGAAAAGGAAAGTCTCTGACTCCGGTGAGCGATCTCTCACCCGAGATTCTCACCAAAGGGTCCACTCAGCTGATAACATCCAAAGCGGTGAACACAACCAGGTTAGCGTCCCAAAAAAAAAAACTACAAAATTTGCCAATGTTATATGCAGCTTCGAATTAAAATAATGTCTGCCCAAACTCTACAAACCTCACAGGCCCTCCGAAGAGTTCACCAGCGCTGTTAACAAAACCAGGCCTGCGACGAACTGTTGAACATATGCTGGCAGCAAACATTTCCATTTTGGCAAACGTGTATTAACGTGGCTGGCAACGTGTGCTGAGATAACAGTAACTAAAAAGGTCTAAAACGCCAGCCCTAAAATGGCGGCATGCAGCGCACGCTGCACCGGGTGGCTCACGGCACGTTGGTGCTGTGAGCACTGTAGAAGCAGCAAAACTCCGCATCACGTCAGAATGGCCACGAAGCTTCTCATCAGGTGAGTGCACTACTCGCGCTCATGCAAAACTTCAAATGTTCAGCGTGACGGTTGAACTGCCTACAGAAGCGTGTGGCAAAAAAACCCCACAAAAACTAGGATTAGTAACAAAATGCCTCACCACACGTGTACTGTGCCGGTACACAAACAGGGAAGAAAAAAAAAATAATTCAGGGACTGCTCAAACTCTCCAAAAGCCAGTACACGCAAGACACATCCCAGGCGTTGGACCATGACCAAACGAGCCATAAGTTGTTGCTTCAACACTTCCCCCTGCACTCTACGACTCAGTCCGAAGGTGCCGGTATCCATGACACGCTTGTAAACTCCTCACGCGATGTTCCTCCCAAAGAAACGAAAGGCTCCTCCAACAAAGACTGCGGCGCTAATCCCAGATGTCAGTCTAAATGTCTTATAATATTATTTCTTAAAGTCTCTGGGGAAACTTGACAGCACTTCCCCTCTGAGGCTCTGGGAAAACTTGCGAGTGACACATTCTTGTTGGTCCTCAGGGAAACTCCTCTTGATGGAGACACACTCCCAAAACAGCAGGAATTGGCAGGCCCAGGCCAAGGCTGACCGTTCCCTTTTTTTGCAGAATTGTCCTTTGGGGAAACACTCACCCAAGTCCATCATCTGGCACATCCACGATAGGGCTGACCGGTCTTATGGTCACTGGTGGGGCTTGTGGAGTGCAAGATTACTTCTTTTTTTTCCTTTAATGCGCTTCTTCAGTTCCCAAATTCATCTAGGGTAGGCTCTTTAGTTACACAAGTCCAAAGTCCTTTGAAGGTACACGCAGGTTCTTTAACTCGTCGCCAGTGTTAAAATGAATGAATGGGCGCATGCATGGTCTTATATTAATGAATGATGATTTATTCTTCAGATCCAAATCATTAGTTACAGGTTATAAGGAGATGTTCTGTTCCTTCTTAATGCCCCACCAGGAGCAGCGTCCTCCCTGCTCAGCCCCTTCTCACCAACTGATCCCACTAGAATCCAAACCACCCTCAACATTCTATCATACCTCATCAAAGGCTGAGCAGGCAGGCAGAGAACCAGAGTAGGGAGAGAGTATAGATAATAAGCACATTACAACAGTACACAGAATAGTGGAGGAAATTCCAGCCTTGGATGTTCTTTCTTCACCAAGACACCACAGGGATATTGTAATGGAACAATTTCCACAGTGGATTATTCCTTTCAGCAGTGCCGGATTCAATACTGTGGAGGTCCCTAGGCAGCTGAAATGTCAGGCCCCCTCTCACAAAGTATCTCCTAATGCCCAATGCACCTGATTCTTTTACAAAATGCCTGAAAATGAGCTTTTAAGAGGCAAACTGTTTATGACTCTGATGTTTCTGGTTTATTTACTTTAAGTTGTTCATGGGTACATTACATTAATGCCGTTTTTTCTCTATAGAGTCTTTAATGCAAAGTTTTCGATTCTTTGAGTTGATTCATTTTTTCCTATATTTTGGAAACAATATTTAAGAACGCTTGATTGTAATTGTCTTTCAAGAGCAAATCAATATTATTTTGATCCGTTGTCGCGGGACCCTAAAAGGAGTGGGGCCCATAGGCAGGTGCCTACTTTGCCTATGTGGTAATTCGGAACTGCCCTACGGTCAGCACTTCCTCCAGAAATCGTGGAATGTTCCATTACCACTGAGGCCCTAGGTAACTGATAAGAAATGTGCCATTAGTACCCTTTTAGGGGCAACTAGGAGGATTTCCTCAAGGAACATACAAGGAAAGAGATACAAGTCCAGTGCTATTTGTTTCTGCCTGAGAAATACACAAAAGACAGAGCAGGACTGGAGGCTTTGGAAGACTTTGCCTGGTTAACACAAAGACACAGAGGATCAAGCACAGACAGTTCCAAGTAAGGAAGTAAGGGCCAGTAGAGGGAGCATAGCACCTCCAGGTTGCTATAAAGGGGCAGCAAACTACCAAGATGGTGCCTGGCAACTTTCTGCTTGTTATGTCTCCCGCTTTCACTTAGTTCGTCACTGGATTGTGTTCCTTCCCCTTTTGTTGTTTCCACTGGTCTTGTTGTCCTATTTTCCTCTCTTACTGCTTATTACTCTTATTGCTTTCCCAGTCCTGAGGCGTAAAGCCGGGAGCTGGACGTACGAGGACCTTGCTGAAATTGCTTTTTAAAATCACAACTGCTTTTAATTCTTGTAACATTGTGTGGTGTCACTTACTCTTTCTCTGTGTTTGCAAAGCGCCACTACCTGACATCTTCTGCAGCGCACAGACGATCTTGTCTCTGCTCGCGCTTGGCATTTCTCGAGCGGCCGCCATCAGCACAGGCGTGCGCGCTGACAACGCCCTCTAAAGGCCACGCCCCCTACTGTTATACAAATGTGCATGCACAGGAAGCGCAGCGGACGAGCGCAGCGGGAGCGCCTAAGGCAAGCCCGTCTGCGCCCGTCCGCGACTGTCCGGGGCTAGGGGCGCGTCACTCTGCCCCGCTCACCACCTATACCCCGGACCAACTACACAAGCTCCAGGGAACCTGGCCCATCGCCACCTCCACCTGTTCCCGCATCCTCTCTCTCGGTCTTTCTCCTGCCGCTCCCTCTCACATCCCCCTTCCCACAGTTGACCCCTCTCTCTCGTCCAGTAGCATCACCCCTCCCACTACCCCTAAATCCCTCACGGTGTTCTATCTCAACACTCGGTCAGCAGTCGCCCATGCACACGAACTCTCAGTCCTGCTGGATCTTCAAGCCCCTGATCTTCTTTTCCTAACGGAGACCTGGTTCAGCGACGACTCCCTCCCCGCCCTATTAGCCACCTTACCGGCCTCCTACTACGCCCTTCGGGCTGATCGCCCTCCCGGCAGAGCTGGAGGCGGCGTGGCGGTCATCGCACGCACCGATCTCCCCTTTCAAATTCTATCCCTGCCTGATATCGCGACCACCGAATACTTGGTTATTCGCACTACCTCCATTACTCCCCCTCTGACCTGTTTTCTCACCTACCGTCCTCCTCAATCCCCTTTACAGTTCCTTTCTGACTTCTTGGTAGTCCTGGCTACCATTACAGTTAATAACTCTTCTATCCTACTCCTAGGCGACTTCAACTTCTGGCCTTCCGACCCAGCTGAATGTTCGTCCTCCAAGGAATTCTCTGAAACCCTCCAATCCCTCAACTTCACCCCCCATGTCCACTCCCCCACCCACATCAAGGGTCACACGCTTGACCAGATCTGGTCCCTAAACTGTCCCGTGGAATCCCTCTCTATTTCGCCTTGCACTTGGTCCGACCACCACCTTATCTCTTTTTCCCTACCCATTCACCCCCCAGCCAAACCCCCTCGCCCCAAAAACATCTGGGTTCGAGCATGGGGCCGTGTCTTCATCCATAAAATTTCTACTATTAAAGCTAACAGCCCGCCCCTTCTCCCTCCTTTGTTGACCCCCAATGCCCCCCTCCCAAGGGACAACTCACTGCCCTCCCCCCCATATCTAAGGAAGCCCTGTCTTCCTTGGTACCTTTGGTTAAATCTGGCTCTCCACTCGACCCCTGTCCTGCTCACATTCTCCGTCACATCTTTGTTTCCTGCCCGGATCCTCCCCTTCACCTCCTCAACAGTTCTCTGGCTAAAGGTGTGGTTCCTTCCCCCTTGAAGTCTGCGGTTATTGTGCCGATTCTAAAAAAACCTGGGGCAGACCCCTCTGTCCCTGCCAATTTCCGCCCCATCTCCCTCTTACCTTTTCTGGCTAAGGTGCTCGAGCGCCATGTCACCGGCGCTCTGAGCTCCTTTGTAGAGACTCATGGAGCTCTCGCTCCCCGCCAGGCTGGCTTCCGCCCCGCACACTCCACGGAGTCCGTTGTTATCTCGGTCTTGGACAACCTCAGGGAGGGTATGGATACTAACCGGCGCCAGGCCCTTGTGCTCCTCGATCTCTCAGCCGCCTTTGACACGGTGGATCATACCATCTTGCTTTCCCGTGTCAGGGCGGCCGGGATCGGAGGGACCGCCTTGGTCTGGCTATCATCCTTCCTGAGCGACCACACCCAGGCCGTTCGCCTGGGTGATTTTACAGCGGACGTCCGAAAAGTCCAGTGCGGGGTTCCCCAAGGCTCCTCCCTTTCCCCCCTCTTGTTCAATCTCTATATTGCCCCTCTTATCTTTTCTCTTCAACAAATGGAGGTCGCCGTATTTAATTATGCGGATGACCTCCAGCTGGTCTTTAACCTCTCCTCTTCTCCCTCTTCTGTCCTTAATTTTCAATCTGTCATGCTCCACATCCGGGACTGGATGAACCACAATCACCTTAAACTCAACCCCGACAAGACCGAGCTGGTATTGACGGGTGGTTCATCCAGCCCCTGGTCCCCTCTCTTCTGGCCCCCTTCTCTTGGCCCCTCTCCGGAACCCTCTACCTCTGTTAAAACCCTCGGCATAAAACTCAACTCTCAACTCACCCTTCACTCCCAGGTTAGCTCTGTGGTATCTTCCTCTTTCCTCTCACTGCGCACTATACGCAGGGTGTCTCGTTTCTTCACCTTCTCAGCTCTCAAACTCATCACCTTAGCCATGGTGGTGTCCCGCCTGGACTACGGCAACGCCCTATATGCAGGTATCCCTGCATATAGTTTACGGCGTTTGCAGCAGATACAAAACCAGGCGGCCCGCCTGGTCTTCAATCTTCCCAAATTTCACCGTTCCTCCCCCCTCTTGAAATCCCTGCACTTGCTCCCTGTGCGAGCCCGAATCCAATTCAAGTTCGCCTCCATCACCATCTTGGTCCGACTGGACCTGGCTCCAGCATTTATCTCCTCAGAGATCACCCCCTATGTACCCACTAGGGAACTCCGCTCGTCCTCCCAGTCCCTCCTCACTATCCCACGCTACCGGACAAAGAAGTGGGGAGGTTCGAAATTTGCTACCCTTGTCCCGATCCTCTGGAACTCCCTTCCCCTGGATCTGCGATCCATCACCCTGTACCCGCAATTTTGCAAACATCTCAAAGCCCATTTGTTCACAAAATACTTTGATTAAATCCCCAGCAGTCTCCCCCGTTTTTTAGCCCTGGATCTGGTTAGCAGTAGCGCCAAGAAACCGCAGGTGTACGAGCGCTTTACAAGTATTTTAAAACTCAAACTCAAACTCAAACTTACAATTCTGAACTTCATTATACTCGGCCGCATTGGTTCTGTTGTTACAGCTGCTTTGCCTGACTGTCTTCTGGGTCAGCGTCAAAATTCATGGGTGCTGCATGGGAAAACCCACTGCAACGCCCATGGAACGCCTCCCTGGCACAGAGTAAGGCAGCGCAGAGACTTGTGCTGCTTTGTCTTACTCCATATCTATGAGGCCATGTAAAGCCATGCAGAGTGGCTTTGTGTGGCCTCCTAGATATGATTGAGAAGCTTGCACCAATGAAGCGTTAAAAAAAATGACACTCCGGTGGCGCAAGCCTCATTAATAAACCCCACATTGTATTCTATCTATGGTTTAAGGGTTTTTAGTTCAGCCTCCTTCAGCCATTGGCTTCTCTGCCTCAGGGACCTTCACCTTTTAGTTTGAGACGTTGTTAGTCATGTCTTGGGTGAGCCCACAGGATTATTTTAGTCTTACCTTCTTCGTATCATATACTTAACCAGGCCAGACAGTGGTGTTGGATGTTTTGTTGCAGTAGCACTTTCCAGGTTGAAGTGGTCATGCGCCCGAGATTTTTGATGGCTTGACTCCTGCATTGTAATGGATTACGGCAAGCTAGATGGAGGCCAGTATGGCAGTGCTCTTGATATGAACTAAAATCTAATACTGTGTGCAGGATTCATGATGGGACAATATGATACAAAGAAGCTGATTCCCAATAGTAACCATTATAGTCCAACCCCCGGTCCTCCTGGCTTTCCTGAAGGTGTGATGTTCATTAACATTACAGCATGTGCCTGGAAGATTGTTCCACAGGTTGTTGTCACGTGTATATAAGGTGAGGTCACAACAACAAAAAGTATACATCCAAAGTCTATGGTAGTCTCTGAATGTCTCACAAAATCTAATTGTAGGCAGAAGATCTGAAGAGTCCATCCTTTCAATAGGACGAAAGATTAGGTCAGGATGTGTGCAGCATTGGAGATGTTCATCTGTAGATGAACGCAGGCTTCTAAAAAGAGAGCAGTGAAGGTATTCTCAGTGCTTGAGGCATGAGAATGGAAATCTAAATATTCGTGGTACCTAGTAGGTTCCTGGTGTAGGATGCAAGGCCAGATGAGATGTGTTTGAAACAGATCCACTTCAAGAGGAGACAAAGCTGGACCATGTTGACATCTTAGCTGTTTAGTGATGTTGGATACCAGACTTGTCTTTATCACTGAGATGACAACATCAATAGATGATAATATGCACTACAAGTTTTGTTATTCGCTCACATTCTAGTTTATTGCATTCACCTGACTGTACCTGGGCTTCGTCGTTAGTGTTTGCACCTTTTAGCATCTGGATACTGACAGATTTAGATGTCTCTAGGCAAGCTAATGAGTTCAATGCTACTGACCATGGGATATAAAAAATGGATACAATGTTTAATTGATCACATTATGTTGCAGATAAAGCAGCAACATTTTGTGCTTACTATTTAAGATACATGGAATTATGATGCCACCATGGGCCTACTGAAGGTATTACAGCCCAGACACGTTGGGTTTGCCAAATTTCCAATGATTGCTTATAGTATGTTATTTGTCACCCTATTTCCTTGCTAATTGTGTGAGATTGTCTGACTCCCTCACAATTATTATTCACTGTACCTTGTCCTTTAACTTCCTGCTCAATGACTTCTCTCCTCCAACCCTTCGTCAAGGTATATAAGACTCAGAAGTTGAGTAATTGAGTTCACAGACCCCATCAAGGTACCGGTGAGGACGTGGGCAGTACATCCATAGTAGTTGACTTTACCTTCATTGTCCAATGCATCAGCTGATTGCTGAAAGTGTCATTTTGGACTAAAGCTTTTGTCAGTCAGAGCAGGAGCATTTCAGTGTGACCGGTTGGTGGAAATGAAAGAGATGTGACAGGTGTTTTGGGGCTTTAAAACAAGGTGTACAAATATGTGTTGAACTTGGTGATTAACTTAGGGCCTGAATTCGATCTCGGTCGGACAGGTTACTCTTTCACAGTGGTGACGGATATCCCGTCCGCCGAAATATAAATCCCTCAGTTAGCTGAGACGTTCTGGCAAATACATGATCACTTTTCATCAAATCATATTATTATACATATTGTTCTTTTTTATTTCTACTGCATTTTCATTGTATTTGTTTTTTCAGAATTTCAGAAACCGTGTGAAGAACGGCCAATAAGCCCAGATTAAGTGACACTGAAATACTAGAATGTGAATGCAGCCCAGATTGTCTCCTATGGTCAAAATACTGTAACCATAATCTGGACACCCCTGATAATGCATAAACATTTCCATCCAGTATAATATAGGGCTTAAGCCACCCATACCACACTGAGGTAACAAAGGGCCAGATACATGAAGAATTGTAGAATCGGGATGTTTGCAGTAGCAAAAATACCTTTTTGTATGTAAGAAACCCAAATTGTTATTCAGTAACATGTTACCAAATCGCTATTTGGGGTTGCCACTGCATGATGAATCTGTATTCAGAAGGGGCGTGTTTCAGGCCCCCCTCCAAACAACAATTCGGAGCAGTATATATCAATCTTTTGCAACTGAAAACCAGTAGCAAAACAGTATTTTACTGACTACTGAAAGGTAGGTGGTAAGGCATTCGCAAATAGGATGGTGAATCCTTTGAGAATGTTGAAAAAACATTTTTTAAGACTACTTAGTAGCCCCATGGAACTTAAAATTGGTTCTGTTTAAAATCTTTAAAAATTGTTTGTAAACCTTTTCATTTTTTTCTAAACACATCCCATTTTCCTTCAAGGAAAAGGAACGAGGCCGAATTTGTTTTTCAAGTTTGCTTCATTAAGAAAGCAATCACAGACATGGTGGTCCCTGTGATGGCAGGAAATCGTAGTGGATCGCAATTTACTATCTACCTCATTAATATTCATGCGGTAGGTCGAACTGCAATCCACTACAATTCACTTTTTTGTAAACCTGCCTAATAGTACATGGGTCAGTTCACCAAATCAAAATGGATTTGGTAAAAGTAGGTGCACAATTTGCTACCACTTTCACCCACATTCATTGTACATCTGGCCCTCATGGAAACTCCTACATGAGCCCAAATCCTATTATATTTTCTAGTGCAAACTTTTCACTCATAGATATATTTTTATGCAATCATACAGCAATCCATATAGGATAGCTACTCATTTACAACAGAGGGTTTTATGACGCTCCACCCTCTTGAAATATCAATGCGTGCTACCCTCAAACCCATAATAGCATATTATTTTGGGAATTTATTGAAGTTTTATCATTCCAGATGCTTAATAGCATACATGTTTTCCTATAGCCTATGGGAACATTTGCTACCTGGGACAGACAGCCTCCAATCCTTTCCCAGAAGGGTCTTGGTCTAGGACATAAAAAGATAATATAGTGTAAGTCACCCATCTTCCCACAGCAATACTACAGATTGGTGCTGACCCTGTCAAACTTCATCAGTTGGACTCTCATGCAGTGACCTCCTTGCAGGATCATAATGTGAACCAATCAAAACCCAATCCTGGTCGCCTCCTCTGTGGGGTACTGCAGTGCTTCCTTCTATTCAGTATCTTCCATTGCCTCCAGGACTTTAATTTTCAAGCCTACCCTAGGTATCAGGTGAGTTATTAATCACTGTCCTGTAAATGATAGAAACAGCTTTACTGCCCAGTCCCTCCATTGGTACCCTATTCTCCATAGGGGAGTAATCGTGAAATAACATATTTTGGGAGATGTGTCCCCACATCGTGACTGAGCTGTATGTATCAAAATGTCTCAATGTCTGCCAGATCATAATTGCTCTGCAGTTGTTTATTCTCTAAGATACTTCTCTCAGAGAGCTTTTTTGAGGAAATTCTAAGATAGCCATCATCCTATAGCAACAGATGCAATTCTTCATTGAGTCTCTTAAAAACTCACCTCTCAGTTAAAGATGGATGAGATGGAAAACTACGCTAGACGGTCGAATCTATGGTTTACAGGGATTCCGGAAGACAGTGAACACATTGATGGCCAGTCTAATCCGGTGGCTTGTATTGAGTCGATGATCAGAGACCATATACTTGAGAAGGCGCCTTAAGATCTCAATGTAATGCGGGTTCATAGAGTCCCCTTCCAGAGAGTCCCAGGGGCTAAATATCCCAGGACAGTGATTGTGAACTTCTCTGATTACTGCATTAGGAAGGCTGTGCTAATCAAGGCGTTCCAAAAAAGGGAGATTGTGTTAGCCAACGGGGCCAGAGTTTGAGCATTCTCCGATATGTCGGCTGCAGCAGCACGAAGACGGAAGGATTTTGTGGGGATGATGGGGCAATTTAAGAGCGCAGGTGCACAGGCCTCTATTGCCCAACAGCCCAAATTGAGAGTTTTAGGGAAAGGAAGGTTCCATTTGTGTCCCACTCGCGAAGATGCCCAAGATTTACTTCAAAAGATTGCCCAAGCAAATGTAAAATAATGGCAGTTTGGGTACACAAGCAGAGACTTTCGCCCATAACAACTGGTTCATCATTGGAAATGCAGACTCTTTCTTTGTTCTTTTCCCTCCTTTTTTGCACTTAGGCACTTTAACCACTTTGATACTAAGTCCGCTTTAAATGTATGAACCTTCTGCCACTTTGCACTTTGATCTCCTTTTGGGGGGAAGATGTACTGGATTGAGCCACTGTCTCTGTAGCTGCTGCTATAGCACTACTCTTTTTATGGCTCTCTCTATTTTTGTGAATACTGAAATGCACTTTGCACGTTGCACTTATTGCAATGTGTTTACAGCTGAAATTTGCATTATTGCACCAATGCACTTTGCACTTTTTACAATATGTTTACGGCTGAAATATCCAATAATGCGCCATTGCACTTTACCTTTCCCCCTTTTTGAGAGGGGGGAATTATACTATTTCTGTCGATGTTCACAAAGTTTTGTGGCAATTCCTCCTTTCTGTTAATGTTCAAAGTATTTGGGGGAACTACTGTTCTTTCCCTGTGGTTAAAATTTGCACTACTGCACTATTGCACTTTACCTTTTTCTCCCTATATGGGGGAACGTTCTAATTTTTGGAATATTGGAGTACATTTTGTACTTTTGTAATGTGTTTATGGCTACAATTTGCACTATTGCACCATTGCGCTTTACCTTATCTTCCCCTATAGGTGGGGGGAACAATATTGTTTCTATCAATTGGTGTACAGCTCTGGGGCAGTTCCCCCCCTTTCTTTTGTGTTCAAGGCATGATGGTTATGTGCAGCAATAGAATTTAAAGCTCGATGCTTATTGCATCTTAAAATATTCTAGAAATCCTAGATATTCCAGACACTAAGCTTGCTTTAGTTCTATTCCTACTTATTTCTGACATCGCTACCTAGTGTTTTTTTTCAGGGGAGAAGATGCATCAGGCACAATTGTTACCATCGGCCCATATTAGATATATTGTGCTTGTTGAGGAATATACAGCATAAGGGCTTAAAGGCTTACCCAAGGCTGCACTATTTAATGCACAAGTACTTTTTTAACAAAAGCAATTTATATTACAGATACCCTGGGGCTTAATTACCTAAATGGTATTGCTCAGAGTGGTGAAGGGGGAGGGAGGACGTGCTCCCAGGTGCCAAGTCAAGGTGCCTTGTTGATTGAGAGAAACTGCGGAGGTGAGGGAAGGGCTACCTCTCTCCACAGACAGTCCGGGGTTGGGGGAAAGGTGGGTGTACCATTAAAAAAAATGAGTGTATAGATAGCGGTCAAACTTGGGATAATGGGCTGAATGTCAACATGTTCAAAGTCAGAGGCCAAGGAGAATTTGGCAGTGTTTCAGTCATCAAGGAGTTATATGTAACTTTATTAATAGAGCTGGTACAATTGGAAGATCGACATACGAGAAAATATAGCAGACTTTTCTTAAAGTGGCGTAATTTGATTGAAGAATGGTACAACTACTGAAGGTAATTTAATGTAATGTGAATGTTTTTTTGAATGTACAAAAAAGAGGAGCAATGTTAAAATGGCTAGGATCCTTCTCCCCACAGGTGAATTTTTACAGGAAACACATTTTAAATCCAACTCCCCCAACTTTGCACTCCCCAAGAAGTATGCTCAAGCACATTTTGCTTCGACCCATGCGGTGGTGCGTGGAGTGGGTATTCTTTTATCCTCAGAGCTAGACTGGGAGGTGGGTAAGGTGATTCCGGATGAGGGAGCAATGTGGATTTGGATAGAAGTCTCAGTTAATGGGATAGCTTTCGTCCTGCTTAACTATTATGGACCAATTGGGGATGACTCTGCGGCCCTGAAACAGGTATACGATCTGTTGGCAAATGCACATGGGTTTATAATTATGGGAGGAGACTTCAACCTAATCCAAGATTTGGGCCTGGATACCTCCAACAAAGGAAAAAAGCAATTAAAACCTAAAACAGATAAACTTAAAAAAAAATTAAAGAGGATTTCGCCCTATTAGACCCATGGAGGAGAGACCATCCAGGCGGTACCGAGTTCATGTGCTACTCAGGGAGATTTAAAACAGCATCTTGTCTGGATTTTCTTCTGATAAGCAATCATCTCGCAAGAGGGGAATCCTTGATTCTCTCTAACCCATTTTCAGATCACTCTCTGGTCTCCATGATAGTACACTTTCCCGCCCCCAAGAGAAAAAATAATAACAGGTGGTACTTTGATAAAACATTGCTCTCGGACCAAAAATGGACGGACGAAACCCGTGATTTTATAATATGTTTTTTTAAGGAAAATGTGACTACGGCATCAGATTGTATGGTTTGGGAAGCTTTCAAGGCCACTTTTAGGGAACGGATGGTGGCATACAGGGCCAATCTTCACAGATTAAGGAAACTTAAGATTGCGGGACTCCAGGAGGTGGTGGAGCGGGCTTGGAGAGAACTTTTGGCCATGTCAACCGGGGAATCGGAGGAAGAGGTTCTCCAGCAGGAATTACTAAGGGCAAAGGAGGAGTTGAAAAGTGTTTTCATTCTTGAGGAAATTGCTGGAAGTAAAGCCTCTCAACAAAAGGTTTACGAAGAGAGCCAGCACATTGGTAAATTCTTAGCCTGGTCTACAAAAACATACCAGAGCAAGCAATCAATTCCACAAATTAGAGATCCCAGCTCTATGTGCCTGGTTAATGTCAAAGACGACATTGCCGGTATTTTTGTGTCTCATTTCAGTAAGATTTATGCTGAAGTCCAGATAGTTCGCCCTCAGGCTCTTGCGGATTATTTTATGACAGCCCAGCTACCTATGATCCGTGAGGAGGACTGTATGTTCCTGAGTGAACCAATTACAACCGCAGAATTAAGGGAAATCATTAAAAAATGGCAAACGCGAAGGCAAGTGGTAATGATGGGATCCCTATTGAAGTTTATAAATTGTTTTTAGACAAACTTTCCCCATTTTTGACATCATTGTATAATCAAATTATGGCCGGAGTGGCGGTCTCAGATAGATTTAAGGTGTCAGTTGTGATCTCTATTCTAAAGAAGGATAAGGACCCAAAAGACCCCAGTTCTTACCGCCCAATAAGTCTCCTAAATGTAGACTACAAGCTCTTTATGAAAATCTGGGCAAATAGGCTATCAGGCTGTGCACAATACCTGATACATGCGGACCAAACAGGGTTTTTGCCTGAAAGATCGATTGCTGCAAATACTTTTTATCTGATCCAGGCCATCAACTACTTTTCTGCTAGAAAGGATAGTGTGGCCATTTTAATGATGGATGCAGAAAAGGCATTCGATTTGGTGGAATGGCAGGCCCTCTTCTTTATTTTGGGGAAGTTTGGCTTTCTATGCAACCTGATCGAGATGCTAGAAAGAATTTATAGGGGAGCTATTGCAAAAATAATTATAAACTCTGCGGAGGTGGGAGAAGTGGCGATAAGGCGGGGTACTAGGCAGGGTTGCCCTCTTTCTCCCCTATCATTTTCACTCTTTATCGAGCCACTAGCAATAAAAATCCATTCTAATGTATTAATCCAAGCTCCCTTAGTAGGAATGGCAAAAATCAAGCTGTTTGCCGATGATTTGATCCTGTACCTGAACCCAGAGAAGTCAAATATCCAGAGAGCGCTGGGAGAAATCCAGGCGTTTACAGAGTTGGGGGTTATAAGGCAAATCAGTCCAAAACGGAGCTTCTTCTATTTAATGCACCAGGAATAGAGCTTCGGGAAGGGATAACATTTCTGCCTCTCAAACCTATTAGATATCTGGGCCTGTACGTCAAAGTGGACTTCCTTCAACTTTTTGATCTGAATTACGGCAGAACACTTGATAGAATAAAAAGTCTGCTAGAAAGATGGTCACTTTTACCTTTGTCAATAATAGGCCGAGTCTCTTTGATAAAGATGTGGATACTTCTCCTGCTGATATTTTTGTTTTTGAATCTTCCTCTAATGGTACCAATCTCGTATTTTAATGAAGTAGACAAGGTGATTCTGGAGTTTGTTTGGGCTAAGAAAAAAACTCGAATTAAGCTATCCATTTTACAATTGGATGTAGAGCAGGGGGGACTTGAATTACCTCATTTAGCTACTTATTACCAAGCGGCGCTACTTAGCTTAACAACACAGCTATTGACCCCTCTTTCAAATTTTGATAATTTTACACTTGGTCTTATGCTAATTAAGAGTGCAATTAAGCTACCAGCATTCCTGCGCATTGCATAGCTACCAAAAAAGACAAGTTATAAGTTCGTGAATACACTCTTAAGCCGTATGCAGCGGTTCAACAAAAACTATAATATTCCAACATGCCATGCATATTCCTCTCTTTATGACTGTGAGTTATGGGCCTTAAGCTCTCGCACAAGGGGATCCTGCCATACAATATGCTAGGCTTTCGGAAGTTAGGTGACTTTGACAATGGCATTAATTTGATAACGTGGGATGCTTTTGCAAAACAATTTGAATCTCAGAGCCATGATCTTTGGTTAAGCTTCAGACAGATTGCATGCTTTCTCTTGACTAACTATAGAGGAATTAATGAGAGTGTCAGGTTGATTTTAAAAGCAGAGGCTTTGAGGTAAATTGGTATTGGCAGTTGGTATGGGTTATTGTGACAGGATATGAATAAGAGCCTTGTTTAACCAATGCTCCCAAAAATTGCTCAGGAAACCAACTGCTGATTCAATATCCAGGAATGGCAATGAGTTTGTGAGCTTGGCCATAGGGCATTGAGGGTGGCCAATTTCAAAAGAATGTCCTTTCTCTCTAGATGGGTGGCTTATTACACCCCCTCCAGACTACATAAATGGTTTCCTACAACCCCAAATGACTGTTTCAGATGTAATTTGCCGGAGGTGGGTGACTGGACACATACATTTTTCACTTGTCCGAGATTACAATACTTTTGGGAGGAGGTATTTAGGTTTAATAGTAAATGCCTGTCAATAGACATCCTACCATTCGCATCGTTGGCCGTATTTGGCTTTTCCTATGTAGTTCTCCATATCTCAATACATAGGCAATTTTTTGTTTTCCTAGCCATAGTGGTAGCCAAATCTTTAATACTGCAGAATTGGAGATGTCAGAAAATCCCTACATTAGGTCAGTGGCTACTTAAGCTGCATCGAACCTATAAATTTGAAGAGGCCTACGCGAAGAGGATAGGGGCGTTGCGGGGATTTGGGCTGACCTGGGAGGGCTATGTCGCGACCATGCAAGCAAATGATATTACGTAACTTAAACGATCTTTTGTATAAATTTATCATCAATGGTTATTAAACCCCGCATGTCTTGGAAACAGTCAAAAGGTGGGTAGTTCCCAGGAGAAAGCTTAGGGTGTAGAATCAAACTAATTATGAAGTACCTCTCTTCAAAGATGTTGTCTGGAATCCCAGAGGTCGTCGAAGTTAGGGGTTACATGTTATCATTTAGCTGCTATTTATAATGTTGGTACTGTACACCATGTAAAATGGGATATGAATTTGCTCTTTTTATTACTGTACGTTTTAAATATGATACTCGATATTTTACAGGCTTAATTCCTTTTGGGTATATCTTGCTTATCATATTTATTTTGTACAAATGGATTATGAATTTGTTCTATTTATTTTCTATTTTAATATGAGATTGGAGATTTTGTAAATTTGTCTGCTTCATGTACCTTGTTTATCATGTCTGCTAGCGTTACGCTCAATAAAATTTAAAAAAAAAATAAAGAGACTCCTAAAAACTCCTCTGGCACCAGTTATGGCAAATACTGAAGTAGATATAGTAAGCTAAGTAGTGTTATTGTTTTATATAGGGTGTGGTGACCCATAAGAAAAAGAGGCAACTTCCTCCAACTAAGCACATCTTTCCTGAACTTGGCTTGGTCCCTGTACAACTTGATGTAAAAGTCTGACTTGTTCATTTTGACATAAAGTATTAAGTACTTGAAACCCTTTTCCTATACCCATCATGAGAATCAAAACTGCATGCTTGGCCACCAGGTACTCAAGAGGGATTGTACAGACTTGCTCTAGCTCATTCTAAACCTGCAGTATTTCCCAAACACCCTGAATATATATACCAATCCGTCTATTGTCCCCTCAAGCTCAGCAGTATAGAGAAGAATATCATCAGCATAAAGGGATATGTTTTCATCCAATGCACTAACCCCTCAGAGAACTGAGATGAGGACATTACTCTAAAACCAATAAACTAGTAGTGAGAAGGTCCCTTGACAAAGAGCATGGGGGACGAAGGGCCTCCCTTTCTCTCTTACCCCTGCCCAGTAAGCAAGACAACACACCATTAATATGCACCATAACTATTGATTGCGTATGAAGCAGTTTGAGTTTGATCCTAGATTGAAGTATCAGCCCATGATTGGAAACATAGCAGACCATCTGATTAAGTTGATCGGCTTGGCTGTGTTTACAGAATGTACCACAGGTGGCTCCAGAACCATCCTTGTGCATTTTCTACAGCCATATAGATGTCTCAGGTTTAGCCTCGCACTACTCTGTGTTATAAAGTCTGATTGGTCTGGGTGAGTTATGTTCTCCGTAACCCTACACAACTGGTTTGCCAAAATATTGATGAGAATCTTTGTCTTCACATTCAGAAGTGACTACACAGGGAGAAGTATTTTTTGAGTTTCCTCAACTTATGACTCACAAGAACCTGGGCTGTGCATGCATACTAGGACAACTAGTCCTCCGCTGCAGCTCCCTTTAGCATTAGTAATATGTAATACATGGGAGGTTGCAATCCTTGAGTTAAAGCCTGTTATTAGTTCTGAATCCTCTAGTCACCTCTAATAACAAAAGGGTGTAACTGCTCAACTGTAAAAAGCTGTTTTCCCCTAAGGTAAGAAAGCCCAAGGGTGTGTGTATAAGGAAAGACGAGCAACCAGCATAAGGAAGCAGCGTTGGTCATCTCATCTACAACATGGAACCTGGTGAGTGTTAGACCTGGCATCATTGGCATGAGTCTCTCCTCCATTGTTTTCTGTTGGCCTCCGCTGTTTACAATGTTTTTACTGGAATATTGCTTTGGGCACTGTGCCACTGCTGATCAGTGCCACAGTGCAAGTGCTCCCTGTGTTAAATTGATACATTGATTGGTGTTACCATGATTGGCTTGGTTGGCTTACTGTTCAGACCCTAGTCTAGTGCACCGCGTGTGCCAAGGGCATGTAAGTTAACTGCTGTTGGTGGGCTTGCAGCACTGGTTGTGCCACCCACAGAAGCAGCTTCTAAAATGTGTCCCAGGCCTGCCACCGCAGAGCCTGCGTGCAGTCCCTGACTGCCATGTCGACTTGGCAAGGAAACCTACTTGCCAGTCTCTAAAAAACCTTCACTTTGCCACATTTCAGACACCTCTATGGTAGGCCCTAGGGCTGGGTGCATTGTTGGTAAAAGGTAGGTCATGCCCTGATGTGTGTGGCATGACCTAATAGTGAATTACAGCCATTTTCGTTTTTCACTATTGAAGGGCTACCTGCCTCCCTTAGGCCAGAATGGGCAGACTGATTATTAACTCCATTATAATCTATCTGACTCAAGGAGCATGGTAGCAGGTCGAGTTTAGTATCCCTGAACTCAGAATTTAATAACACGCCCTTTAGGATGGATGGTTTTTAAATTCTGTGTTTGAAAATAGCCCTTTTAGAAAGTGGCTATTTTCTTGTCCAACTATCCACCGGTCTCTGCTGGTTTGGTGTGTGTGTCAGGGGCTGGGTGGCTCCAGAGGTCTGAATGAGTCAGTGCGGGGTGAATGAGGCATCTGCACTTAGAGTGGGGGAAGAGTAGTCCCTGATAGCCTGCCCTGCCTGACACAATGCTGGCTCCACCTCCTGCCGGGCGACTGATAGCCCTGCTCCTGCCAGTGACAATACTGGCTCCGCCTCCTGCTGGGCAGCTGATGACCCTGCCCTGCTCAGTGAATAGGCCAGGTGCCTCTGCCTGGCAACACAGATACCTAATCACTCCTGAGGCGGAAGCCGGGAGAGCTTGTTCGCATTTTATTTTAAAATTATCTTTGCATTGTACTGCTTTTAAATCCACTGAACACTCACCCTTGAGCACTTTCCCCCTGAAAGCTGCTGTAATCTCCTTCGCACAGCGGATCTTAGCGCTGTTGCGGGTAGGGAACAACATCGCCGCCATCGCGCGCCAAACCCCCGGACCACGCCTACTTCACCCAAGCCTTCTTAAGTCGCGCTGAATCACTAGCGCGCCACAGATACCTAATCACTCCTGAGGCGGAAGCCGGGAGAGCTTGTTCGCATTTTGTTTTAAAATTATCTTTGCATTGTACTGCTTTTAAATCCACTGAACACTCACCCTTGAGCACTTTCCCCCTGAAAGCTGCTGTAATCTCCTTCGCACAGCGGATCTTAGCGCTGTTGCGGGTAGGGAACAACATCGCCGCCATCGCGCGCCAAACCCCCGGGCCACGCCCACTTCCTGAGGCCACGCCTCCCACCTCCCTATATCAATGTGCATTCCCTGGTCGTGCAGCGGGTGCGCTGTCAGCGCGCCAAAGGCGCGCCAAAGAGAAGCCCGTCTGCGCCCGTCCGCGCCAGGCCGGGCCCAGGGCCCAAAACCCCTGGAGGCCATGCTCCAGTATCAAGGGTCTACACGCCTGAACTACTACTCTCCATGTGACTCCCCGTCAAGCAAAACTGTAAGATCCTACCAAATGGCAGGCACAATTCCATCTCGTGTCCTTCCTGCAACTTCCAACTCGATGTCCCCCAGCTCTGTTGGCCCATTTCCTCAGGCCGTAAGCCGGTACACACGTGGCTTCTCGGAAGCTTGAACTGCAGATCCCTTGGCAAACACAAAAGAAACATATATGACCTTTTGTCTGACAACTCACTGGATGCCCTATTCCTCACAGAGACATGGCTACACGCCAGCTCAGGCCCAGACATAGCTGAAGCCCTACCGTCTAACTATGCCATTGTCAGAAAAGACCGAACCACTGGAGTAGGGGGTGGCATAGCAGTCATCTTTAAAAAATCGTTGCAATGCACCTTTGAACCGGTTTCCCTAAACGCCTGTGAGATGGCCCTTTTTAAATTTCAACTCCACCCGAACTTCACCTTCACGGGTCTCCTGATCTATCGACCACCCGGCCCTATTCAACCCTGGGTCACTCAACTTGTGGATTGGGTCGCCTCGGTCCGGGTAAACTACAGCAATTTGTCCATTATAGGAGACCTAAATATACACTTCGACGACCATCTGAATAAACCTGGCATAAACTTAATTCACGATCTTGCTGCCATGAATCTCACTTTGTGGAACTCGGGAGCTACACATAAAGGAGGTCACCTTTTGGACCCAATTTTTTCCAGCTTTTCCCTGTCACTCTGCCATCCAGCCTTGCCCCTACACTGGTCAGATCACTTCCTTATTAATTTCAGCGTGTCTGAGCATATGACTTCTAGTCCCTCCGGCAGGACAGGACAGTCCAGTAAAAAGAATTGGAAGAAACTGGACATAAATTACTTCATGTCCGTCCTAGACTCTGCATCTCTAAATGAATTATTTGATACTGAGGACATAGAGATTGTAGCCACTAATATAAACAAATGGCTACTAGGAGCCTTAGACACCTGCCTTCCCTTGGCTCGCAAAAAATTCACAACCCACAACTCTCCTGCGTTATGGTACAACGAGGAACTGAAGGCAGCGAAATCCAAGTGTAAACACTTGGAACGCCTTTGGAGGACAGACTACTCCCCTGTAGCCTGCCTGACCTACCGAAACGAACTCAAGCTTTGCCATAAAGCCTGCTCTACGGCCAGAGCCAACTACGTGGCGAAATCTATCTCAGGAGCCACTAACAAATCTAAAACTCTGTTCAATCTCGTAAAAGAGTTAGCGGGCTCAAACACATCAGCCAAACCCCTTCCATTGAATAATGTTCAATGTGAAGAATTAGCGCAGTTCTTCACAAAGAAGATTGAGACCATCTACCAGGACATTGTAAAACAGCACCAGACACAAGCAGTGACAGATCCGGATCTCGATCCGAAGGTGGAGGCCATCTCCCCTGCTCCAAACCTGTCCTACGAGCCACTAACATCCTGGCCCGAGATAAATGTTCAGGGTTTTCGAGACATCTTAGGGAATGTAAAATCTAGCTCTCCCATCGACCCCCTCCCAATCTCCGTACTCAGACTCCTGGACACCCCACAACTCTCCGTCATCTGCCAAACTTTGAATCTATCCCTCTCCACAGCAAAGGTCCCAGCCATGTGGAAACATGCCATGGTGTCACCCCTACTTAAGAAACCATCGGCAGATCCGAAAATCCTGGCCAACTTCCGCCCACTTTCTCCAAAGTTCTGGAGAAACATGTCCATGGACACCTCGCCAGTTTCACGGAGGTAAACAACATACTTCACCCCTCCCAATCGGGTTTCCGCCCTGGCTTTTCGACTGAGACGACACTGCTTGGAGTGATGGAAAATCTTCGCCTCCTAGTCGACAGAGGTGACTCCGCTGCGCTGATTTTACTTGACCTTAGCGCAGCGTTCGACACCATCTCCCATAACATTCTGTTAAATTCGCTCTCCACCATGGGCATCAGGGGCATAGCATTGGACTGGATATCATCTTTCCTGACTCTCAGGACGTTTCAAATCACCTCCAGTACCGCGGCCTCAAATGTCCATCTATCCCCCTATGGTGTCCCTCAGGGCTCGGTGCTGAGCCCCCTGCTTTTTAACCTATACGTAACCCCGCTCGCCCAGATCGCCGTAGCAGCAGGTTTAAACATGTTTACCTACGCCGACGATTCACAGATCGTATTTTCACTCTCCAATGGAGATCACGACTCCTCCTCCCTCCTGCAGTCTGGCCTTAGGAACATCGCCACCTGGATGAGTAAAAACATGCTCAAACTAAACGGTAGCAAAACGGAGGTTTTAATACTGGGCCCAAACCAAAATCTCTGGAACCCAAGACACTGGCCATCTGAAATGGGCTCCCTACCCATCCCGTCACAAAAAGTACGCAACTTAGGCATTATTATTGACAACGGCCTAACTATGGAGCCCCAAGTCACTAACCTGACATCCACCTGTTTTACCATCCTGAGGTGGTTCAGGAAAATCATTTGGATGCTACCTGACGACACTCAAAAGTCTGTGGTCAACTCATTAATCACCTCCCGTTTGGACTACGGAAATGTCCTCTACCTAGGGTCTCCACAGGCAGTCATGCGTCGCCTTCAACTGGAGCAGAATGCCGCAGCAAGACTGCTCTGCAATTGCCACAGAAGGGAACACATGTTCGGTCACCTTAAGGCACTCCACTGGCTACGAATTGAAAACAGGGTCAAATTCAAAACACTTAGCCTTATGCACAGAATCAAATGGGGCAATGCCCCCAGATACCTACAAGCCCTCGTGCGAACCTACACGCCAGCTCGCTGCCTGAGATCCTCATCTCAAGGCCTTTTCTGTGTACCCAAAGTACGCCTAGTGAGGATGGGGGGTAGATCTTTCTCCCTACTGGGCCCCAAGCTCTGGAACTCCCTCCCTCAGCACCTACGCCTGGAAACCCGCTATATCCACTTCCGCAAAGCCATTAAGACCTGGCTTTTTAACCAGTAACTTGCTCCCGCCTCTCCCCAGAGTCTTTCGTTCTGCTCATGTGGTGAAATATCTCTTAGCGCGGGAAACCCTTTTTGGGTAGCTGTCGCGCTTTAAAAGCCCAATAAATAAATAAACACCCACAACAAACCTGGGATGGGGGGAATTTCCCTGCTTGGACAAAGGGAACAAAGCAGAAAAGGGGTATAAAAGAAGGACCCCTGAACCAAAAACTCAGATCACTTCTGACAAGGAAACCTCTACCAAGGACAAGAAGCCTGCTGATCCAAGGACTTGCCTCCCCCTTCTGCCAATGTGCTGGGGGGAACCTGAATCTGCTTCTTTATTTTTGCCAAGGAACAAGGAGAGAGGAACTTGGTGTGTACTCTCAAAAGCTTGCTAGAAAATCTCCAAGGGCTGGAAGAGTGCCAGCCTCCTGTTGAAGCCACAGGGCCAAAGGACTTCACCCTCTACTGAATTGCTGGTTGCTGGAAAGTGTTGTTTCCAGTACACAGGGGAAATCTGCAGTCTCGACGTCGCCGGACGCTGCCGAATCCAGCTCGACATTGTGAGTAACGGCTCCAGTGTTACGAGCCTTGGACGCCGGGCCCGATCGACGCCAGTAGCGACGCCAGTGAGTAGTGAGTTCGGCTCCAGCTCCAAGTGACCCCGTCTCGACACCGGTATCGACGCCAGTGAGCGCTGCTCTGGCCCGACACCTCTCGACGCCGCTGCGGATCGCCCCGAATCCGAGGCACGATCGACGGCGACCCTTCGACGCTGACCCCTCAACGCCGTGGATCATCGTTTTCTTCATTCCAAAGGTACTGTGTTTGTGGGGTCTGTTGCAACTCCAGGCTCGACGTAGCGCTCCTCGCGGTCGACGCCGAACCTTGGGAATATCGTAAACTCGACGTCGTGTGACTCCTGTGGGGGTCACATTGTTGCCAAGAACTGTGTTTTCAGAAGAATTCTTACTTTTGTTGCTAAAGAACTATTTCCTAAGAAGAAACTTTACCTGAACTATTATTTTTCCTTCCAAAGAGTATTTATTAAGATTGTGGTATATTTTTGTCATTATTTGGTCTTGTGCTAAGCCTTATATAAAAATACAATTTTTATAATAACTCCTGTGTTGTGTCCATTTGTAGTGTATTCACTTTATTACTGTATGTGGTCATAAATGCTTAACACACTGCCTCTGAGATAAGCCTGTCTGCTCTGCCAAGCTACCAAGGGGGTGAGCAGGGGTTATCTGAGTGTGTAATTCCCTTGCCCTGACTAGAGAAGGTGGGTCCCTATTTGTCAGAAGTGTATACCTCTGCCAACTAGAGACCGCCGGTTCTAACATTGGTGGTCAGCGGTGAGGATTGAACTTTGCATTTATGACCCATGTGCAGTGATTAGTGTACGCTACATAGTGAAAGCAGACCATAGCGCAGCCACAATCTGTTTTGGTAGGATCTTCTATTTTTGTTCTCCGCTTTCCTGGAGCTTATTTTTTAAACACTGCCAGTTTTGACCATGGAGGATGCCGGAGCTGCTACCCCTGCTGTTATTGTTGTGGAGGAATTTGATAAAAAATTGATAAAGAAGTACAAGAAAAAGGAGCTAGAGCAATTTTGCAAGCAGTTTAAAGTTCCTACCACAGGGCTCAGAGTGGCAGAGGACTTCCGTAAAGCGCTGAAGGCCTGGTTAGAGGCCAGAAATCCCTCTGATCCGGTGGTGGTACTGGAAGAGGAAGAGGAAGTGGAAGAGCCCCTGAATGGGCACGTGGCATCTCCCGGCAGCAGTGTTTCCTCTAAGAGCCTTTCTCCTGAAGAGTTGGAAGACAGGGAGAAGGAGAGGGAGTACAAGTTAGAGATGGAAAAATTTAAATTAGGAGGGCAGTTGGAGTTAGAGAATGCAAGAAGCAAGAGAGAAGCTGAAATGGAGAGCAAAAGATTAGATTTTGAAAGAGAGAAATTAGCGTTTGAGCGTGAGAAGATGTTGAGGGAGATGGACCTTAAAACTAAGAGTTTAGAGTTGAATCCCTCTGGTGGCAGAACTCCATCTGTGCCTGCAGAAAGTAGGTTTTATTTTCCCAAAGATGTGATAAAAGATTACAGTAGAAATGAGGATATTGGTCAATGGTTCAAAGCATATGAGTTAGCATTGTTGGCCCACCGGGTCCCTGAGAAAGATTGGGGAGTGGGGTTGTGGGGTCTCTTTGTCAATGAAGGGAGAGATACCTTGTTGGACATGCCTGCTGAGGAAAGGATGTCTTATACTCATATGAAAGATGCTTTAATGTTAAGGTATGGCTTAACTCCAGAAAAGTACCGACAAGTCATTAGAGAATGTAAGAAGTTGCCTGGTACTACGCGGGTTGAATATGTGTCCTTTTTTTGCAGAGCCATGGATGGTTGGGTAAAGGGTAGCAAGGTGGATAGTTATGATGCTCTTTATGATTTGTTTGCATGGGAGCATTTGTCTAATAACTGTTTTCCAGAGCTACGCCAGCACCTTATTGATAGCAAGATATCTAACCCTAGAAAACTTGCTGAGGAGGCGGACCGCTGGGTCAGTACCAGGGTCCACAAGGGTCCAGTGGGAGACTCAGCCAAAGGTGGGCAGGGTCCCCAGCAGAAGAGTGGGGGGACAGGGGTAAACAGAGGGAGTTTCAGAAAGGGCCCCAAAGTAATCCCCAAGGGAACCAAGGGAAGGGTTCCCAGCCTCCCCCTGTAAAGAAGACAGTGGTCCCGACAGGTAAACTTGTTCCCAGGGGCCCAATGACCTGCTACGTTTGTAAGCAGGTGGGACACCGTTATTATGATCCGCAGTGTCCCATGAAGGATTCGAATGCACCACCGCGTGCACCCCCCGTCAGGTGGCGAATGTAGCCCTGGGAGGGAGCGAGATGGGTGCCCCCGGTGGGTGGGGTCCCGCAGAAATATCCCTGGTCTCTTTAAGAGACGTGGAAATGGTCCCTCCAACCCCTCTGCCTAATAACACTAAGAAATATAGGCAGTGGGTGACCATTAATGGCCATAGGGTGGAAGCTCTCAGAGACACCGGAGCAAGTGTGACAACTGTCAAGTGTCACTTGGTGTCCAGAGAGCAGGTGGTCCCTCATGCAATCTACCCCGTTGTAGCTGCTGACAACTTACAGAGTAAGTGTGAGGTAGCTCAAGTTCCTTTTGAGTGGGATGGGGGTCTCAGGTACTCTTCAGGTTGCTGTGAGGCCCGCCATGCCTGTTGATTGTCTCCTGGGCAATGATTTGGAGGACTCCCCTTGGGCTAAGGTGGAGCAAAAAGCGCATCTGGAAATGTTGGGTCTGTGTGCGACCACCCAGTCCATGTCAGCTAGTAAGGGTGTTGATGGGGTCCTGGAGCCTGAAAGTATGGCCCAGGACCCAACCATGAAGAGAAGAGGCAGGGGGCATGGGAAACCATCCCCCATCGTTCCCACGGTCCAGGAGGGAGCAGACCCCGAGGGGGATGCCCTGGAACCTACAGGGGAACAAGTGGCCGAACTGGGAGACCTGCCCGAGTTGACCCATTGGCAGCAGGATGGTGGTCCCTCCAGGGAGGAATTTTGTGCTGAACAGAAAGTGTGCCCTTCTCTTTTGGGTATGAGGCAGCAGGCCTCAGCCCAAACAACAGGTGATCAGTCAGGATCACATTGGATATACTGGGAGAATGACCTCCTGTATAGCGAGCCTAAGGCTGCTGAGCCTGGGTCAGCCCGTGTGCTGGTGGTACCCCAGCGCTTCAGAGCCTTCCTACTGGGGTTGGCTCATGACGTTCCGTTAGCTGGACATCTGGGGCAGGACAAGACCTATGACAGGCTTGTCACCCGTTTTTATTGGCCTCAGATGAGAAGGGATTCAGACATCCATTGTAGGACCTGCCAAACTTGCCAGGCAAGTGGGAAAAGTGGGCAGAAGCAGAAGGCTCCCCTCCAACCTTTTCCCGTAGTCAGTACCCCCTTTGAGCGAGTGGGGATTGACATTGTGGGGCCACTGGACCACAAGCCAGCTATGGGCAACAGGTTTATCCTGATCTTGGTGGACCATGCCACCCGGTACCCGGAAGCCATCCCTCTCCGCACAGTGACGTCCCCCGTGGTGGGACGGGCACTGATGGGTGTTTTCTCCCGCATGGGGTTCCCCAGAGAGGTGATGTCAGACTGGGGCACCAACTTCATTTCTAATTATATGAAGTCTCTGTGGAAGGAGTGTGGGGTAACCTACAAGTTTACCACTCCTTACCACCCTCAAGGTAATGGGCTGGTTGAGAGATTCAACCGGACCCTAAAAGGCATGATTATGGGTCTTGAAGAACCAATGAGGCGTAAATGGGACGTCCTCTTACCATGCCTGCTGTTTGCTTACCGTGAGGTGCCACAAAAGTCTCTTGGGTTCAGTCCCTTTGAGCTTTTGTATGGACACCCGGTAAGAGGGCCTTTGAGTCTGGTCAAAGAAGGCTGTGAGCAATCTCCCAGGAAACCTCCCCAGGATGTATACAGTTACATGCTGGCCTTTAGGAACCAGACTCGGCGCTTCAGAGATCTTGCTCAGGCAAATCTGGAGGCCAGCCAGGAAGAGATGAAGCGGTGGTACGACCAGAATGCCACTCTGGTTGAGCTTCAACCTGGTCAGAAAGTTTGGGTCATGGCCCCTGTAGAACCTTGTGCACTCAAGGACAGGTGGACTGGACCATTTGAGGTTGTGGAGAAAAAGAGCAATGTCACCTACTTGGTGGACTTGAAGTCTCCCAGGAACCCCTTGAGGGTCCTGCATGTCAACCGGTTAAAGCCCCACTTAGAAAGGTCCGAAGTGGGCATGCTCCTCGCCACAGATGCTGGAATGGAGGAGGAGAGTGAGCCTCTGCCTGACCTCCTGTGTGCAAAAGAGCAAGATGGGTCAGTGGATGGTGTTGTCCTCTCTGACACACTGACCCCTGAGCAGCAGCAAGATTGTCGCCATCTGCTGGGACAATTCCCTGATCTGTTCTCCTTAATCCCTGGTGTCACTCAGTGGTGTGTCCACGATGTGGACACCGGGGACAGCACTCCTGTGAGGCACAAGGCCAACAGGGTGACTGACAAGGTCAGAGCATACATCAAGGAGGAGGTCTCCAAGATGTTTTTCCTAGGGGTGGTTGAGTCCTCTAGCAGTCCTTGGGCCAGCCCAGTGGTCTTGGTCCAAAAGGCTGCAGCGCCTGGTGCTTCACCAGAACTTCGGTTCTGTGTGGATTACCGAGGACTCAATTCGGTCACCAAGACTGACGCGCACCCCATCCCCAGAGCTGATGAGCTCATAGATCGGTTGGGGGCTGCCCAGTACCTTAGTACGTTTGATCTAACGTCTGGGTACTGGCAGATCGCCTTGACCGATGGGGCAAAAGAGAGGTCTGCATTCTCCACACCAGATGGGCACTACCAGTTCCGGGTTATGCCCTTTGGGATGAAGAATGCCCCTGCCACATTCCAGAGGTTGGTTAACCAGGTATTGGCTGGACTGGAGGATTTCAGCACCGCCTACCTGGACGACATAGCAGTGTTCAGCGACAGCTGGGAGGAACACTTGCGCCACCTCCAGGAAGTGTTGTTGGCCCTGCGCAGAGCAGGCCTCACAATCAAGGCCAGTAAGTGCCAGATTGGGCAGGGTTCAGTGGTGTACTTGGGGCACCAAGTAGGGAGCGGCAAGGTGGCCCCCCTGCAACCCAAGATAGATACCATCCTGGCTTGGGAACCGCCCAAAACCCAGACTCAGGTGAGAGCCTTCTTGGGTCTCACGGATTACTACAGGAGGTTGGTCAAGGGGTATGGCAACATTGTGCACCCCTTGACCTCGCTGACTTCCAGGAAGCAGCCAAGACTTGTGATCTGGACTGACGCTTGTCAGAAAGCCTTTGACACCCTGAAAACTGCAATGTGTACAGCACCGGTCCTCCAGGCACCCAACTTTTCCAAAGAGTTCATTGTCCAGACGGACGCTTCAGAGCATGGTGTGGGGGCTGTTCTAGCACAGATAAATGAAGAGGGCAGAGACTTACATGTAGCCTTCATCAGCCGGAGGTTACTTCCCAGGGAACAGAGGTGGAGTGCGATAGAGCGTGAGGCATTTGCTGTGGTCTGTGCGCTGAAGAAGCTAAGACCCTACCTGTTTGGGACTCACTTCCGGGTTCAGACAGACCACAGGCCCCTCAGATGGTTAATGCAGATGAGGGGTGAAAACCCAAAACTGTTGAGGTGGTCCATTTCCCTACAGGGGATGGACTTTACGGTGGAACACCGCCCTGGTACTGATCACGCCAATGCTGATGGTCTGTCCAGATTTTTCCGCCTTAGTGATGAGGACTCCCTGGGTGAAGGGTAGTTCTCCCCACATTTCAGCTGGAGGGGACACGTGTTAGACCTGGCATCATTGGCATGAGTCTCTCCTCCATTTCTTTCTGTTGGCCTCCGCTGTTTACGATGTTTTTACTGGAATATTGCTTTGGGCACTATGCCACTGCTGATCAGTGCCACAGTGCAAGTGCTCCCTGTGTTAAATTGATACATTGATTGGTGTTACCATGATTGGCTTGGTTGGCTTACTGTTCAGACCCTAGTCTAGTACACCGCGTGTGCCAAGGGCATGTAAGTTAACTGCTGTTGGTGGGCTTGCAGCACTGGTTGTGCCACCCACAGAAGCAGCTTCTAAAATGTGTCCCAGGCCTGCCACCGCAGAGCCTGCGTGCAGTCCCTGAGTGCAGTCCCTGAGTGCCATTTCGACTTGGCAAGGAAACCTACTTGCCAGTCTCTAAAAAACCTTCACTTTGCCACATTTCAGACACCTCTATGGTAAGCCCTAGGGCTGGGTGCATTGTTGGTAAAAGGTAGGTCATGCCCTGATGTGTGTGGCATGACCTAATAGTGAATTACAGCCATTTTCGTTTTTCACTATTGAAGGGCTACCTGCCTCCCTTAGGCCAGAATGGGCAGACTGATTATTAACTCCATTATAATCTATCTGACTCAAGGAGCATGGTAGCAGGTCGAGTTTAGTATCCCTGAACTCAGAATTTAATAACACACCTTTTAGGATGGATGGTTTTTAAATTCTGTGTTTGAAAATAGCCCTTTTAGAAAGTGGCTATTTTCTTGTCCAACTATCCACCGGTCTCTGCTGGTTTGGTGTGTGTGTCAGGGGCTGGGTGGCTCCAGAGGTCTGAATGAGTCAGTGTGGTGTGAATGAGGCATCTGCACTTAGAGTGGGGGAAGAGTAGTCCCTGACAGCCTGCCCTGCCTGACACAATGCTGGCTCCACCTCCTGCCGGGCGACTGATAACCCTGCTCCTGCCAGTGACAATACTGGCTCCGCCTCGTGCTGGGTGGCTGATGACCCTGCCCTGCTCAGTGAATAGGCCTGGTGCCTCTGCCTGGCAACACCCACAACAAACCTGGGATGGGGGGAATTTCCCTGCTTGGACAAAGGGAACAAAGCAGAAAAGGGGTATAAAAGAAGGACCCCTGAACCAAGAACTCAGATCACTTCTGACAAGGAAACCTCTACCAAGGACAAGAAGCCTGCTGATCCAAGGACTTGCCTCCCCTTTCTGCCAGTGTGCTGTTTGCTGGGGGGAACCTGAAGCTGCTTCTTTATTTTTGCCAAGGAACAAGAAGAGAGGAACTTGGTGTGTACTCTCAAAAGCTTGCTAGAAAATCTCCAAGGGCTGGAAGAGTGCCAGCCTCCTGTTGAAGTCACAGGGCCAAAGGACTTCACCCTCTACTGAATTGCTGGTTGCTGGAAAGTGTTGTTTCCAGTACACAGGGGAAATCTGCAGTCTCAACGTCGCCGGACGCCGCCGCATCCAGCTTGACATCTTGAGTAACGGCTCCAGTGTTATGAGCCTTCGACGCCGGCCGCCGGGCCCGATCGACGCCAGTAGCGACGCCAGTGAGTAGTGTGTTCGGCTCCAGCTCCAAGTGACCCCGTCTCGACGCCGGTATCGACGCCAGTGAGCGCTGCTCCAGCCCGACACCTCTCGACGCCGCTGCGGATCGCCCCGAATCCGAGGCACGATCGACGGCGACCCTTCGACGCTAACCCCTCAACGCCGTGGATCATCGTTTTCTTCATTCCAAAGGTACTGTGTTTGTGGGGTCTGTTGCAACTCCAGGCTCGACGTAGCGCTCCTCGCGGTCGACGCCGAACCTTGGGAATATCGTAAACTCGACGTTGTGTGACTCCTGTGGGGGTCACATTGTTGCCAAGAACTGTGTTTTCAGAAGAATACTTACTTTTGTTGCTAAAGAACTATTTCCTAAGAAGAAACTTTACCTGAACTATTATTTTTCCTTCCAAAGAGTATTTATTAAGATTGTGGTATATTTTTGTCGTTATTTGGTCTTGTGCTAAGCCTTATATAAAAATACTATTTTTATAATAACTCCTGTGTTGTGTCCATTTGTAGTGTATTCACTTTATTACTGTATGTGGTCATAAATGCTTAACACACTGCCTCTGAGATAAGCCTGTCTGCTCTGCCAAGCTACCAAGGGGATGAGCAGGGATTATCTGAGTGTGTAATCCCCTTGCCCTGACTAGAGAAGGTGGGTCCCTATTTGTCAGAAGTGTATACCTCTGCCAACTAGAGACCGCCGGTTCTAACAGTGAGCATGGAGACCAACACTCCAAACCTGCTCACTCTGAGTCTTTCCCAGGCAAAGAAAGGCTGGTGGACCCTACCGAGCGCCACACTGTCTGGACAGGGACTTTGCCTGTTCATAAACAGACAACATTTCCTAGCAGGGCATTAACTCTCACATTGTCTGAGATTCAGCCACCATCTTGGACATCTAGGTATAACTTCACGAATCATGACATCTTTGCTATGCAGTCGTGATACAATCTAGGCGAAGCTGGAATCTTGCTAAACAGAACTAGCACTCATTTAATAAAGACTGCTTCTTTTAGATTGTATTGAAGGACATTTGGGATTCACAGTACTATTTCTGGAAGTTGCATTGTTGGTTAAGACAAACTTTGAACATTCAGATGAACTCCTATTAGATCGTGGGTGTTTGCAATTACTTAAGCGGTTATACTGTGATGGAAAAGAGAGGACTTTTCATGCCAGGACTATGTTGCTCATATTATTTATTAATGTTATGTATAGGGTATTGAGTGCTGCTATGATAAAACAAAATTCTAAATTAGGAAAAAGAAGAATATTTTACGTTGTCATTGATTTTGCAGCGCTACACGAGTCAAGTTGAAACTATAACTCCTCTCCCACAGAGAGTGGTGAAGAAGCTTGAGGTAGTTATTCTATTCATAGGAAAAAGTGTCAATGAACATGTATTAGTGGTACTGATTATTTGTATGTTCAGTCTAAGGAACCGGTAGTCTACAACAATGTACAGAGAATTTTTTACACAGAGGGCTAAGGTCTATCCATTCACTACTGAAGTTAAGTGTATGACTTTCAAGGCAAGATGCTAAGTATATACTCTTTGCCTGCAGATATCAATTGCCATCTGCAGACATCACTGATGACCAGATGTGATGGGTCAGTGAGGTTGAACCTAGTGTCTCTGTTTTCTCTCTTCCCGCATTCACCTTTCCACGTTCCTACTCTTATTCCTGTGAGTGATGTTGGATGGAGATATTTAGACATTATCAGGAGTGTCCAGATGATTGCTTCATTATTTTGATCATGGAAGGCATTACTGGCGCCGTTCGCATGCTTCACTACCTTCAGGTATGTCAATCTCAGTGAGACGGTGAGTGATGGAAGAGTGCATTGCCTCAATTTGAATATGAGCAGAAGGTTAGTTCATCCTAACACCTAGTTACAACTTCAATTGGTGAAGACATTCTCCTTGCCTGGCATGATGCCAGGAGCTAGATGAGTTCCTTCAGCCTTCTGGCTATCCTGCAAGATCACACACTGTTCTGATTCAGATTCTCTAAAATCGCCAACAATTTGGTGTGTTACTCCAAGAGATGAAAGCATCTTGATCCCCCCACTTCTGCCTTGTTCTCCTGCTAGTCCCATGCATCATCCAGTTAAGTGAAATGCAAAGATCCAGCAATCTGGTTGGGGAACTACATCACTTAGAGGGCACCTCTATCTCTCAGCTCGCTCTCTTTTTTTCAAATTCTTTTTATTGAGGCTTTTTACCAGTACAATATGACAGGACGGATAATGACACCATAACATGCACGTCAGGATCAACAGTAAGCAACATGAGCATATCAGTTCGGGGGCAAATCTGTAATGGAGCGTAGAAGTGGGGCAAAACAAGGATTAAGTCATAAGCGGGCGTCTGTTAGATGAGGAAGGGCATGAGTAAGCTGTGCGACACGGGCCGAGGGTTTGTAGAAGTGTGCTGTTCCATCGTGTCATGTGCATATATAGGTACCTCTGAAACAGTGAACTTGGGGTAGTGGTGAGGAAACATGGACATACAAGATGTAGAGGAGTAACACGTTGAGGGAGGAATTACAACTGAAGGGAGGGCACTCATGGATATACCATGGTAGGGGGTCAGAGACCCATGATAAAAGTTGAACAAAAGAGATGGCATCAGGGATCATGAACAGGGCGCGCCAAGAGGGGCATATTTAGTACGCTCTGGGAGCCATGGACATACACAAAAATCAATTGTTGGAGGGGACAGGAGGGAGAGGGACAAGCAGGTGAGGGTGAGGGCATGTGTCTTGACTACTCATGGGTGTCGGGGGATTGTCAGCCTCCCGCATCTCCTCATGGAATTGCGTCAGCATGGTATCCCATGCATCTGCAATTGGTCATTTACAGAAGTCTCAGCACAGGGATCGGTTCACGATGCAACCTTTCAATACAGAAAAAACCCTTGACAGAACCTTATGCTGCAAGTTGTCCAAAATGATTTCAACTGATTGTACTTCTGCCCACTTAGACACTCCTACAATTTTAATGTTATTTTGTTGCAAGTGTTCCACTGCATCTTCCACCCGTGTGGAAAGGAGTTCTGTGTCCTTTTTCAATTATTTGATCTCATCCTTCTTGGTCTTATTGGCTTTTGAAAGTTTCAACACTCTTTTATCCATAGTGACAAACGTTCCCGATAACTTGCAGAGATCTGTGCAAATACAATTTGCATTAATTGCCATTTGACCTCTATTATGTTCAAGGATTGCCCTGGATTTCCACATTACACAGAGCACCTCTTTCAGGGACAGATCAGGATCCTACCCTACCTTGGGCAGCCATACTGTTGAAAATTCTTGGGCACTCCGCAAAGATTATTTAAGTGGAGAAGTGTGGCTCACTGGTTAGAGGAGGCAGACCTGGAAGCAGAGGTCAGCCCGGGACCAGGGTTCAATTCCCGGCTCGGCTGGGTCTTGAGTCCATAAATGTCCATGGACTCGATAATTCTTGCTCCAGTGCATACTCGACTCATGGGTTCACACTCTGCGACTCTGGGCAATAGCTTGCTTAATCTCCACATGGGCCCCTCGCGGCGGGATGCCTGGCTTTCACCTTGCGGATGCCCTGCTGGGTTATCTCACAGGGGAATACCAGGACGGGTTCCCTAAACAAGCGCTTAGAGACCGCTTGGTGATTTGCGCTATATAAATTCCTGCACATTTACATTTACATTTACATTTGACCATGAGATTTTGCTGGGTCAAACTCACTCACTCCTCCAACCCATGATTATGGCGAATGAAGAGTGCTCCTCAGCATTAGGGCTAGAAGGGGGGAGGTCATTCTTCATCTGCTACCCCATAAAGCACTGGTAACATCACTTGCAGTTTCACAATTATAACTTGATTTTTGCCCACACATCAATTGCTTTAGTATTGATGAAATAATACACTCCACTGCGACTATTCTTCCTAAAATTGAACTATTTTTAAAGTGCAGCATTGGAATAAAACCACTTCTGAGCTACCAGTTCCACCTCGAGATAACATCTACTTATTTGTTTAAAAAAGTCTTTAGATATGCCTCTGTATACATCAGATCAGAAAGATATAGAAAATATGACATTGCAAGCCAATTGTAATGGTAAAACAAATGGTTCTTAACTCTACTAATGCATAGAAGAAGCCAGTTGAAACATCTTGAATGTGGATGGATGGATGGCTGGATGTCTGGATGGCTGTATGTATGTATGTATGTATGTATGGATGTATGTATGGATGGATGGATGGATGGATGGATGGAAGGAAGTACTTAAAGAAGTCAAGCATATTGAGGGGTTTGTCTTTGGGCATTGGTGAAACATGACAAAGAGACACAAAGGAAATGGGAGTTACTCAAACAGATGGTTTTTCTACAAGGTTGAATCTAGACAGATTGTATTTCTGGCGGAAACTAATGAAACAAGGCTCCAGAGATGAGGTTACAAACTGGCAAGATATCAAACGTTTTTGGTAGTAAGACAGAAGCTGAAGGAAACAGAATTGTTTGCAAACTAAAATAGCTTCATTACAGACATTTTAAGTGTAGGAACAAAACATTTACAAAAATTAAAAAGTTAACTTTACTTCTTTTATTTACATAGGATTTTCCCATTAGTAAATTAACTTCACTCATCACAGAATTATGTTGGGTCAGTATACTCTGTGATAAATGAGTAAGTATTATCAGAAAAAAATTGAACTTGACAAATATTAGAGAAAAGTCTGGAAATAATTTACTTTAAACTTTGAAGCCAACCTCTGATGCCTTGTAAAACCATCAACAGCTTATAAAGATCGCCTTTAAAATGTATTGTTCCACTACTGAAAATGCATCCTATCACTCTTCTGAGATGGCAAAAATTGGACCTATTTTGTAGATTTCGCCGTCGGCTATATTATTGGAGAGAGATTTGATCAAAAAACTAAACATCATTAAATAAAAACAATGGTTTAGACATGTGCCAGAAAAGTTTAACACAATTATGGGAAAAGAGGTCATCATTGTGGCCGAAGTGGAAATGTTATGGTTGGTGTCAAAGTCAAAAGAACTTATTGAACGCACAAATCACCAAAAAGGTCTCATGGCGCTTGCGGAGACTCCGTATGAGCTGGCGATCTAATGTAACAGCGTTATTGATGGTCGAATAACCAGGTTTTTAATTCCCTGTGGAAGTGCTTGTGATCAGAGATGGAGAGAAGCAGGGGCGGGAGCTTGTTCCAAAGGGCAGGTGCAAGAAAAGAAAAGGATCGACCACCATTTCTTGCCGTGCAAATTCATCGCGGGGTAAGGAGATGTTTGGTGCTAGATCTTAGCGGTCTGCTTGGATGATACCAATTTCATTTATTAGCTAGGTAGCTTGGTCCGGTTCCATGTAGGCTCTTGTGGACAAGACATAGAATTTGGAAACAACCTCTCTTTTTTACCGGAAGCCAATGAAGAGTTCTCAGGCTAGGGGCTGATAGGGCTCTTGGAGGAAGATTTAAAATAAGTCTAGCAGCAGTGTTCTGCAAGATCTGAAGTTTTGAGTGGAGGTCTTCATTTATGGAGGCTAGTAAGACATTACCATAGTCCTTACGGCTTACAATGACCTCCTGTACCAACGTTTTTCTGGATTCAATTGGAATCCATTGGAAGATTTTGAGTAGTTTCCGCAAAATCCCATTACAGGTGCCTAGTACCAGGTTTACAAGATTTTTCATTGACAGCTGATTGTCAATTGTTATTCCGAGGTTGCGCACTGCTTGTTTGGGAGATGGACATGGGCCTAGGGTTTGGGGCCACCAGTCGTTGGACCAGTACTCATCGGCTTTCCCAAACAGAATGATCTCGGTGTCCAGTGGCAATGTACTCATTCTTCTGGACCTATACACATTGTTTGACACGTCCAGCTGTCAGTAACTTATTCATCCACCTTCTGAGGTTGGGGTACATGACAAGTCCTTCGATTGAATATCCTCATTGCTATCTGAAAGATAGCTATGAGCTATAAACTTTTATGTGACTTGGCCAGTGGAAGGATTCTTTTATTTGGATTGATGACACTCACGATGGGGATCCACATTGCAGACTTCTTCCACTGATTCTTGGACCTAAAACTCAATGGAAAAAACATTTGGATCTTCACCCATCTCAGCAATGATCTACAATTTATGTTTAAAACGTTTTTATTGAAACAAAACAAACCATGGGGGAGGGGGATAGGAGGTTAGGGTACACTTAATACAATCAAAGAAAAAAGGTGCAACTCAAGAGGGTTAGCGATGGATAGCTCGATGGGCCAGGGGAAAAGCACAGTAAATGAAAGGCTAGAAATGCAAACTGTGGAATCCCTGCGTGCATATCCAACACCCCAAATCTGAGCAATGAAAGCCAGCAGCAACTCGACAAAGCACAATCCACCCCCCCCCCCATCCCCCCAGTAAAGAAAGGAAGGAAGAAAAAACAATACCCCACCCCCCCCGTCCTATGGTCCCGCGTCAAATTAGTCCTCACCAAGAAGCCCCCCCCCCCCCCCCCCGGAGGCCTCTGTCTCACATGTGATCTAGTCCGCCGGGATCACCAGCGGCGTCAGCCTGAGAAGCCTAAGATACCTCGGACAGGTGAGCTCCCGGAATTCGGTGGACAGCAGCGCTAGAAAGGGTTGCCACAGCTCTTCAAATTGGTCTATTTCCCCCGCCACCGTGAGCGACAACTTCTCCATTCCCAGCACATGCCAAAGCCTATGCAACCAACCCGTGATGGAGGGGACAGTGTCGGTACGCCAGTGGATAAGGATGTTCTGGACCGCAGACCCCAGCGCAATCGCGATCTGCCTACCTCTGCGGGACTTCAGTGGGTACATTAGGTCATTGGGGAGGCCCAGCAGGACATACGCCGGGAAGCGCGGCAGCTCTATCCCAAAGTGCTTATCCACCTCATCCAAAACTTCCTTCCAGTAAGCGGTCAGCCCGGGGCAATCCCAAAGAATGTGTGAGAGGGTACCCTCCTGCCCGCAGCCCCGCCAGCACCCCTTGTCAGTGTGTTTATGCATTTCATATAGTCGCTCCGGGGTGTAATACCAATAAGTGGACACCTTAGTGAAGGTCTCCGTAAGGCCCGTGTGATATGCAGAGTGCCGCGCCCGGTACGCAATTTTGGCCCATTCCTTGTGGCTGAGTGTCCTACCCAATTCCCTGTGCCAGCGCTCCCTCCCCGGATTGTAATAGTGAAACGGCGGGGGCTGTAGGTCCTTGTACAGATCGGTAATTAGCTTAGCGTCGGAGGTCCGGGTAGCCAGCCACCTCTCATACGGTGTAATTTGACGAGCAGCGGTGTCACGCACCTGGGGCTGGAGGGCCCAATGCCGAACCTGCATGTAGCGCAATCTGTCCAGCTCCGTCAGGCCGAACTCCTGGCGGAGTTGCTGAAACGGAATCACTCCCTCCGGGCCATAGATCTGGAAGAGCGCCCTGCAGCCCGCCTGCACCCAATGGGAGAAAACTCCCGGCTCCATCCCTGGGGAGAAGTCCGGGTTGCCCGCTATGGGTGTGAACGGCGAAGGGAAGGTAGTGAGGCCCCGAGCCTCACAGACTGCGTCCCACACCCGCAGGGGGACCCGCGTAATAAAAGAAGCGTAAAGGTTAGGGGGGCGGTGCGCGCGACGCAAGAATGGAACCTCTTGTAAAGTGCGGCCCGCCACTGCCTGGTCTTGAAAGAGCCAGTGTTTGTCGGACTCCCACCTACTCCACTCCACCAAATATCGCAGCTGTGCCGCCTGAAAGTACCTGCGGAGGTCTGGAATACCGAGGCCCCCCGCCTCCGGAGCAAGCGTGGAGAGGACCCTCTTCATTCGTGGCTTGCGGCCCTGCCAGACAAAGCGGGAGATGTCAGCCTGCATTTGTCGTATCCAGCCCACCGGGGGCTGGAGAGGGAGGGCCCGGAAAAGATACAGTATCTGGGGCAACACCGTCATCTTAACCGCCGCGATTCGCCCCAACCAGGACAGCAGGCCTTTGCTCCAGCGACCAAGCTCCTCCTTGATCTTCCTGCTGAGGGAGGCATAGTTAGCCGTAACCATCTCCGGTAATGTGGGCGCCAGCAGAATCCCCAGGTATGGCACCGTGGAGGAGGACCACTGCATGGGGAAGAGTCGCTGAAGGTCCCTCCTGGTGTCCGCAGCCAGGGACACGTCTAACGCCACCGACTTGCTCATATTCATTTTGAAGCCGGCCACACAGGCAAAGACGTCTAGTTCCTGGAGGCAAGCAGGCAGCGACCTCCTAGGGTCGTCCAAGGTCAACAGGACATCGTCCGCGTAGAGACTGACAGTGTGGACATACTGGCCCATCCGGACCCCGACCGCATCCGGGTTATCGCGAATCCTCTGAGCGAACGGCTCCATGTAGAGGGCAAACAAGAGCGGCGAGAGGGGGCAGCCCTGCCTCGTGCCGCGTTCGATGGCAAATCCACCGGAGCTGCACCCGTTGACCCGCACCGACGCTGAAGGATGCTTATAACAGTTGAATACCATGGTGCGGAACTTATCCCCGATTCCCAATTTCTTGAGAACCAGCTCGAGATACGGCCAGTGAACTCTGTCGAAGGCCTTCTCCGCGTCGACGGACAGCAACATCCGCTCCCCCGGGATCCGCGAGGCCTTCTCCAGAACATGCGCCACCCGCTTGGTATTGTCAACCGTCTGTCTCCCGGGTACAAAGCCAGCCTGGTCCGCCTCCACCAATCCGGGGAGGAGCGGACCCAGCCTGGACGCTAGAATCCCTGTGTACAACTTGAGGTCGACATTTAAGAGCGAGATGGGTCGATACGAACCGCAGAGGGCCCGGTCCTTCCCAGGTTTCGGAATTACCGCGACCGTCGCCCTCAGGAGATCCGGTGGGATGGCTCCCGATTCGGAAAAGGAATTAAATAGCCGAGTAAGGACAGGGGCCACAGCCGTGCAAAAAGTCTTGTAAAACAAAGACGTGTACCCGTCCGGGCCCGGGGCCTTACCATGCTTCAGCCGCGCGATAGCGGAAATCACCTCCTCAACATGGATATCCCGCTCCAGGTGGTCCGCCTGAGCCGGATCCAGCACCGGAAGGGTCACCGACTCCAAATAGCCTTCGGCGTCCCGCGGCGAGGAGGGCTCCTCCGCATACAGCGCCTCGTAGAAGCCGCGGAAAGATTCCGCTACCGCGGAGTCCCCGGAGACTACCACCCCGTCCGCGCCCACCAGTTCCTTCACGACGCCACGCTGCTGCGTGACCCGGAGCCGGTGTGCTAGAAGCTTGCCACATTTGTCCCCCCCAGTGTAAAAGGCGTGTTTCAAGCGCAAGGCGGCATACTCCGCCCTATCAAGATCCAATGCCGACAGGAGCTTCCTCGCAGCCTTCAACTGCCTCCACACCCTTGGCGCCCCCGTGCGGCGGTGGACCTGCTCAAGCTCCCGGACCTGAACGGTCAGCTCGTCCCTCTTCCGTTGCCGCTCCCTATTTTCGGCTGCGGAGATAGAGATAAATTCCCCCCGGAGGACTGCCTTCAAAGCCGCCCACTGTGTCGCCTGCGAAGTGTCGGTGTTGCTGTTGTGAGTTAGGTAGTCCTGTATGACCTCCCCAATACGCTGCACGACAGACTTTTTGTGTAAAAGGGTATCCCGGAGGCGCCACACCCCCCGAGAGGGGGAGGCCGCCGGCCACTGGAAAACGCCGGTGACTGGTGAATGGTCAGACAAGGTCAGGACCCCGATGTCCGCCGCCGTGGCAGCGGCATGCATCGGTCCACTCACCAGAAGGTAGTCCAGCCGTGAGTAGGTTTGATGTGCGTGTGAAAAGTAAGAGTAGTCCCTATCCGTGGGGTGCATAGAACGCCAAAGGTCGTGTAAGTCCATTTCCGCAATCCGGGCCTTCACAGCCTGGGACAGTTCCCCCGTCTGCGGGAAGCGCTGCGCCGATCTGTCCATCGCAGAATCGAAGACAATATTAAGGTCTCCCCCCAAAATGACGTGGCGGTCGGGGGAAGCAGTGACATCCACCAACACAGAGTCTAGGAAACGCTCTTGGTGGTCGTTTGGGCTATAAACGGAGCCGACCGTAAACGCTATGCCCCCTAAGCGCATGCGATACGCAAGAAGCCTCCCCTTCTGTTCAGCACATTTATACAAAACCTCCCCCCTAAAGGAGCTCGCTAGAAGAATGGCTACCCCCGCCGTCTTGTTCGCTGCCGAGGAGAAGAACTGGGTAGGGAACTTAGCAGAACGCAGCCTATGACAATCCCGGGACAATAAGTGGGTCTCCTGTAAAAGGCAAATGTCCGCCTGCGTCCCCTCCAATAAAGATAAGATCGCTCTGCGCTTCACGGGGTTATTCAGACCCTGAACATTAAGGGTCACTACCTTTAGGGACGACATTCCTCTCGGGGATCGGGAGCGCCGTGCAATGGGCAGGGGAGCAGCGGGTGGGGCGCGCGGGGCAGCCGCACAGGACAAGCCATAACATACCAAGCGTGGGCATGGACAACATCGGACGGGACCTCCCCGACCCCAGAACAACCCCTACACCCCCCCAAAACACAACCCTGGCAACTAGCCAAACGCAAACTCAGACACCCCATTGTCCCAGTCAAGCCCCAAAACGGGCAAGTCTGTAGAAAGGAACGAAGTGGACGTCCAGCCACTCACCTCCAGCCGCTCCCCTCCAACCCCCCCGCCCCGCACCCAGCGTTTAAAGAAGCTAAAGGCATCTCCCCCCGGAGTGAGTATTAGGCCGTCAAGGCCACGCCGGTGGAGCCGGCCGAGTCCCTGGCCGCCGCCCTCAAAGCGTCGGCCATGTCCGCCCTGATGGTAGGGGAATCAGGACGCCCTGCGCTGGCCGCTGATCGTCGCCTCGCCGACCTCCGCCGGCTCCGTCTCTCCGAGGCCCTCCACGACGGTGTAGCTCCTTCCTCCTCCGCCGCCGTAAGCCCCAAGACTCCACAAATGTCCTGTAAGGAGCGTAGCTGGTGTAGCACCCCGTTCCATCGAAAGATCAGGCGGAAGGGATGACCCTGTGGAAATATGGATTTTTATGGTCGGTTATGTCCCCTATCTTGGACCCCAACGGTTTCATGTATAAATCACAAGTACATGTATGTTCCCTCCAGTTCCAGTTATGAAGACGCAAACACATGTGCGTCCACCGTCAACATGTCCTCTTTCAGATCCGCCATGAATGGGCCGGATATTCTATTCCTAAGTATGAAAGGCCACCGGCTTTATATGGTTCACTTCCCACATTTTTACAGTCCAGGCGAGTAGGCCCTGATTCTGCCACCAAGCCTTTTCTTGCCTTCTGCCTCTGAAAGCTCCAGTCTGAGCCTGCATCTGTGACCATGAACTTTGTCTTACTCCTTGCGCGGCTAACGGAGCCTGATCCAGCCCGTCGCCTGCCAAAAACTGTATTTCACCTTCGAGATTATCTCCTTCGCTCCTCATCCGATGCATTCCTGTCTAGTAGTTTAGGTAAACATTCCTCCAGCTACCGTGCAAAGGGCCAGGCCTCGCTGTCCTCATGCAAGTAATTCATAGCCCCGTTACCATGGAATATTCCTACCCCCTCGCATCTAGTGTAGACACTTAGACGCTTGTACACGCACTAACAGTCAGTATAGTCAGTATAGAATAAGATTCTATCCTAAGAGACCTCTCTTTTTGGATAACACAGTTCTTTAAACATAGGATATTAGATATGATTTGGGATTAGGTTGACATAACCCCAGACTTTTGTCTCCACATGTAGAGCTAAATGTCAAGTTCCTTTCTCCTTCTAGTTGCACGTCAAATCACACGTCATGCTGCTGCACGCGCATCTCTGCCAAGTATTTCTGCTGACATTGCGAAATTCTTTCATAGAACCACCCATTTGTGACATCATACCCAATGACGTTCTTTAGTTACGCCTAGTTACACCCATTTTAGTTACGCATGTATGCCTTTATCTCTGTTTTCAACTGTTACGCCTCCTGCATCTGTTTTACTGTAATGTATTTTCTATAAAACTGCCTATCTGTCAATAATATATGTCCCTTCCTTCCTGAACTTTCGTGGTGATGGAATAGAAGGCCCATAATTCGAATTATGTTCCTTTGTATAGGAATAAAGCCCGTTCCGAACCTCTAATACCACGGATTCTGCCTCTTATTTTATTGAGCTATTCTTGTTAAGTTTCCGCATCAAATTAAGTTCCGGTAATTAAATTATTTACCACATATATGGCGCCCGAACAGGGACACTTTCTCATCTCACGCGCCGGAGGTGCGTTGCAGGCCCGGTCTCCTGCCACAGCTGGACGGACAACAACGCGTACCCACAGGATTTCCTGTATCTCCCTCCTGCCGAGCGGGGGTAACTGAGGCTGCGATCAACACCCAGACGAGGCGGTGAGAAGTGCGAAGTATCCCGACCAGAGCCTAGCTGAGAGAGCAAGATCCGAGGTATACAGAGGCCCACCAGGTTCCGAAGTTCCGAAGTTTCGAGTCGAGTCCAGTCCGGTCCAAGTCCAGTTCAAGTTCAGTTCCGAGGCCTTCCGTTTCGAGCTACCCGGTGAGTACCATTGCCGGGGAGGCGTTCTGACGTGCACATAGGTTGTGCCGGTCAAGACGGGTTTGGGTACACAAATCCGGTCTGCACTGTTTCAGCAGTGTATCTGTACTGTTTAGCAGTATATCTAGTATGTCTAGTATATAATTCAGAATTACCTAGTTAGTGCCGAGTATTATGCTTAGTGACTAGTTCCCTAAATGGCCATCATTGTTGTTCATTAAAAGTTAAATGTTAAATGTTTTAAATACGTTCTGCATATTGTGGTGTGAATGACTGTTCATTATTGTGTTCTGTTGTATTAAACGTGTTCAAAATTAGGTATCAGATCAGTTCTCAATATGCCGCTCTTTTCGAAATTAAGACAGATCAAAACTAGAAAAGGGGTACTCGAAGAAGCTGTTCCCATTCCTCCTAGGGACACTCCAGGGTACTTCATGTATCATAAACATGGCCTAGACGCCATATTATTTCTTGATTTATGGGTAGACTACACCAAGGAATTACCAGAAAGTCAGAGGTGGCCCGCAGCTGGGACCTGGGATGCAGATTGCATCATGAAAGTAGAGGAAGAATTATGGAAAAAGAAAGCTAGACAATCACAGAAAGATGCCATTGAATTATGGCGTAAAGAATCGTATAGACGTACAGAAAAAGCACGTAGACAGGAAGAGAAGAGTAAGGAGAATTCAAATAAAGTCCGAGAAAATCTATTAATTGAAGAAGGTACCCGAGCAAAAGCAGAACAAGTAGACAGACAAAAAAATGCCCTTATGAATGGTATGTATCCTCTTCTGGCCGAAGGGTTACCTAAGGCTACTCCGGAGATACCAAAAGACTTGCCACCTCCATTGTTTCCGATAAAAGCACATCCCAAAGGGCATCCCAGAACCGCAGAAGATGTTTTCCTTTCCTCTTATTTAGACGACGCAGCTCCCGAGTATGCTAATACTGCACCACATAGACCGCCTGCCGAGGGGGTTCAACGCCAAGACCCTCCGTCTGTACCTCCACAACAACAAACTCCGATACAAGTTCCGGCAAACACATCTGTTTCTACAGCTGTACCCACACCTATGGTTGCTATATCACGTTCAACGAATCCTTTCACACCCAGCACCCCAGGCGGTGCTACAGGAGGTACAACAAACATTTTTTCCACGCCACCCAGAGTAAATAAACTTTCCTTTCAAGAATTAGCTCACCAACGTACGCCCAAACTAGTAACTCCCGACATGCTTAAGGAACTTCTAGTAGATTGTAGATATGACCCTGTGCCCGGCAAAAAGGATGAAATGCTGCTGGCATCATTACGTATCCGACGAGCTGCAATATATTTAGGGAGGCTACCAGGAATGACTACATATTTAGAAAATATATATCACTTTGTCCAGGCAGGGCGAGATTCTGAAAGTATTAATAGAGCCATGGAGTACCAGAAAGTGGAGATACAGGGAGAACTGTTACGTTTCCTCATAAATTGTGTGGTCAGAAATCAAGACCGACCAGGAGTAAATCCGGAAGAAATGCAAATTCTTACTACATGGAGTCGGAATATATCAGAAGGGAGACATGATAAACGATTAAGTATAATAGCTATGTGCCGAAAAATCCGCAAAGAAGTAGAACGAATACACGAAGAAAGATTAGCAGTAGACCAGTCTGAACAAACCGAAGAGGAGGAAGAATTAGAACTGCCCACAGGACAGTTAGGAACAATGGCCTATGTAGGTAGAGGAAGATCTTGCAATAATACTAGATGCTTTACTGATCCGATACGTCCGATACGTCCAGATAATAACAGAAATTTCCAAACACCTATAATAAATATAAGGTCCCCCGAACATTCGTTCCAAGCCGCTGACAAATTACTCCGAGAATGAAGGGGTTATCATATACTCGATTCTATGGACGAACAAGAATTAGCCAGGTCAGCCGTTCACTGGGTTGACAGTCCCGGAAAATATAGTGATGATACACTAGCACACACGTTTTTGAACCTCAACCCAGATGAACAGCGTTTTGCTGGTATCTATATGATTCAACAACTCCTCGTATTATATAAAAGCCAACACTCCGATCCTGGTCCCTTACCTGATATATTGACTGAATTACTCACGAATAAATGGAGAGGTTCAGGTACTGAGTTAATTAGAGAAATACTAGAATCCAGAAAGCAGTACATTCTTTTTGTATGCCCCGAACATGTCTCACTGCCCATCAAGGAAAGAACGACGTATTATATGGATAGACAGAATCCCTTACGCGAAGTCCACCCGATAAAAGGTGATGACAATCAGTTTAAACGTGTGTTTGTATACACACCCATATCCAAAATGGAACTATTAGAAATGAAGAAAGTGGTACCCAGTCATGACAAAGACCCAGCGGGTTTCCACCGTGAAATTAAAGACATGTTGCTCATGGGAGAGTATACCTATCCCGACATTATGAAAATATTAAAGGTATTAATGCCTGCGGGCATTTATGAAAAACTCAAAGAAAAGGATTGGGAGGTGGGAGACCAAAAGATAGATTGGACAGCATTAGAAAACGAAGAAACAGCTCGAGGTCCAGGTTTAGGGCTTGGGGAAAAGACCAAAATACTACCAGGTTTACTAGTACAGGTACTGCCACGTTTATTAACTACGAAAAAGGAAGACTGGGGTGCAATCTCAGCCTGTAAACAAAAGCAAGATGAAGACACTAGTGACTTTTATGCCCGATTCGAAAAATGTTTTGGTATAAATAGTGGAATAAAAGCAAGTAGCGAATCGTATCCACATCTGTTTGTGACAAAATTAGTTGAAAATGCCTTGCCCCAAGTTAAGAATAGAGTATTGAAATTCGAGAGTACCTGGCAAGGTAACACTCCGTCACAAATGTTACAAATGCTACAGTACCATCACAATAGAATTAGAGAGGAACAAGAACATGAACAAAGACGCATGAAAGACACGAAAATGAAAATGCTAGTTTCCCAGACAGTTCCAGCTGACGGTCATAAAAAGGGTATGACACAGTCCAGTGTTTCAGCAGTTTCTGTAAAAGGGACATGCAACTATTGTAAACAGCCAGGTCATTATGTACACGATTGTCCAGTTTTAAAACATAATATCGCCATAGGTAATACAAAAGAAAGATCACGACCACTTAGACAGGATCAGAACCAACAAGGAGCTCCGCAGCATGCACAGGCCATGCCAGCTCCGCAACAGTCTATGCCAGCTCCACCACCGCAGCCTATTGCTGCCACACCAACAACGACACGACAGATGTACCAGACCGCGCAGTATGACTACCCTGATTATCAACGATACTCATGAAACAGCCTAGAGAGGGAAGTTGGCTTACCCCTTATCGAGGTCCCTGTAGATCAAGAAGGACCTTATGTACACAGTGAACTATTAGGCCAGGACAGAAAATTTTTACTTGATACAGGGGCAAGCCGAACAACCATAAAACGTAGTGAAGTTCCAGGGGCACCCCTCTCAGGCTCACAGAATATTTCCCTTGGTTTTTCAGGAAAACCTATCATTAACGAAGTGTCACAGCCTCTTCCACTTACGATTGGTCCCTTGACACGAACTACAGATTTATTGCTTACTAAATCATGTCCAGAAAACCTGTTAGGTATAAAAACATTGAAAGCTCTAGGAGCTATAATATGTTGTTCTCCGGAAGGAGTAAGATTGTTTTTACGTGATTTCAAAGGGCACTATGTGTCCCGAGACATGGATCACCGACTGCAGACTTTACCCACACATTTATGGGCACAAGGCCCTACAGATGTTGGTTGCATGAACATTACACCATATCGAGTCACACTAAAGACAGGAGTGGTACTACCACGTATGCGACAATACAAGTTACCACCAGATGCTGTATTGGCTTTACTGCAAATCATTGACGAGCTTATTACCCAAGGAGTGGTTGTGGAAACCGACTCCAATGTATGTAATTCCCCGATAATTCCGATTCTTAAACGAACTGATCCTAAAGCCCCGCCAGTATATCGATTGGTTATTGATCTGCGGGAATTAAATAAATGTATTGTACCACAATACCCCGTAGTTCCAGACATTTCTTCATTACTGACAGCCATTGATTCCGAAGCAACATTCTTTACTGTAATTGATCTCAAGAATGCCTTTTTCAGCGTCCCAATAGATCCGGAAAGCCAATACTTGTTCGGATTTAGTTTAAATGGACGAAGTTTTAAATTCACACGCGCACCTCAAGGATTCACAGAAAGCCCCAGCATCTATAGCCAAGCACTGAAACGAGAACTTGACAGTATCCACATGCCAGTCAACACTGCCCTGCTTCAATATGTCGATGATCTGCTGATCACCGCTAGAAGCGAACCTGAATGTGAAAAAGCCTCACCGACGGTTTTACAATTTTTGGCCGAAAAGGGGCACAAGGTGTCCCCTTCTAAGCTGCAATTCTGTGTTCAGCGAGTTGTTTACCTTGGTCACTCGCTGTCCAAGGAGGGAAGGCAGCTTACACCCGATCGCATCCAGTTAATTATTAACATGCCAATACCCAAGACACAAAAGGAGGTACGGGCTTTTATAGGCCTCACTTCATATTGTAGGCAGTGGATCCCTCAGTATGCATTTCTAGCAAAACCACTCATTCAGTTGACAACACAGGAGGCGGCCACATCGACTGTCCTCCCTTGGACTCAAGAACATACACAAGCTTTTGAAAGCCTAAAGAAAGCTTTATGTCAAGCACCTGTCCTAGCAACACCATGTTACAATAAACAGTTTACACTCTTTGTCACAGAACGCGAAGGTACTGCTTTGTCAGTACTCACACAGGAACAAGCAGGAGCACACAAACCATGTGCTTATTTTTCTAGTACATTAGATCCCGTAGCTCAGGCTCTGCCTGCGTGCCTGAAATCAGTGGCAGCGACAGCTTTAGCAATCAGACAAAGCGATGCCATAGTGTTAGGACATCAATTGACAGTACAAGTACCACACGCAGGAGAAGTTCTCTTGAACCGCACACAAACACAACACTTGACTATAGCGAGACTTACCGGTTACGAATTGACATTGTTTCAGCCACACATAGAAATCAGACGTTGTAGTACATTGAATCCTGCCACACTTTTGCCAGTAAACGGAACAGACCCACTAGCACACGATTGTATTGAAGTTATTACTATCACGACGAAACCCAGACAAGACTTGACAGACGTCCCATTGTCAGATCCAGACCTGACGTTGTATGTAGATGGTTCATGTATGAGAACAAGTACAGGAGAGCTAGTGGCCGCGTATGCAGTTACAACCGACACTGAAGTCATTGAAACAAATCGTATTAATACCTTGTCAGCTCAAGCAGCAGAGCTCATCGCTCTGACACAAGCCTGTATTCAAGCCACAAATAAGAAAGTCAACATATACACAGATTCACGTTATGCATTCGGAGTTGTACATGACTTCGGCGTGCTGTGGCGAGAGAGAGGTTATTTAACTTCTCACGGTACCCACATTCAGCACGGACCCCTCATTCATGCCTTATTAGATGCAATACATCTACCCATTGCGATATCAATTATGAAATGTAAAGCTCATACGAAAGATACTGATATCATTTCCCAAGGCAATGACCTAGCTGACAGAACAGCTAAACAGACTGCTCAGAATAAAACTCACACATCTGACATGACAAAGACAATAGTTCTGACACCAACACATTGCATGACGGTTAAGGATCCCGCTCTTGACGTAATTGACATACAGACACATGCTACACCAGAAGAAATAAAGAAATGGACTGAATTAGGAGGGATCCAAACGGATCAGGGATGGATGACGAAGGAGAAATCTGTATGGTTTCTTCCCGACTCAATGGTCCAAGTCATCATTAACACAATACATAGTCCAGCGCACCTAGGAGAAAAGGCTATGCTAGACAGCATTCAACACATTTGGTTCAACAAACATTTACGAGCCGCAGCTAAACAAAAAGTTCGTACTTGTATGATCTGTTGTCAGTTTAACCCAGGTAAAAGCATTCCCGTAGAACAGGGTGGATTTCAGCCTCCTGATCACCCTTTTGAAGTCCTCCAGATGGATTATATCCAGATGGAACGATGTCGAGGATTCAAATATGTTCTTGTAGTTGTTTGTGCTCTTTCCCGTTGGACAGAAGCATACCCGGTCTCAGATTACACTGCCCCGACTACTGCCAAACAGTTAGTTCGAGAATTCTTCCCACGGTACGGTTTACCACGTGTTGTCTACTCAGATAACGGCCAGCCGTTCTCATCCGAACTAATGAAACACGTTTCACTTTTGTTAGGCTATCAATGGAGATTTCACTGTGTCCGACACCCCGAGGCAGCAGGTCTCGTGGAACGACATAATCAAACTCTGAAAATCAGATTGTCCAAAATATGTAGACAGAAAGGTGTCGATTGGGTAGTAGCCTTACCAGTTGCACTCTTTTACATGAGAATGGTAGCGCACTCTCGAACAGGGCTATCCCCGTATGAGGTGATCTTCGGTAGACCACCAAATATGTGGGGGACGCCTATACCTCGTAAAATTACTGACGTTGACTGTAATATGCTGACAGATTACCTGGCTTCCTTGATGTCTGCACTACAATCTTGTCGTTCACAGGTAGCTGCAGCCTTTCCCGACAACACCGAGGTGAAACCCCATGACGTAGTTCCCGGGGACTTGGTGTTGGTGCGGAATTTTGACCGGAAGACTCAGCTGGATCCGAGGTGGAAATCGCCTCAACTTGTACTACTCACCACGAGGACAGCCGTGAAGATCGAAGGTCGCAAAGGTTGGATACATTCGAGTCATATCAAGAAATTTTATGGACTACCATCCGATATAGAGACTAAACCCTGTATTTCCTCAAAGACAGACTCAAAGCTCCCCTTGGTTGAGCAAACGAACTCAGAACTATATAGACTAAAATTGAGGTCCAGTCAGTCAGACAATTTGATTGTTTAAGTCCTCTCCAAGGTGAATCGGTTGAATTTGTCTCTGACATGTATCCTCTGGACCGGAATAGAGAAAGAAATAATCAAATGCAGTTGAAGAAACATGCGTACTGTAAATCACTGCGTAGTCATTGCACAGTGACGTTATTAATTTTGTTTTTCTTATGTCTTTTAATAATCGCTGCAAGTATATTGTTGCACATATATTATCCTATTTCTAAACATGTTTACAATGTTACTGCTGAACATTCTTTTAGTGAATTACCACCGCATGAGTTGTCATATAGATTTGCGCTGCGCAATAACACTTTTATTAGTATGTTACATCATTCCCATCAAACTAGCAATGCTACAAATTGTTGGATATGCGGCCGACTCCCTCCCTATCAGACCTATAAGGGAGTTTTGCCCCTCTTTCCATATCCGTTCACACACAATGGCTCCTGTGGAGCATGGTTTAGTTTAATTAATTCCTTAGACTCGAATTCCGCAGTTTATCAAGACAACTGGGTATGGGGAAACCTGAACTTAGTTTTGCTTAAGGTCTGCTACCCTAATAAGGAGGGACTTCCCAAAAGAACAGGAACTGATCTAGAAAATGAAGTATATGGATTAGGTAATTTTACACTTAACCTCATGATCCTGAACGTTGAATCTGAAGCTACACCAATCTTGTCCGCCATGTCCGTATTCCCGGTTAAAGGGGAACTATGCATAAGAAAGAATGGCTCCATATACATGGGCCATAGTAAATGCACCACTGTGATAAAATTCAGTGATCAAGGCAAGTCTACATTTAGAGCTTCTCGTCATTCCTACTTTATATGTGGCCAGACCGCATATATACGTCTACCTCTAGATTGGGATGGTACCTGTTATATAGCATTCCTTCTACCACCTGTTTTCTTAGCTCCTCCTGATTATCATAGAAATACTCATTTAGTACACAATAGACAGCAGAGAGATCTCCCAATAGTCGATTACACTGAAACAGCATGGGAAAAATACACAGATTTCAATAAAGGTTTCTTCCCCTATATAGGTACAGTCACTAATAGTAAGTTGATACGTAGATTAACCAGAACCCTTGAAGCAGTAGTGAACGAAACTATTTCCGCCTTAGGCAATTTAACAGAAGAGCAGTCTGCTATGCGGATTGTTGTGCTTCAGAATCGTCTTGTCCTTGACGTCATCCTGGCCGATAGGGGCGGAGCTTGTAGGGTCATCGGATCAAGTTGTTGCATTTTCATACCAGAAAATTCACCGTCAGTATATAAAGCCATAACCCGCCTTCATAAGATTGTAAGCCAGATACACCAGAGTCCAGGCACCTGGACTTGGTCCGGTTGGTTCTGGGGCGTGTTGTCAGCCTGGGGATGGAGAATGCTCTCCTTCCTAGGTATCGGCTTTCTCATACTATTCAGTTGCTGCTTATGTCTACAATGTGGGCCAGCGATTTGTGGTCTGTGTGCCACCTCGTGTATCCCACATCCAAGTTTTCGTTCGAGATCCCGGAAGAAGAAAGAAGAACAAATGATGTTATATGAACAGATCGATGGATTGATGAAGATTGATATCTCTTAAGGGCAAGTAGGGGACAAGGAGGGAATGTGGAAATATGGATTTTTATGGTCGGTTATGTCCCCTATCTTGGACCCCAACGGTTTCATGTATAAATCACAAGTACATGTATGTTCCCTCCAGTTCCAGTTATGAAGACGCAAACACATGTGCGTCCACCGTCAACATGTCCTCTTTCAGATCCGCCATGAATGGGCCGGATATTCTATTCCTAAGTATGAAAGGCCACCGGCTTTATATGGTTCACTTCCCACATTTTTACAGTCCAGGCGAGTAGGCCCTGATTCTGCCACCAAGCCTTTTCTTGCCTTCTGCCTCTGAAAGCTCCAGTCTGAGCCTGCATCTGTGACCATGAACTTTGTCTTACTCCCTGCGCGGCTAACGGAGCCTGATCCAGCCCGTCGCCTGCCAAAAACTGTATTTCACCTTCGAGATTATCTCCTTCGCTCCTCATCCGATGCATTCCTGTCTAGTAGTTTAGGTAAACATTCCTCCAGCTACCGTGCAAAGGGCCAGGCCTCGCTGTCCTCATGCAAGTAATTCATAGCCCCGTTACCATGGAATATTCCTACCCCCTCGCATCTAGTGTAGACACTTAGACGCTTGTACACGCACTAACAGTCAGTATAGTCAGTATAGAATAAGATTCTATCCTAAGAGACCTCTCTTTTTGGATAACACAGTTCTTTAAACATAGGATATTAGATATGATTTGGGATTAGGTTGACATAACCCCAGACTTTTGTCTCCACATGTAGAGCTAAATGTCAAGTTCCTTTCTCCTTCTAGTTGCACGTCAAATCACACGTCATGCTGCTGCACGCGCATCTCTGCCAAGTATTTCTGCTGACATTGCGAAATTCTTTCATAGAACCACCCATTTGTGACATCATACCCAATGACGTTCTTTAGTTACGCCTAGTTACACCCATTTTAGTTACGCATGTATGCCTTTATCTCTGTTTTCAACTGTTACGCCTCATGCATCTGTTTTACTGTAATGTATTTTCTATAAAACTGCCTATCTGTCAATAATATATGTCCCTTCCTTCCTGAACTTTCGTGGTGATGGAATAGAAGGCCCATAATTCGAATTATGTTCCTTTGTATAGGAATAAAGCCCGTTCCGAACCTCTAATACCACGGATTCTGCCTCTTATTTTATTGAGCTATTCTTGTTAAGTTTCCGCATCAAATTAAGTTCCGGTAATTAAATTATTTACCACAACCCCAAGAGTACGGCGTCTCGTGTTCGCGCAAAAAGTCAGTGGCAATCCTGAAGGACCTGCGTTTCTGCAGCGTGATGGCGGAGAGGTCCTGGTAAAGCGCCACCGGCCGTTCCCGGAAAGTCAGGGGCTGTTTCCTGCGGGCCTCAGTCATGATGCGTTCCTTCAGCGGGAAATCGGGCAGGAAGGCCAGAATGTCCGGTGGAGGTGCCGATGATTGGCGCTGCCGGCCAACCCTATGCGCCCTATCAATGCTAATGGGGAAGTCCGCAGCTTCCCCCAGGATCTCTCGGAACAGGTCCCGCAGGTAGCTCCCCAGATCGGACCCCTCGTCTGCAGTCGGCACACCACGCACTCGAATGTTGTTCCTCCGTGATCTGTTCTCAAGGTCCTCAGAGTGGGCCTGGAGCTCAACACACTGCTCCCGGAGGCGGAGAACGTCCTGTTGAAGATGGACTATCTCCTCCTCCCGGCGTTGGGCCTCCGTCTCCACCATTTCAACGCGCTCGCCAAGGCCCTCCACTTCCCTGCGCACTTCCCGGACCTCGCTGGCCACCTCCCGCTTCAGTGTCTGGAAGTCCTCCCTGAGGGAGCTAAACAGTTCCTCCATAAAGGTCCTCGTGACGGGTGGCTCCCCCCCAGTCACGTCCGCCGAGGCCTGGGAGGTCCCCAGCGAAGGCTGTGTTCTGTCCCGCAGTTGCTGGGCCCTGCCAAGCATGTCCGGCAGGGTGCGGTCCCCCTTCTTCGAGCCCCCTCTTCCAGACATCGCAAGCACTACGGTCGGGCACTGGTCCAGCCGCCCCAGGGATGCCCCGCTGCTGCAAGCACTCGACGTGGGTGTCCCCCCACAAGCAGGGTCGCTGCGTCACAGGTGACAAAATGGCGGTCCAGCCCGGTCACCGCCAGCCGCGGGTGCCCATCCGAGACAGGAATGGAAGCTACAGTGGGGGGCTCCTCATCAGCACATCCCCCAAAAAGTCAGCCCGGCAGCAGCGGCGGTCACATACATCCGCCAGCAAGGGCTCCGGCGAAGGCCAACACCACTGATCCCACGGGGACAAGATGGCGGCAGGGCGAGGCAGGGCAGAGCGACCAGGCCCGGCGACACCACCGGGGCCCCCAAAGCGCACAGCAATCAAATAGGGTCCACCGCCGGTTTCAGTCTGTCACACGCAGGGGCCCAGATGGTCCGACCCTAACAGAGAGTCCGCCGTGCTTCGGCCAAGGGACAGGGGCCTACACAGTGCGAAGTGTCGCCGACACAGGTCCGAGTGCCAAAGCACCCGTCCTAAGTCTTCCGCACCGTCGGGTCCCCTCCCGCAGGGCTCCTTCACCCTCCGTCGAGCGACGGGCCAGATTCCCTCCAGATCGCAACTTTCAGCACCAGGCCCAGCCGAGGCGCCCGGACAGCACTCCGATGCGCTCCGCCTCTCAGGCCCTCCTTCGCACCTCGAGCTCGATCGGACTTTTTGGGGGCTTCCCCCGAGGCGATCAGAACCAAAACGGCAACAACGTGCGCACCAGGTGCTCCGCCACGCTCCTCTTCCACGCTGAGCCTCAGCGGGGGGAGAAATGCATAAGAAAAGGGCTCAAGCTAGGCCGGGCCGGAGGAGCTACGGGAGGAAGCGTCCGCTCACCCCGCCATCTTGGCCACGCCCCCATGATCTACAATTTAAAGGTGTTGTGCTACTTTTTCATTGCAGGCAATGGGAATTTGTCCAACGCCTTAACGTAAAAAAGTACTGGGGTGTCAAAATCAATTCAGAACTTGAGTGACAAGATCAAAACAGGGCTTTATTTCCAAACCAACTGGCCAGACATGTATGTACATAAGGGTATTGTGCCTTTTTGATTTCCAATCAAGTGTTGATAGGAAATACCAAAGAATACAAAGCATCACTACCTGTCAAGAGCACACCAGCCTGGGAGAAGCAAAAGAAGTAGGAAGTACCAAACAGCAACAAGACTTTCCAGAATGTCTCACACACACTTCTCTGCTATCCTCCAGGATGCTTGACATGTCCCATTTGCTCAGTAATAGTCATACATTTTTCTCTCTAGCAAAGAATTGTAGTATTTTATGGCTTATATCTTCACAGTTTTAGCACAACAGACAGTGTAAATGAAAAAACAATTAATTGCTCTTCATTTATCATTTACATTATTTGTGTGTACTGTCTCTCATTTCCTATATTTCATTTTATGATTCCAACTTGCAAAAAATAAATATGCAAAAAATAATTAATAACTTTTTTAACAATTCAAAGTGCTGTAAAAAAGGGCGGATAAAATTCAGATTTTTCTGTTCTTATTTAACAATTTCCCCAGAGCACACTGAATGGATCTTTGATTTAGTTCTAACATGTGTCAATCGTTCAAAGGTATTTCTCCCATTTTTGGTCTAACCAGCTTCATATATTAAAAGCTTCATAAATGAAAACCCATACATACATATACATATACAAAGGTTAAGTCAGCCCTCTTCTGCCAAGTAGTGCTCTTTAGTGACAGAGCTGGTAGCCCATTCGCTCCTTTTTTACTGTTGTTTTAGTTGGCGTGCTGTTTTACCTATTTTATTTCAAACACATGTCCACCACCTTTAGATGGTGAGGTGCCATTTTTACATTTTTTTACTATTGCTATTAACATTTTAATTTCGATTGCATATGCTTGCTAAAAAATTGTAGGCCGATCTACTGTGTTTAGGAAGTTTTTGTTCCCATATTTTTATCTGTAGGAAAGAGTCACACCCATATATTAAAATTAACTAACCCTTCCTGTTGTTGTAACTTACAAAAAACCTAGGCTAACAACATATATTGCCAATACCCAAGCTCATGCTTGACTAGAGTGGTTTGTTAAATCGTGGTCATGGCCTCATCTACTAGTTATGTAACTGCAGGTGCTAGCTGTTGGATTTGCTGTTTTGTACAATTTACAATGAAGTGTAACTCCAGACAGCAGTACCAACACAGCGCAGGTGTTTCATTACGTCTATGAATTCACGTTATCCATGATATGCAGTATTTGTGCTGTACCCTAAACTGACGGAAACTTGATAAATGTGCTGTATTTGGACTAATGCACACTTTTCAATTTTTTGGCAGAGTTGTAAATGAGTCCAGCTGCGATATTTGTTCTGTAAGCCTCACAAGGATGGAAGGCAGTGTTGTTGGAAATCAGTGATGTCTCCTCCACTAAGAGGGAGGAGCGTCGCCCCACTGCCTTGAAGCAGCTACAGAAAGGAAAAATAAAATGATAATAACGTAATGTTATTATCATTTTATTTTGTCCTCCTGCTGCAGCAGCTTGAGTAAGGGTGCGGGCAGTGCTGCAGAGCAGAGGAGGAGTGGTAAAACACTCCTAAGTGCACAATGACGGTTTGGCCCGTCCTCTTGGGCTACTCAAAACAGTCATGCGCACTTTCCCTCTTCTCCATGCAGGCTGCATTATAGCCTGCGTGGAGATTATGCCCACCGCTCCAGCCCCTGGCTGAGCGCCGTGTCACGGTCGGTCAGACCAATCACAACACTGCGTTATGATTGGCTGCAGGGAACGTGGGAGCTCTGGTGCTTCCTGTTTCTCCGAAGCAGCCAGGAAGAGGACGCAGAAGAGGCGACCCCTCCCCTGCCCCTACATCCCCTCCACACCTGCCCCACTGCTGCTTCTAGGTAGCAGCCTTAACTGTTGGAAGTTGAAAATGTGACCTGAAAGTTGTGCCCAGATTCCTGGTTATGCTTGTATGAAAAAAAATTCCTAAACAAAAATATTGTGACACAAGAATATTGTGTCAAAAATATTGTCAAAGAATATCAAGTTTATATACTTTAGGGCCGAATCCGATCCGGGTCGGAAGGGCACCGAAGGCGATCCGGCCGGAAAAACTACGAGCCGTACGTGTTTTTTCCGGCCGACTCATACAACTGTACGAGCGAGCAAGTACGATGCGGGCTACATGAAATTCACCGACCGAGTCGTTTCCGGGCCCGAGCCGCTCCGCACGCATCGGACAGCCTGTGCGAGCCGGAGTGTCCGGCTCACAAATTGTCCGGGTGGTTGCCTTTGGGGGTCCGCGTCGGACCCCCTGTCACCCGCAGCCCTACGACTCGGACACAGGGGGAGACCCATGGGTCTCCCCAACACAGGCATGTACGGTGCGGATGGCACCAACGCGTACCCACTGTAGGGGGCATACTTGTCCGCGACATACCCATTCAGTCAATGGGAGCCCATGTACGCGTCGTACTACCGGCTCCCATTGACTTCTATGGGAGTCCGACCGAACCGAGTCCGGCAGCATACAGCCGCATCGTACTTGCTCGGTCGGACTGCAGGACTCCGACTCGTTCGGAAAACACTCCGATTCCGGCTCGGTCGGAGTGCTTTCCGACCCAGATCGGAATCGGCCCCTTTATATGTAAACTATATTAACTTAAATTATGTTGTCAAAAAAGCTAAGTATATCGAAATATTCATGTATATAGCATTAAATATAATTTATTTAAATTATATAACTACAAAATAGTATTGCAATTAAAAATAAGTAGTTTTAATTATTTATGTAAATAAAAATAAACATTTATATATACTTTACAAAATATAAAAACAATCTTTAATCAGTTTCTTTTAATATTACATTACAATAGTTACAGTAATTTAAAAATTAAAATTAACAATCATTTATATAACAAAACCATATATCAAACGTAATAAAAATAATACAGAATCATCAACTTGCCATTTCAGTAAAACACTCAAAAATAATTTAAACAATAAATACAAAATACAAATAATGAAAACAATGATAACAATCAAACGCAAACAACACTAGAGAAAGTGTTGGACTTTGAAGAAGTCCGATTTACTATTTTAACTCCAGCATAAGAAAAAGTAGAAAAAGTATTGGACTTTGGAGGGGCTATATTTACTATTCTCACTCCAATGTAAGCAGCCGAGGGTAAAGTGTTGGATATTGAAGGAGTTACATTTACCATTCCCACTCCAATGTAAACAAATGCAAGGAAAGTGTTCGACTTTTGAAGGTTTAGATTTACTATTTACTCTCCAACATACACAAAATGAAGAAAAGTGTTGGACTTTGGAAGGGGTAAATGTAATATTCCAACTTCTATCTGAACAACATTAGAGAAAGTGTTGGACTTAGGAGGAGTTTCATCTATTTGCAAAGTTTTTATTTGCAAAGTTTATATAGCGCTGGCTAGACCCAGAGGTATCAGAGGTATCAGAGCTCTTTACATGAGTAACAGTTTTACAAGGTTACATTTGTTACAGTAGTATTGTATAACATAAAAGACAGGTCAAGAAGGTGATGGGGGAGGGGGTAGAGACAGGGGGTTGGGAGGAATATTAGATCAGGCAGGCCGGCAATGGAAGAAATTACATCAAGGGTCCAAAAAAAGATAGAGTAAACGAGCTCAACAAACCAGCTGGGGTCACGAAGTCACAGTGTCCAGTGCCACAATTCACTCATTGCGTTGGGTCTAGCTATCACACTGTACCATAAATTAAAGCAGGGATTGTTATGGACTTTGGAGGGATTAGATTTACTGTTCATGGTCCAACATATGTAACATCAGTGAATATGTTGGACTTTTGAGGGGTTATATTTACTACTCCCATTCCAATCTAGGCAACAGCATAGAATGCGTTGCACTTTGAAGGGGTTAGATTTTCTATTCCCACTCTGTTGGAAGGGGCGATCTCAGGGGGGTTACAGAACACGTTCCTGACCACCCGGTGACCCACCCCTCCCAGAACCAGGCCGAGCACCGGCAGGGAGGCCCTTCCAGGAAGGGGTCTCGTATTTTAGGATCGCACTCGCTGAGCTGGCACTACTTGACAAAGGGACACCACACAGTAGGTTTAGTAGACGGAGATCTTTATAAAAGTTTCATTAGATCTTTATGATCCGCAAGGTGGTCTTTGGTCAATACAACAAGCTTGGTAATTCCTTGACAAAGGGGATTGGGGTAGCGGGACAGTTCTAGGTTCAGAGTCAATGCCGAGTATCCTTCGCACAGCTCTCAATCCTCGAGCCGGGGGACACGGTACAGTCTTGGGTCCAGCCGGATCAGTGTATTCTCGGGCCGCGACCACGTCCGCAGGGCTCCGGTAGGAAGGAACTGTCAATCGGGAGATCTTCGGGGAGCCGCGATTCACTCGGCAGGCTCAGCTGGTCTTAGAGTTGGGGGGAGCCGCGAGTCTCTCAGCGGGCTCCGATGGTCTTAGAGTCAGGAGGAGAGCCGCGAGTCTCTAAGCAGGCCCCGATAGTCTTAGGGTCAGGGGGAGCCGCGAGTCTCTCAGCAGGCCCCGGGGTTCGTAGTGTTTTCGGGAGCCGCGACAACGTCAGCAGGGCTCAGATGGTTTCCAAGGATCAGGTAGCGTCCTTCTTTGCAGTTTCGACGAGCCGCGACCAGGTCCGCAGGGCTCTCTTAGTTCCAGGTCTTCTCTGCCCCAGTCCCCTCAGCACCCCCTGTTATACGCCTCATTCTCTTTGAAGTCCGGCGTCCACACAGAGAGGGGTCTTGGCTTCTGGGGTGGTGTTGGGATTTCCTGCCGCTCGGCTCTTTGATCCTTTCAGGTTGGCCTGGGAGGGACTCCATACACCCAGCATGCAGGGAGCCAGCTCCCTGGGGGTCCGGAGGGTGATCGAAACCCTCTGTTGAGAGGAGGTCAGAGGTGTGACAGAGACTACTCCTCCCTGTCTTGCTTGGGGGGGGGGGTTCCCTCTCCCTTGGCCAGGTATGGCGCGTTCAGGGTCTAGGTTTCGCTGGGGCCCCGGGCCGGCCATCGGGACATGGTGGCCAGGGGTCTTCGGTGGCTACGGGGTGGGAGGGACGGCGGCTATAACCAGGGACCAGGGGTGGTGTATGGGTTGGGTCTGGGGGCTAGTGGTCAAGGAGGCCCACGCCACGAGGCCGGGCCCCACACACTCCAATCTTAGCAGCAGTGAAGAAAGTGTTGTACTTTGGAGGGGTTTCATATAGCATTCAAACTCCTAAACATTTTTTATAAGACATAAAAATTAAAACATTTAAACATATTCAAAATAAAGCATATACCCATTATAGGTCAATTAAATTAGATGTAATGAAAAAATAATTGTCATGTTGCAAAATGAATGTAACAAGTATTTAATATAAATTAACCTCTCTCCCGACTACCCCAAAAACATATTAACTTAATTATTAATTGAAATAATTAAAATTAAAACAAATATTAAATACTAAACTATTTTTGAAAATGGTATGTTTAAATACAGTCATTAACAAACTATCAGTTTTTAAAGAAAACAACAAATACTACAATTAATCAATCAAATAATTTACAATAAATAATTTAATGTACATAACAATTAGCTACAATATAACAATAATGTATATTTTAAATAACCTCCCACTCTAATCCCACACAACGCCAACAACCCACTACTAAATAAAAGAATACTACTCAAATGCAAAAGAAATTTAACCGCACATTAAAAAGGCAAATTATACTAAAAAATAAAAGACAATTATCTAACTAGCAATACCTGATAATAATATAACTCATATATATTAACTTAATTAAAAAACATTTTTTAATACAATTACATTAAAGTAAACAATGTTATATACAACCGTATTTAACAAAGTATATTACATAACTAAAAAATTATATTCTCACCTTCTATAGTCTGTCCCACAATATTTTTGAGTTGACAATATTTTTGACACAATATTTGTACACTATGTTGTTTTTCCATAATGATTTTTGAATTCACGATGGTTGTTATAGGGATAGAGAAACAGGTCACTCAAGGAATTCAAAGAACACAGATACTGCAGAAGCAAAGGTTCAAAGGTTAACTCCAGCCTTTTTTTGATTGAAGTTTAAATGTACACTCTCCTACCTTTGAACGAGTCCTGTGCACTGTGGTCTCGCCAACTTGGGTAGGAAGGGCAAATGGTAGAGAAGTGAATAGTATAAGATTGACGGAGGTAATGAAATGTTACCACAATCATTAAGAGGGAAGATAACATGTTTAAGAGATGAGACTCTTGTGTGATGTTTGATGTCTGTTCCTTTTCCTGTTCTTTTACTGTATAAAGGCTTGAGTTTGGTTGAAGGGTGTGTGATCCTTTGCATGCTTCCTCGCTCCCTCCACTTGCTGTTCCTGATTTCTCGCTTCTGACAAAATTCTGTTATCGGATTCAGAATTGTTGGTTTTCTTCAATCCTTTGAGGTATTCATCCTGCAAGTTTTTTTTTTACATCTTTGTCTTTTTCCTCCTGAGAGTGTGGCAGCTTCTTGAGGGCACTTGACCTCAATGGTCGTGACATTGAGGCTTCCGCAATCAGTCACCCTTACTGTACAGCACAAGACCTGGAAACAATTGAAGGTACGTCTAGGTCATCAGATCTTAGGAAGGTGGCTAAGGAATGGGAATGTGGTACTTGAGGGTGGCAAGTGGCGGAATGTGAATAAATTCACAAAGTGTCTGAGGACAGCTATCTTGCCCTCGAAAACACATCCTTAATGCCTTGCCTGTTTGTTGTTCACTTTGGGAACACATCCTTACTGCTCTTGAGGGATACGTAAGTATCTTTCCTGTGGATTCATGGGTCCCTCTTCCTTATTTTCATCTGTCCTCTTCTCCATCGTTTATGCTTCTTGTGAGATTTTTGCTTATTGTCATACTCCATGGGGCCATATTTATGAAAAATTGGCACAGCACCGCCAGTTTCCTTGCTGCTCTGTATCACTGGAAAAGGGCAGGGATGCTTTGTATTTAAGGCAATACAGCGCATTCCTGTCCTGTCCCATGCACTGGCGCACAATGGGCTGCCTAGCGCCAATGCAGGCACCCTTGCACCATGGTGCAACGATGCCTGTGATGCATGCAGGATTGCTTTTGTGCAGGACGGGGCACCTTCCTGCACAAAAACTATCCTAAGAGGCTTTTTCCTAAACAAGTAGAAATACATTTATTTCTCCTCATTAGGCCTTTCCTGCAGAGGCGCATCTTTTTGGCGCATTCCCAGGTTTACAAGTTCTTGTTAAAATCCATGGATGTTGCGTTGGAACACCCCACACAACACCCAGGGAAACGCCTCCCTGGCGCAGAGTAATGCAACACAGCGATTTGTGCTGTGTTGCATTACTCCATATTTGTGGAGCCATTCAAAGCCACACAAAGTGGCTTTGCGTGGCTTCACAAATATGACTGAGAGATTTGCGTCGTGCATGTACCACATTACGTGGTGCAAGCATGACGCAAATCCCTCATAAATGGGCCCCTCTATGTTCCATTGAAAAACCCACATACTGTTCTCCTGGAGACCTTTTGAGCTCCTTTTATCAATAATCTTTAAAGGTGGAGGCTTGGCCGACAGAGGGATGGTGCTATGTGCTTGTCTACCTGAACATGTTTCAATTGTGCTACTTGCCTATCATGCAAATCCATTTGTGCCGGATACAAGTAAAATGAACCCTTCCATGTTGTGTATGTCCCCTGTGAGATCAACGTGGCCATCTGTCCCTGTAATAGCTATTTAATTCAGAAGACCAACATCCATTCATCTTGATCACCTGCTGGGACCTCTCTCAGAGAGAGTGCATAATTACCCCTCCTAACATCTAATTACAGGGAGTAAGGTGATTTATGGAGCTCGAATAAACGTACCTGGTGAACAAAACTCCCTTTTCACACACTATCACAATTGTTTCTAAGAGCATTGTATAGGCGGTATAAAAAACACTGTGCTGTGCAGAGATTCATTTGGAATAAAAAGATAATATGTAAGTGTTGGGCCCAAGAGCCGCGGCCGGCAGTGTCGAATACCAGGGTGGTCGAATACCGAGGCAGCCTAGTCCTCATTCCTCCTTATGCATCTCTGTTAATGTTATGTTAATGTTAATGTTAAGGGGAATTTATTGAGCGCACTGTCACCATAGGTTTCCTGGCGCTGATAGACTACCAAGGCAGAGCAGGAGAAACTTAACGGGGATGTGAAAAGAGCAGAGTTTTCAGAAGTTTCCTGAAAGGCAGAAGACAAGACTCAGTCTTAAGGGAAAGTGGGAGAGAATTCCACAACTTAGGTGCCAGGTGGGAAAAACTGCGTCCACCTAACCTAGAAAATTTGACGCGGGGGGTAACCAGAAGCTGGAGATGAGTGGACCTCAGGGTACGAGAGGGACAGTAAGAGGTAACCAAGGACTTCACAAAAGCCGGAGAGGAACCAGTCTGGGCTTTGAAAACCAGGCAGCAGATCTTAAAGGCTATTCTTTCACTGATAGGCAGCCAATGTAATTGATGGAGCAAAGGTCTAGCCGACTGCCATCTTGGAATCTTGAAGGCGAGTCTAGCGGCCTGGTTTTGAATAAGCTGTAGCCTGGACAGCAAGGATTTTGGGAGGCCGAGGTAAAGGGAATTGGAGAAATCCAAACGGGACATCACCAGTGCTATTATGACCTGTAGTAAGGCTTCCGGGGTCAAGAGGTGGGCAACTTTCCGTATTCTGTAGAGCTGAAACATACAAGTGGAAGTTACAGCGCTCACCTGGGCCTTGAGATTGAGCTCAGAGTCGATAATGACCCCCAGACTCTTTACACGGTCAGCTGGGAGAGGCGAAGGGCCGAGCTCAGAGGGCCAGAACTGAGGGCCCCAGAGGGAGGCGCTCCTCCTAGGAAGGAGGAGCTCAGTTTTCCCAGGATTAAGCTTTAGTTGTTTTTGATTCATCCAATGCTGGATGTGTATCATGACTGCCTGGAAGTTAATAATAGCATCAGGGGAAGTGAGGGGAAAAATAATTTGTAAGTCATCCGCGTAATTAAACACGGTGACGTCCCACTTACCCAGAGAATGGATAAGGGGTTGGAGATACAGATTAAAAAGGAGAGGAGACAGAGAAGAACCTTGGGGGACGCCGCAAGGTGACAGAACGCTGGTGGCTCTGAAAGGGCCCAGTTTGACAGCTTGGGATCTTCCCTCGAGGAAGGACCTGACCCAGGTCAGAGCGACCCCACGGATTCCAGCTGACTCGACACGGTGGAGTAAGATGGCATGATCCACCGTGTCGAATGCTGCCGACAAATCCAGAAGGACCAATGCCTGGGGGGAGCCTCTGTCAGCATTGTTTCTGAGGTTGTCCATCACGGCAAGGATGACCGTCTCGGTGGAGTGGAGAGGTCTAAAGCCGGCTTGATTTAATTCTAAAAAGTTGGATTCCTCAATGAATTGAGAGAGGCAAATGGTGACATGTGCCTCCAAGATCTTAGACAGGTAGGGCAGGAGGGAAATAGGCCGATAGTTTGCGAGGGCCCCAGGGTCCGCGCCAGGCTTTTTCAACAGAGGCACTAGGATAGCCTCCTTGAACGACCTGGGAACTATTCCGGAGCTGAGGGAAGCATTAAGTAGGGGTAAGACACTATGCGGGAGAGTGCGACAGATCTCGCGGAACACAGTAGGGGGGCAGCAATCCTTGGGGGAGCCGGATTTCACGCGCGTGGCCAATTTGGCTAAGGAGTCAGGATCAAGAGTCGGAAAACAGGTCAAGGTAGAAGTGTTAATAGAGGGGGCTGTGACAATAGCCGTAGAGGGAGAATAAGGAATAGAATTTTTGATTGCCAAGATCTTATCGATGAAAAAAGAATTCAAGGCATTGCATGCCTCAGCAGAGGGGGCCTGGTTGGGGAGTGTCCTGGCATCAGATGTCAGTTCAGCCAGAACCTTGAATATCTCTTTAGATTTATTAGGGGCAGTTAGTATTCTCTTAGAGACAAAAGCAGCCTTGGTGGTGGTAATGGCTTTTTTATATTCCTTACGTGCAAGGACGTACATCGCCCTGTCGGCGCTCAGATAATTGCGTCTCCACCTACGCTCCGCTTGACGTAGCTCGAGATGTTGAGATTTCAGAGCTGAATTGAACCATTTATGAGAATTACTGTTTCGGGAGCGGGGAAACCGAGAGAGGGGGGCAAATTGGTCGCTAGCCATTGTAAGCCAGTTGGTAATATTGGCATCCAGAGCATTAATGTCTAAGCTGTCACTGGGGAGAGGTTGAGTCTCAGCAAGAAATGAAAGAAAAGCAGGGAAGTCAAGCGCATTCCATTTCCTGGCAATCCCGCCGTCTAAAGGCGGGAGTCTAGACAAGCCCTTCACCAAAATGGAGGACTCGATCAACGAGTGATCTGACCAGACGCATGGAGAAACAATCGGGCCAGAGAGTGATACCCCCAGCGTCCAGATGTGATCCAAGATGTGACCCCCAATATGAGTGGGAGTGGTGACATGCTGGGTCAGATTTAAGCTGAGGAGTGTCTCAAACAATTCAGAAGCGTGGGGGCCGGCGTTAGCCTGGTCATACCAGTAATTAAAGTCGCCGAACATGGCAATGCGAGAGGAAGCAGTCAACAGAGCAGCAAGCTGTTCACAGAGAGCTGCAGGAAACAGAGGCATGGATGTAGGGGGGCGGTACAGAACAATGAGAGTCAGGGCTCCAGCCTCAGAAGCGAGGCTGATGACGAGATTCTCAACCTCAGGGAGGCAAAGCGAGGAAGACGCGATAAATTTAAGATCTTTGCGTATAATTGCTGCCACTCCTCCGCCGCGGTGGGCTGTAGGCCGGTTAGCATTCAACATATAATAACTAGGGGGCAAGGCTGCCAGAATATCAGGGAGGGAGGAATCAGACAGCCAGGTCTCGGTGAGCAGCAGGACATCAGGGTTCTCAGCTGTCAGGAGAAGAAATATATCGGAGTGATGTTGGGGAAGGGAGCGTGTATTGAGATAGAGTATACGGATGCAGGACTCAGGCGGGGACGTGGCGCACAGAGCCTGATGTGTGAGTCGTGGTGAAGACGTATCAGCCGAGATGCCAAACGATACTAGGCGATCCCAGGTTATAGAGGAGAGGGCACAGGGAGGATGCTGCAGCGCTCTGAGTGAGGCAGCTGAATAAGTGGATCCGGGAGCAGCATTCCAGGGCCCTAGGCCCGTCAGGCCGCGGACGGGCGCAGACGGGCTTAACTCAGGCGCAACTCCGGCGCGCCTACGTCGCGCCCGCTGCGCTCGTCTGCTGCGCTTCCGAAGAACGGGGGCCATTTTATAGGGCTGAGGGCGGGAGGGGCCGAGCGCTAGTCCGCTCGCCTCGCTTCCACTACAGGCTCCTCACCCAAGATGGCGGCCAAAGTCAGGTCCCGGGCAGCGCTATGATCGCCAGCCACGAGACAGATCAGAGCAAATGCGCAACTGAAAGCCCAGTGAGTATATACACATGAAATCAACCTGCACAACAAAAAAGGGGGTTAACAGGCAGAGTACAGTTGAAATGCACAATTCAATATTAAAATCGTTTTTTAAAATCAAGCGTGATCACGGAGCCCGGTAAAGCATCTGGCTACCGTGAACGTCTATCAATGAGCTAAAGTGCAAGAAAGGCTTTTATAGGGCTGAGGGCGGGAGGGGCCGAGCGCTAGTCCGCTCGCCTCGCTTCCACTACAGGCTCCTCACCCAAGATGGCGGCCAAAGTCAGGTCCCGGGCAGCGCTATGATCGCCAGCCACGAGACAGATCAGAGCAAATGCGCAACTGAAAGCCCAGTGAGTATATACACAGGAAATCAACCTGCACAACAAAAAAGGGGGTTAACAGGCAGAGTACAGTTGAAATGCACAATATAATATTAAAATCGTTTTTTAAAATCAAGCGTGATCACGGAGCCCGGTAAAGCATCTAGCTACCGTGAACGTCTATCCTCTTCAACCAAACCTCACCGCCTCCCTGTTATGTCACTATTGCAGGTACTTTTTCGGCCCTGCTTTCCTACTTTGTTACCCCTTTCCTTTCTTTCACTTCCTGTCCTTTATTCTCCTGTTTCCGCCTTTCTCTTTCTAAAAGTCTGATAATAAAAAAACATGTTGCGGTCTCCAAAAACCACCCATAGCAGTGGCGGACTGTCCTATCGGCATTCTAGCAGTGCCATTTTGGCCTTGTCTGCCGGGGCAGTGTGTAGGCTGCTTTTGTGGCTGTGTGTGGGCTGCTTTTGTGGTGTGGTGGGCTGATTTTGTGATGTGATGGGTCCGTTTTGTGGCTGTGTGTGGGCTTGTTCTGTGGTGTGGTGGGCTCGTTTTGTGGCTGTGTGTGGGCTGATTTTGTGTGGTGTGATGGGCCCGTTTTGTGGCTGTGTGTGGGCTGGTTTTGTGGTATGGTGGGCCCGTTTTGTGGCTGTGTGTGGCTGGTTTTGCAGTGTGGTGGCCCGTTTTGTGGCTGTGTGTGGGATGGTTTTGCAGTGTGGTGGCCCGTTTTGTGGCTGTGTGTGGGCTGGTTTTGTGGTGTGGTGGTCTGTTTTGTGGCTGTGTGTGGGCTGGTTTTGTGATGTGGTGGTCTGTTTTGTGGCTGTGTGTGGGCTGGTTTTGTGGTGTGGTGGGCCCATTTTGTGGCTGTGTTTGTCCTGGTTGTGCAGTGTGGTGGGCCGTTTTGTTGCTGTGTGTGGGCTGGATTTGTGGTATGGTGGGCCTGTTTTGTGGCTGTGTGTGGCTGGTTTTGTGGTATGGTGGGCCCGTTTTGTGGCTGTGTGTGGGCTGGTTTTGTGGTGTGGTGGCCCGTTTTGTGGCTGTGTGTGGGTTGGGTTTGTGGTGTGGTGGTCTGTTTTGTGGCTGTGTGTGGGCTGGTTTTGTGGTGTGGTGGTCCGTTTTGTGGCTGTGTGTGGGCTGGGTTTGTGGTGTGGCGGTCTGTTTTGTGGCTGTGTGTGGGCTGGTTTTGTGGTGTGGTGGGCCCGTTTTGTGGCTGTGTTTGTCCTGGTTTTGCAGTGTGGTGGGCCCATTTTGTCTCATTGTGTGGGATGTTGTTAAAACCTTTAAACAAAGACTAGGCAGTAACAAACAGAACTGTGAAGGTGTGGGCGCTTTTATCTCACTGCAAGCAGTGTGGATTGACCAATCACACTCTGTGGGAAGAATATCAGTGACATCTCAATGGTTTTTATCTTTTTGATGGGTAAGGAACAGAGTCGAGCCAATATTACCACACACGTTGCCGGCAGCAAGCACAATATGAGCGGTTCCCCACCCCTCATCACACAGACATCATGTCTTAACAAGGGCAGAGTTGCTCAATGTAACAATGTGGGCCACGTCTTTCATTGGCCGTGTCATAAATGTGGGCCGTATTTATTTTGGTCCCTGTGTGTATTTTGTGCCCCAGTCCAACCCCGACTCACAGCTAATTAATGTTGAACAAGAGCAAGATTTTCCGGTGTAGCTTAAATCGAAGGCAGGTGTAAGACGCAACTACCTATACAAAAAACATTAAATATCATGCACATGCGATTCCTTAATATGTTGTGAGTTCTTTATATGGAATATGAGTCTAACTAGACATAGAGCTATCATTGAATATGGTATGCGCAAGATTATTGTTGTAAAGGATGACAAAAACTTATGTTAAAGAACACCTTTGGTAAAAAAGTAAAGAATTCTTGAAGAATTGTCAGCATCTGTTCTTTATTGACAATTTCATCTTAAAAGACTTTAACACTCATGCGCTGCCCTTTGCAGCACCTTGCGCATTGGAGGTGGCCAGGTGGATAGTGTTGCAGGCACCGACCGATATTCACTACTGCAAACGATGCCCCCCAGTAGCATGGCTACCCATTAGCTCTGCTTACGCTGGCGGCGAGACACTGTAGCTCAGGTGAGGACATCCCGGTGTTCTTCTCCGCTGGACTATGTCCTATAGCAGAGCATGGAACCCAACAGGGCTGCACTGGCACGCGTTACCTGCTTCCGTACCTTGGCTGTGCTGCTAATGGCGCTTGGACCCTCACCGTCCCAGACCTGGCCAGAGTATCCTCCATTAGACTCTTGCATAGGGGCTGCAGGAGGCGCTGGGGTCAGCTCAACACCCAGACAGCACGGGATAGGTGCATCTATACCCCACTCACACGGTCGCCTACCCCCAAAGCCAGTTTGCCAATGCTGGCAGACATTGCTCTCATGTTTGCGTGGTTACCTGTTATCTTCCTTCTCCCAATCATATTCTATGTTTCCTATTGTTGTTTTTCATTGGTTTGCTGTTTTTGCCTGCACCTGCCTAAGCTATTTTCTTTGGGGCAGAACCACCCAGATGCTATTACGATGTATGAAACTAACATACTAACTTGCAATATCCGGGTGATGCACACTCCTTCTCTGTGATACGCGATGTACCCCTTTTTTTGCTGCCGGATGACAAATATAGCGTTCCTACAGGAATCCTACCTCCCTCAGGTAGAGGCCGGGTGGTTACAGAAGTGATGGAGGGGCAAAGTATACTCTACTAACTACTACGCCGACACCTGCAGTTTATTGGTGTGGATAAAAGCGGGGGTCCCCTTTGTTGCGGAAAACACGGTTATCTATCCAGAGGGTTGCTATGTTTTTGTGGAGGATGAACTGGGCGGCCATCAGCTACTACTCGGAGCATTTTATGCTCCCAATTCTGAGCAGGTTGCGTTCCTGGCGTTTTGTCATGGTGGAGCAGCTCTCCTGGCTTCTAGGCGGAAAATACATACATGCCGCATTCATGTGCCATTATGCTTCAATATACACATCAGCAACTGCAGTGACGACAGCAGAGATTAGGTCCTTTATAGCCAACATAGCCCTTCCCCAGGTTTCACTCGAACAGAGGGAGGAGCTCAACGGAGATATTACACTCAATGAGATTAAGGAAGCCATACATGCGATTGCCATTGGCAACACCTGATGGGCTACCACCCAAAATCTACAAGGCCTAGGCTACATCACTAGCAACCAGGATGAATACACTTTATGATGAAAACACGGCAGCATCCTGTCTCCCACCCATGCTGTGTGACACGTTGCTGATATTGTTGCCCAAGCCCTGTAGGAGCCCAATGGAGCTGGCATCTTACAAACCACTAGCGGTCCTAAGCACCAACTATAAAATACTTTCAAAGATCCTGGCCAAGCGGCTAGCCTCTCTGGTCCCACAGCTGGTCCATCTGGACCAGAATGGATTTGTGCCTGCCAGGAAAAACTCAATGAACCTGCGCTCATTTTTTTGGGGTACTGGTGTATGCCCCTATCTCATGGCCGTGATCGGGATGCTGCATGGTGCTCAGCCGAGAAAAGGCCTTTGACTCAATCGAATGGTCCTAACTGTTCAAGGTACTTTCCAGATATAGCCTGGGGGCACCAGTTGTCCGTTTGATCAAACTCATCTACATTAATCTGCCTGCCAGGGTAAAAACAGCCCATCCCATATCTGAACCGACACTGATTCAGAGAGGCACTCGTCAGGAGTTTCCACTGTCCCCACAGCTCTTTTCCCGAGCAATGGAGCCACTTGCCTACATCTGCTGAGAACACGGCCAACAATGGGGTTTACTATGGTGTTGGCTCTTAGAGTTAATTGGACTAAATCATGCTCATTCCCATTTCCTACTTCTAGGGCAGACACTATCCTTCAGTTCCATGGTGCCCTTTTAGAACGGTAGACCATCACATTCCGGATTTACCATACACCAACAGATCTTATGAACAGAAATCTTTTCTGAGAATTGACCTCCAAACTCTGCCAATAGCAGTGCAGACTGAATAGCCCTCACAAAAATGGTCATGCTGCCGTACCTACTGTACTATTTCGACAACTTGCCCCTGTACGTCACAAAACCTTTTTTCCACACTAGGAGCATTTAAAAAGAGACTTTATATGGCATGCGTCGCACCACAGGGTGGCCCTCACCAAACTATATCTTCTGTCTGATCAGGGAGGAATAGGTATTTGTCAGATTTTGAACACTACTACCTGGCATCACAACTACAATGGGTGACCCGCTGGTTTTTGAGTTGGCAGCTGGAAGATATAGTTAAGCACTTCAACAAAGCACCTCCCTTTTAACCAGACCGGATTTGTGGCTAACACTGGCACAACAACTAACTTATTTGCCTTAACTGTCCTGACGGAGAAAGTGGCAACGCAGCAAACCCAGTTGCACTGCTGTTTTGTTGATTTTAAAGCGGCCTTTGACCGCGTACCCCGGGCCCTATTGTGAGAAAAATTTGAGTCCTGGGGCATACCCCCGACCCTCTTACACGCAATCGTCCAACTCCATTCGGAAACATGGATCAGAATCAAGCTGGGTGAATGGCTCCCACGTGTCCAGGAAAATCAGAACCAATTCCGGCGTAAAACAAGGCTGTGTGCTGGCTCCACTCCTTTTGAACTTGTTTATATCAGACCTATCTCTATCACTAGATAGTGTCAACTGCCATCCCCCTCAAATAGATGGAACCCGCATCAGCAATCTTCTCTATGCCGACGACTTGGTGTTGCTAAGTCATAAAAAGTGGGCCTACAGAGGCTTCTTGACGAAACGTTTCCCTACACTATAAGAAATTCCTTAGAACGGAACCTGTCCAAAACTAAAACAATATCTTTCGGGAAGCAAAAGAGGCCACGTGGCGGGTGGTTCTTTAACAAAACAAAACTCGAATCAACATCTCACTATAAATATTTGGGTATCTTTTTGGACCGCAGATGTTCTTTCGTTAAGCAAAAAGAAGCGCTAAGGACCAAAGCCCTGTTACTAGAGGCCGCCGCCGCGAAACTATCAAAACAGCTACTTTGCCCAAGTCTAACTCCCATGCTGAAAGTGATGAAGGTGAGGATAATCAACTCTCTGTCGTACGGGCACGAGATCACAAAGGGCACAACTAGCTCTTTATTAAACAAATTAACAACCAAAATCTTTAAACGTGCCTTTCTTTTGCCAAAATCAAGCTCACCATCGCAGGTTCGTCTTGAACTGGGCCTACTGGATCATCACGGCGTTGAGGCTGGCAGGTTTATAAAGTTCTGCAACAGACTGAGCCATTCAAGGGAGGGCTCCCTGGAGGCCAGAATTTGGCGAGAAATAGCAAAATACCAGACTAGCCAGAAGTACCTGCAACACCTGGACTACAGCCTAAAACTACTAGGAGTCAAAAAACTCTGGGCAAAAAAACCCTCCCAGCCGGTGATAAAGGCTGCTATTAAGAAGAGTGTTCGATTGTGGTCTTCTCATTCAGACAGGGCAACTCTGTCAAACCAGGTTTTGAGTTGCCTTACTTATCAAGCACTTTTGCACTTTACTTGAAACTAAAGTTTTTATCTCTAAGGATGGGTGACTGGCCATTTTTAAAGAACCTGCCTGAATTGCGTCGCTCAGGTAACAATATCGAATGCAGGTTGTGTGACTATCACTCCGAAGCAATGGAACACATAGTTTGTGCATGCCCCGCTATGCTTACAGACAGACGGCTACTACTGAGGGGCGAATGGATCAGGCTAGGAGTTCGAACATGCCGCCAGGCCATAATAGCAGCCATACACCCTGAAAACATCAAGTTATACATTGGGCTCACTAAATTTGTCAACAAAGCGCCAAAGCTGGGGGGCGCTAGAGGGCGCCGGACTGCAATGGCCGCACATCCGTGAGGCTCCCGTCAGCCGGGCAAAATTTAGCTTCATCAGCCCATCCTGCACCCTGGAAATCAACATCTGACCGACGCCGAGTGCTGGGCTGGAGCTGCGGCGCACCTGTGGCGAGTCCTGGGCCGTTCTGCCCAGTGCACCCGGAGAAATAGCCGCCGTAACTTTCAGCGGGAGCAACTGTGGACCCTTCGACGCGAGGCGGCCGGCGGAGGTGTGCACGCGAGGCCGCGGCTCACACGTGGGCGGAGGGCCGCGAGACGCTGCGTCTGCAGGAGGGGGTGAGCGGTGATCGGAGCTCGAGTCGGGACCCCCGGAGGCTGCGGCTGCCCTCCCAGAGTGCCGGTAAGGCGGAAAGGAGCTGGAGGGTCGTTGGGGTGGAGCTGCTTACGGCCCCTACCTACTAGAACTTGGCCTCTGGGGACGGGGGGGGGGGCTGCGTCTCCGGCCCGAATATCGCCCTGGAGACACGAGAAGGTTGGGCTCCTTGCTGCCGGGGGCCCCCCCTTATCTCCCCCCCTCCTCCTCCCGATCCACAACGGAGAGTTACTCGCTGCCTGGGTCGAGCCGCGCCTGACCCGGGGGGGACCCCTACTGCGGGTGTGATCCTTCCGACACCGGCTGGGCTCCTGGGGCTCGGTGGGGCCCACGGAGGGCGACGCTGCTGGCCCTCTCCATTGCCCCATTGCCGAACCAAGTGACCGATATGCCCGGTGGACTGGGACCCTGACCCGGGTTGCCCCCCCTTGCTGAACCGGATTGTGCCGTCCCCCCTGGACTCTTGGGGACTCTGTGGAGTGGGGCTGGTGGACCCGTGGCGGTGCGCTGGGCCCCCTCTTCGAGACAGAGCACTACAGTCGACGCCTTGGATGGGGTGACCCCCCCCCTCTTGCCAATCTAGTGCCCTCTCATCTGCTGACACCAAGTGGGACCGGGTGCGAACGCTGCACCCTATCGAACTACACGGCGTGGTCGTAGCAACTCCGAAGAAGGTTTTCCCATACCGACGCACCTACAGGGCACTTCAGACCTGTTACCTTACTATAATGGGGAAGACAAATACTAAGCAGTCTCGGCTCCCCTTTGAAACTCCAAAGAAAAAATCCCGTGCCCCACTCCCCGGGAGACGGCGATTCCGATGGTAGGGATACTGAAGAAGTGGACTGGAAGGCGCTTCTACTTAACATGCAAACGAGCCTAACCTCCATAGACTCAAAAATTGACGGTATGTCCCGCCGCCTCGACTCAGTGGTGCATAGACTTGATCAACAGGAGGAGCGAGTCAAGGAGTCTGAACAGCGGATCTCTGGCCTGGAAGATGGGGCAACGGCCACCGAAGCCAAAGTATCGCAGATGGAGAGACTGCTTAAGGTGATCGCCGACAAGAATGAGGACCTAGAAGCGCGATCGCACCGCAATAACGTGCGCCTTCTTGGGCTGGCGGAGTCCACCGCGGTAGGCAAAATGGAACTTTTCATTGAAAAACTGCTTGCTGACCTGTTTGGCGCAGATGCCTTCTCACCACAGCTGGTGGTGGAGCGGGCGCATCGTACCTTGGGCCCTCGCCCTGTGCCGGGAGCCCCCCCACGACCTGTACTTATCAGATTTCTGAACTACAGAGACCGCGATACCCTACTTCGCCTCGCCCGGTAGAAGCAGCCTGTCCAGTTCGAAAACGCCACCCTCTCCTTCTTTCCGGATTTCACGCAATCGGTGCAGGAGGCGCGCCGTAAATTTGGATCAGTCAAAAAACGACTCATGCAAAGCGGAATCCAATACTCCATGTTGTACCCGGCCCGGCTTAGGGTGTTCCATCAGGGCAAGCCCCACATTTTTCAGGACCCTTCTCAGGTGGAACTCTTTATGAAGGACCACAGGCGGGCCCGCGGAGCTGCTGGGTCCCCGTCGGAGAGGGCTGGCTCCCGTTCACCCACTTCTGCTCTTGACTGATCATGATCTTCGCACCTGCTGCTCTGGTTCCTCATGTTGCTGAAATTATGCTCTGCTCCCGCCTGGGGTTTAGGCCCGGGTGCTCGCTATGTTTGCTGCTCTGTGCTCTAGCCTGGACTTGATGGGCTACAAACAGTTGAGCCTTAATTATCTCATGGTTTCCTGGATGTGTACTATATCTGGTTTTGCCCTGACACCTACCTCCCCCTCCCGCGTTTTCCGCAGGCTACTACCGCTAGCGGACAGCGGGTGCAATACCGGGGGAGTTGGAGGCAGGTCCGGGGCCCTTGTGTCCCCCAATTGGGTATTCCCCAGTAGGATATGATTCGATGTTGTGGGATTAAGTGGGGTGGGGGAGATGCCCGACGGGTTGGGGTTGTCGGAGTGGGAGGGCGGGGAGGATTTCAAGGGGTTGTTCTTGTTTGGTTTGAAGTAAATACTGATACTGTTACTCGGCATAGTGTTGATACGACGTCCGACACCTTAACGGCACAGTGGCACCAAAGAGGGGACGGCACAGTGCGTCCCCTTACTTGTTCTTCACCTATCGGCAGACATGAGTCACGCCGTGAACCTTGATATCAAAGGGGGGGGACTGCTCTCCGTTATCACCTGGAATGTAAGGGGGCTGGGAGACCCTAGAAAGCGGAGACAAATTCTGGGAGCCCTTGACAGGCTGGGGGCCCAAGTCGCCTTCTTACAGGAGACCCATATGGATCCCCGACGCAGGGGTTCCTTTGCCACCAGGTGGGCAGCGCACTCTGCCTTTGCTTCCTACTCGTCCTATGCGAGAGGCACTGCAATCCTGATAAAAAGAAATGTCCCTTACGTTCCCATGGGTGACGCTGTAGACCGGGAGGGACGGTATTGCATGGCTTGGGGTAGGATGGGAGTTGAAACTGTCACCTTTGCCTGCTCATATGGCCCTAACTGTGATGACCCGAGCAGCTTTATCGCTCTCTGGAACAAGATCAGGGAGGTGGGATCAACACATCTTATTTGGGGGGGAGATTTTAATGCTGTGCTTAATCCCGCTCTGGATAGGTCCAACCCCTCTGCCCAACACTACACCAACACACACAGATACCTACGTGACATTTGCGACGCTCAGGACATCGTAGATGCCTGGCGACACTTACATCCGACTCAGAAGGAGGGCACACACTGGAATACCGCTCATGTCACGTGGGCCAGACTGGATTACATTTTAGTGTCCAGAGGGTTGGCACCCTCACTAGTCGCGGTCCAACACGTGGGTCGCACGTTTTCGGACCACTCCCCGGTGTTGGTTAAGCTCCGCTTACCGGATATAATGGGAAGGCAACCCTCCTGGCGACTCCAACCCAAAATTTTACTCGATGAACTATTCCGCTCTGAACTAGGTCAGGAGATTGCCGACTTCCTTACTCATAACAAGGGTTCGGTGGAGCGAGTTGCTACTCTCTGGGAAGCGCTGAAGGTCACAGTGCGGGGCATCTGCATCTCAAAGAGCTCCGGAGTGCTGAGAACTTTACGTGCCACATTGCACACATTGGAAACTACATTACACACGCTAGAAACCCGACCTGATTATGCCACCGACTCGGATACACAGGCACAATACCGGAAGGCTCTATCAGACTACACCTCCACCGCCGAGAGAGAGGTCAAATTCCGGGGCAAATACTTCAGGGCGAGGGCTTATGGGGAGGGAGAGCGGCCCGGGAAATTTCTGGCGGGAATAGTTCGGCCCCCACGAGGCTCAAATTTCGTTTTGGAGCTGGAGGGAGACGACGGGGTGCCTCTGCGAGAAACGGACTCGCTCCTGGCTGCCTTCACTGCCCATTATTCGGCCCTTTACTCAACTACCAGAGTGGGTGCACTGGACATGGACGAATACTTGAGGGAGCTGACGCTGGGTTGGCTTTCAGATCGTCACCGGGAGTTCTTGGCTGAACCCGTAGGCCTGGACGAAATTAGGGTCGCTATCAGGCAGATGACACCCGGGAAGGCCCCTAGCCTGGACGGCTTGCCTATGGACTTCTACAAAGCATACGTGGATCTACTTGCGCCGGTGCTTCGTGGGGTTTATATGGAGGCTCATGAATCCGGCACACTCCCCCCCTCTATGCAGGAAGCTCTAATTACCTCGCTTCTAAAAACCGGGAAACCGCCTCAATACTGCGACTCCTACCGTCCCCTTTCACTAATCAATTGTGATGCAAAAATTTTGGCCAAAGTGCTGGCCAATCGCTTGCAGCTAATACTGGGGGGCCTGGTACTGGCAGACCAAGCGGGATTTGTCCCCGGCAGAGCCACCTCCCACAACCTCCGGACCCTTTTCTCTATAGTGGATAATGTGGACCCTAACTTGCCTCTGGCGGCTGTCCTACTGGACGCCACCAAGGCGTTTGACTCCCTAGAGTGGGACTATCTACAGTGTATCCTGCGGAACATGGGGATGCCGATAGGATTCACGCAATGGATCGGTATCCTTTACCGAAGGCCAGTGGCTCGGGTGGGGGTGAACGGTCGGATTTCTGAGGCCTTTGCTGTATCTAGGGGGACTCGTCAGGGGTGCCCCCTCTCTCCATTACTGTTCGCCATAGCGATGGAACCGCTTGCTGCTTGTCTTCGACAGCATCACCGGGACAGGGCTCTGCGATGTCTTCAGAGGGAAGTGCTTATATCATTGTATGCGGACGACATCACGCTGTACATCCGCGACCCTGCTGCTAACCTTAACCCTATCTTGAGGGAATTCATTCGGTTTGCCGGCATGTCAGGTATACACATTAATTGGGGCAAATCCACTATATTCCCGCTCACCGCGGCCGCCCAGCCATTTCAACTAGATTACCCTCTGAGATGGTGTGAGGATGAGGTCCGGTACCTGGGCATTCTACTCTCTCGAGATCGGGCAGAACTGATGCGGATGAATTATGGCCGCACGTTTGACCATATCCAAACTTGCGTGACCAGATGGGTCACGCTGCCTCTCTCTTTCGCAGGGCGGGCATCTCTCATTAAGATGGTGATCCTTCCCAAGCTACTTTACCTCTTCTTAAATATCCCATATTACCCGGGCAGGTCCTTCTTCCGCCTTCTGCGCTCCGAGCTCATCCGACTGGTGTGGGGAGGGAAGCGGCCGCGCCTGAGCTGGGACATCTTGACTCGTCCATTCGCGCAGGGGGGCTTTGATTTACCGGAGCTCGAACTTTACTACTACAGCGCTCAGGCCCACTATGTTCACCATTGGATCCACCCCACTCCCTTTATGCCACATATAGCGGTGGAACACTGGTTAGCTGATCCTATCCCATTGGAGGGGGCCATCTTTAGTGCGCCGGAGGCTAGAAATGCACACCACACCACAGTCTCCAGCTCAGCCCTCGCGTGGCGAAAGATAGCAAAAGAAGCCAGAATAACACTGCTGTATTCTCCTCTGTTGCCCCTGGCATATCATCCCCTGCTACCCATTCTGCAGGAACAACTATTTAAGAAATTTATGGCCAAACTCAACATTAAGACGTGGGGAGACCTATATCATAACGGACTATTTCGGTCTCAGACGCACATGCTAGCAGACCTCACACCCACTCCCATGGATACATTTCTTTACATTCGTCTGCGTGGCGGGGTCAGATCGCTGACTGAGGGATTTCCGGACGAACCACCCACTTTAGAACCTTTACATCAGCTGCTTAAAGCTGCCACTCCGGCACACGCGGTCTCCAATCTATATCATTCTATACGCACGGTGTCCGACCCGGGAATCTGCAGGGCCCGTACTAAATGGGAGGCTGACTTAGGAATACCCATAGAAGACGAACTTTGGAGTTATTGTTGTCTCCAGACCGCACAGATCTCCTCCAGTAGTCGATTCAGGGTTATCCACTATAAGTTCCTGCATCGGCTTTACTGTACTCCAGCTCACATGTGTAGGGTGGGCCTCCGGGGGGACGATCTCTGTTGGCGCTGCCGCACACCAGTGGCAGATTTTTTGCACATGGCTTGGGGCTGCGGGGAAATAGCCGACTATTGGCGACAAATATATTCAGGTATTTCGGAAATGATAGGAGTCTCACTTACGCCAGCTCCGGTGCAGGCACTTCTGGGTTACACGAAAACCATCAAGAAACCAGTTCGTCGGTTTGCCACCGTTGCTTTCCTCATTGCGAAGAGGCTAATCGCCTGCAGGTGGGGAAGGGGCAGGGCTCCTAAATACAAAGACTGGATCGAAAACATGGTGCACTGCTAAGATACGCTGCTCTGCTATGCTGAGCTACTGCCCACAGCGTCCAGACTGGTAGATATTTGGAGTCCCCTTACGACATATCTATTATCGCACCCGCAGACATAGCACACCTTCACTTACCCGATTGCTCGAATTCTACGCTGCTGCTTCCACTGGGTCACACCACTTGAGCGGTGGGAGGTAGAGACTCTGTTAGGCAGGGGAGGTCCTAGATCTCACTCTTGACCGGCAAGCCGGAGCTCCCGTTGATAACTGGTGGTCCCTCCGAGAGCTGGCATGCCCCACTTCGTTGGTGCAGAAAGGCGACGGGGTTATGGCCATCCCTCATGTCTCCATAGACAACTAAGCAGGTACCACTGTGACCATGATCTACTATATTCCTCAGGTATGGCATAAGAGGCCACTACACTATATGGATTCAACCTATGCACAAATTGTACTGGTTTATAAGGTTTAATGACAAATACAAATCACATGACGTAAAGTATATTGCAGCCCTATTGAATATCATACTGTTGCATTAATGTTTACTGTAACGCTGCCGGCCCCTGGAGGGGTTGTAGGCAGACAGCTGTGTACTTCACCATCATCCAGTTCGTATATTACGCTGCTGGCCAGTTGCTGGTTGTAGGCACAGGGGCTGTGTACTGCTTATTTCAGACTGAATAAAGGTTTTTGAAAAATTAAAAAAAAAAAAAAAAAAAAACAAAGCGCCAAAGCTGCTGGAAGTAATTAGCGCCGTCAAATCTCCTTTACTTCAGCAGGGCGGCAGCCAACATGCTGGATTAACAACAGAACCCTAGAGTGCAAATATCAGCCGAACTGTTCCCGGTCTCCCAGGTGAACATTATCTGCCCACAATGCACTTGAAGGTTTTAAGTAATTTATAAGTTCTGCATTCTATTTTTAAACAAGCAGTTTCTTCTTTGTAGTTAAGCACTTCGCAGGCTGGAACTTTTGTTCTACAGCCTGGGAGTGTAGCAACCTCTATTAGTGGGTTCTATGGCTGTATGTTTTGCGGCTTGAAGTGGTTAAATGAAGGACAGCGCCCCAGTTCATGCACTGCTGGAGCAGATAGACACATTCTTAGAAGGATTGACATACTCTAAATTGACAGATAACGCCCAGGAGTACTTGGACGCCCCAATTACAAGGGCCGAAATTAAGGCGACCATCAAGGAACTCCCTCGTAATAAGACCCCCAGCCTAGATGGCTTACCGGCAGAATTTTATTCTACCTTTGCTGCCACTCTAACCCCTCACTTTGCATGTCTATACAATGCAGATCAGGAGGCCCAGTCTCTCCCACTAACTACCATGCAGGCCCTCGTTATATCCCTACTCAAGCCAAATAGAGACCCACGAGACATGTCAGGATATATCGACTCCTTTCCACAGAATATAAGATACTTAGTAAGATTCTGGCCAGCCGGCGCCTAGGATATCGACTCCTTTCCTTATTACCCACAGAAATATAAGATACTTAGTAAGATTCTTGCCAGCCGGTGCCTCCCATACCTTCCCAAACTCATACACGAGGATGAGTGTGGATTTATCCCGGGTCGCAATACCTCCCTGAATATAAGGCGCCTACACTATGTTATGGAAGCTGCCGCCAAGATTTCCTGTGACACTGGCTGTATCTCTCTTGACCGCCAACAGGCGTTCGATACGCTAAATTGGGAATGTATGTTTACACTTCTGGACAGATTCAGCATACCTCCTGGTATGAAGTGGGTCAAACTGCTATACACTGTACCCACTGCCCGGGTCCATACTGGATCTCTCATATCCCGCCCCTACCTGGTGGCAAAGGGAACAAGATATGCTGGCCTGTGTCACTGATAGCATTAGAGCCTCAACTCATTAGACTCCAGAGAGATGCTGCAAACAAGGGGATTTTACTAGGTGCAACAACACAAATAGGGTCGGCATACGCTGACGACCTTATAATGTATATTAAAGAGTTAACCAAAGATCTAGAGCCCATCCCTACTATATTTCAGCTATTTCAATGCCTCTCGGGTCCGGCAATTAACGCTACGAAATCACACGCATTCTTTATGCAAGAGAGCGAGGATCCAGGACTCATCCACTTCAGTCCACTTGACTTGTCGGTTACACCACAAACCTTCAAATATTTGGGTATTCAAATATATGGAACACCTCAGGACCTCCTAGAAGGGAATCTCATGAAAGCAATTAGATCACAATGGGCCCAGATATCCTTCTGGACATCACTACCCCTCTCGTTTATGGGGAAAATAGCCATCTCCAAGATGGTATTACTCCCAAGACTATTGTATTATTTCACTAACATACCGATTTTGATACCGGCCAATGTCTTTCATACTCTCCTCATGGAGCTGATATGGGGTAAAGGACGCTGGAGGGTGAGCCTCATAAAATTACAACTGAGACTGGAGGAGGGGGGACTGGGAGCCCCCTACTTTCGAGCATACTGCATGGCTAGCCAGCTGCAATGGCTGTCACACTGGCTGGCAGGCCCCAACTTAAATAAAATCGGTCATACAACGCAAAAATTAGAACTGGGAAATTTGCACACACTGCTTTTGCCTGACTCTAAAATACCACCTGAAAATCCCTCGTTGTTCAAAACAGCCATGTTTTATTGAAAATGTGCATTGAAATACACCAAACGAACTATCCCATACTCACCTAACGTTCCATTACTTGGTGTACCCACAACAGTGGGACCAATTACGAAATGACGGTTCGTACAATGGACACAAGAGGGGGTGACAACTGTGAGAGCGTTGTTGCTAGATGGCACACTAGCCAACCACGACAACTTCACTCAAGCTCAGGGAGTTCCCCACACATTATTCATGATACACGCTACCATTGTTCATCATGTTAAGAAATACTGGTCCCCGAATGGGAGCGAACCCCCCCACACATGGCCTGGTGCACGCAATCTATCTGATGGGAGAAGGATGACATCTAACCCGCTGGTTATATATAGGCATTAGAATGCATGCTGGGGCCTCCTTGGTACCCTTACGGGAAAAATGGGCGAGAGACCTCAGTAAAGAAATGACGGATAAAGAATGGGCGTAAGCACTGGAGTTCCCCAAAAAAGTGTCCCAAAATGCCAAATTTAAATATATCCAATACATGATTCTTCATAGGACATACCTTACCCCACACCGCCTCAACTGTATATACCCAAATGCACAAATCAGTTGTACTAGATGTAAATTGGTGGATGCTGATATTCTACACATGTTATGGAGCTGTCCACGGCTGAGGGGATTCTGGTCAATAGTGGGGGAAGTAATTCAGGATATGACAGGCACCTCTGTCTGGGGTACGGCATGTAGCTGGAGAGAGAGAGACACGCCACGGAGCTCGGGCGGTCCTCATGGTAGAGATATTAACTGGCTTTTTTTTTAACTGTGACTAATGTTTTGCGGGGAATTGAAAAAGCACTGATTGCACCTGGGGAAAGCTGTGATTACCTTGCTGACATTGACTCTGACTAATGTAGTTTTTAAATTGCGACAAATGCTCCCAAGTTGACACACATCCTGCTTTTAAATTCAAATTGTATTTGGGGGGCAGCGTGGGGAGAATTTAATTGGCTTACCTACGGCCACAATCTTTTCTGCCGCACACCCATCTTTAGAGCACTTCCGCTTCTCAAACGTGGTCTAGTGCTTGGGGGGATTACAGCTGCTGCACAGCAGAGCTGATTGGTTGCTGGGCGGAAGGGGTTAACCATAACTGCAACGCTGGAGCGAATGCGCAGCGGACGCGCGCCTCGGGCGCGCCAAAGACGCGCCTAAGACAAGCCCGTCTGCACCCGTCCGCGGCCGGCCGGGGCTAGGGGCCATAACCCCTGGTTCTAGGCGTAGATATTCTGCTTTTGAGCTACAATCCCTGGCCATAGGTAACCATGGACTTAATCACAATGCCACAGCCAAACTGAGAAGTGAAAACATTCTGAGGCAACACGGGACAGTTAGCCACACTAGACTGAGGCCAGCACCTCATAATAACATCAGCCTGGGACACCCTCCGGGTTTAAAAATAGAAGTTTTAAACACAAGATCTCTACAGAAACACCATTTGGAGATCTTCACGCTTCTCCCGGAGGGGGATATGGAATACTGGCACTCACGGAAACTTGGTTGGGTGACACCTCTGTCCCGGACATCATCGCTGCCCTCCTCAGTGACTTTGACGCCCTCTGGCACATCAGGCAAGACAACAGGAGAGGGGGGGTGTGGCGATTCTTTTTAACACCAGGATCATGGCCACCAAGATCATAGCAGAGAGCATAGACAATACAGACATGCTAGGAATTAAAATCTCCTTTAATTCCTCTTGCCTCCTTCTCCTGGTAGTCTACTGTCCCCTGGCGGCAACCCCTGGGTTTAACAACTACTTCGCTGAGACCGTGTCTGATCTTAGTACACGATACCAATGACTCGTGGTGGTTGGAGACTTCAACCACCACTGGGATAAAAAACCCTCGAGAGCCGTATGCCAAACAGCTTGAAATGGCAATGTCCTCCATGGGGCTCCATCAACTGGTGGATCGCCCAACCCACATCAAACGGCACACTTTGGACCTGGTCTGGTCCTCTGACCCGCGGGATAGGCTGATGGATATTCGGCCCTGTGCCTGGTCGGACCACTTGTTGATCTCGTGCTGGGTGCCTATAGAAAGCCCTATTCCACAATTTCCTCTTAAATGGAGGAAGGTGAAGAGATGGATTAAAATTCAGGCAGAGAACTTAGTGGATACACTACAGAGGCTATCCTCACCCGATTTTGAGGAAGGCAATATTGATTTAGAAAGCGTAACTCTCACTAACACCCTACAAGCTGGTATTGATCAGGTAGCACCAGAACGTAATGAAAGAATTAGACATAAAGGCAAGGGGGCCTCCTGGTTTAAGGAACAACTGCGGGAAAAGAAACAAAGCCTTCGTCAAGCCGAAAGACAGTGGAGGAAAGCTTATGACCCCGCCGAGCTAACAACTTATAAATCTCTACTCACACTTTATAAAAAGGCCATTATATCTAGGAAAGCTGAGTACTATGCAGCGCGAACCACCGTCGCGCCTAATATACAAAAGGAGACTTTTAAGATCTTGAAAGAACTCAGCAAAGAGTCAGATGCTAACCTTGCAGGAGTACCCACTGACTGTAATGTCCTACAGGCTTTTTTCCTCCAGAAAGTAGCAGACATTCTTTTAGAGATTGAAAACACTTGTATTACCACTAGCTCCCTGGAATTGGCCACTCCTCTACCCCCCACTGGCAACATTCTCACCAGCTTCCCTCAACTAGACTCAAGGGCTCTTACAATCTTGGCCAATGGCACCATGTCAGGCTCCCCTGTCGACCCATGCCTGCCACGGATCTTCAGAATGGCATTGCCTGCCTTAGAAAGCCAGATTCTCACCCTCCTGAATAATTCCTTGGCGACTGGCCAGGTCCCCGCTAATTTGAAGGAGGCCAGAGTCACTCCTCTTTTTAAAAAACTAGGGGCAGACAGGACCGTATAAAAAAATTATAGGCCTATCTCCCAGCTTCCCTTCCTGGAGAAGGTCATGGAGAAACACGTCCTGAGGACCATTTCAGCATTCCTGGAGAAACACGAGCTTCTCCATGCCCACCAGGCAGGCTTCAGAGCCCATCATAGTACGGAGCTGGTTATGCTATCAGTTCTGGACGAACTCAGGCTTAAGGCCGACAACAAAGAATTGAGCGCCCTGATCTTATTTGACCTGTCAGCGGCGTTCGATACGGTCTGCCACCTAAAAATCCTCACCCGGCTGGCGGACTTGGGCATTCAGGGGCAGGTCCACAAATGGCTAGAATCCTTTCTATCAGGAAGAACGCAGAGGATCCAACTGGGCGAGCAGGTATCGGAAAAGGGTAACATCTCCCCTTCTCTTTAATATATACCTACAGCCTCTGGTGGCTGCGCTAGCCAAAATGGACTGTCGAGTATTCAACTACGCGGATGACACCCAACTCATCCTAAGGATCGATAACTCGGCTCATGCCCAACAGTCAGCCCTGAGCATACTCAGGTTCACAGTTAACTGGATGCCTGCTAACTCTTTAAAAATCAATCCAGACAAGACGGAAGTCTTAGCCATTTCAACTAAAAACAACCCCTGGAGTGATCAGTTCTGGCCCCAGGAGCTAGGGGTCACCCCGAACCCAGCACCAGTGGTGAAAAGTCTGGGGATCAAGATCGACTCGGAGCTTTCTATGACCAATCAAGTTAATTTGGTGGTCGGAACTTGTATAGGTCTTCTTAGACAGCTGAGGAAACTGGTCCCTCTTCTTTCGGTCTCGACAATGAAAACAATAGTAGCTGCAACTATTGTCTCAAGACTTCACTATGGTAACGCGCTTTATGTTGGGCTACCCCAGGCACTCACGAACAAACTGCAGATAGTGTTGAATGACGCAGCCAGGCTCATCTTCAGGCTGCCCAGAAGAACTCATGCCACTCCCCTGCTGAGCGAATTGCACTGGCTGCCCATTAAGCAAAGAGCGAAGTTTAAGGGGTTGTGCATTACCCACAAAGCTCTTTACGGACACGCCCCAGGGTACATAAAAGAACGCTTATTCAAATAGGTGCCAGGGCGCGCGCTGTGCTCAGCGGAATTCGGTCGGCTGACCTGCCCACGCTTTAACACCACAGCCAAAGGAGGGAGAGCTTTCTCGGTTCTTCTGCCACAACTTTGGAATCAGTTGCCCGTTGATCTCCGGAAAGAACCTAGACTTCTCCCTTTCCGGAAACAACTAAAAACCTTCCTTTTCAGAGAAGCTTTAGACATGGCTTAAAGTCCCTCCAATACCTGTAGACCTGGTCCGCCTCTCTGATTATGTCCTCTCCCTCTTCCAGAGCGCTAAGAGACCTGTCGGTGTATATGCGCTATACAAGAGTAAATTAACATAACATAACATATACTAGGTCTACACCCTCGCCCGAAAAAACAGAATACAGTATAAATTTGCAGATATGGCTATCCTCATAGTGATACGAGCTATTACAATGAGGTGGAAGTCGGCTCTCCCCCCCCCCCCCATTACACACATGGCACACAGAGATGGTTAGATGGGGAGGGGCGGAAAGTGCCATCATTAGAAAAGAGGAACTACTTGGGGTGCACAAAACTCCCATTTCTATGGATTGGGACCAGATGTTGGAAACACTGAAGGCTAAAGATCTGGCAGACCCTTTGGGGCCCTGGCGAGTACTGTCCCATCTTTAACGAGTCACTGAGTCCATGCAGTGTGGTGCAGTCCCCCTCTACAACACTCCTCCATAAGGAATCCAACACTAAGAGCACTTGTTAAGACATGATGACCCAAAAGAATACAGACAACGAAACCCCATGTTGATAATTACAGGAGTGAGCCATGGGGTGGGAGGGGGGTTGGATAATGGGGTGTTGGGGAAGTTTATTATGTTCCAGGTTTGATTCTCTTATTACAGAGTCCTCAAGCAGATGTAGAGACACACAATGTATGCAAATGGTCGTAATTGAACATACATAAACTGTTTGACTACAGCAAGAACAACGGAAATGTTATTTGTCACTGAATGTAAGATTGGAAGACCGTTTGAGTACTATGTTAATGACTCTTGTAACATACAATAATGCAAGGCTCGATTGTAATGATTACATGAATAAAATCAATAAAACTATGTTTTAAAAAAAAAGTGGTTGAAAGAAGGACACAGAAAATTGTACTGTTGTTTTATTCTGTTTTAATGAAATGTGATGTTTACAATGCCTTAATGCTTTATTCAAATGTGTTGCTCACAGTTATGATTCTTCATGAGTGTCTGCCAAAGCTTTATTATAATAATTATAATGATTGCAGATGGTTCATCGTTAGTGAGGACGGTGATTGAGTGATGCATTATGATATGTGGTACTTGGTCTGAAAATGTAATAACATTGATAAAGCCAATAGCCCCCTCCCCCTGATTTAAAGTAACACGCCGCCCCAGATGGTTATTGTCTACATTGTAAAGGAGGGGTAGTGTGTTTTTGGGGGTCATGACCCTTTAGGGGTCAAATGTAAAGTCTTCAACATTATTTCCACCAGTTACTGCCTGGTGTGTAATAAATGAACATTTCCCTTTCTAAAGAACACACACAGACTGAACAATCATTTATTGAGTGTTATTATTGTGCACCAGAGAACAGTGATCACTATCTCACAAAGACCTGCCCGGAGTAGACCTTGGACTGCTCTGCTTCACTACCCTTAGAGAGTCAAGCGCTACAATGGGGTGCTTGAGTTCCAGTCAGGGGGTCATTGTGGGCCCTTTACTTGTGCAGGCATCACATGTAACGGCCTAATTCCTTACGTGTACTGTGAGGATTTTCATGGAAACATATGGCACCCCGAAGACAGTTGTGAGAAGACTCCAGATTGGAAGTGTATGTGTAAAACAATATGTGCAATTGGTGATTTGTGTTGCTTACAGATAGAGTCATGTTGTCAGTGATGAGGTCAGGAACTGAGCCCTACTGCTTTTTTTTTACTGTTATGTAGCTCACTGGAAAACTTATCACTAAAGGGAAAATAAACTCCTAAAATATGTGTGGGATTTATAAAATATGAAAAAGCCACTGAAGCAGATAATATGGGATTTAGTTAGTAACCACAAACGTGGCTCCTGTAATGTATGCCAGGGATGAGGACATTCTATGCAAGTTGCAGGAGCAGCTCGATAATCACATACTCCAGGTATTGACATCTAAAAGTATACATAGCAATCCTATTCCAATGTGCAGCAATGTATGCCCAATAGCAGCCTATTATTTCCAATTACAGACTCATATACCCGATTACAGCACTGAAAACCCAGACAAAGACACAGCCTTAATACAAAGGACCCACCTCACGAGACCAGACAAAACAATCATATTCAGAGCCACAACAGGCCCATACGTAGGCATAACCATCATAAAACCCGGCCCATCTTTATGTATTCTGGTATAGATCAAATGCTAGACACAGCCTTAAACTAGGGGGCACAGTAATTGCCTCCTATGGCTTGGTAGTGTCTCAAATTGTCAGCAACCATTTCAATGTCAAGATGCAACCTTGAATAGCAAATTGCTGCCCATTAGATATTCGAATATAGAGGTATTGTTTCAAAGTCTCTCATATTCAAGGACAGCCTCAAATATTCAAAGAGCAGGTATTCATATATATGTATATATGCACAGGCTTGAATGGAAACATAAAGTCTTAAATCATCCGGTCCAGATGCAGAGGCACAAACCTCAATTACCCAGGCACAATGATCATATACACAACACAACATGGTATGCCAAGGCACAAACATTACATTGTAATGAATAGTAAGAGAAGTCAAATACATCATCCTGCTCAAAGGAAAGGTTCACAGCTCTTGCCTTGCAGAAGCAGTGAGTGAGAAGGTGCTGAGGGCAAATGCATCAGCAATAAATAGCAACCGTTTTTACTTTTTTTAAAAACTTCACGCTCACTTTAAGTATTTGTAGAAACGTCCCATGTTTATAAACAGTGACCTCGCCAATTCTAAGCCTTGCAATCTTTTGTCTAGCCTTGTGTATTTACATTTTAAATAACCTTCTTGTATTTTTTTTTATTTCGATAGTTTTAGAGAGCGGGGTTTGAATTGCCATCAAACGTATCTTTGCAGGATTCCTATGGAATTGTAGACACGCCCATTTGCAAAAAGTAGAAGCAGTGATACCGCTCATTAACTACCCAAACATTTATCATTATGTTTCACAATTTCTATTGTGACTTATTCTAGAAAAAAAGGGATTAACTCAGGGATGTCAGCGGGGTTCAAGGCGAGGGTTATAACAGCCAAAACCCTCCATTGGCATTCTGAAGAGTCAGCGCTTCCAGCTGCTTCTTTTTTTTGTAAGATTGAAACCAAAGATGTCTGCTGGTCCTCAACCAAGCAGCTCAACCCAAGAGATTATCTTTATTTCACAGTCATATCAGATTGCTTCAAAATCTCTTCAGGAAATGCAGTTTCTGTACATTGAAGAATCCTTCTATGTGCATCAGCAGAGAGCAGTGTATCTATGTGACACATCCCTCTAATGCGTTCTAATTCCGTGTAATTCAAAATGTCTCAGTATGTATGTCACAGCTAAGAATGTCTATATATATCATAACATGTTTATGTACGTAACATGTATGCATCTACATCTGATAATGTCTAAGTATCTATGTGTTAATACACCTTCATATCTTAACATGAGGAGCCCCATGATGTGAAGATGGAAACAGATGCTGCTCCTCTGGATATTTTTGGTCCCTGTCCGTTTTGTCCTCCTGCCTGAGTGTATGAGATTTATAATGTAGATTTTCTTAGTAGATTATGATGGAAAGTCTTAATTTTATTAAAGACACTGAGGCGAGTATTATGCTTTCTTATCTTGCTTTATTTTAACAGCAGCCAAGATAAGTACTAAAGACTACAGTTCCCATAGGGCCTAGCAAACTGCTGGCCAATGGGAACACACAAAAACACAATATCATAACCAATCCGGTCGTAGTAACAGGTATAACGTCATAACTGACTGCAAACAGTCCTCTTTTCGCTGGTGAGCAGCTCAGATAGAGTCAATAAATAGTGGAACAATAGATAAAACAATACAAAAGGCCAAAGTCCAGGAAAACATTTCTTGACCAAAATTCAACCACATCACTGGAAAAGTAGGGATCCATGTTGCCATTAAGCATGGTAAATCAGCCGCACCTGGTGTGTGGTGTGATGGTGTCGGCATGACATCATCTACAGTGTAACCATGGAGGCCATCTTTGAATGTGGTGAAAGTCTATAGTTCTGGCTATTACCTTGATGTGGATGCGCATCAAGGGCTTAAAATTTGGCATTGAGTGGCGCGGATTTATCAACAATGTGAACAAGAATATATACAGTGCAAAAGCGCTCACGTCACTGTGCTAAATTCGTGCATAAGTTGCTGGCGACAGGCGATATTGACCTCCTGGTCACCTTGGATGTGGAACAACTGTATGCCAATATCCCACAGAGAGAGATTTACCATGCTTAATGGCACCAGGAGAGGGTATTTAAGACAGGAACCGGTAACCTGTCTTTTCCTTCCTGATGCAGCAGTGCGGGTAGGTGAGCCAGACTGCTCTGAGTGGGAGCAGGTGAGTATGGATTACGCATTGAGACTATGCCTAGTCACAAGCTTTTAAGAGAGATAAGAGGTGCTGGGAATTGCTGACAACTTACCGCTGGTCTTTGGGAAGGGTACGCTGACTCTGATGTTCTGTAGAGCTCTGCACTAAGACATAGCTTGAGCGCTGTAGGCGCTCTTAACACACCGCACGATTGGCATAATGTGGAAGCGCATGGTGAAGGCGCCAGCAGCTACGCACGCAGGTCTGGGGCACTTTTGAGTCTGTTGAATAACCTTGTCAATGATACCAATTTCACGACTATGGGCTTACTTTAACCTGAACCATGCCCACTTTCACTTTTAATGCTCTAGAGTCATGGTTTTAGCAACTAAACGTTGTGCCTACAAGCCCACACCCAGCATACCTTGTGATTTGTTTTTTCCTTTTAATAAACAGCGACACTACGTTGAGTGTCCATATACTCTGCTGCGGTCTGATGAAGCAGCACTTGAATCCTTAAGAGGTGAGCTGATACACACTCACCATAATGTTCAATTACTCTAACTGGTTACACAGAGGTTTTTAATTTTTATTTTTTATATTCTAAATACAAACGAAGGCACACTTAGAATGTGATATGCATGAAATCATGTTGTTTTTATCACTTGTATAGATTCAAAGAGGTTGTGTATGGTGAAATACACCCACTGGAATTAATAGGGCCATGTACCAATATCTCCATTTGGTTTTTTGATCCTTTTTAATTGTACTCTAGGTTGGCTGCTTTTCTCCGGGGGAACATCCTACCAAGAGAATAAGTGATATGTAGAACCACACCACACACTGTAGATAGTTTTCATTTAGTCACTAGGTCCTGAGGAATTGCCAACTAATCTATTAGAGACATTTTATAGGCGAGAAACATGTTGACCACTAAGGGGTAGAGTGTAATTTTTGTCAGATTAAAACAAAATAGTCGCCCTCCTTCTTTTTACTTTTTAATCAGGTTCTGACCTCTCCAGAATAAAAATAATTATAGAGGATTCCCTTACCTGCTTTAACCCACACACCACATCTACATCTTACCAGGCCCCTCACACCCACGGTACCTATACGGCAAAGAACAAAAGATCTCCGATAAAGAGCCCCTTTAAGGGTGCCCGTCAAGCATTGCAGAGCCGGCTCGACGAGGAGCAGACCCATATGATGAAGCATGACACCTAGCTTGCTGGGTGTGTGAGGGTCCTAGTTCCGAAAATAGGTATTTCCCTCCTCCCCACCACTCTGAGTACTCACCAGGTGGCCAACTTGCCACCCAGGAACACCTTACCTCTTTTGTCTTCTAGTTCTACCCAGGGCAAGTACGGTGGACCTTTATCAAGCCCTCATTGTTCCCCTTGTTGTTTACCTAATAGCTGCATTGGCATTACCTAAAAGGCAGAAGGCTCGTTGGACCCACAAAGAAATGTCTTCAGCATTCAAATCCTGTCCCTCCAGGCGAGCAGCTTCTGCTAGATCAAAAATGTGAGTCAAGGGACCCACAATATCCAAAAACTTGTCCTGGCAGTTGGACCAAGCTTTGTCCATCCCTTTGCGGGGGGTCTTTGCGAAACTTAGAGAAAAAAGTAAGAAGAGGTTGGTCAATAGAAGGAGCAGCGGTAATGTTGGAAGGTAAGGAAGGTTTAGGACATTCAGACTTTAATTTAGAACGGGCTGATTTGTCAAGGGGGAGCCGAAGTCTGGCCGAAATATATTCAACCACATGAGAAGCTGGGAACCACTCCGTGGAGTTGGGGTGACGGATGGTGGAAGGGTCAAACACGGGGACCCCATCAGAATCTAAAACCAGAGTAAAAGCAAAGGAATCAGATTTGAAATTCTTAGATGGAGGGGACTGAGGGTCTGAAACATCAAAGACATCACACAAATCATCGTCTGTGTCCATAATGGTGGGAATCACCAATTTTTTAGGTACCCCAACATGTTTAGATTTTGATTTTCTTTTCCCGTCAGAATTAGACAACCCCTCCTTCGAAGGAGGCCTGGGAGGAACAGAGTCCTCATTCTGGTGCGAGGGGGGTCTCGCTAATCAAGCGTGATGCATTTTTTGAGACATTAGAAGACACAGAGGGTACCAACTTTTTTTTTCTGCTATCCCCCGCAGATTGGGCCAAAGCTTTAGACAACAGACTGAGCATAGAAGTTTCCATTCCCCTGGAAAAAGGTTTCATAGATGCTTCAACAGCATTTTCTACAGAATTATTAATAAAAGCATTCAAATCACTTTTGAAGGCCTCGCATTCCTCATTATATAGGTCGGACCTAGGGGAGCTGTCAACCTCCATTAGAGGAAAAATGAGAGAGCCACACGGTAAAGAAAGGGTTAACTGAAGGACCGGGAGGAGCCGGAGGTTGAAACCGGGTTGAAAATAACACTGAGACACTCCCATCAGAGGCGGCGTTAAGCAGGGAGAAGAACAAGGCTCCATTCAGCAACCAGTAATGAGAAGCGCCGTCAGAATGCAGACGCGCTCTCTGAGGGAAAGGGAAACGATAAACAGACGCACACGCGACGCGTTGAATTAAACCGTCAACACACGCGCAAGCAGGGAAAAAACAGCTGAGTGCTACACAGCGCAAAAACGTCTGTGAAGGAAATAACTCGGCAAAGTGAGGGAACACAGTTGCATTTAAAACAGAAACCATTAATAACAATTATCACTATTGAGAAAAATAACCATAAATATGCATATAAACACAGCGCAACAAAGAGAAGGCACTTATCTGACTGCGAGCAGCAAGAAAAGAGGGCTGTTCGCAGTCAGTTATGACGTTATACCTGTTACTATGACCAGATTGGTTATGATATTGTGTTTTTTGTGTGTTTCCATTGGCCAGCAGTTTGCTAGGCCCTCTGGGAACTGTAGTCTTTAGTACTTATCTTGGCAGCTGTTGAAATATAGCAAGATAAGAAAGCATAATAGGAGCCTCCTGTCTTGCCATAACATTGCCTTACTTTTGCGATATCGATATGGTCACCTGACCCAATTAACCGTTTTAATATGTCATCAATGCCTAAGATGGACATTGTTGCACTATGTGTTACTTTTTGATTTACTTATATCATGTTGCACTGTTTTTTATTCCTTCCGGATATACCTTCTCAAGCTTGAATCCTTCTATTAATTGACCTGGTCTATGTTCACATGTCTTGCAAAGCGCTCTGATACCCTCGGGTCTAGCTAGCGCTATATAAAATTCTCAAATAAATAAATAAACATTGTACAGAAGATTGTCATGCGCAATAGAAGAAATTGGAAACGTATCTCTCTGAATTTTTAGCCATGGATGATATACACTTTATATAGCACCTGCACATGATAAGGCTATATCTTTCCACTTATTTTATCGATACCTGTTGTTGGGTTACATAGATAGTACAGTTATCCACGCAACTTTACCCCATCATTTCCCCAGCATATAAACTACACTCTGGGAAGTTTGCACCTTCATTTCTGACAAGTTCAAAGACAACATTTGCACTGGTAGGTCGCAGGAAATAATGGTACGACAGTACTTTGGAATTACAGCAGATGTATGCAATTTGGAATTGTCGTACAAAACTGCAAAACTACAACTTGTGTAACCTGTTCGGCTGGCCCCAGACAGATGAAAGGTTACATTAGCCTTTCAACTGGGGAAACACAGGTTCACATCATCCCTTTCTGTGAATGTCTAATCAAATTGGGTAATTTTCTCTGCTTTATGCCTCAAATAGGTATCCTCATGCAGAGTACTTAACACACATTCTCATGCTCATACTCATAAATGCGGAGCCACGCTCAGTCACATCCCCCACTATGTGGGTCCAGATTACATACAAATACCATATAAGAGCAAGCGTGCTCCTGATAATTAAGGTTGTGCACCTTCTTATTACATATAACAAAACCAAAGCAGAACACAAGCTAATCCCACTGTGTGCAGCTCAGTTGGTATTGATGGGCGCCTCCTCACCAGAAGCTGTAGGTTAAGTGTGTTAGCTTTGTTTACTGTTATTAGTTGTGATCAAGGGATCAAAATCTGTTATATGAAGGATGAACACAAACGTTTTTTAGTTATCTCCTTCTGTGGTAAACGCTAATTCAGGTATTTGTTTTGAAGTATGATCTATAGTTAGGGGACAGGACTTGGCCTAACTGCTAGGGCGGCCGACCACGAATCTGGGGAACTGGGTTTGAGTCTCGGCAATGAAGCTGAACATCCTGTGATTCTGGGCAAATCACTTAATCTCCCCGTGCCTAACAAAAATGAATGTGTCCTCATGTAATGTAATGTAATGTAACAGGTGCTATGTGCTATGTAAAGCGCTCTGATACCCGCTTCGGGTCAAGTTCGCGCTATATAAAACTCTGTAAAATAAAAAAATAAAAAATATATTTTGAACATAAATTTAGTTATTTATACAAATACATATATATATATATATTTATTGATATTTAGAGTGTTGTTTAAATCTTTGTTGTTAATGTTATTATTTATTTCGATTGTATTAGTATGATTTCAGGTGTGTCATTTATTGGGTTGATTGGGAATGATTTTGTTGATGTAATTTATTAAATTTAGAATGTGTATAAAATGTTTTAGCTTTATTTCCAGTAATTATTTATATGTATAAAGTGTTTTTAATGATTATGTAAATATTTTGCCATCATATTGTAGTCGATATGGTGTGAATCGATATTTTTGACAAATTATATCTTAATTTAAAGGTAACAATATTTTTGTTTCTGATATTTCTGTTTTCGATCTAGGTTAAAATCGATCTTTTTAAGAAAAATATTTGTGTTGTCAATATTTGTAGTTTAACTAGTTAAGTGTAGGAAGGTAATATTTTTGTTTTCGATATTTAATTTACTGATATTTTTCTGTTTCGATATCATATGCATCAATAATATGTCAGTGATCTGCACAAGCACTGCCATGGCTTCTATATGCCAGCCATCACGCAGCTGGTGTGCATCAACTTCTTTTGAGTACCACAGCAACAAGGAAGTAGTGGAGAGTGATTCATTCTGGTAAATGTTGCGGTGAGGCATGAGAAAGGCACCACAGGAAACATGTCTACTATGTTTCTTATTCTGTGTTCCCCCACTTTTGCTATTTTTGCCTATTCGGTCTACTTCATCTGTATTCTCTGGCAATGAGCAAATCGTGGCTGCAATTCAGTTTGTGTTAAGTAAAGTGGATCAATTTAGTTTTTGAAAATTAAAAATTAGTGTGACTTAATCACAGGCAAATGTAGGACATTTACATATCCACAATCCTTTTCAGTTTCACTTTCCTTACTACACTTATAATAACAACTTGTTTTTCTACAGCACTTCGTATTGCACTAATCAATTTACCGACTTTGGGAGGATGGAAGGCTAAGTCAGCCTTACACATATCCAAACTGGTGACCTGCTCCTCAATTTCAGCCCACCAGGCAGTCCTTTCAGGTTGTAAATGATGTTTTAGGAATTCAACATGTAGAATACGGAATGTATTTTTTTTCTACTCTTTGTATTCTGTAGTTAAAATGTGGGATTGTCACATAGGGTTCTCTGCAGTTAGAGTTGTTCACAAAGTTTTGCATTTATTCTTAGAGCCTCTGTCCAAAAGTCCTCTGCTATCTCTACATATTGGAGACTGCAGTGGCCATTGGCAGATTTCACAACACGTTACAGCAAATCAATTTGCACAACACTTATCAAATTATCCTCTTTCTTACCATATTTGCTGTCCCAAGGGGGACATAATAACTAGCTTTGGAGAGCCCGGAAAAGGCGTGTCTCACCTGGGAACTCTCACCTGAAGATTACGTTTAGTGAAACCCCAATGACATGTAAACACCATGATGCTTCACATTTTCCACTCCATGTTAAACCAGACTGTGGTGCATATGTACAAGCCCCTATCATCACAGGAACGTCACTTTTAATGATGTTCCTGTGACGATAGGGGCTTCGTCTTATTTACAAGACGTCATTAAGTAGAGGAATTACTGCAGGCTTTCCAAAAGGCGGACAGGCTCTCCGAGCCCATCGGAGGATATTCGGCAAAACCGATCCGGATTCCCTTCCGACCGACCCCATCATAATGGGTCGGTGGGAAAGGAATCCGAACGGGCAATTCCGATGCGGTCGGAAGAGCTCTGACCGACGGTCGGAGCCGTTCCCAACAGCATCAGAATCGGGCCCTTAGTGTGAAAGGGGTGGGCAATGTGTGCTGCGGTGGGCGTTCTGCCGCAACACCCATTGATTTTGATGCTGCCCCCTATTTACAAGGGTGGCGTAAATAGGAGGCAGCGCCAAAATTAAGACCAGGGAAAACCTGGTCTTAACATGGAGAAACGAGGGGAAATGTTTTATTTTTCCCTGTTTTTGCTGTTTCTATGTGTGCTGCATTGTGCAGCACACATAAAAACAGCAAAACGCCATGAATGATTGTCACCAGCTTATTTTAGCGTCAGCGCTAGGGAAAACGCAGGGATGTGCCAGATCTTTGTTAATAGGGCTCATGCCTGCGTTTTCGTAATGGCGGTGCGTGGCATTAGCATTTTGTGCTTACCGCCACGCTCCACCATTCCCTTGTAAATATGTCCCTGCATGTTACAGTACAGCTCTTCTCCTCATTTCGCTTGATATGAGGATGTTTGCTAATATGCCATAAGAGTCTAGTAACAACAATCCCTTCCCACAAATCCTCTCAGAACCTGTGTGTGACTTATTGTGCAAATATTTAATGCTGTCGGTTTTCATATAGGTATTCTGGTGTGAGAAACAAAAAGACATTCATTAGTTGGGAGATATTAATTGTGTCCTTTACTGGAGGCCAAGCACAGCTTTGTGCTGCACCCAGGGGAGGGGGTAGCTGAGCTGTCAGCAGATTTTACAAAGCAAGTGCCATGCTTTTGTTTTCATATGATTGGCAGTGTTGGGGCTCTGGGAAATAACCCACCCCCCATGGAACTGTGCATTAGCATCAGGTCTTGGACTCCAGGTCAGAGAGGGCCTCAGATTAAGACCTCTATTGTTTTTTGGGCATTTGATTAAGCTATTAAATTTTGTTATGTATTTGTTATACACACTTCCTCAAAAGAAGGTGCAAGGTTCAAAATACAACCACAGACTCATAATTGAAAATTGCACTGTCGAATAAAATTCATGAAGTCACGTTTCATAATAGAGGTCTAAATGCAAGAAAATAATTAAAACATGTATACAAATGATGGCAAGTACTGCGTATGAACTAGAGTAAAATATAATTGCTTTTATTAAAGAAGTAATGCTTTTCCTCTGTAGTACCAGTGATAGAAAACATACTCTAGAAAGATCTAAACATGGGCATATTAATACACCGTGAGCCATATCCTGATGTGGGCAACAACTTAAGGTACACGTGTTGTTATAATTCCCGATGCCTTGTAAAATCTCGAATTGGAAGTCCACCTGGACGAAAATTATTCTTAAATCTTCTGATATATTCTGTTCGGTGTGGTCTGAAGCTAATGTGTGGCTAGAGTAAAAGAAATACCTAATAATTTTGCAATTATTACGTTTTTGGTACTAGCCACATAACTTTACAGTTTTCTTCAACCATGCATTTAAAGATGAAGGATATTTTCGGTTACAACTTCACAAACATCTAATTTTATTGATCGGTTGATTGATAGGTACGTAGATTTTGCCAGTTCAGAAAAAGCAAATGGCTGTTTGTGTCTGTTACAAGTTTTTTCAAAATCAGACTACGTAATGTATTGGGATTGGTGCGAAGAAGTATTGATCCAGAAACTTAACTCAACCATGACCAAGTTTATTGAGTTGCTTTCACACTCAATATTTTTCTTAATGACAAAAAATGGCTTTCCATAAGCAACCTGCAATTTGTCCTGAATAATTAAAAGGCGTCACAGTTGTACTCTCTATTCCGTTTAGGGTAGTAGTGGGAGTTTTTAAAAGTATTACATATGCCCACCCATAACAAACATATATTATGTAGTCAAAAGCAAGTCTTTTTAAATGGCCTTCTAATAACATTAGGGTAAGAGACAAACAAACTACCATAAATTATTATCTGCTAAACTTGGATATAATTGAGGTCCACTAAAAGCAAGAACAATATCAACGTGTATTATCACATAATTCTTTAAAAATACATTAAAACAAGAGTTTTACAAATTACAATGTATCAAAATCTTATTGATAAAGATCAAATAAATTTCTGCAGTTAATATAGGTAATGCCTACAGGTTAGATAAAATGCATCAATACCTGGATATTCTGTCCTTTGATGTAATAATTTAAAAAGGGGAAACCAGCAATATTCAAGAATCATTTGCGTCCAATGAGGCACATTCGTTGACGTTTTGGGACTCCGGGCTACTAGTGATCTTCTTCATGAGGACAATCAACCACACAATTTAGACATTGTAATTTAGTGTGCTTGTGTTTGAGAAGAAGGTTCTGATATACTACACCAAAGTATGGATACTGTTTGACCTCATTAGGTATATGTAGTAGCCACGCTTAGAGTGGTATGTAGATGGAAGCTTATTTATTCATAAGTACAACAGTGTAGCTTCATGGTAACCTCCAGCTTCTTAACTGACTCCAACTTACAGAACTTCCAATGATGTCATCAAATTACACAATTGGATTCTATAATAGAAGAAGGACATTTCCACACAGATTGAATCAGCTATAATCCATTTCCTGGGTGGTTTTAATTGGCATCTACTAAATATAATTATCTTTGCTTTTTGGAATTAATTTCTAACTTGTGTGAAGTCATAAAATTCTGTACTGCATTGGGTTGAGGCTATAGTCCTAGTGGGGTCTGCCAATAAGAATGTTTCTTTCTGCATACAATTTAATGGGAATTGATGTGGTTCCAATGTTGGTGGATTGCAACCACAATCAATTGAAGATTCTGAGGGGTCTGCCAGGTATATTAAAAACAATAATGAAGCAACCACAAATCCTTGTTGGAAGCCGTTTATTTGGGAAATTTTGGTGGAGTATACATTTTTTGATTTAGTTAAGACTTGCATCCAAGTACTGCATGCAGTTCCATTCTTAATTTTAGTGGGCCATTAGGGATTTCCAAGCTGAAAGCTTAACCCATAATATACTGTGGTCAATTTTATCAAATGTTGTTGTCGGTCAATGAAGGCCCTAAAGGCCTTCTGATTCTGCCTTATTGTCCATTCAACTACCATCTTCAGAGCTAATGTTTTACCAATAGTGCTGCAACCGGCATTGGACCACCTCGATGCTGCAGAATTATATGTTATTCATGTACCTACTTTTATAAATGTTGTTGGATGTGCTTTAAAAAGATTTTCCCTGGTGTGACTAGGAGTGCAATGGGGCAATAACTGGAAGCCTGATTTCTCAGTACCTTTTGATAAATGGGGATGATCAAACTACCATTCCAAGACATAGGAATGGAGAGGGAAGAGAAATAAGCTTCGAACAATTGCGACTTTAGGCTGTGATGACTTTGATTTACATATGATCAATTAGGTGTGTTGTGGAGACACATGACAGGACATTGAGGGAACACCCAAGAAATTTTATCTAAAATTATGTCTGATATTTAATTAAATGAGACCACAGTTAGAAAATGGTTTGGCCATTGGTATTCATTTAATGCACTTTATTACTTAGATTGACTTTTACTCATTACAAAAACCACAATCAGAAAGAACGACCAAATGCTACTTAAGTGCATAAAGCCTTATGTATATTGTGCCAATTTTAGGCTCCAGATGAATCCTGCATACATTTCATAAATAAAGTCGGTAAATTACCTATATTCTGTTTTGTGCTTTCCTACTATTCCCACCTTTGACATGTTGTTTTATAGAAGGCTAGACCGTAATAGTTTCTAAAACAGATTTTTTAATCAACTGAAACCAGTCAAAGATGTCATCAGCTAAAGTGTTTAAATAAGTCTCAACAAATAGCAGGAAAGACATCAAATCGAACTCTCTTTTGTGGTGGATTGAGTGATGGATTGTTTATGGCACACTAGTGCCTCAAGTTGTGGTGGCATGATTTTTAGAACATGATTTGTGAAACTGAACTGCACATTTATGGCCAATTGATCACTTAATGTGCTTTGCAGTATTCCCCTATTTAAGACCCCTTCCACCAATGGTGGTTGAGAGGCACGATCCCGAAGGGCCTGCCGATTAAAACAACTAAATTCATTGTAGAGGCACGGTCTAACAAATGACGATCATGCAGATCCCTATACTGGTTACATATCCAGGGATTATATATATTTCCAGTGCTTTATCTAGTGCCAGTAACTCACTTAAAAGCCATAGAGCAGATTTATCCTGGGCATTGAAGTCTCCCAAATACAAAGGTGCCAATTACGATCCGGTAAAAACCGGGTACGAACCGTCGGTCGGAGCGTATTCTCCGTCCGACTCGTACTCGGTTGTAAAACATTACAAACATGGAATTACGATTCGCACGGAAACACCATTTCCGTACGAATCGTAAAAAACACCGACCGACGAAAATATACATACGAATGTGATCCGGGAATGCTGCGACGTGACGTCGGGACGCTTCCAGGCAGCGTTTCACGACCCAGGAAGTACGATTCGAACCGACAGCAGTCCGGACGGCAATATTTTTACGGCACCCAAAAAGTGCCGGAAATGCGAAGTACGGCGCGAAACGACCAGAGTAGGTGGCCCGGTAAGCGCCGTACCCCCCACCCAGCCCCCGCATGTACGCGCCGTACCCCCCCCAGCCCCCGCATGTACGCGCCGTACCCCCCCAGCCCCCGCATGTACGCGCCGTACCCCCCCCAGCCCCCGCATGTACGCGTCGAACCCCCCGTGTATGTACACCCGAGTACGTGTCGAACTGTACGTGTCGAACCCCCCCGTGTATGTACACCCGAGTACGTGTCGAACTGTACGTGTCAAACCCCCCCGTGTATGTACACCCGAGTACGTGTCGAACTGTATGTGTCGAACCCCCCGTGTATGTACACCCGAGTACGTGTCGAACTGTACGTGTCGAACCCCCCCGTGTATGTACACCCCCGTACGAGTCGAACCCCCCCGTGTATGCTACGCGCTGGGGGTACGCACCGTACATACACGGGTGGGGGTACGACTCGAACGTACTCGGGTGTACATACACTGGGGGTTCGACACGTACTCGGGTGTACATACACGGGGGGGTTCGACGCGTACATGCGGGGGCTGGGGGGGGTACGGCGCGTACATGCGGGGGCTGGGGCGGGTACGGCACCTACCGGGCACCTGTTTGGACGTCTCCATGGTTGTTATAGGAGTTCGGTGTGGACGGTCTTTTAACCATACGGTTGTACATTCGGACGCCCGGGACTTCGCTTTTCACGTTTGTACGGTAAATCGCCCGAGGATGTGTCGGACACATTTTCCGACCCGAGGACGTGTGGGAAATCATTCCCGATGCGGTTCGTATGGACTTTTTACCATGCGAATCGTGATTGCCAGTTCGTACGGCACTTGTACGATTCGTACGGTAAAAAGACCGGATACGAGTCGCACGGGGAATTTTTTTACCGGATCGTAATTGGCACCCAACTAGGCACTATAGGTATAGTATGTGAAGACCTTGAATAACTTTTATCCTGTGATCATATAAAGCAGAGTTCTTAATACTTGATGGGATATGCATGTTTAGTATAAGTAAATCTAGATGTGATGTACCTTTACACTATATTGAAACCTTTAATATCAGCATTTCAGAATTATCAAAAATGATATTGACAGCATTCCAGTTAGTGTTGCCTCTGATTGCAAAATGTCCCCCGTGTGTGTCCTTTCAAGCTTGGTACCCCTGAATAAGAGTACATCTGATAAACGTATCAAGCTCCTAGGTCATTCAGGTTTCTTGAAAGTATATTATTTTGGGCATATAAAAAGAGTAGGAGCATCACACCAAATAAGAAGTGAGAACAACCAACAATATTCGCGTTAATTAAGGAAAAGAGATCATTATGAGCTTTGGAATTTGTCTTTGTGTTAGAGATGTGCAAAGCTGCAGTGGTCTGATTCCTTGAGTCTGTCTCATTCTCAAAAACAGGTAGAGGGTGTAAGGTGGTTTGTTGAACCCCGCACATTTTGCCCAACAGAGTGTTCATAAAGGAAACTCATTTTGTGTGGTTTGAACAAATCAATTTTAAATGTAATATGAAGCAAATTGTATTTAACAAATGCCCCCCATTCGGGGCTATTGCTTCATGCCCTCCTGAAAAATGTTTACGAAAAAATTTTACTTATCATAAGAGGAGTTGATTGCGGATATAATTCATGAGGGAAATATAAATGCACAATGATAGCAGTAGACTGAGGAAGCATATCTTGGTACAAAATCCTTTTGTAATGTGTCAAGTCTTTCTTCTTATTCTTCACCTCATATTTACTTGCTATTCAAATGTTCCTTCATATCATTCTTGCATTTCAAACTTGCTACCTTGTGCTTTTTTTGTGCTCTTTAGCCCCTGCTGACAATCTGATGTGGTGCTGTGGTAGGCCGGACAATGACATCCTCAACCACCTGCAAAATGTCCTGCCCACTCTCACCATCCTACAGGCAAAATTCAAATGTCCTATCAGCGTTTGCACCTCTTTATTCATAACTTTGTTCTTTGCCAATATGGCATCCAGCAGCAATAGCATTGTACATTTGTTTTCCAGTGGTAGGCAAGCCTCCTTCGCCACAGAGTCAATTTCAATGCCCAAGAATGACAGCACCGTACTAGGTCCAACTTTCTTCTCCCCCAGGCACCCCCATATCCTCCATGATGTCATGAAAACTGGCCAGCATCAGCACCCAATCCTTGGAACCGGGTTTCCCCACAAAAAATAAATCATCTAGAGTGCACCAAGAAAACACCTATTGGAAGAAGGTACTGTAACGATCAAAGTGCACACATGACATGGAACACCCAATTGGGAGCACTTTATCCACATACTATTGTCCCTCGAACTGAATGTCTAACAGCTGAAAGTCATCTGGGTGAACCGGGACTAGGCGGATAGCTGACTTGATGTCGCGCTTACCCATGAAGGCCCCCTTTCCTAACTCTTCTACTATGGAAAACACTACACCCACTGACGAGTATTTGACTGAAGCTTGGTGCTCTGGGATGAAATCACTAATAGCAGTGCTTTGGCCATGACAGGTGGTGAATTAGCCTAAACTGACCCTTGTCTTTTTTCGGAATCACTCCAATGGGAGACACAATTAATTGTACCATGGGCCAGTCGTCCAATAAGCCAGCCATCCTCCCTTCCTGTACTTCTTTCCACAGCTTGTCTCTTACAACTTATTTGAAGGTGCTGGCTGATTTGAGATTACTCACCCGCCTGATTTGAGATTACTCACCTGCCTGATTTGAGATTACTCACCTGCCTGATCACACTTGGGCCCTGGTACCCCAGTTGGAAACCCCTTGTGAACCCCTCCCTCAATGACCTGCGTCCTCCATTTTATCCTAGAGTGCCAGCCAGAAAATCAAATGATCTAACTTAATGGTTGTACAAGGTTTTTCCCCCAGGTAATTGTGCACCCTTGTCACCCCTAAAATCCGGGAGTTTGGCTGAACTGCTGACCACCTTTGGGCCCCTGCTGCTGCTGACCCTGCCCTGAGAACTTTCTGGAGTGTCCTCCCGTCCTGTAGCTATTAACTAGTAGGTGTTTGCGGGCACATTTTGAACATTCATGTCAGAACTTGCAGTATTCCCTAGTGCACACTCCCTTGTTAAAACCCCAGGAGGGGCCCATTTGTCCCCCTGTTCCTTTTCTGGTCGCTCCCACCCCTCCCCAGGTGGGCCACCCTTAAAGGGGCGGTACACAATAGGTAATCCGCTGGCTGACTGTCTTGACGAACTTTGAAGGGTTCATGCTATGGTGCCACAGATCTGGGTCTACCTTCCACCACTGCGCCTCAGGCTCCATGGCCATGGGTGCCCTCAACTCATCATCATACTGGGGCCAAGCATAACCCCTATAATTGATCTGTATCTTTTGTATCTTGTCCATGTATTTAAAGAGCGCTACATACCTCTCAGAGCTTTTTTTCACAGTAAACGCTGGCATAAATTAGAAGGGCCGCTGCCCAATTCTCTCTTGTCAAGGGGACCTTAGGGCGCTTGGCAAGCTCATATTCTTCCTCCTTGGACTCCCCTTTAGCCTTCGACTCCCTGTGTAGCAATTTCGACATCCAAACATATTCCTTGTTCCAAAGTGTTTATTTTGTTGCTAGCATGAGGTGTGCTCCTAAGGACTTAAAAAGCCCCATGTAGGTCAGGTTTTTAATCTTCAATTCTTTTCTCTCCTTCTCTTCTACCGCCCCCCCACGCTTGTCTCTGCTAACTTGGCTTGTGACTCTGTGCACCTCCATTCCTATCATTGGAACCTGCAGCTGCCTCCGCGACCCTAGGCTTCTTGTCCTCGGGTCCATCTGTCATGTTTTCTGTCCAAACGGAGCTCTGCTCCCTCATGCCTATCCTCATGTATGACACATAAAAACATTTGCACAAGCGTATCATGCCCCCATCCTGTTACTCCATCGCACCCACCCCAACTGGCACCATTGCAGCAGGCATGGGCTCACCTCTGTGATCCTTACCTGGTGCGATGGTTGGTGCCTGTTCTGGAGCCCACCGTTTTGCCACTCATCCGCCCTGTTGCAGCCCGCCATGGCCACCATGCTGCTGCGGCCCAGCGCTTCCACTCTGTAAGACAGCATCAACACCTTGAGGAATGTTCCCCCGCTGCCACCCGCCCCGTGTTGCCCCCATTGTGCTTCCTCCAGCTAGAAGGCGGTGCTGGACTGCAAGATCACTGCCCCAAGAAGGTTAAGAACGACTTCAGCGGTGCAACAGGCTGGAGGGTACGTGACAACCCCTGGTGACAGAAAACACAGGACATGGCGTCCTGCATCGGAGGCAGAGTTGGGATGGCAGGGTACAGTCCCCCAACACGAGCTGGACCACAGTACGGGTCTCAAAAATATGGTCAGGCCATGGTGGCAGGCAGCAAATGCTGACACAGGTGTGGAGGTCACTGCACCAGAGGATATGGTATGATGTTAGATTACGATGAGGAGAGCTTGGAGAAAGAAGGACAAACAATGAGAAGTAAAGATATTTCTCCTTGTTACGCCTCCACTGGGAAGGCAGAGCATTTTAACGCATTCCCAGGTCTAAATTTAGGCATGCACCAAAATTAATGAGTGCAAGCATGGAAACATCCACCTATGGAACAGCTCACTGGGGCTGCGACTTGTGCTGTCTTGTGTTACTCCATATTTACCAAACACGGCAGGGCCACGCACGGTGGCCTTTGTTGGCTTGGTAAATCTGAGTTTAGTGTTGCGTTGGCCTTGTGTTAACTTGCATGACGCAAGGGCGACGTAAGGGCAACGCAACACTTTGATAAATATGGCACTACGTCTTCAAGACCAGGATAATCAGCCTCCATCGATAAGGAGGGATTTGTATCTCTTATTTAAACATGTTGGTATCCATGATCCATGGTACCAGTTTTGCCTTCTTCAATCAAAATGGACTTTGTGATTTTACACGTTAGAGAAACAGTTAATGGGAAGAGGTTGTCTAGGATATTCTAAACATTCAAGGGGAGTTCATGAAGATATGTCAGGTGTTGACGTGCTTCCTGGATGAAGGACGAAGAATGACTTGTAGATCCGTAAGAAGGAAGTCACCAGCTGGTATATCAAGTGACTGGAAGCTCATGAAGATAGGAAAAAGGCTAGAAGGGGTTGAGCATCAGAAAACGAATGGAGACCAAGGCACTGCAGACATAAGGAGTGATTTGATTTTCCTGGGGCGGGGAGGGGTATATGGTGCAAAAAGTATTCTTTAGCATGTATGAGGCTTATTCGCCGCTAGAGTAAAAGCCATGTATGTGCAAACCGTTGCCCGTATTAACTAACATTTTTGCAATGCAGCATTGCAAAAATTGGGAGAGAAGAATATAGTTGTAGCACCAGATTTAACACTAAACAAGATGTTGTGCTATGCTCAAAAGTGAGGCAGCGCTGTCTTGTGTGAGGTTTATACACAAGATACAGCCTCGCAGAACAGCCATCCAAGGGCCAGCTGCATAACACAGCTATATACTAGGATCTTCAGCGCCCCCTGGTCTGCAGCTGGCATCCTGTTACACAAAGGCACGTCAGATTGGTTAATTTTATAGATATGGATTTTCCTGAACTCCTGTGGGTGTTTCCTTCATTGAAATTATTGGATGACAACGTTGTTGCACACACATATGGCTCGGGATGCTGTTGGCACCACTGTACAGAGATGTGAGCATGCGTCACTAGAAAAAAAAAGCGAAAACAACTCAGTGAAAATTGAAGGCATGGGCAAAGGGGGCAATTGCCCAGGGGCCCCACCTTCCAACCCCCCCCCCCCCCCCACCGATTTTGAAAGTGAACATTCTCTCTAGTTCACTTTTTTGCATCTTAACTTTCAACATGTAATTGGATAATGTTAGACAACTTAGGGCTTGATTTATCAAAAATTGGGTAATTGGGTAACACAATTCATAGTTGTTCCGAAAGGAGACACCAACAATATTTCTTTCCGAGCGCCCTCAAAATCCTTAACAAGACACTGATTAAACCCGGGTTTAATAGACTTACTCTGCCTTAATGGTAAAAAAACATTTCGTCAATTTAAAACTGTCTCCTTTCTGGCTTTTTCTGCTCTAAGGTTGAATTTGCGTAGCTCTGTCTTTCCACAGTAAACACTATTATGGGAAGCGGTGCATTGGCACAGTAATGCGCCAGTTGTACCGTTAATCTTGGTACACAGCCTCCTGTTACGTTCTGTTCCAGGTTTCGATCATTTCTCCGATGCATTAGGAAACGCTGTTAGGAATCTATCACTGAGGCAGGCGGGCACCGGATGAAGTCATCGTAGAGAGGACAGAACGAGCAGCCATAGAATGCTGGCAGGCTGGCACTGGGTGCGATGCCACTGTAAACAGCCTGGCAGAAGGTTCACGCTGCTTTCCAAAGCCCTCTGTGTGGGCACAGGTGCAAGCAGTATCGAGTGCAATACAACACAACGGATTACAGAATATGTCAGCTGCACCTGAGCATCCTTCACAGGCAACCGGGTCACGCTGTACATCTCACAACAACACAAAGAGGACGTTCGCTGCTTGAAAGCAAATTAGAAAAACACAAAATCACATGTATTGGGGAACCGCCCCTCCCGCAGTCTGCATGGTGAAGTTTCTTCTGGGAGTACTGGTCAGGCTATTTCCCACCAATAAATATACCAATTTTATATACTAATAGCGATTTAAACAGGGGGCTTGGCCCTCACAGGGAGCTTCTAAGGATCTTTTTAGGTTTAGCCTATTGTTTTTAATATAAACTTAAAAGGTACTTACATCGGGCCTACTCTCTTTCCTAGCTTCTCATTTGTTCCTCTGCGTGTCACATACCTGTTCTCCATTTCTATTGGCTGTAGCATGTTTTCGTGCATTGACCATGTTTATTCCTCGTCTGCTTCTCTTATCAGTTTCCCACTGCCGAAATACTGTAAACATCTGATTAAGTGATTTGCATAGAATCACATGATGTTGTGTGGTGGCGACCAGACTCAAACTGGGATCCCCACCTCTCGAGTCAGCAGCTCTGCCCGCTGCACCACATCCTCTCCACTCCTGTGTTTTCTGTCAGGGAGCTGTTTCCTTCTCCCGGACTATGATTGATGAAAACAGCTCTTATTCAGTACATAGGCAAAACCGTTGCATTACCAATGCTTGTTTCACTTGTCAGCACTGTTGAGAGACTATAAAATGAAGGTGGGACTTGATGGCCCGCTCAGTAGTCAAATACAGTGCAGTTTTCAGGATATCCAATATGAATATGTATGAGACCAATTCACATGCAGTTAGGTCCATTCAAGATTATGTGCAGAGTCACTGCTATTGTGAAAACACTACTGGAGTTTGCTACTTCATTGTTTGAGAAATCTATCTCTGTATATAATAAATTATGGTTAGGTGCAACTGTCCTAATTAGTTCCATCAAGAATTGTCATGGCCCTTGCTATTTTTGACCAGTCCTGCCTTATTAGTGAAGAGCTCAATGCATTGTGGGACTTGTAGTTTTCAGTTTGACATTATAAATGAAGGTCGATAGGTCACAGCAAACAATATGCATTTAGATAACTTGCCTGGAATGGCTAATGTTAGTTAGTTAGTTAGTTAATGACATTTGTTAAGCGCTTGGTTGCACAGAGAACAGTGCGTCCCCGCGCTGACAATCCTACCAACATCTCTTCAGCTTAGCTCACAGAGGGTGAGCACTAGGGCCAGGGACATACTATGCTGAATTTGTCTTGGGAAAAAGATGGGTTTTCAGCCTCTGTCTGAACCTGGTTTCAGACGGCTCCATCCTCAATTCGATGGGTAGGTCATTCCAGTCTTTGCTGGCATGGTGTCTAAAGGAACGTCCTCCCATCCTTGCTCTGTGTATCCGTGGCACCACTAATAGCATGCTGCCCATCGACCTCAGAGGGCGTGAGGGGCGATAGACTGGAAGCAAGTCCTGGAGATATGGAGGTGCTTTTTTGTGAGCTATACGGTGGGTGATGCACATAGTTTTAAATTTGAATTTATTGGGAGCAAGTGCAGGGAACGTAATGCATGTTTCCCAGAGGCTCTCCTAGGGAGGTTAAGGACCAGCCTGGCAGCTGCGTTCTGGACGCGTTGTAGCTGTGTTAGGCCTTTTTTGCTGAGTCCACATAGGAGGGAGTTCCCATAGTCTAAATGGGAGGTGACCAAGGCATGTACCATAGTTTTTCTGGAGCTGGGGGGGAATAGGTCCAGGATTTTCCTCAGGACCTTCAAGAGGCCATAGCATTTTCCGGCAACCTTACCAACATGATTGGTAAAGGCTAGATTAGAGTCCAGAAGAAAGCCAAGGTTTTTAACTGTGTCTACCGGGGCCGGGACAGGGCCCAGTTCAATGGGCCACCAGGCAGAAGTCCAGATGGAAGGACAGGGACCTACGATAAGAACTTCCGTCTTATTACCATTAAGGCGGAGATAGTTCTGTTTCATCCAGCCGTCAAGTGCCACCAAGCAGGCCGAGAAATTCTCAGCATCCACAACTGGATCACGGGACAGATTGATCACCAGTTGTGTATCGTCTGTATAGGAGACTATTGCAACACCATATGACTCCACCAATTTGGAGTTACACATGACATTTGGTTATTAAAAGAAAGCTGTAGGAAATTGGGGTTTTGGTGGGGGGAGGGGTTGAAAACACTTCTAAAGAAACAACCACAATCCCATTCAGGGTGAACCACAAAAGCCACTAAATTAACATGTGCTCAACACTCTGCTAATTTGGCACAAATTCAGTCAGGTTTAACTTAGAGGCAATGTGTAAAGGGGCTTATTTATGAGCCCTTGCGTTACTTTTGCGCCGCTCGTGCGTCACTTTTTGTGACGCACCAGCAGAGTAAAAAATGCGCCATGTTGCGTCATATGTACAAAGTGACGCATCTAGGTAGATGCATCAGTTTGTAAACCCCAGCGCCACAGTATACCTCCGCCAGGTATAATGTATGCAGGGGGGCCTTCTGATGCAAGTAAGCCTCGTAGAAGTGAGGCAGTGAAATCTATGAGATTTCACTGCGTCATTTCTAGGATGCAAATGCGTCAATATCTTATGCCTGCCTCACAGTAGGCGTAAGATGGACGCAGGCGCATTTGAAATGGGGCTTGCCCATGTGAAATGACCCATTGCTGAAGTTGCGTCACTTTTGTGACACACACCAGCAATGCGTCATTTTTGCGCCTACGGATCTGTAACTCCTTGCGACATGATGCATCCGGCATGTTGCAAGGAGGGCACAATTAAAAGTTATGCATCTCTGTTTTCACGCAGCGATGCGTCACTTTTCATAAATGAGGGCCAAAGTATTTATGCAGCACTTAAACTGTAATAAAGTGAAAACACAACATAAGAAAAATCCCACTCCAATTTACAAAAATAGAGTCAAATTTAAGAAATTATTTTGGAACAAAACAACAAAAAAACAATCTGCTGTGCAATTTTAAAGTTTCAGTCCAGTTCGTGGTGGATGAGGCCATAAGGAGCAAGGAGAGTGCCACAGATGGTCGTCGCTGTTATGCAAAGAGCAGTCTGAGCATCTCGGAGTGTCATCACTGTAGCGCAAAAATGATGTTGGCTGTTGCAGATGGTCATTGCTGGCGCTTTCTCGCTAGTGGTCACAATGGCTGTCGATGCTGTAACAGGAAGTGCAGGGCTCGCATAGCCGGTTGTCACTGGTGGTCTCTGTAGCGCAAAGAGTCAGGTCCACTGGAGCTTCGAATTGGCAGATGTTGTGGGCGGCAAGATCTGAGCGCAAACTGGCCTATTCGCGGTCACGAAGAGCCCAAACCTCAGGATCTCTCCTTTTCTTCACAGGAGGAGCTCAACTGATGCCAGGCAGGGGTGCATGGCCTGGGAAGGCACTTTTTAGGGATCAGAAGCTCATTCCAGAAGAGGTCAGCAGAGTTCAAGCCGTTCCAGTTGCAGATCCAGTGCAGCAGATCAGTCGGGCCATTGCAGGGAGGCCTCTGGAGCTTGTTGTGTCCATGTAGCTCAGAGCAGGAGGTCTGCCACCTGACGTATGGAGTCACTGTGCCTGGGATAAAGTAAGCATGTCCAGTCTTCCTTCTCAGAGAGAAGGGCAGTCCTTTGGCAGTAGAGCAGTCCTTCTTCTGTAGTGTCCACAGGTCCAGAAGAGTACTGAAGAGTTCGTCTGAGGGTCCAATATGTATACTTGATGCCAGCTTAGAAGTGGCAGAAACATCTAGACATTCTCCCACATCAAGTTCTGGAATTTCTTTCCCTTCCCAGCCCAGGCTCCAAGGACTCTGAGGTGACAATAGACTAGTGGCAAGTTCTTTGTGAGTGTGCTGAAGGCAGCCCCTTTGAAATGTAATTGGGGCAGGGAACAGCTCCGCCCCTCCCATCCAGGCAGAATCAACCATGCTGCTATCAGCTAGTCCCCCATTTAACTCACTGTTTGGGAGGAATACACAAAGGCCACCTGCCAACTACACTCAGTCATGTGACCCAGGACACAGGCAGGAGGCACCACATGGTTAGGACAAGAAAATGCCACCTTTCTAAAAGTGCCATTTTCGGAATTGTGACTTAAAATCCGACTTGACCACTAAAGATGATCTTAAATTACAATTCTTTTGGGACCAAACTTGACTTTCCTGCATATTCCCAATCAAAGGCACCTATTATATGTGGTAGGGTAACCCAATGTATCCTACAGGAGAGGTAGACCCCACAGTAGAGAAAAACGAATTATGGGGTTTTTGCTACCCGGACATGTAAAACTTAATAACACATGTCCTACCTTTTTAATACAAGGCACCCTGACCTCTGGGCTGTTTAGGGCGTATCTCAGGGGTGAAATATATGCATTAAAAAGAGAGGTTTAGGCCTAGCAAGATTGTGCCAGGCCGAAATGTCATTTTAAACTACACACTGGCTACAATGGCAGACCTGAGGCATGTTTTAAAGGGCTTCTTAAGTGGGTGGCACAATAAGTGCTTCAGGACCACTAGGACCATTTGAATTACAAGTCCTAGGCACGTTGTACAATTTTACCAGGGACTTACAAGTAAATTAAATGTGGCAATTGTGTGTAAGCCGATTTTATCTTGTTTACAGAAAATACAAGCACTTTATCACAGATTAGAAGTGGTAAAGTGCACAGAGTCCTAAAAGCCAACAAAAACAGGTTAAAAAACCAGATGGTGGAGGCAAAAATTGTGGGGTGACCCTACAGAGCGGGCCAAGTCCAACAAAATCCCAGGACTCAAACATTTCTCTCATTGAATGGAGTCACTAGTAGCCTTAATCAAATAGCTCAAGTGCCACAGATCAATTCCTAATAGTGTCTCTTGGCTCAACAGTTACGCGTGCAATCAAAGCTACCTCTGAAAATTCAGTAGACTGAAAACCCAATGGTGAGACATTCTTTCACCCATTACGAACACGTGACGTGGAAATTGTAATAAAGTCTCTTTTGATCTGGTATCGAGCCGAAAGGCAGGTTCAGAGTGACTTAAGCTGGATGAGCTTTCACAACCTAAAGAAGTAAAACCGCTCACTCCTGTTGTTGTTGGTATAAGCAAATGAAACAGAAATTAACTGCAATTTAAAAGTAAAACATAAAAACAAAAATAATCAGAAGTACAGGTATCAACTTTAAAACTGCATCAGTTTTGTTTGTGAAGGAAGAAGCCTTTTTCTGTGCTCTCTTTGCAGTTCCAGTTTGGTGCAGAATAGATTAGTCTTTCCTTGTTCAGACCTCCCAGAAGACAGGACTGGGTGGGTGCAACCTGGTGAATAAACTGATACTGCCTCCAAATTGTAAGAAAAAACATATAACTATTTTCTGCTCACCAAACCATTGCAAAAGACTAGATTAGCAACAATGGGCAGAAGGAATGTCTGCAGCAGGGATGTGCAATGATGTGACTGTGAACCGTGAAGTTAGATAGCGAATATGTACATTGGCACGTTGATGCCCCCACAGCCATCTTGCTTTGGAGACTGATCAGTAGAAGAATTAACTACCTGGAATCCCTTTTCTTCCCCAGACCGCACAAAGTCACCTGGGCTCGATGTCAGCACATAGGAGGTACATTGCGCAGGAACGGGGAGAGCATGCTTCCCCCACAATTTCTTCCGAAGCATTCTAGTTGGACCTGTGGTACCACCATAACCCCATATTCTCCTCTAAACATTCTTTAAAATATATAAATATATATTCAAGGTAAGGATATGGAGTTATGTGGAGTCAAGAATATTATATCATTACTTACATATATATACTTGCCTTCTCAATATCTGCTTTTCTATTGCTTCTTGAGGAGAATCTTTGAGATGTGCTAAATTCTGATAGGATGTCTCTTGAGTTTCATAGACGTCTTAGGCAATGGATAAGGATGAACAGTTCCCTAGGTCAGAAGTCTTCAAACTTAATTGCTCTGAGCCCCCCCAAGCAAAATGTTTTGAAGTTGAGCCCCCCTCCAAAACTTTATGGCAAGGATTTTGGGAGCGGGAGGGGAGGGATGATCAGAGGGCGCGGGGATCATGAGAACATTTCAGGGATGCTTTTCTGTAGCTGTAATCCACACTAAGGGCCCGATTCCGATCTTGCTCGGAAGGGCTCCTGGCGGCATCCGTCAGGACCGAGTCCGAGTTGCGCTTTCCGACCGACTAGCCCCCCCGTACGAGAGAGCAAGTACGATGTGAATATCGCCTCATGCTCCTAGCGACTTGTACCTGTCAGCAAAGCCTTCCAGACGACTAAAACATGACCGACTTGAACAGCGCAATGAGTCCAATTTCCAAGCGCAAGCACGTCGAGCAGCCGGATCGACTTGGAGCCTCCGACTCGAAAAAGCTTCGGGAAGTGGAAGCAGCAGGCCCCCCTTCACCCGTAGCCTTACAAGTCAGTCACAGGGGGCGACCCAAGGGCCCCCCGACACATGCATGCACAGTGCGGAGGGCACCAAGGTGACCCAGCAACAGGGGGAGCCCTTTGCCGCGACGTACCTTTTTTCAGTATGGGAGCCTATTTACGCAATGTACATCAGGCTCCCATAGCCATCAATAGGACCCCGAGCGACCTGAGTCCGTCAGCGCGTACTTGCATCGTACTCGGGTGCTCGGACCCCAGGAGCATGAATCGTTCGGAAAGCTGTACGGGACAGAGTCGGCCGTAGGGCTTTCCCAACACGATCGGAATCAGGCCCTAAATGTGAGACTTATAAACAATGCAACAGCATCAAATAAGAACAGAATTTATTAAAAAACACTACTGCCTATAATTGGGGTGCTGTTGGCTCCAATGCACTCTACTTGCTGCACTAATTATGGCTGTAGCCCTGAGAAGCAGGCTATCTCCTCTTCTTTCACTCCTTCACCACCATGTCTGACCATCACTTCAATCTCGAAACAAGTCCAGTCTCTTTCTGAAAGAAAATGAGTTACTGAATGCTGCTCCTCTTTTTTGCGCCAAGGGTGTCATCTGCCCTACTGCTAGCAAGGAAAATAAGCCCCCATGCCCACTTTTTATTGTAAACCATTCAGAATTGTGAAGCAGTGGGCAATAGTGTCACTGCAACTGATACACTAATGATAGGTACTGCCTTGTAGCCGCCTCTGACATTTGTCAACAACATGGGTTCCCATCTCACACCATCCCTCTCCCTCCCATCTCTCATCATCCCGCTCCCTCTCATCTCTCAGCATCCCCCTCATCTCACTGAAACCCAAATCAAGGTGTCTCCTCTACTTCATTTTTCCCTTCCCTTGGGCCATTGCTCCAAGGCTCAAAGAAACACTGGCAAAGCAAGATTTCCCTGTAACTGCAGCACCAATGACACCTACAGAGGCAGGCTGTTTACTCTGCGCACTCAAAAGGGCTATTATTTCTACGCCAGATACACAAAGCAGGCTTTCTGTCGTTTTGTGCGAAAAAGCAATAAAAAAGCACATTTAGCTCCCCTGCTGCTTGGCCCCTGTTCGGCGTGCAACAATTGTGACCTATGCCATAATGCTAGCAAGGAAGACTGCTGTGACTGGGGTCCAGTGCTCACTCACAGAAGGTGGGTGGAGCTCCTGTGCTGTGAAACAGATAGTGGAGAACTTATGAAGAAACATGCCTTCTCACCAAGGTGCCTGCTGCCTGAAGGCAATGGAAATGTGTGCAATGGTCAATCACCAAATATGAAGACTGCTTTAGAGCCAGTGTAGCTTTTAATTAACGGAGTCATTCAACTTCATGGTGACAAACATTTCATCTTTTTGAGAGCTAATACATGTGTCCGTTAAAAGGAGTGCACCTTTTTAATTGACACACATAAAATATTTTCACTAGATATATCCTGAATGCTTATTACTAAAATGTGTATTTTTAAAGCATTTGTTTTTTCTTAACCAGTATTTTGCAGCAGCCTGTTTCATACAGTGTAATACAATTTTAAAATAATGACAGTTACAGTACTTTCTCTCACAGGCTAGGACATCATAGCACTATAAACAAGTCACTATTCCTCACTGCACCAATCAGGATTTAGTTATGTGACTCTTTACTCACACATAAAGACATCTGCAGTGATTACATTAGCCAACTGAGGTTTCATAAGGTAAACGATTACATTTCCCTTTGATTAGTTTAGCTTGCATTTATTTTTAATTTGAAGTGTGTACATGTTTTTATATGTATGTATATATGTATATATGTATACGAAGGTGATCAAAAAACAATGAAATGCTGATTTTTTTCTTTTTAGCCATGTCTTTGACCCGACTTCACACTCACTGAACCCTGCCCCATGTCACTCTGTAGTGTCGTCCTTTCCCTTTTTTTACGGGCTTTAACTGCTGCATGTAAATGAAGACAGCCTAGAAATGTGCCTTTCATGATTCCATGCTATCTTAATTTATGCAACCTTGGAAACACATTCACCCCTCCTCCTAGGGGTCTGCCCTAGAAAATGCGCCTTTTGCGATTCCAGGCTATCTTCATATACATGTAACTGCACACTCATTCACGCATCCCTAGGGGGCGCGCCCCGCAGTTTGAAGACCTCTGCCCTAGGTCATGCAGCAGCGGCTCCCCTCCACCCCCCACCCCCGCTGACCAGCGGAGGGAAACGAAAAATAAAATGATAATAAAGCAGTATTATTATCATTTTATTTGTCCCCTGGATGGAGCCAAGTCTTTAGGGCCAGGGCCATGACAGGCACGGAAGGGGCGTGGTGGGTAGCACTGCTCTCAGTGCGCATGACAGTTTGGCCGGCCGTCTTAGAACAGCCAAACCGTCATGCGCATTGACATCTCCCCAACCTCAGGTGCATTGCCGGGGGGTGAGAACAGCATGGCACCAGCATGAGAGAAGCGCTGGGATTGGCCGTGGGGAGTCTGGGAGCCTCGATATGCACACAGCAGGAATGAGAAAAGCAGCAGAGCGGCGATGGCGAGGAGCAGGTAAGTTATTTTCTTTTTTCTTGTTTATTTTGTTATCCGTCCTCACATCCCAAGCTTCTTCCCCGGCTCACCACTCTGCCGCGAGACCAGCCACTACTGGTCATTGTTCATTACTGTGAGGCGATGGTAATGGTAAAACTGAAAATCACGTACTCCCTCAGCTTAATGTTTCAACCCTGCACACTTCTTTTTAAAACTTGCTCTGAACTGCAGAAACCATCAATTGTACCAAAATGGGATCAGAGCAAACCAATACAGATTTACAGCATAAAGTGCAGACTACTGTTACACAAGCCACTCTTCAGAAATGTGCGATGGGCCTTTGCATGCAAGAACTGGATTTCTAAGTTGATTATTTATACCAGATTGCTCATGTGCAATGCATACGTTTTCTTGTTGCAAATGATGACAACCTCCTTTAACTTAATTTTTAAACGACAGTTCGATAAAAGACGTGGCTAAAAGGTTACAGACTGCAATAAACCTATGTAAAGTTTGATGGGGCTTAATCACAGCGCATGTTGTCTTCTGAATGCGTCACAAGGAGGGGGTTAGGGTGCAGAAATCTCCTGTGTCTGACAGCACTGCATGGGGGAGACCCCAGTGACGTCTCCTAGCACTGCCTCATCTCTTACCATGCCCCCTTCTCGCCACATACAGGACAGCACCGCCCACCCCCTCAAAAATACATAAATACTCGCCCAGTGCACTATCCATCCCCGAGTAAACACCTTTCAGCATCCTGGCATCTCTGCTCTGCAGTCTCTGTAGGAAGATGGCTGCCGATGCTTCTCCAGCTGGCACCAGGAGGGCAGCTTCTGTCGCTGCTTCCCGTGAGCCCGTGAGAGTCAGACATGGCCTTACCAACGGGAAACCCGATGGGTGAGATTGCGTCGATATATGCGTCCGGTGTTCTTCTGTGCAATCCAGAGGGGCCTGTAAAGCATACCATACAGTGACGTGTGAGGAGGAAGCGAGGTCAGGCAGCAAAATGAACCAGACGAATGGTGCACTGACATTAACTGGCTGGAATCCTTGAAGTAATTCTAAACAACATTAAGGCACCACAGCAGCTGGCAAGGGTGTTCTCTAACCAATCTGACAGGCAGTAGATAAAGACAGATGCATCACTTGGGTTTGTTTTTCTATCATCAGCTAGAAAAACTAGCGTCCTGATGATGGAAATAAATGGAGCCACTTGGTGGTGCCAGATTGAAACCTCCCTGGGCTTGCCAATGTTTACTAGGCTGCGGCTCTGACTTTCTTGCCGCGCTGGCGCTGCACTGCCAGTGCTTCATTAGTGCTGACTTGCTTTTGCAGGGGACGGATGCCGACATTGATGGATGGAAATAAGGAATTATTTTTCATGATCATATTTTGACCCAGAACAATACAGCAGTGGCGGCCTGTGCAGGTAAGCGCGGTGCGGCAGTGCGGTGCTGTGGCGGTGGGGGGGGGGGGGGGGGGGGTTTAAGTGACAATTCACGGATAGGGAAAGTAAAATAAATAAAACTACTTAATTTATTTTAGGTGACTTCAGAGACCGCGTTAGATATTTCAACTTATTGTTACTGTTCACCTCTCATGAACATTTCCAATTATTTTTGCCTTGAAAAAGCCCTAATCAATCGGCCACTGGGCGAAACACGTGTCGGCTGTTATACTGTCTCTTTTCTTAATGTAACGAGGTGTAACAAAGGAAAATAAAACCAAGAAAGCAAACAATAAGGATTTTACCCTTCTCAATTATATTTGGATTAAGGGGTACAAACCTCCACCCTCTACCTAAAATTACCTCTTTACAATGGCGTTTGGTTGTACCCATTTGTGAGGCATGTACCAGCAACATATTGGGTCACTACAAGGATAGCATGAATCCCAGATTAACCAACACCCTGGTTTTTCCTACACTTAATTTATTTATTTTAATTTCCCTATATTGTTGTTTGTCACTTATACCCTCCCACCCACGCCTCCCTTACCTGCACAGGCCGCCACTGCAACAAAGAGAAAAGCATAAAAATTTGAAAGAAGTAGGAAAAGGAAGATTGTAAACATGCAGCAAAGAGAGAAAGCGGGGATCAAAAATAACGTGAAAGAGTGACACAAAAAGGCACAGAGTGTAGTAGAAAGAGGCACAAGGTGGAATCGAGAAGGGGCAGACTTGATACTTACCGACCCTTGCATTCGGCAGCAAAAACGACTGGCTCCTGTGAAAAAAGTATGTCCGTGGGCTTATGTTTACTTACAAGTTAAGGATGGCCAACCACTAGATGCAAGTTGACAGTCTTGGTGCTCTTGTGAACATATCATTCATCGTCTGACATGTAGAGCTTTCAATTGCACAATGTCATGGGCCTGATTGACAAAGATAACTAACACTTTTGAGTAATTTACACTTTAAGTTTAATACTTTTTGTTTATTCACAAAATCCGAGTGTAAGTTACTGCTAAAAAATAAAAAAGCAGTAGTGAGTTCAGCATCACACATGGCCAACAACAGTACGGGAGCCAATAAATTACCAGGATTGCTGAGTCAGAGCTGAGACGAGAGTCTGGCTCGGCTCCAAGAGTCTGTGCCCGGAAAATAGTTGGGATGTAAATCATGCAACAAACATCACATAAAAATGTCAAAAAAATCTCTTCAAAATTCATTCAAAAGTGTATTTGTTTAACATTCAAAAACATTTTACAATAGAACATCAGATTTTATCACTGCATTGAGAAGGTAATAATTAAAAGTGATCATTTATAACATAAACTTAGACACTATTATGACCCCCACCCTGACGACAATGCAATTAGTGAACTAAGAGGCAAGTGAGTGGTCATCTGTACCCAAAAAGTCGCCTAGATTACTATTATACATGAAGCAACATTCTATTCTAATCTATTGAACACAAAAGGCTTTTGTACATTGCACATCCTGAGCCTACGTATTTAATATTGCTTGTGTTCATGATAATGAAGAAGGAGGCTCAGTGAAATAAAATATTGCCTGGAATAACACAATTACATAAAGCGGGGAAGCCAGGATTGATTCCAGATTTTCTGGTTTTACATTATGAAATTTAGCCACCAGATGGCTATCTTTCTCTCTCCTTTTTTAACATCAAAGGTTTATGCTTTTTTTTTTATTCTCAGGGTATGAATTCAGAATGTGTTGGCAGGCAGAGGCCACATGACAGCTCAGTTTGTTTTGAGCTCAAGGATCTAAGAGAAACTCAAGTTGAGCCAGAACCAAGCCTCTGGCTTGAGCATGGCATGAGCTTTCAGTGGCTTGCCCACTTTTAACGGGTATTGCAACACCTTCCCATAGAAAATAACTGAGGTGGTTAATTAAAATAAAACTCCATAGGATTTTTTTTTAAGTAAATGAAATGATTTAAAATAGATACAAATATAAATAAATGCAATTTAATGTAAAAATATCGAACAATGCATTTTTCATATTTAACTAACCATTATTCTAATACCTTATTTTGAAAGTAGAAAATGTTCTTAAAATATAAATACATTAATTTGAATTAATTCTATACATCACTTTATTAATATGTATTAAACGATATTTGTTTCTCCAGGTAAATATTATTTGCTAGTTTAAAAGTTGAAAAATTATTTTAATTTGATTTAATATTTTTCCAGTACTAAAATATTTATTTCCATATTAAGGTAATAGTGCTATATACATTTTTTGTATTTTGTTCAACATTTAAAATAGAGATATAAAATGAATTTACAATGCATTTTAACATTAAATATTTTGTAACCTCATTTTTGAGTTAAATAAATATTTTTATATTCCCCAGTACATTTACTGATCTCCACCCTGAATTGGAGTTGCTCTAAGGTAAACTATAGGGAATATTGGAAACATATTTGACTCTAAAATCCCAATTTTAAATATAATTTTTAATGTTCATTAAAAAGTTATTTATGTAATAAAAACGTTTATAAACAACCAAAAAATATGCTAAATTACCTTAAAAAACCCATAATTGACTTATAAAAAAGAATGTAAACATAATTTCCAAATTAAAAACACTAAAAATGTTACTTTTCACCCTACAGCCCAACGATCCCAAAAACCTGCAAAAATATTAAATGGTGCTAAAATCTGAATTAATCATCAAAAATGAAAGCATAACACAATTATTGAAATCAATTAAAGAATGTAAATACTAATTACATAATTATACAATTCATATGTAAAACTTAATTAACAATTTAAAAAAAGTTAATCATTCATGGTTTTATAAAATTATGTAACTAATATAATTAACCATTAAAAAAACAAATATTCTTTATTAATACCAATTAAATAAAGTAACAATTAATTTACCTAGGGCCAGATGTACGACCAAGGAATTTGCGACTCGCACATTACGCCGCAATAGCGACTCGCAATATGCGAGTCACAAATTGGTATGTACAACAGTGTCTGCGACACTGATTACGATTCCCAATGGGGTCGCAAATTGCATGCCTCATGCATATTAATGAGGCACTCGCAATTTGCGACCCCATTGGGAGTGGCTGCCCTCCAAGGCATGGTGGCCTGCTGGGCTCAGCAGACCTCCATGTCTGGGACTGCTTTTAAATAAAGCAGTTTTTTTTAATGAAGCCCATTTTCCTTAAAGGAAAACAGGATGCACTTAAAAAAAGACAAATTAAATGTTTTTGTTTCATTTTTTAAGGGCAGGTAGTGTTCTCTGGGACCACTGCCTGCCCTTAAAAAATATTTCCCCCTGCATTTGCAAAGGGGAAGGGGTACCCAGGGGACCCTTTCCCATTTGCGACTGCATTACCACCCTCTTGAGGAGGACGGTAAATTGCGAGTGTTAGGGTTGTGAGTCGCAGTTTGGAAGGTACGCCCTTGGAATGCCCCTTCCTAATTGTGAGTTGCAATTCCTATTTAGCGAGTCGCAAACAAATTGCGACTCGCTAAATAGGGTTTGTACATGGCCCTAAATGTTTTTGCATGCACAAACGGGCCGCTAACCCGTTTGAGCATGCAAAAATGGGTCGTACTTCTGGCCCATAATTATCAATGTAATTAACCAATCACATTTTACAAACCGTAAAAATATTTCAAATAAATTAAAATACACATTTAAATATCTTCTCACCCTACAAACCCAGCAACTTGCAATAATGTAAATAAATTTAAATAAACTCAAAAACAACACTTTAAAAAATTACTAAAACAATAAAACAACTACAAATAAATTAGAAACATAAAACTAACATATCAATAACATTATAAAATAATTCCAAATTGATATTAAATACAACTACATTTTACAAAAAATGATATTAAACACTTTAAAAAATGATATTTTTTACCTGTGGTACTATGATGTTATAACCATAATATATTTTTGATAACTTTGTTTCCTTCTTCTAGCGAGGGTGAATTTCCTCTTGGTCTTTGGGATTCTATACACAGGTAACTAGAACAGGAATACACTTAGGTGCCGATTACTGGAAAAAAATTCCCCGTACGACTCGTATCCCTTCTTTTTACCGTACGAATCGTACAAGTGCCATACAAACTGCCAAGTACGAATCGCATGGGAAAAAGTCCATACGAATCGCATTGGGAAAAATTCCCCACACGTCCTCGGGTCGGAAAATGTGTCTGACACGTCCCCGGACGATTTACCGTACAAATGTGAAAAGTGAAGTCCGACCGCGCAAGTACGATCCATCCCGTGCGTCCGATGTCACAACCGGATGGAAAAAACACCGTCCGCACCGAACTCCTATAGCAACCATGGAGACATGTGCCCGCATACGCGCCCAACACCCCCCCAGCCCCCGTATGTACGCGCCCAACCACCCCCCCAGCCCTCGTATGTACGCGCCGAACCCCCACCCGTGCATGTACACCCCCGTACGTATGGACCGTACACCCACCCGTGTATATACACCCGTGTACGTACGGCCCGTACCCCCACCCGCGTATGTATGGAGCGTACCCCCACCCCAACAGTGTATGTACGGCCCGTACCCTCACCCGCGTATGTATGGAGCGTACCCCCACCCCAACAGTGTATGTACGGCCCGTACCCTCACCCGCGTATGTATGGAGCGTACCCCCACCCCAACCGTGTATGTACGGATCGTACCCCCACCCGCGTATGTATGGAGCGTACCCCCACCCCAACAGTGTATGTACGGACCGTACCCCCACCCGCGTATGTATGGAGCGTACCCCCACCCCAACAGTGTATGTACGGCCCGTACCCTCACCCGCGTATGTATGGAGCGTACCCCCACCCCAACAGTGTATGTACGGCCCGTACCCTCACCCGCGTATGTATGGAGCGTACCCCCACCCCAACCGTGTATGTACGGACCATACCCACACCCGCGTATGTATGGAGCGTACCCCCACCCCAACAGTGTATGTACGGACCGTACCCCCACCCGCGTATGTATGGAGCATACCCCCACCCCAACAGTGTATGTACGGCCCGTACCCTCACCCGCGTATGTTTGGAGTGTACCCCCACCCCAACAGTGTATGTACGGCCCGTACCCTCACCCGCGTATGTATGGAGCGTACCCCCACCCCAACCGTGTATGTACGGACCGTACCCACACCCGCGTATGTATGGAGCGTGCCCCCACCCCAACAGTGTATGTACGGACCGTACCCCCACCCGCGTATGTATGGAGCGTACCCCCACCCCAACAGTGTATGTACGGCCCGTACCCTCACCCGCGTATGTATGGAGCGTACCCCCACCCCAACAGTGTATGTACGGCCCGTAGCCTCACCCGCGTATGTATGGAGCGTACCCCCACCCCAACAGTGTATGTACGGACCGTACCAACACCCGTGTATGTATGGAGCGTACCCCCACGCCAACCGTGTATGTACGGACCGTACCCACACCCGCGTATGTATGGAGCGTACCCCCACCCCAACAGTGTATGTACGGCCCGTACCCCCACCCGTGTATGTACGGAGCGAACACACACCCCACCAGTCTAAGTACGGAGCGCACCCCAGGCCCCAACACCAGCACCCTCACCAAACATCGCGCATGTACGAGTCGTACCAAGCCAGAGACAAGGACAGCACTGTACAACAAAATGGCCGATGTACGTACCGTACACACGCTAAAAACACACGTACACAACCAGGACAAAGCAAAACAACACAAGAAGACTCCATTCGAATCGCACAAAGCCACAACACGTGTCCAACAAGCACAAATACAACCTATTCACTGACCTGCAACTGCCAAACCCCCAAACAGAGGCCCAAAACACAACCACTCCTTATAACACACCCACCCAAAGTTCAAACACAGCCACACCCACCAATGGACCAATAAAAAGGCCCAATACACACAAACCATGATCCTTTGCAACAGACCCACTGCTGCCAGACCACACAGAGAAACAACAGCACCATTCTACAACCTCCACTACACCTGCACACCTTCACACAACCACCTTCACAAACACCCCCTCATCACATTCACACACCTGCACAACCACACCCACACACCCACAACCATCCACACCCACACCCCCCACAACCATCCACACCCACACCCCTCACCATGCCCACTAACAAGAATCCAAAGTTCACTAGCCAAGAGTTGGAGGTCCTTGTCGACGAAATCCTCAGAGTCGAGCCACACCTCTTTGGAACATTGGTCAGACAGACCAGCATTTCCGAAAAAACAGCCATGTGGCAGACGATTGTCGATGCTGTGAATGCTGTTGCGTCCACCAGAAGGACCAGGCATGAATGCCAAGCCAGGTGGTACGATCTGCGGAGGACGGTCCGCCGCAAAATGACCGACGACCACAACCAGGCCAACATCACTGGAGGAGGGCCGGCCCGCAGACGCGTACAATACCATCCCTGGGAGGAGAAGGTGATGGCCATACTGCCGGTGGTGGCAGTGGAGGGAGTAGAAGGACTCCGAGAGCCTGGTGAGTACACACACAACTCACCTCACATGGGGGTAACGTCATCCACAACCAAACTCACAATCATGCACGCAACCACCCCAAAGCTATCGCATGACTCAACCACACTCCATAAACACGCACATGCCACTAGCGCCACCATGCCCCATGCACCCAGCTGGACAATGCCAAGTCACAGGCCACAGAAAACACCGACACAAGACACGGTAACCCGGATGGCGGGAGTGTGGGCCTCAAAAATCACATAGTGCAACTCAGAAGCAGACAACAATGCCCTCTGCCCATATGGCCTAGGTCACAGCCAGACAAACAGTGTGTCCACACACAGGAAAGACTTGCCTGCAAATGGCGGACGCCTTGCATGAAGACAAGGGGGTGAAGGCACTTTTTGCACATGACAGCAGCCAATGAACAGCCAACACTGTGAAACAGTGGCAGCACACACCACCACAGCAGCAGCGCAGACACAGACACTACACCCAATGGGTGACTGGAGATCAGAAACAAACTCACATGAACAAGCCAAGGGCCATTCAAAGATCTGCAAAAAGTGTGTGCCTAGGAAGCTGGGCTGAGGTGACAGAGGGTGACACACAGAGGGAGGGAGAGGGGGAGAGAGAGGGAGGGAGATACAGGGAGACGGACAGAGGGAGGAGGCTGACACAGGGAGGGAGGGAGAGGGGGACAGAGAGGGAGTGAGAAAGGGAGACACAGGGAGACCAATTCAGCCTTGGGTGGTGTGGGAATGTCTGCTCGTCAGCAGGTGGACAGCGTGCATGTAGACAAGGGTGGCCAGTGCCTGAATCCCCCTCTCTTCTCCATGGCAAAACACTGGGCCATGTCTCAACCTGTGCACGAGCACAACGCCAGCTACCTGCATTATATAAGTGTGTGGAACAACTCCATGTGCCCATGTACAGTGTAGGGGTGGGCGGAATTTGCGAAAGCGACTTTCGCAAATTATCGCGAAAATGTTAAAAATCTCCGCAAACAAGCGGAAATATCGCGAAGATGCGGAAGTTTTTTTCCGGCATGTTCGCGAGATTTTCTGCATGGTTGCGGGTCGCCAACTTACCCATGTGGTTGCTTGCGGGCGCGGCCATCTTGTTTTCAGTTGTCTCGCGGTGCATGATCGCGAGAAAAAAGACGTGATCGCGCGACGCATGACGTCACTGCGGACGCGAACTGTCGCGAGACAGCGCAAATGGCTAAAACAATACAACATCTCATGGAGAACGCGACCGGATCGGGAAAACTTGTCGGCGAACGTGGGTATTCCTGTAAGGCGATCGTGCACGCGCGAGAATGTATTATTTTACAGCACGAGCAAGAACCAAATTATCGCAAAGCTGCGGAATGCGGAAATTTTGACATTTCCGCGCTCTCCGCGGAACACGGAAATGCCAAATTATCGCAAATTCCGCGAACGGAACGGAAATTTTGCCCAGGCCTAGTACAGTGCAACACGGAAGGCGCCAATGCATGGCTCGCCACACCTGCTCACTCCACTGCTGACTGCAGTCACAATTGACGCAGCAAGTAAGACTGTGTCACACATAGGTAAAGTCTCAAAAGCTGTGGCCAAGGGACATACCCATGCACAAGTGCAGTGCGAGTGGAATGCAAGACATATCCAAATACCCTGAGGAAATGTGCCAACTTTGAAACGAATGAAACATGGATGTTGCATGGAACAAAAATAACATTGTCTCTCTCACACACAGGTCAACGTCGTGCATCACCCCCCAACACTGGGGGGGAAGACTCACAGGACCTGGCTCTGCGGGAGGACGATCCCACCGGCAGCGACGACTCTCACCACTCTGTGGACGACCCCGACCAACCTGGCCCCTCTGGTGTCCAACCACCTGCAGCACCTGCGTCAGGTACAACTGGGCCAACCACCACCCCCACTCCTGCCACATCCCAGGAGACACCCAGGATCCCTGCCCCACCACCACAATGCAGCCAGGCTGACCAGGAGGAACACGGTGTACCGGGCACCCAGGAGGAGGCAGGCGACAACGCAAATGCCACCCCTCAGGGGTCCCGGAGACCCGATGTGCCCACAAGGGCAGGCCAGGTGCAAGTGGGCAGGGGTGATGGGAGTGGAGGACAGCGGAGGCGCGAGCCTGACCAGTTGGCTGCGGAACCGGTATATTCCCATGTAAGAAACATCCTGGACACATACCGGCAGGACACCACGGGCATGAGCCAGGTTGTGTCCACCCTCAACGAGATGAAGGGGACCCTCGAGGAGATCAAGACCCAGCAGGCCCAGCAACATGCGGAGCAACATGCCTGTCAACTGCGACACCAAGGACGGATGGAGGACAGACAGGCTGAGCTCGTGACGGTGCTCACGGGAATTAACCGTTCACTCTGTCGGATAGCCGACAACATGGGCAACCCTCCCTGTGCCACCAGGCGAAGAACATCACCACCCACAGGGAGGGATCAGGAGGAGGAGGATACATCCGACGGAGCATCCCAAACATCGTCACGGCCTGCTTCTGAGGGTTCCCGAAAGGAGGGCGGGTCGTCCACGGGAAAAGACCGTGAGGGTCGGCGCAACAGCACCATCTCCCAGGACACCTGGCCTGGCGCCTGGCCCACTGGCCCAACAGCAGCACATCAGCAAATGACATTCTCTGCCACATGGACTTGCTGGTCACTGTCTGACCAATGTTGACAAAGACTGTGGCATGGACTCTGATGATTTCCAATGGCAAGGACACCAACGCCCCCAGTGAACTTTGGATTCCACACACCCGGAAAGCCCCTCTTGTCATACCCCACCCAACACGTACCCCAACACAAATAAAACCTTACACGATCAAGAGGTGATGCCTACATTTTGCATTATTACCTTACATGTGTCTTGTAAAGTCTAACCATGCCTGAGTTCTCATATGACTTCAACCATCCATTCCCTGGGGCCTGAGTCTGGCACAGGACACACATGGGTCACAATGTATTAGGCAAGACAGACATGGAGCACCATACACACCCGTGATGGGCCCAACCAGCTGAGGGGGTGGCCGCACAACCGTGCCGACAGACATATTGAGTACAGCAACAGTCATGCGCAGAGGTCAGGGATCATGTGGAGTGTCCTGGGGGGCACCCAGGTATGTGTAGACAGGTGGCAGAACCATGTTCTGCAAGCTTTAGTCAGGTGGATGCAGAGAATGGTGGCCTGGCCAACGTTGGATGCATGGGGATGGCACATGTCACAATACCCACACAGTCATGGACATCATGCACAATACAGAGTCTAATCCCAGACAAACAGCTTGCATCTTGCTACTCTACACATAGACACATAGACACATAGCCACTATCACTGAAAACCATGCCAGACATGCCGTATGCACCGTGGCAACACACCAGCATTGACTGAGAAGAGGCACCTTGGAGGCATAGGGACACCTTTATTAGTCATGTATTCCGGAATGCAGAGGCAACTCGGAGTACACATACACAGGTCATGTGGAGTAACATATGGGTCCAACACTGGCACCCCCCTTCTGCACCACAAATGCTTGATATCCATGGAACTGGCACACAAGTGTCGGGTAACAGCTAAACACCCCCTGCTGCTCACGGAGAGCCTGCCATACACCATTGATCCTCTGATGTGGAAGTCCCACACCATGTCAAGCCAATGCAAACCGTATGTGTCAGAGGGCAGTGTTACACACATTGAGGCCATCATCACAATCCACTATCCCATTACAGATGACTGTCAACAAGTCTGACCATCTATTCAGGTGTATCCAGCTCAATGTCATGTGTCCCATGGTGATGCGACATGTCTGCAGAGGAACCAAACATCGACTGGGGCAGTGTGCACACATCGTAAACAACTGCCACACCCAATACACCCCTGATGCATCCCTTACCCTAAGGAGACTTCCAAACTTGTCCGTGCGTGTAACGCTGAGTCAGCACATGATGCCGTGTCCATGAGGAATAGCAGTGCCACAACAATGCAACCAGCAGACGGCATGCGCAAGTACCTGAGGATGAGAGACACACAAGAAGTCAGCCACAAAAAGCACATCCACTTGCATGTGCATGTACTCGACACATGTAAGGATGACAACATGCTAGGTCACAATTATGACTGTGGAAATACACTCATCACTGGCACCATCACTCGAGTGACACATCCACACACACCTCTGACTCACGTGGCATACATGCAGATGGACACACACGTCGCAACACATGCCACACGGGGACCAATGCGTGCACACTCAGACACTGGTACTCACCACTAAGCAAAGAAGTCGCGTATGAGCCGACTCCGGATGTCCTCTTGCGGAACCACATCCTCCACATCACTAGCCCCATTGCCAAGCTGTTCGTCCTCCACGGGTGGATGGTCCTGATCATCTTGATCCAGGATGAGTGGCACAGCTTTCTCAACTGCCATGTTGTGCAGCATGCAGCAGACCATGAAGATTTTGCAGACCTTCGCCGGGGCATATGGGAGGGCGCCGCCGGTCTTGTGTAGGCACCTGAATCGGCTCTTCAGGAGGCCAAATGTCCTCTCTATCATTTGCCTTGTCCGGCCATGGGCGGTGTTGTAGCGGAGCTGGGCCGGCGTGCTGGGGTTGCGGAGAGGTGTGATCAGCCATGGCATGTTGGGATAGCCAGCGTCCCCTACATGGAAACCACATGGACATAAGTAGGACAGGAGAAGCGGTCGGGCTGGAAGTCTACGCAAAATACAGGACAGACAGAGTGTACCCACCAACAACACATGCTCGTTTGTTGCGCAGCTGCGTCATCATTTCAGGCACCCTGCTACGCCTCATGATGTAGGCATCGTGTGCTGATCCTGGAAAACGAGCACAGACATGTGAAATCACCATGTTGGACAGACACACCACAAGGGCATTGATGGAGTGGTAGTGCTTGCGATTCCTGTACGCTACCTCCTGTGCCTGTGGTGGTACCAAAGCCACATGTGTCCCATCTATGGACCCAAAGACATGGGGCATCCCTCCCAGGGCATAGAATCCACGCTTGACACCAGTCAACTGTTCAGGAGTTGGGAAATGGATGAACTCATCCAGGTGACGCAACATGGCCTCTAAAAAATCATGCAGCACACGGCTTAACATGCTCTGGGACATGCCAACAACATGAGCTATGGTATATTGAAAGGTACCCGTGGCAAGAAAATGTAGGGCTGCCATTACCTTCAGCTTGGGTGTCAGTGTTGTAGGATACCTGTGCAGCGGTTGCAGGTGTGGTGCCAGCCTTGCCGTCAACTCCTCAATCAACGGTTGGGGGAAGCGGTAGCAGCGTATACAGTTATTCTCCCGCATGTCAGCCAAGTCCGGAATTGGTCGGGGAAGAGGCGGCGCTCTGCAGTAATTTGGAAGTGACAAGGAAGAGTGGGTGCACTACAACAACAATTTATATGTACTGAGCACATGTTAATCTGTCAATACACATATGCTACATACGGAGTCAGGTATGTGCTAGATGCCCTGGACACGTATGGCTGCCAGGTGACACTCCTACCAAGACCCAGCTACACACAGAGATTGTGAACCTCCACATCCCATGGCATGGGACTAGCTGTGTCCCAGTGTAAGTGAACAGCCAGATGCAATACAGGAGTGACATACATCAACATATCAGCAGAAGTAGGATGTTGATTGCAGAGACAGGTAGCGGAACACTAGAGCCACAGGTCACATGACATTACACTAGGACAGCCCACACACCTTGCCATGAAGGTGTACATGTCATGACTGACCACACATACATTGAGAGGATGCAGACAGGTCCTTGTTACGCTACTCCGTGTCCCATGCATACAAACACACCTTACATCCGATACCACATGTGGCCTGGTGTGCGTAACAGTGTGCCATGGCCATCTACACACAGACACATGTTGGTTGCAGCAACAGCAGATGCTTTTGAGGGAACACCAACATCAAGCTAATGTGAACACACCCCACATACATGACATAGTCACATCGTGCAACGTGGGTAGTCACATGTCAGGTATGGCAACCCCTGTAGCGGGCATCAGGGGACACTTGCGTGTGTTGTTGACTGTGCCATGCCAGTGACGCTCATCTCAAGTGTGCTGTACGACATGCACACATGTCAAAGGAGTGAAGGGCATGTCTGGCACATAGTGCACCGTCACACATAACATCTGTACACATCTCATCATACATCTATTGCCTTCACAACTCAGGAGTAATGTGTCACATCACAGCCTTTCACACCTGTGCCCCACACATGTAGTACTGCACAGACAATGCCTTGATGTCCATCCATGGACAAGTATGTCAGCTCTATTCCTTTCTGTGTGCTGCCTGTCACCACTGTTATGTGTGTAAGGCACCGTACATTCGCTCTGAGGGCGTGTGTACGTTCCCTATCACTATGGGAGTGCTGCCATAGGCCTACCCATAGTGATAGTGAGCGTACAGGCGTGTGTACGGTCCGTATCACTATGCGTACGCATATGCGAGCACACCCATAGTGATAGTGAGCGTACAGGCGTGTGTACGGTCCGTATCACTATGGGTACGCATACGCGAGCAAACCCATAGTGATAGTGAGCGTACGTAACGTGTTCTACAAGTGTCCACTGTACAGCCTGACCTAATTTTCCTTGTTCATACTCACGGTGGCCAGTGCCTGTGTATCTTGTTACAATTACTGATGATGGCCATTTGTAAATGAGATCGTTGTACAGGCGCACATGGGGTATTTTGGGTCCAATATGGGCTTCTGGCAGCCCATGTGTATTTCTCCCAGACTAAGAGATGCAAGTGCTTCCTGTGTCTCATCAAATTGTCTCATGTAGGGGGTGGTTGGTGCGGGCAAGGCCTACATGTCGACACCTGAAATCTCATTGCTCGGTCTGGCCAGTGTGTGATGTTTGTCTGGACATACACTCAAGGTGCAGTGTCTCATTCATGTTGGGCATGTCTTTAAGTATTACCTTTGCAGCATGTGCCTCAAGTTCATGGAGATGGTCCCTGCTCATCCCTAGTTACGGCAACGCTGTGTGGTGCAGATGCAGTGCTGGATTGTCCCCAGAGCCTGGCTCCTCTGTCCAAATCCATATCATGTCATTTGCAAATGTGTCATGCTCTCCATAGTTTCTCAGTGGCATGGTGGGTGAACCAACTGTGTGTTGCAGGGCCTATATATGTACCTTGTATTGTAGATGTTACTCATCTTTCATTTCAGGCTATGCACTGTAACCTATGTAGATTTGACTCATGTGACATATGTATACAGTTGTCTGATTAATTCCTGTTTATTCACCTTGCCCACAGCATCGTCGGGGGACAGGGATGGAGACACCGGCACGGACCGTGCGGAGGGACCGGGCACCAGTGCCAGCAGCGACACCTTAGCTGGCACATCGAATGTAACTGAGGCCGAGGGGAGTGAGCCGGGGGACCTGTCCACTGCCACCACAGATTATGAAGCTGACGGGTCCGAGGCTGAGCACTCCGAGGGGGCGGAGGCTGCTCCAACAGCTGACAGCAGCACAACATCTCTCCCCGCCCCCTCCATTGCCATCACCGGCCTCCCACTTGCTCGTGTCCCTTCCTGGCGTGCTAGGTCACCACGTGTCTCCTTCCTGCCAGGCACCGCACCCCCTGCCCCTGTATCCACTGCTGCCGCCAATGCCGAGTCTGTGGACATCCTGCGGCAGTTGCAGGTTGGTCAGGCTGCGATGCTTAATGTCCTCCATGGCCACAGCCAAGTGCTCACCAACATGGAGGCATACTTGGAGGGCATTTCAGCATCGCAGGCTGACCAACGCAACTTGCTGAGGTTTATTGACTCGACACTGTCTGCAGCAGTGGGTCTCCTGCAGCACTTCGTCCCACCCCCTACCCATGCCCCATCCACACTTCCCACTCCCATGCCTGTCCCACGTACATCCAGACGTCAGCATGCACACACCCCACCAGACACAGGCACCACACCAGCAAGGAAGGCAAAGCGCACACCTCCTGGCACGCACACACAGGGTGAAGTAGGCACACCCACTGGGTCGGGGGGGAAACGGAAGACACGCAGCCAGAGTGGGAGTCCACATTCCTCACGACCACCACCCTCCAAATCCACTCCCCTCAGCTCTCCTGGCCAAGAGTCGGACACAGGGTCAGTCCTGCCCAGTCTGTCCATCAGCCCCAGTGTGGCACCACCCCGCAAGCGGTGGAGGCAGGACACCGTCAGGGGAGTTGAGTCCCCCCCCCTGTCCACCCCCCCCCAGTAGCGCTGCGACCCATCCCTGTGACCCCCCCCCCCTCCTTGGGGCCTGTGGTTCCTTCGGGTGCAGGGGAGACGCTGAGCGACCTGGCAGTAGTGTGCAGCGCCGTGCTCGAATCCACCTTTGGCGCTGCCCCACCCCCTGTGTTGGAGTCGTCCGTCCCTGCACCCACAACACCTCCCCTTGCCCCTCCTGTCCCTGCGGTGCCTGGTCCTTGTCCCCAACATGATGCCCCCCCCTGTGGAAGACAAAGGAGTCTGACTGTGCAGGCAAGCTAGGGGACACACGTACCACTGTGTCCCCCATCCGGATTTGAGTCCTGGACTGCCCTATGGGCCTTGTATATATTGACATTTATGATGATTATTACTTACATCCTGCTGAATAAAGCAATTTGTTTTTTCCTACTGTTTATCTGGTATTGCTGTTGGTGGACCTGCTCCATGATTTTGGGTGGTGATAATGTGTTGGGTGTGTGGGAAATGTAGTCTTGTGCTGGTCATAGGGTGGACCCTAGTATCTGTGTGCCATCACAAGCTGTTGGCTAAATTACTTTGTTCATGTAAACAGTTACTGCATGGTGACATCGTCCCAAGGTGTGTTCCTTCCTCTGTGTAACCTGACATCTTCCCTGCAGGGTGTTTCCACTATGTGGTGCTGAGCTGTGTCTACATCAGCTGGGTGTGTGACGGACTCCTTCAACTTTGCACATGCATGCTGAGCGATGTCTCCACCTGCATCATTCGTGGTATCCTTGGTGGTCAATGTACTTGTGTATGTAGACTGTTGACAAGACTTCATGTGGACATGTTCTCTTTTAGGCGCTATGCATGTGTGTACTCCCAGCCTCGCACACATGTGGTACATGTACTGCAGGGTCTTTGTGCACCTGACTGACATTTGTGGGCATTGTATCTGTGGGTACTCCACCCTTTGCGTTCCATGGGCACTGCTAGGAGGACTCTGCACCCACCCCTCCTGCGTCTGGGCACTGCTGGGAGTGATAGGCCCCCACCCCTCCTGTGTCTGGGCACTGCTGGGAGGACTCTACACCCACCCCTCCTGCGTCTGGGCACTGCTGGGAGTGATAGGCCCCCACCCCTCCTGTGTCTGGGCACTGCTGGGAGGACTCTACACCCACCCCTCCTGTGTCTGGGCACTGCTGGGAGTGATAGGCCCCCACCCCTCCTGTGTCTGGGCACTGCTGGGAGGACTCTACACCCACCCCTCCTGTGTCTGGGCACTGCTGGGAGTGATAGGCCCCCACCCCTCCTGTGTCTGGGCACTGCTGGGAGGACTCTACACCCACCCCTCCTACGTCTGGGCACTGCTGGGAGGACTCTACACCCACCCCTCCTGTGTCTGGGCACTGCTGGGAGGACTCTACACCCACCCCTCCTGTGTCTGGGCACTGCTGGGAGTGATAGGCCCCCACCCCTCCTGTGTCTGGGCACTGCTGGGAGGACTCTACACCCACCCCTGCTGTGTCTGGGCACTGCTGGGAGTGATAGGCCCCCACCCCTCCTGTGTCTGGGCACTGCTGGGAGGACTCTACACCCACCCCTCCTGCGTCTGGGCACTGCTGGGAGTGATAGGCCCCCACCCCTCCTGTGTCTGGGCACTGCTGGGAGGACTCTACAGCCACCCCTCCTGTGTCTGGGCACTGCTGGGAGTGATAGGCCCCCACCCCTCCTGTGTCTGGGCACTGCTGGGAGGACTCTACACCCACCCCTCCTGTGTCTGGGCACTGCTGGGAGTGCTAGGCCCCCACCCCTCCTGTGTCTGGGCACTGCTGGGAGGACTCTACACCCACCCCTCCTGTGTTTGGGCACTGCTGGGAGGACTCTACACCCACCCCTCCTGTGTCTGGGCACTGCTGGGAGTGATAGGACCCCACCCCTCCTGTGTCTGGGCACTGCTGGGAGGACTCTACACCCACCCCTCCTGTGTCTGGGCACTGCTGGGAGTGATAGGCCCCCACCCCTCCTGTGTCTGGGCACTGCTGGGAGGACTCTACACCCACCCCTCCTGTGTCTGGGCACTGCTGGGAGTGATAGGCCCCCACCCCTGCTGTGTCTGGGCACTGCTGGGAGGACTCTACACCCACCCCTCCTGTGTCTGGGCACTGCTGGGAGTGATAGGCCCCCACCCCTCCTGTGTCTGGGCACTGCTGGGAGGACTCTACACCCACCCCTCCTGCGTCTGGGCATGTACGCTCCATAGATACACTGTTGGGGTGGGGGTACGCTCTATACATACGCGGGTGGGGGTACGGTCCATACATACACTGTTGCGGTGGGGGTACGCTCCATACATACGCGGGTGTGGGTACGGTCCATTCATACACGGGTGGGGGTACGGTCCGTACATACACTGTTGGGGTGGGGGTACGGTCCGTACATGCACTGTTGGGGTGGGGGTACGCTCCATTCAGACACTGTTGGGGTGGGGGTACGCTCCATACATACGCGGGTGTGGGTACGGTCCATTCATACACGGGTGGGGGTACGGTCCATACATACACTGTTGGGGTGGGGGTACGCTCTATACATACGCGGGTGGGGGTACGGTCCATACATATATGGGTGGGGGTACGCTCCATATGTACACTGTTGGGGTGGGGGTATGCTCCATACATATGCAGGTGGGGGTACGGTCCATACATACACTGTTGGGGTGGGGGTACGCTCCATACATACGCGGGTGTGGGTACGGTCCATTCATACACGGGTGGGGGTACGGTCCGTACATACACTGTTGGGGTGGGGGTACGGTCCGTACATACACTGTTGGGGTGGGGGTACGGTCCGTACATACGCGGGTGGGGGTACGGTCCATACATACATGGGTGGGGGTACGCTCCATATGTACACTGTTGGGGTGGGGGTATGCTCCATACATACGCAGGTGGGGGTACGGTCCATACATACACTGTTGGGGTGGGGGTACGCTCCATACATACGCGGGTGTGGGTACGGTCCAGTCATACACTGGTGGGGGTACGGTCCGTACATACACTGTTGGGGTGGGGGTACACTCCATACATACGCGGGTGGGGGTACGGTCCGTACATACACGGGTGGGGGTACGCTCCATATGTACACTGTTGGGGTGGGGGTATGCTCCATACATACGCGGGTGTGGGTACGGTCCATTCATACGCGGGTGGGGGTACGGTCCGTACATACACTGTTAGGGTGGGGGTACGGTCCGTACATACACTGTTGGGGTGGGGGTACGCTCCATACATACGCGGGTGTGGGTATGGTCCATTCATACACTGGTGGGGGTACGGTCCGTACATACACTGTTGGGGTGGGGGTACGCTCCATACATACGCGGGTGGGGGTACGGTCCATTCATACACGGGTGGGGGTACGGTCCGTACATACACTGTTGGGGTGGGGGTACGGTCCGTACATACACTGTTGGGGTGGGGGTACGGTCTGTACATACACGGCTGGGGTGGGGGTACGGTCCGTACATACACTGTTGGAGTGGGGGTACGGTCCGTACATACACTGTTGGGGTGGGGGTATGCTCCATACATACGCAGGTGTGGGTACGGTCCATTCATACATGGGTGGGGGTACGGTCCGTACATACACTGTTGGGGTGGGGGTACGCTCCATACATACGCGGGTGGGGGTACGGTCCGTACATACACGGGTGGGGGTACGCTCCATATGTACACTGTTGGGGTGGGGGTACGCTCCATCCATACGCGGGTGGGGGTACGGTCCATACATACACTGTTGGGGTGGGGGTACGCTCCATACATACACGGGTGTGGGTGCGGTCCATTCATACACGGGTGGGGGTACGGTCCGTACATACACTGTTGGGGTGGGGGTACACTCCATACATACGCGGGTGGGGGTACGGTCCGTACGTACCCGTGCTCACGCTGTGGAGTGCTTGTGCGGTCCGTACCCAGGCCTTTGGCACATGGGTACGGGCCGTACCGCCATTGTTGGGATGACGTGGGTGTGGGCGTGGTACGACTCGTACCCACGCTCTTAAGGCGTGGGTACGGTACATACTTGTATTGTTGTGTTGCCGGTTCGCGTCGTCGCCCACTTCCGTTGTGGCGGACGCTGGCGTTGCCGGACACGCCCCCACCCCCTCGAAGTGACCAGAGCCTGGAGGTCAGGTATGTCCAGGGCATGTGTGCTGTGTGACTTGGGTGGTGGTTTTATGTCCTGTCCCTGCCCCCCCCCCTTTACCCTGGGTGTTGTTCTGACCTTCTGCGGCATCTGCGTCGGTACCTATAGAGGAGGTCGACTGCTATGAGGGCCGGGATGACACGTAGGTTCGGGTCCATGTCTGTCCGTCGCGTACAGGTGCTCCTTGTGCGCGTCGTCCTGATTTCCCGGCAGTTTTTGGCTGCCGGTAAATATTCTCCGCGCGGGATGACGTCGGTGCGAATCGTACTTCCTGGTTCGTAGAACGCAGGCTGCATGCGTCCCGACGTCACGTCGGCGCTTTTCCGGATGTCATTTGTATGTTTATTTTCCTCGGTTGGTGTTTTGTACGATTCGTACGGAAATAGTGTTTCCGTGCGAATCGTACTTGCATGTTTGTGAAGTTTTGCAACCGGGTACGAGTCGGACGGAGAATACGCTCCGACCTACGGTTCGTACCCGGTTTCTCCAGGATCCTAATCGGCACCTTAGGGTCTGATTACGAGTTTGGCGGTGTGGGAGCGGGACTCTATGCCACTGCTTCAGTTCCACACCGCCAAACCCGAATGCCATCAGCCTGCTAGATTACGAGTGAAATCGTGATCTGTAGGGCGGGCGGTGTAGCTGTGCAATGGCGGTGCAGTAAAAAGGCTCAAATGTGAGCCTTTATGCTGCATCGACTTAGGACCACCTCAGCGCGTTCCAGCATGGCACAGACTGTGAAGTCCATGCCATTCTGGAACAGGGGGTGTATGCACAAAGGGGGGCACAACATGTGCCCCAGTGCATGCACAAACATGCATGGGGCAAGGGGGCTCTGTAGTGCGCCCTTTATTTCCTGACCTCCAGCAGTTTCATGGAATAAGAACCTTCATGAGAGCCCTGGCAGTCAGGAAACTCTTAATATGCATGGTGGTTCCGCAGCGGCACCACCATCATATTGTGAGCACCTGACGGTCCAATGGCGATCCGACCTCTAAAGTTGTAATATGGCGGTTGCAACAAAGGCCGGACCGCCACTGTTGCACCACCATGAGTTTGGCAGTCTATGGACCGCTAAACTCATGATCAGGCCCAAAGTAGCAGTTGATTCTGATTCTTTTCTATTTATTTATTTATTTGTTTTTTGCACAAGGTGTTTCAGGAAGTTCTAAACATGGTTTATATTCTAATTATGTTGTACCATGCCCAAAATGTTGTTCATGGTCAGGTTAATTCATGAAAAAATAAAATTAATGAATCAAAAATAAACTGCTATTTTGAAGTATTTTCGACTCCCACTTCGCCCTTTTGTGGCTCATAACGGGGGGTTGTGCACTGAGATTGGTTAATCTATTTTCCTTCCTTAAAAAGCCTTTTTTCTCTGCCCTTTGTGCACACATCCGCAAGCAGTTAGTCCCTGCAATAAAAAAGTTTCTCCCGTTGCTTCAAATGAATATGTGTTGTACATTCGCAGCGGCTGTAACTTGAAAACATCTCCTTTCTTGGCCTTTTAAAACAGAGACCTTGTAGACTGTAGAGGTATGAACTACCCCCAGGTTCACCTTGTGGTGTCATAAAACACCAAATGGCAGCAGTGCCATGTAACACAGTTATCATGTGTGTCCTTTGGTAACCATTGCACTCTCTTCCTACCCATGGCCTCGGGTATCATGAAGGCAGAATCAGGAACAGGGTCTCTATTTGCCTTGTATAGTTTACAATCCTTACACTTGCCCCAGCCTCTCCTCTGCAAATAGGAGACTGTTAAGGAGCCAAACCTGTGAGATTGGGTCAACTCTGTGATGTCATCTGTGTTCAAAGGGTGTGTGATGTCTCTTCTATCACTGGCCTTTTAGTGCAATGAAGTCCAGGACAGTTCACTTAGAATATTTGCCACAGATATTTATGCATCTTTTTCTCTGCACCAGCCTTTTAAGCTGGAATGTTGGTTGTGTTGATATAGCTGCACAATAACTTTGGTCTCCTCAATGCAATTGTGTGCCAGGCCAGTCGTTTCCATTTTCTATAGATTTCCCTCGTCTCAAAATGAAAGGCCAGTCCAAAGTGTATGCTGTTATTGAGCTTACTTAAGATATAATAAGCTCTTGTGCATTAACTTGTGACTTTCATGTAAGAGGAGCACACTGTATTCATGTTATACCTCCATGGAATGTGAAGTGGGACTCTGGATGTGTGGCTCACCTCTGATGTGTGATGAAGCTGTGTTTACTCATTAGTTCCCCATAAGCAATGAGCCAGCTCTGATAATTTATGTCAGGATATGGGAATTTTGAAAAAGAAAAATGATGCCAGAAATCAGGGTTGAATTTTGAAGAGGCAACACTAATGTTCCATGCTAAACGTAATTGTAGCAGTAACGTAAAAATGCTCATAATTAATTGTAACTGGGCTCGTGCAACATGTTTTTTTCTAATTATGTAGTTATTCTACATTGTCTTCAGCGACAGCGATGACCTTAGAAAAATGGGATGAGGCGTGCAGTGGTAATATTTCAATCCCAGCAGAAAAGGCAAACTAAAGGCCTTATAAAGAGTTTGGAGGGTACCGAAAAACTTCCAAATTCTTGCGTAACCTCAAGTGCCTGATTCACAAAGGTAACTTACACTTTTGAGTAATTTAAACTTTGGAGTAAATTTGCTAATTTTCAATATTTACAAACTCCGAGTGTAGATTTGCTTCAAAAGTGTAAGTGACTTGTCTCCACCCTGGAGACCAGTCACTTACTTTGGTGTGGGTGGGTGACACCTCTCCCTAAATCCCTCCGTGACTTTCCCTAAACCCTTCTTACTCCTCTCTAATCCTACCCCGTTTTGGAATAAGTCTATCCCTTTTAAAAGAGTCCCTCTCATATTTATAACTAAAACTTATACATACAAGTGCAGGGGCTTTACAGTTGGGACAGAGAACGCCGCACAAATAAGTAAAGGTAATTGTGGGGCTCAAACTCCACATGTAGTTTGTGAATGTAACTTTGTAGTACGTTTCGTAGTAGTGCAAAGTGCAGATTGTAAATCAGGTGCTAGATATGCAACAGAATCCACCGGAAGGAATTCCTGTAATCAAGGAAACTCAGCCAGCTGCAAAACTGTAAATGAGACCCTTAGTATTAGGTAAGTCAACAACCCTGACTTGTGAATAGCACAAAGCATTGTTAGTATGACTGGTAAGGTAGTTTGGGTAAATTCAGTGGTGCTTTATGTAAGACACCATGGGGTATATTCACAAGAACGTGTGATAACTTCCGCAAGAGTAGCGTAACTCAACTTTGAATATCGCAGCCCATCGCGGGAAAATAACCTTGTGACATCGTGGGATTCATAACATGGCGGTACCATGCAATAGTCTGCCGAACTCGCGGACAATGTCTGCGATAAAACCACCTCGATGGAGATAAAAACACAAACCACAACACCAAAAAACCTGCAATGGGCCAAAGCGAGATGAGGAAATCAGTGATAAGCAGTGCCAGGCCTGCAACACACACCTGGCAGGTGGGAAAAATCTCCATAAAAGCAGAAAAAACACCCACACACAAACTGACCTACACCCAAGCACCATGGAGGCAGCCGGAGCAGGCGCAGAGGACGAGCGCAACCCCACAAGCACCTCGGACGACCAGCCTGGGACCTCGGGGACAGGGAAGGGCAAGGACAAGAAGACGAGGAAGAAGAAGTTCAGTCCGCAGGCGAACAGGATCATAGTCACAGAGGTGATGGAACACCATCAACAACTCTTTGTCACTTCCAACGTGTCACTGGGCACCAAAACTGCAATATGGGGGGACATCATCGACAAGGTGAATGCCGTCAGAGAGCACAAGCGGACAATGGACGAGGTCAAGAGGCGATGGAATGACATCAAGCGGAATACCAAGGAGAAACTCTCCGCCAGCCAGAAGGCAGCAATGCAGACCGGAGGTGGGGGCCCAGTGCCACAGCTGGAGCTGGATGACATGGATGAGCTGGTGTTGACAGTCATCAGTGTGGAGACTGTGGCCGGAGTCGGGGGACTGGACACTACTGAACAGGACACAACACAACCACAACAGGGTGAGTGACCACCAGGTACTGGGGGTACGGGTGGAGATGGGCACCATGGCACACATGCACAATCAAGCAGAGCACAGTGCACACCCACAATGACTCTGGGTCATCGCCCAGATCTACAGACTGTCACAATGTACAATGCCATGCTGTCTGAATGTCAACCTGTACCATGCGTCTACACACATGTGGACACATTGTAATACACCATCTCCCCTTCACATCACAGCGGCACCATCACCACCTCCTGCAGAGCAGTCCCAGCCACTCTTCATGGATGACGAGGAGGACAACGCCAGCATCGACACCCAAACCATCCAAGACATCATTGACCTCATCCGCCACTCACCTCCAGGGTCAGGGCAGCCCAGCTACATCGATGAGTCTCCACCCACCACCAAAACGACCCAGCAGGAGGCACCCACAGCTCCGGCACCCTCCTAAGACCTCCAGGTCCAACACATGGCCTTCCAACACCATGTGCTAAAGTGCCAGATGGAGATGGCTGAGCAGGTGCGGGTGGGCTTCGGCATCATGGCTGCCAAACTGGATGCCATCCTTGGGTGTCTATGTCCACTCCATTGTCTTCAACAAGCCCTGACTGACATCGCTGGAGTCATGATGTGGAGAGAAGAACACTTGTCCGCTCAGAGTAGCTCTAGTGATGCCAGCTGTGAGCTGGCACACATATGGAGGCTCATGGAGGACATGGTGCGGATGGAGACAGAAAGGATGGCAGCCACCGCTGCACATCATCGGAATGTAGCTGAGATCTATCATGCCCTACGGACCTCCACCATGGCATTGCCGCCACAAGGTGTGGCGCTGATGAATGCTGCTGCCCCCACACCATCCACATCCCTGCCCCCTGGTGTGTCAGTGCCACCCAGTGCGGCAACCGGATCCACTCAGGCTCCTGATGTGTCAGTGGCACACAGTGCGGCAGCCAGATCCACTCAGGCCCCCGATGTGTCAGTGGCACACAGTGCGGCAGCCGGATCCACTCAGGCCCCTGATGTGTCAGTGGCACACATTGCAGCAGCTGGATCCACTCAGGCCCCTGATGTGTCAGTGGCACACATTGCGGCAGCCGGTTCTGCAACACCCACAGGTGGGGCAGGGCACACACCCGGGGATGAGGACGTGGAGGGGACTGTGGTCAGAAGGACCAGGCACTAGCATTCATTACCGCCACCTGGCCTGTTTCTACTTGGTCCCGCATATGGCCTCATGACCTTCCACTGACCCACGATACACTCCAATGCACTCACCTTGGACAGCGACATGGACTGCCACTTCCGAATTGATGACCAATGACACAGTGACCAGGCTGCAGACTGTACCCTTCCCTTCAGCAGGACTTGTCATCCCCGGATGGACTCTGGCTGGCCCTCCATGGGCCCATATTGTGTAGTGTGCTGGGCATTACCCTGAACTGCAATAAACATCCATTGACACACTGCTGTGTCATGTCTTTCATCAGTCATGTATGCATGTGTGGATGAATGTAGGGGCAGTGATGTCCCTTGCGTCACTGATGCTCATCCTGTGGGATGCCAGTCAGAGGGTGCTACATTGTATTTTGTGTACCGGGTCCTGTGGACACTACAACAGGGACACACGCATCACTCACTTCCTTGTCCGGAAATGGACTGAACCATGCCCAGAGTCCACGTGTCATTGTGGCAAGCCCTGCGCTGGTCCGGCGTACGGCAGGCCAGACCACTCCGCTTACGCACAGAGGGGGGGCCCTCATTGCTCCCCGTCGCAGGCGAACTCGCTGGTGGTGTGCAGGTCACTGGTCTAGTTGTCAGCATGTCACAGCCACTCCCTGAGGGCAGGTTTGCATGCACACCACACCCATCCGGCACTGGCGTTACAGGCCATGTGACTCCGCCAACATAAGGGGCTAACAACATCACATTCTCCTCTGCCCGTGGGGACTGGATGACAGACGCCACGGTTCCCAATCATAAAGGGCACAAGAGTTTTATTGCACACAGGATTAGTGGGAACCCAGGCCTGCGTATGGCACGAGCCAACCGCCAAGTGGCGCTGACTAGGGTTGCACAGGGTTAGTGGCAACCCAGGCATGCGTAGGACATGAGCTGACCACCACGTGGTGCTGACTGGGGTTGCACAGGGTTAGTCGCGGCCGGCACAGGCACCCTGCCACGGGACGGTGATTTTGGGTGCACTGAGTCAGTGGCACCTTAAGCTGCTGAGCGGGTGGGCACCCTGCGATGATGCCCCGTCCCGGTGGTCAGGGCAACTCAGAATTTGTGTGTCCTGCTGGACCGCAGTGTAGGCAAGAGCTAGCGGGCAGCCCGGGCCTACCGTCACATGGCCACGCTTCCGGGTCACAGACTTAGTGGCACCCATTGGGCTGATCGGGTGTGCAAAAGACACACAATTGATGTATGTAATGCTGAACAAATCAAAACTGAGCGGGTGTGCAGCCTGCAATGTTGCTGGATGCACTGGTATGTCCTCTGCCATGGAGTAATCAAGACCCAGCACCAAACGTGAGACATGTTGGCCTGCGGAGCGTGGCTGCATGGTGTGGAGGGTACAATGTCCGCTGGCCCGGGGCTTGTGGCTTGCAGCGGCATGTGGTGGGACATCCAGTCTACACGCCGGTGGCGGAAGGTGAGCAGTGAGGCCTGGGTGTGCATGGGCGGGCATGATCCCTGGGCGGCGGGTGCCTTTGTGATGCCTCTGCCTGGGTGTGCATGGGCGGGTAGGCGATGTTATCTTGTGCAAGTATGTGTACTGTGCCAGTCATGTATTTGGACTCTGTTTCAGATGACGGGTCTGAATCTGATGTGTGTCCTGGTGTACTGCTATACATACCGGCATGTGGTTAGAGACACACCGGTGGCAGCAGGTGAGCAGTGTGGCCTGGGTGCATTGGGGGGGCTCTCTCTCTTTCTCTCTCTCTCTCTCTCCCTCTCTTCTTCTCTCTCTCTCTCTCTCTCTCTTCTTCTCTCTCTCTCTTCTTCTCTCTCTCTCTCTCCCTCTCTTCTTCTCTCTCTCTCTTTCCCTCTCTTCTTCTCTCTCTCTCTCTCTCCCTCTCTTCTTCTCTCTCTCTCTCTCTTTCTCTCTCCCTCTCTTTCTCTCTCCCTCTCTTCTTCTTCTCTCTCTCTCTCTCTCTCTCCCTCTCTTCTTCTCTCTGTCTCTCCCCCTCAATTCTCTCTCTCTCTCTCTCTCTCTCTCCCTCTCTTCTTCTCTCTCTCTCTCCCTCGCTTCCTCTCTCTCTCTCCTTCGCTCTCTCTCTGTCCATTGATGTGCGCAGGACACACGTTCTCATCATTTTTTTTGTCTTGCAGGCTGTGACCTATGGACTGTCGCGCGGGGAGCCGTCATGTGTCTTCATTTAATTTCGGTGTTCATTTCAATAAAGTTGTATTTGTTGCTTCGAAAGTGAATGTGTGATGCTCATTTCTGTGATTACACATGCATTTCAACTGTTGTGATTGTGCGACATCATGCAGAATATTTTGTACATGTTTTTGTGTAGCTGATGTGGCATGTCTTTGTTGGGAGGGGGTGCCAGGGAGGGGTGGTCCAGGGGGTGGTGTCGGTGGGTATGTGGCCCTCTTGGGTGTCCGGGCCGCATGATGTGTGGCTCCATGGCATCTGTTGCCCTTCCGATGTGGCTGTGGGCTGGTCTCCCTTTTGTGGTGCTGGCTGCCATCTGACTTAACACCAGGTCAGAGCAGGTGTAGATTTCCTGGAGCTAACACGCCTTATCGCCGGATTTGTGTTTTTATTGCCGATGTGGCTGGTTGTTGAGAATGTTGAGGTGTGATGTTGTCGCGGCGTTTGGCATGGGAACGCCAACTCTGCATCTCATTAGAGATAGTTGCGGTGGGCCTCTGTGGCGATGTTTTTTGCGGCTTCTATCGCGGGTAAACTGGTGCTGTGGGCTGTTAACACCAGCTTGTGAATGGGGCGATAGATTTATCGCAACTTTGGCTGCGATAAAGTGCCATTAAGTCAGCGATAGTTCCTTGTGAATATGGCCCCATATGTATTTTATGTTACATTTGTTCATTGCTACACTTTAGCTGCATGTTGGTAGTTGTTAATAATTGCACCTATTGGGATCATAACTTGCTGCTTTGGCTCGGAAATGAGGGTATTCTGGACCATGAATTACTATGTCCTCTTCTGCACATTAATGGTGGACAAGCATATTGTAAGCTTCTTTAAATATTCGTACCATTAAATATAGCCGTCTTCGACTCATTGAAGTATAAGGTAAGGCTCGCAGGAGGACTGCTTGCTTTTCCATAAGGCTGCTAAGAGAGTTTTGGGACTGGAAAGCCTGGGCTTGCAGGGCTGTTAAGTGAGGGTCAGCAGAGACTGTGAATATGCTGGAATAGCCTAGACTGGCCCTATAGGTCACTTGGAACACTGTGAGCAGGCCAGTCCTGCCTCCAGCCATACTCAGTCCATCGGTCTGTAAAAGCAGACCCGAAGGAGAGCCACAGTTATCCTAAAGTGCACAATAGCCCGCTGTCAATGAACAATGCTCCTGAGCAGAACCAGGCCTTGACGTTTGACAATCTTTCATGAAATTCAATTCAGAACGGCCTGTGAAATTGAAGTAGTGTTCTTTTTTCCAATCTACATGAAAATAGTGCTGTTAAAGGAATCATATTATCAAACCATGTAAAATCTCTTGTGGTGGTGAGAACCCCAGACCTTCTTGAAGAGGGCTGGACTCGCTGGCTGTGCTCTTGAACATGCATTGTGAGGCTGGTGTTAAGAAATACTGCAAGGCTGTTATACCTCCAGCTCACCCCTGGACCTGGAGTTGTAAAGAGAGGAGGTTCACTTTTTTATCTGAAAAAGCAATGGCGCTTATTTACAAGCCCATTTTGCTGCTGGTACGTCACTTTTTCCCATTTAAATGTGACGCCCCAGTGGTGCAAGGGTCTTAAATAAGCCCCAGTGCGCGTGTTAGTACTTCATGAACGGTTTGCGTAAAATCCTTTGGGCCTCAGTCTGTATGACTGCTGTGAAATGGGTGTAAGGATTTGATGCAGTGACCTCGTAGAAGGGGTGCTGTGAAATCTCATAGATTTCACTACGCCACTTCTACAAGCCTTTTTTAAGGGGGAACGCCCAACCTGCTTACATTATACCTGATGCAGGTATAATGTGGTACAGGAGTTTACAAAGTGACTCATCTACCCTAATGCGTCACTTTCTAAATATGGCACAGTGTGGTGCATTTTTCATGCCGCCGCAGCGTCACAAAAGGTGATACAATGGCAGCGTAAGCCCTTCATTAATAAAGGCCTCTGTATTCTTTTTCAGGTTAGCAGTTCTGTCTTACTGCCTGCTATAAAAAATATTTAGGAATAGCTTAGACTGCATTGAAATTCTTTTGTCGTGTTTGTGTCTTGTAGTTGGTGCTTTAAGTATATATGTCAACTCTAGAAAAATATCAGAATTTAATTATTTTCCTGATTTGATTGCGACATACAGATTATTCCTGGTCCATCTGCCATTCAGACTTTTCAGGACACTCAGAAGGTCGGCATTTGGCCATTGGCAATCACTGGATTACGGCAGGGCCAGACTGGGAACCCAAAGCAGCCCTGGCAATGTTGTTGGACCAGCACACCATGGGGGCGGGAGATGTGCAAGTGTGAAGCACTGCTGCTTTTGTTACTGGAGGCCGATATTGCAGCACCACTTCAAAACCGGATATCCCAGTAACAAAACCGACTCCCACTGCTGCAAAACCGGCCTCCCACTTCCAGCCTCCCGGGGAAATTCCCGATGCCCAGTATGGCCAGTCCGGCTCTGGATTGCAGATGCCATGTTTGTAACTGACTGGCCATCTCCCATAACACAGAATCCAAGCATCTTAACATAAAACCCAAGTGTTGCAGGAATTAATGAATATACCAGAACACTTGGCAGAAACAATGTTGGCCTTGGCCAACATTATAAATCATGGCTTTGGTGTGTCCTGTTCTATGTAATTTGATACTGAAATAAAGAAACTTCTAACAGGTGGTACCAGCGACTCCTTGAATAAGGGCTGTGCTTTTGTTGTGGCTGCATAGCTGTAACCTAGAAGCAGGTTTGTAAATTGATGCTCTGGCTCTGAGGACTATCATGACGGAATATTTCATGTCTTTGGCAGTCCAGTTCCTACAGTTTTTGGAGAGGCACCTACTCTTTTATTGAAAGGAAGTGAGAAATCAATCTGTAGGTCAGCTGAGCCAGCTCCTCACTCTCCCAGGGGTCTTCACCATCGTTTGTGTGACGTCTTGTTCGGGCGCTTTCATGTGTGTGCGTGATGCCACAAGGTTGCAGAATGCTGCCGCGAGGGAGGATTAGGCAGCTGTAAGGAAGCTCCTATTGTTATTACCTCCTTCTTGTTAAAATAAATAATTTTGTCCTAGATGTAGGAAAATAGGGATAGCGATTACCTAACTGCAATATTTTGTGAATCGCAATTAGGAAATCGCTATTTCTTCTATATGAATCACATTGAGTTTCATTTAGAGATTCAAAGTGGGTCGCAAATAGACCTATCTCATGCATCATGCATATTGATGAGGTAGGTTGCAATTTGCGACCCACTATGATTCACTACCATCACAGGGATGGTGACCTAGGGGGGGGGGGGGGTCAGCAGACCGCCATGTCTGTGATTGGTTATAAATAAAGCACTTTTTTTTTTTTAGAGCAGCCCATTTTCCTTACTGGAAAATGGGATGCGCTTAAAAAGAGAACGTTGCATCTGTGAAGTTTCATTTTTTAACAGTAGGCAGTAGTGCCTTTGACCACAGTCGGCTCATAACAAAAAAATTTCCAACTATTCTCAAAGGGGAAGAGGTCCCTTGGGGAGCCTTTTCCATTTGCTAATGGGTTACCTCCATCTTTGAGTTGGGGCAATTTGCAAATGTTTTGCGACTGCTTTCCAGTCACAAAACATATGCACATACCAATATGATTCGGTATTAGGAAGGGCCACTACTTCCAAATACTTTTGCAAAACCAAAAGTGTGATTCGGTAACAAGTTACCAAATCGCAATTTGGGCTTTGTACATCAGAAAAAAAAAGTTTTGCAGTCACAAACTGCCAGATTCTGCAAATTGGGCCATTTACGAATGTACAAATGCTTCGTACGTCTAGCCACCATCTTTACCTTCATGTTCCCAGATCTTCATTTTTTTCTATAACATTGGCAATGAGTGCTTCTGTGCGATTATGTATGCAGGCTCCTCCTAGGACCATTCTACAAGCCGTGGCCTCACTCATTACAGGCACTATGAAGCAAAACAACCAAACACCTTTCTAATGGACATATTGGGTTTTGCTTTAAAGAAAAAATCCCTTTTAAAATAACCAGTATCAAACACACAACACTGAACATCAACTCACCCACCTATCTAAGGGATAACCTATGCACAAGAGGAGGTGAAAAAGAACACAAACTTAAAATCCTGCTTACTCCAATAAATCCAAGAACACACAGATAAACCAATACTCTTCACCAACCTTTTTTTACTGAGCTTCAAGACTATTGAATCATGTACCCAAAGGGATCAGACTCAACCCAAGCCTCCTATCTTTCTGGCAAGACACAAAGTCTGTGGATCATAGTAACTCTAGTGGGCATCCCGAGAGCTCAATCACACATTTAAAAATTATTAACTCAATTAGGAATGTGTAATTACAAATTAAATTAGAAGATACAAAGGTTCTCAATCTTTTTAGTTCATCTTAAAGATGAGTTTATTACTTTCTATCCTTGCCGTGATTATGCATTTTACTACAGTTACTTGTAAAACTCTCCGCTGTCCATATAGTCCATACTATATAGCTATACCAAACATAACATAACATAACTTTTAATAAATATGATTCAAAAGTTCAGAATGACCGGTCTCATTTAGAGAATCCTTGTTGGGCCTGTTTCCTCAGGGTTGTCATGTTTGCCGCCAGGCTCATTGATGTACGGCATAGGATGGAATAAGTATTGATGGCCTCCCACCCTCCTGTAGACTTTTGCCTGATTCCTTTTATTTGTTTAATCCTTGAAAACATTAGGATAGAAAAGACAATGGCATTGCTGATAGTTTCAAAATGTTATGGTTCCACTGCTTTGCAGAATAGTCATGAGGCCAGAATGTCTACTGCAAGCAGATGATCCACAATTAAGCTATCCAACCTATACCTGAACTATTTATTGAAAATCAAGGTTTCCGTAAGGAAGTTGAAAGGGTACATTTGCAACAGTTTACAAAGTTTTGAGTTGTATGGAGAGATAGTGGATCTGATGCAACAGTCTAATGGTCTGATTTAATTGATGGTGGAGAGGGAACTCCATCGCAATGGCGACGGAATAACCTCCCTGCCAACATAATGCTCCACCCACTAGATTTAAAAGCAGGCATGATGGTGGCAGAGAATACGCCATCTCCACCGTGGTCAAACCCCTCCAACAGCCCGAAGGAGTGAGGGCCATCAGAGGTTTGGCTGTATGTCCGCCCATCTAATTTAGATGAGCGGATAAACAGCCAGTTTTCAATGTCAACCACTACCAGGAAAAAACTGGCATTAAGGGCATTGCAAAGTGCTCAACTCCTCCTTGCCATTGGAGAATACTCCCATGGCAAGGTGGAATAGTTTTGTTTTTATTTTCAAAAAGAAAATTACACTTTGGGATTTTTTTAAAATTAGCACCAATTGTTTAGGGGGTATTAAACAAGAATTGGAGCAGCAATTTGGTCTGAAGCTTGAAGGGTTTCTCTGGAGAACATTTGCAGAGCAGCAAAGTGGGCATTTCCTTCCAACTTTGGTGAGTACTGCCCGCAGCAGGTAGGCAATCACATTTCGCCCTGAGTGGGAATGTGAGTACTGCATTCTGTTTAGGGAAAATAATTTTGTTGATCCGATCCCAACATGATGACTTTTGAACATCCACAAAGCAGCAATGGTATACCCAAGACTGATGAAGTGTTAATTGCTGGATTATTTACTTAATTATTTTCATCACAGTGAATCAACCCTGCCTCTTTTCATCATGAACAATTAATTCTTCCTTTTTTTTTAAAAATCTTTTTATTATTAACAGGACAGGCGGTCAATTCCTTTCAACATACATAAGAAATTATAACATAACGAATCGAATTAAAAAGCAGGGACGGCGGGAATACAAAGTTCAAAATTGAGCAGCAAGCATATTGTAGTTATTTACAAATAGCAGGTACATATTACAGTAAGTAATGGGCAGTCCTGCAGAGTAACAGCAAAGGAGGTCAACCCGCTAAGCTACATGTATTTATTATCTGTGTGCAATTTTATGTATGATAAAGTTATGATTATATATATATTTTTTTTTTCTCCTTCCCTTTTTCCCTTCCCTTTTCCCTTTTCCTTGCTTTCTTGTTTTCCTTTACCTCTCCTTTTCCCCTCCTTTTCTCCTTTTTTCACTTTTTCTCTCCCCCTCTCGCAAAACCGTTGTTGGAGGAGGAGCAAGATGGCGGGTTGAAACGCCACAGAGCTGCAGCATTTTGGAGGTCCCTGCTATACGTGCTACACTCGTACAGAAGCTGGGCTTAATCTGGCGGATTATTGCAGAGATATGGCCATCGATATGGCCATCTAATCAGCGTTACGGACTCTATTCGGCTAAATAAAGAATAAGGCGTTACGACGGAAGGCTTCCATGTACCGACTGAAACCGATGCATCAGCTTTACAGAGCACTACGGCGGCTGCTGTGGGCGGCTCGTCTCACTGTGCCGATTGTGTTCAGGTGGTCGGAGCCCCGCCTGCCTGACAGAACAAGACTCAGGTTCCTCGCATTCCCGGTGTATTCAGCCCTCTACTCCACGGATACGGACAAGCACGTATTCTCTTTGGGTTCCGTCAACATCATGGCTCCTAAGACGATAGCACGGGGAACCCGTACTGGGCAGAATGCTCAAGCGGCAGTATCAGAAGTCGTATCCCAGGGGAATCTAACCCCAACGGCGAACGGGACTAAAACCAACGACAAAAATAGCCAGATACCACCCCCATCTGAGAGACCGCCACCAATTTCTGGTAAGCTGCTGATTCGTCCCCCCCTGTTTGTTGCCACATGTGAACCTCAGCTCGATAAGGAAGGGAGGTCCTCCGTAGATAACAATGTACTAGTTAATAAAAACGCCGATTCAGTGGGTCTTCCTTCACTGGGACTATGTCCTGTTGAGTCTGTTCCAGCTCGGACTTTGGCTACTTGTACTGATACGTGCTCTCTAACTGCTGGTCTGTCTGGTGCTGGCAGAGTAATATTGGCTGAGTCCCTGGGTGGTCAGGAGAAGTTTACAGTAGACAGGGGGAATACTAACGGATCCAAATATATCGAACATGAGCTAGTAGGTACCGCTAACTCAGAAACTTTTGAAACTTCCAACAGCATTTTAGCGGATGTGCCTTACAAAAATGCTTTAGTGGTGACCTGTGCTTCTACTTCAGCTGAATTAGACGGCCTTAACCCAGGGATACAGTCTGCTCTTACAGATGAGAGCGAAATAGTAGATAAAGACGTGATAGAGGCCGCAGGAAATTCTGAAGATACAGGTATCAGCTTTAATAACGAAGATGAGGAATCTAATGAGGAGTCAGAGACTATGGGTAATCTGACGGCGGATTTTGCAAAAAAAAATTCGCGTAAAAAAGCGAAATCTAAGGCTAAATATAAGCTTAAGAAAGGTAAAATCCCGGCCATCTCCAATGTCTCTGTAACTACACCAGACCTTCGTGGGAGAACTATAGCTGATAACAGCCCACTCCGTAAATGAATCCAGGCTAATGGGGGGCTGAAGAAAATGGCTTTACGACTCTCTGGTATCAATTCACAAGTGGGAAACCATATAAAAGAAGTGTCTCAAATTCAATCTCAAATACAGGCTGATATACCAACACCTTCTTCACTGTCTCCCACCTGCGGACTCACTAATGTTTTACCAATAACTCTAAAAGCTCCATGTGGACTTGATTCTGCGATTGATTCTGCGATTCCAGTCGGGGATGAGAGCTCACCTACAGGTTATGAATGTACTCCTAAACAGATTCTAGCTCCTACTAGGGTAAGCGTTCCAGCACCCGATTGGTCAAATACTTCTCTTGTTACTAATCTTGATAGTTCTGGAAAACAGCATCTCCCTCTTAATATTTTCTTACAGACTCTGACTGATCAACATAAGGAAACACAGCAGCACTTCCTTCAATTAAGGGAAGATAATATCAAGATACAGCATTCCATGCAGGATTTAAACAGCCAAATCGGAGGAGTTGTGCAGGATTTGGAAATGCTACAACAAAGGGTGCTGGCTGCTGAGGAAACGTCAGCTTGCAATCAGACTGCTGTTAACAACCATCAGGAACAAATCGGGCGGCTGCAGAGCAAGCTGGAAGACATGGAGAATCGACAAAGACGTCACAATCTCAGACTATTTGGTATACCTGAAGGATCTGAAGGGGCTGATCCGAGGGCATATGTTGTACAACTTTTTCAGAAGGCCTTCCCCGATCTATCGGACTGGGATTGGGACTCACAGCTTCAGAGAGTCCATAGATTGCCACCTCACTTAGCGAATAGGGGGAGTAAATTTCCACGCCCTCTTCTGATCTATTTTGGTAATTTTTTGTTAAGACAGGCGGTTTCACTAAAAGCTAGGCCCAATTCCCCGGTTCTAATTGATACTATATCTTTTTTTGTAAGATCTGATTCAAGCAAGAACACCATGGATAGACGCTGGAAGTTACGTCAGCTCATAGACCCATTTAAATCTTTAGGCGGTCAGGTTTTTTTACAAGAACCGGCTCGCCTAAAGGTGATTACCGGGGGGCGTACATATTTATTTACAGACGAGAAAGAGGCAGAACTAGTGCTCTCAAAATTAGCATCTTAGGAAGGAAGGAAGGGGGGGAAAGAAAAGAAAAAAAGGGGGAAAAAAAAAGAAATTCCCCTTTTTTTTTTTTTTTTGGGTGGAAGCGTTAATGATTTCTTTTTCATGATGTTGCCTCTCTGACACGTATAGCAACTAATTGGATAATTGTTGATAACTGCTGATAACTGCTGATAAAAAAGAACAATTAATTCTTCCAACACTGCTGACACAGAACACGAGACATACGTCATGTGGTTTGCTCTTTGGTATAATCAGAAAATGGCCTATTTATCACCTCTTCATTTAAAAGGAAAAAGGGGGTGAAGTCAAACAGGGGAGAAGAAGGGACCCAAAATATAGTTTGTTTTTGAAACGTTGGTGGTTCCACCTTAGGGGAGAAATGGGATGGGGATGTGGTTGACTTAATGTAACAGAACTACTGTTCAAACCCTTACACTATCACATCTGGTAGGTAATAATGATCTAATTAATGGCCTCCCAGATTCCACACATGCGACCCATTAGGGGCATCCTACACGCCACAGCACATCTCATATAGGTCCTGAAAAAATATGGTCATATCAGTCCCCTCCTAATAGAACTCCTTTGGCTCCCATTGTCAGCCTGTACCATCTTCAAAACCAGCTACATCATTTACAGTTCAGAGAGGACCTGGACTAGTAGTTTGGGGTGGACCATTCCTATTGGAGCAGGGTCAAGAATGATTTGCAAATATCTGGGTCCAAACTGAGGTAGCATGGTGAGCAAAAGAACAGTGGGTTGAAATGCTACTCTGAGTGATTGCCAGTGATTGGACTTATTGCAAGCGTTCCTCCCATCACCTTTTGTGTGCTTCACTTCCAAAGCCATCACAACCAGCACCCCTGCCATCTTGCAGACAAGCTCACCATCTCTGATGGTTCCTGGCACACCTGCAGCCAGCACACAAAAAAACAAGACAGCTGGCTTTTTCCATCTATGCACCTAGGATATTGAACAATATCCCAGTATCCATCAGAATTGCTCAGTGCTGCTCCAATTTAGGAAAGAGTTGAAGACTCACCATTTTGAAGAAGGCTAAATTGCAATGGATTATTCATCCACAACCCAATTTCCTGTCCTATTACTAGTTGAATTATGCATGTCCTTGACCATGTATTGTGCTCCGCTGCCTTTTGGCTAGGTTCGAGCTATAGAAATATACATGCATACATACAATGTAATGAAGATTGCCTGTAAATAATTTAGCCATTATCATCACTCTTTTCTGTTCCTTACAGTAAGCCCCACGTGCCCCAGACATTTACATAATGGAGGTCTTCCCTTGAGTGATGCTAGAATTATTTTGACTGGGCAGACTGACCATGAAGAACATTTTGGGGATTATTTACAAGCCCCTTGCTCCATCGGTGCATCACTTTTTGTGATGCACCAGCGGCGCAACCTGCTGCCCCATTTTTACAATGACACTTAAAGCCACCCTGCATGGCTTGTCACGTCCTTGTAAATATGGCCCCTTTACACACAACACTTTGCATGAAAGGGGCGTGCCATAGGTGTTGCTTTGTGTGTTCCCACACAACACCAATGGCTTCCAGATTTACGAGAAATCCTAAACCTGGAAATGCGTGAGAATGCTATGTCTTCCCAGGGGAGGCGTAGGGAGGTGCCAAGAGGAGAAATGTTTTCATTTCTCCCCGTTTTTTCCTCTTTCTATACGTGCTGCATTCTAAAGCATACATAGAATGAGGAAATCACCTCTTGTGAATGTTTATGTGTAGGAAGGTGTCCCTTCCTGCATATAAACAATCACTGAAATGCTGTTTTTCAAATTCTATGTGTGCTGCATTAAGCAGCATACATAGAAGTTTAAAAACGTCATTTCATATTGTTTATGTACAGGAAGGGACACCTTCCTCCACATAAACAATCATCCCCCTTAACGCAGGCGCCCTTGCATCATGGTGCAAGGGTGCCTGTGTCGGCGCATGGCAGCAAATTGCGCGCCAGTGCAGGGGAGAGCAACGGGATCCGTCATATCGTTGTAGATATGACGCATCCCTGTGCTTGCGGCACTGCACTGCGTTACTTCCTTGTAAATTAGGCCCTTAGTGTCCTTGTAGTGCTGCATTGATTGTGTTACCCTTTGTGTTTGGATGATGTCACAAAACCTATCCTCCAACTTAGAACAACAAAAGTAAGAACCTACACTAGTATAAATAAATTGCCATGATTGATAAAAATGATCAACAAGTGATACTCGAGAGGAAAGTATTTTGTGTTAGTGCAACTTCATGCTTATTTAGGTCTTACATATACAGTTGGTCAATATCATTCAACAGCTCATCTGACTTACTGTAAACATATCATAACCGAGAACTCTCTTTCGAACCAGACGATCGCGTGAAGACAGGTGCATTTATTCACCGATACACTCTTAACTGGGCCTTTTCTTGAAACGATAGATGTACAGTGTTTGGATACACGTATTCTCAAATCAGTTGGTCAAACACATTGGAAATGGACACATGAAAACATGCAAAGCTTAAATTTTGAGCCCTGAAGAAGTCCGATTGTGGACGAAACGCGTTGGCGGTTGCAAAAAATATGTGAATAAAGGATGAATTTCAATATCGACAGAACATATCGACTCTTTCTTGGGAAAACAATTGTGTTATAGACTTATTTTATTGTGGACAGTCTACATTTAATATTTACAAGTGTGCTGAGCTGTTTTGTTGTATGCTATTAGAGGAACCAGTTAGGTCTCTCCTGGTTTCTCTATATTGGGACCTAGGGGATTGTGTCCCAAGCTCATTTGCACCTTGTTTTGTGTTTACATTATAGGGACGTTAAGACTGGTGCGGGCATTCATGTCTTGATCCCCCTTCTCTATCATAATTTTTATTTATTACAAATAAACTTTTTATTTGGGTTTGAACTTCCACATTGGCTGACACAATGCCAGTTGCTTCAGTAACAATAACCCTGGATGCCTCCTTTCAAATAAGGACATTTTGCTTTGACTTGACTGCTAGCTTATGATAATTAATATGTACTTTTTCTTTGTCTCAGTTCCTGCATCATGTTTTTTGGGTATACATGAAGAAGGCCACATAAAAACAAAATAGCCAACCAGAATGCAACTCATTATGCAATATGCATCTTATTAGTACAATGTACTCCAGATTATGCCATCATGTTTCTGGACTCTGACTAATGTGACCCACCCATTGCTTTGCATCTGTCCGGCTACAAAACAACAAACAAGCTGCGAGCTGCTGGTGCATTGGTGGCATGCAACGTAGAGTCAAACATACAATCAGAATCAAATCATGGGTAAAATTAGTTCTTCATGATTAGTCCCGCGTTACATATACGTTTTTAGATAATTAAAAACGAATAGCCACAATTCGATTTTCTGAAAAAAGTGCAGAACTTAAAAATGTAAGAAATTCAACTATGCTTTGATAATGGTAGTATTAATTATGACTCTGGCTTTTACAGTAAAGTTAAGTCAGTTAAAATTATGGGCCCGATTGAAAGGTTGGCAGTATGTATACTCCTTTGCAACAGCGACGAAGTATACACACTGCCAACATGGTCTACCCGCCCAATTTATAAGTGGGTGGATCTTCGGCTTGGCTACGTCAGCGACTACTCACGGACTTAGTCAAACCTCTCTAACAGCCCAATGTATTAAGGAATGTTGGAGAAATGACAACACGTCCACCCACCCAATCAGGGTGGGTGGCCATTTTTTTACTGTCCGTCACAGCCAGGCAAACCCTGGAGGTGAGGGACAGTAAAATGCAAATAATGCTCCCTTCGTCATATGGGGTATTACTCCCATGGCAGGGGGAGCATATTTTTGTTTTCAAAAGAAAATCCCGTTTTGTTTTTCTGTTTTTTTAATAATAAAAATGAAAACAGTTTGGTGCAAGGCTCCATTTTGTTGATAGAGCCTTGTACCAAACTATTAAAAGTATTTCCAGGAACTGCCGACGCAATGTTGTATAAATGACTGCCATCTTGGTGGCCATTTTTAAACCTGGTGGGTGGTTGCTCCACCAGGGCATCGGATTAATTTACTCCTTCACCCTGGCGGAACAACGTGCACCCACCTGAAAATAAAACAATGTGCGTCTGCCAGAAAATATCTCTTTCATTATTTCCTTTTAAGTTTTATATAGCATGATCTAGACCCAAAGGTATCAGCGCATTTTACATGAGCACCAGTTGCGTTACAGGTGGATACATTCATTTTTGTTACGCATGGGAGATTACGTGATTTGCCCAGAATTACAGGATGTTGAGCGTCCCTACCAAGACTCAAACCCGGTTCCCCAGCTCCAAGGTGGACCGCTCTAGCCTTTTATGCCACATCCTCTCCCCTGCCTCACTTCGTTTATCATGTATAGCACTATATCAATTAATACAGAATCTAAAATAACTGTAAAGATGTGTACTTGTAGTTTTCCAGAGAGTACAATGTACCTGCACCCTGTCAAATATACTGACTACCACTTAAGTGTTTCTTCTATTCTAAGGGCCTCATTTATGGCGTTGCGAGATAGGGCAGCACAGCAAGTGACCTTGCTGTGCTGCCCATTGTCAAAGTGAAAGGGCAGGAAGGCATCGTATTTATCCAATACAGTGGTTTTCGTTCTTTCCACCAGCTCTGGCACCATTTTGCTGCAGCCACCCATGAACCATGGTGCAAGGGTGCTTGTGTTGTTGGCAGGAATATTTTTCGGCAGGAAGGCACACCTTGCAGTACAAAAACTATCTTGATAGTAATTTTCCCCTTTCTATGTGTTCTGCAGTATACAACACACATGGAAAGAGGAATAAATGTGGAGAAATAAAGTTATTTCTCCTTATTACGCCTCACCCAGGAAGACGTAAAGTTTTAGCACATCCTCTGATTTACATGGTCTTGGGAAGCGACCGCTGAGCCTGTGACCAGGCTAGGTCTCCCCCACGCTCCACTGCTGCTTTCTACCTTCCAGGTAGCCTCCACGCCTCCTCGTTGCTTTTTTGCCTGCTTCAGGCGACCCAGCCGCCGCTGAGCTGCCCGCCCGCCCCAGACTCTTCCCGCCGCTGCCTCCCTGCAGCCCGCCCCCCGCCAGCCCATTCGCCGCCCCGCTCCCGCCACCCAGCTGATCCTCCCTCCCGGCTCCTTACTTAAGGGGACCGCGCCCACCTGGTAGGGAGCGACCGCTGAGCCTGTGACCAGGCTAGGTCGCCCCCACACTCCACTGCTGCTTTCTACCTTCCAGGTAGCCTCCACGCTTCCTTGTTGCTTTTTTGCCTGCTTCAGGCGACCCAGCCGCCGCTGAGCTGCCCGCCCGCCCCAGACTCTTCCCGCCGCTGCCTCCCTGCGGCCCCGCCCCCGCCAGCCCATTCGCCGCCCCGCTCCCGCCACCCAGCTGATCCTCCCTCCCGGCTCCTTACTTAAGGGGACCACGCCCACCTGGTAGGGAGCGACCACTGAGCCTGTGACCAGGCTAGGTCACCCCCACGCTCCACTGCTGCTTTCTACCTTCCAGGTAGCTTCCACGCTTCCTCGTTGCTTTTTTGCCTGCTTCAGGCGACCCAGCCGCCGCTGAGCCGCCCGCCCGCCCCAGACTCTTCCTACCGCTGCCTCCCTGCGGCCCCGCCCCGCCAGCCCATTCGCCGCCCCGCTCCCGCCACCCAGCTGATCCTCCCTCCCGGCTCCTTACTTAAGGGGACCGCGCCCACATGGTAGGGAGCGACCGCTGAGCCTGTGACCAGGCTAGGTGGCCCCCACGCTCCACTGCTGCTTTCTACCTTCCAGGTAGCCTCCACGCTTCCTCGTTGCTTTTTTGCCTGCTTCAGGTGACCCAGCCGCCGCTGAGCCGTCCGCCCGCCCCAGACTCTTCCTACCGCTGCCTCCCTGCGGCCCCGCCCCCCGCCAGCCCATTCGCTGCCCCGCTCCCGCCACCCAGCTGATCCTCCCTCCCGGCTCCGTCCTTAAGGGGACCGCGCCCACATGGTAGGGAGCGACCGCTGAGCCTGTGACCAGGCTAGGTGGCCCCCACGCTCCACTGCTGCTTTCTACCTTCCAGGTAGCCTCCACGCTTCCTCGTTGCTTTTTTGCCTGCTTCAGGTGACCCAGCCGCCGCTGAGCCGTCCGCCCGCCCCAGACTCTTCCTACCGCTGCCTCCCTGCGGCCCCGCCCCCCGCCAGCCCATTCGCTGCCCCGCTCCCGCCACCCAGCTGATCCTCCCTCCCGGCTCCGTCCTTAAGGGGACCGCGCCCACATGGTAGGGAGCGACCGCTGAGCCTGTGACCAGGCTAGGTGGCCCCCACGCTCCACTGCTGCTTTCTACCTTCCAGGTAGCCTCCACGCTTCCTCGTTGCTTTTTTGCCTGCTTCAGGTGACCCAGCCGCCGCTGAGCCGTCCGCCCGCCCCAGACTCTTCCCGCCGCTGCCTCCCTGCGGCCCCGTCCCACGCCAGCCCATTCACCGCCCCGCTCCCGCCACCCAGCTGATCCTCCCTCCCGGCTCCTTACTTATGACGCCCACGCGCAGCGGGCGTGCCGATAGTGCGCCGAAGGCGCGCCAAAGGCAAGCCCGTCTGCGCCCAGTTCCAGACCCCCTGGCCCCCGCAGATGCCAGCCCACCCGCCGGACTTACGACGCCGCCACCCTCAACGCACTCAACACCGGCCGGATCCCCGGTTGCTACCGAGCCACCCCAAGACGCACCCACGGACCCTTCACCTGCCAATCCTGCAAGTTCCCCTGCATCCGGACCTGTACCGCACCCGCCAAGCCGAGCACCAGCAGCAACCACCTGAAGTGCATCCTGCTCAACACCCGCTCCGTCCACAGACACGCCATGGAACTCTGGAACCTGCTCGACACCACATCTCCAGACGTCGCCTTCCTCACGGAAATATGGATGAACGCCTCATCAGCGCCCGACGTCGCCATCGCCATCCCGGACGGATAAAAGATCTCCCGGAGGGACCACGTCAACCAGACAGGAGGAGGCATCGCCATCGTCCACAAGAACACCATCCGCATCACGACCAACTCCGACGACACCCTCACAGCCGCCGAACATCTTCACTTCCAGATACACACCGACCCCAAGACCACACTCTGAGGCACCCTCATCTACAGACCCCCAGGACCCCGCACACAATTCAGTGAAGACATCGCAGACTTCATCAGCCCACACGCCCTCCCCTCCGCTGACTACATCCTCCTAGGGGACCTCAACTTCCACCTGGAGAACAACAACAACAACAACACCATCACCCTGCTGGACAACCTCGCCAACCTCGGACTCAAGCAACTGGTGAACACCCCCACCCACTACGCCGGACACACGCTTGACCCAGTCTTTTCCTCCAGCAAGTACATCTCCTTCAGCCACTCCACCGGACTCCACTGGACAGACCACAGCTGCGTCCACTTCAGCTTCAGAAAGACCACGACCCACCACCACCCGCAACAGGTTCCCTGCAGGAGCTGGAACAAGATCACCACCGACCAGCTCACCACATCATTGAGCCAGAACCCTCCCGCCAGCTCAACGGACCCCAACCAAGCAGCAAATAACCTCACACAGTGGATCACCAACTGCGCTGACGACCTCGCACCTCTGAAAAACCATCCCAGCAGGCCCGGCAGCAAGAAAGCCTCCTGGTTCAACGACGACCTCAAGAACTCCAAGAAGAACTGCCGTACACTCGAGAAAGCCTGGCGAAAAAACCCGACTACAGACAACATGACCGCCCTCAAGCACGCCACCCGCAGACACCACCAGCTGATCCACACCACCAAGAAGACAGTATTCAAGGAACGACTAGACAACAACGCACACAACAGCAAGGAACTCTTCAGCATCGTCAAAGAGCTCTCCAATCCCAGCGCTGGAAACAACGACATCACTCCCTCACAAGACCTCTGTGACTCACTCGCCTCGTTCTTCCACAGCAAGATCGCCGACATACACAACAGCTTTGGCGCACAGACCACGCACCCAACCACCGAGCCGACACCCCCCACCACCACCCTCCGCGCCTGGACCCCGGTCAGCACCGAAGACACATCCACACGATGAACACCATCCACTCCGGATCACCAACCGACCCATGCCCCCACCACGTCTTCAACAAGGCCGACTCCGTCATCGCACCCCAACTCCGGGACATCATCAACTGCTCCTTCAACACCGCCACCTTCCCGGAGAGCTGGAAGCATGCCGAACTCAGCGCCCTCCTGAAGAAACCATCAGCAGACCCCACCGACCTCAAGAACTACCGCCCCATCTCGCTCCTCCCTTTTCCTGCCAAAGTCATCGAGAAGACCGTCAACAGACAGCTTGCCGCCTTCCTTGAGATGAACGGATCCCTCGACCACTCGCAGTCCGGCTTCTGAGCCAACCACAGCACCGAGACCGCCCTCATCGCGGCCACTGATGACATCCGAGCCTTGCTCGACAACGGGGAAACAGCGGCCCTCATCCTCCTGGACCTCTCCGCAGCGTTCAAGACTGTCTGCCACCGCACCCTAGTGCAGCGCCTCAGCAACATCGGAATCCAAGAGAAGGCACTAGAGTGGATCAGCTCGTTCCTCGCCGGAAGAACCCAGAGAGTCCGCCTCCCCCCGTTCAGATCCGAGGCCACCGAAGTCATCTGCGGCGTACCACAAGGATCATCATTCAGTCCCACCCTCTTCAACGTCTACATGAGCCCCCTCGCAGCCATCGCACGCCAACACAACCTCAACATCATCTCATACGCCGACGACACCCAGCTGATCCTCTCCCTCACCAACGACCCAGCCACCGCCAGAACCAACCTACACGAAGGGATGAAAGACGTAGCCGAGTGGATGATGAACAGCCGCCTGAAACTGAACTCAGACAAGATGGAAGTCCTCATCCTTGGATCATCACCCTCCGCCTGGGACGACTCCTGGTGGCCCCCTGCCCTGGGCAGCGCACCCAAACTAACGGACCACGCACGCAACCTGGGCTTCATCCTGGACTCCTCCCTCTCGATGACCAGACAAGTCAACGCCGTCTCATCATCATGTTTCAACATCCTACGCATGCTCCGTAAGATCTTCCGATGGATCCCCACCGAAACCAGGAAGACGGTCACCCAGGCACTCGTCACCAGCCGACTGGACTACGGAAACACCCTCTACACCGGAACCACAGCCAAACTACAGAAAAGACTCCAACGCATCTAGAACGCCTCCGCACGACTCATCCTGGACTTCACCCGACACAGCCACATCTCCGGACACCTGAGAGACCTGCACTGGCTCCCCGTCAGCAAGAGAATCACGTTCCGACTCCTCACCCATGCACACAAGGCCCTCCACGACCTGGGCCCCAGGTACCTCAACAACCGCCTGACCTTCTACACTCCCACCCGCCAGCTACGATCGACCAGCCACGCCCTTGCCGCCGTTCCACGCATTCGAAGAGCCACCATGGGAGGAAGATCCTTCTCCTACCTGGCAGCCAAGACGTGGAACTCCCTCCCCATCCACCTCCGTCTGACCCAAGACCACCTCTCCTTCAGGAAGCAACTCAAGACCTGGCTGTTCGAGCAGTAGCGGACCCCCCTCCCTCAAGCGCCTTGAGACCCTCCGGGTGAGTAGCGCGCTATACAAATATCTTGATTGATTGATTGATTGATTGATTGATTGATTGAAGCGTCAAAATCCATCGGTGTTGATTGGAGAATCCCACCACAACACCCATGGCATGCCTCCTGAGCAGTCGTGGCTCCTGCAGGTAAGCGCGGTGAGGCAGGGCGGGGCTAGGCAGGGCTGGAGGGAGGAAGTCGACTGACGATGGAAAAGCGAAAATTAAATAAATAAATCCTATTCCGTCATATGACGACATACACCCTGCCCCACCGCCCCATCGCGCTGCAGGAGCTGCAACTGCCTCACTCCATATCTACGAGGCCATTCAAAGCCACGCAAAGTGGCTTTGTGTGGCCTCATAGATATGATTTCAAGGTTTGCGCCGCCGGAGTGTCATTAAAAGTGGCTCATAAAAATTTCCAAAGTGTGGTAGGTTGTGTCATAGTAGTCAAATAAATCTTTTTATGTGTTTTAGTAATTAATACTCTTAATCAATCCAAGGGACTGCATTTAGCCTTTGTTTACGAGGTGGGACTTCACAAATGGCCTTCCTAGCCCCTCCACATGCAGTGCTTTCAAAATATAAAAGTAACCTGCTGTCCACATGATGCAGTATTGTAACTGTGTAGAGTTAGGAGAACTCCTTAATGTGAGTCTCTGATAACTGTAAGAATCATCTGACTGACTGTCAGACTAAGCATTTCAAGGTCATGAAGACCAATGACGTGTATTGACTACGACTCTCTCTTAAATGATGTTTCTTTGATTGTGACATTTTTAGCTATTGATTTTTTATTGAACCAAAGAACTGCATCTAGCTTTTATTCAAAAAGCAAACATTTTCCAAAGCTCCTCCCATAACTCCACTTTTAGTGCTGTTAAAATGTAAAAGCTATTTCTGGCCACAAGATGGGATATAGAGTTTATTTGGAGACTTTAAAAGTCAAAGTGAAAAACTTCAGCCAAATCTCGAAAGCTAATGAACTATGCTAATTTTGCACTCAATTACATTATGTAGTTAGTGGGAGCTGTTACTACTTGAAATGGTCGAGGGTGGTGGGCAATCCCTACCATTGATCTTTTTAGAGCATGTTTTTAGCTATGGCTCCATTTACTAGCTGGTTGGATGTGCCTTATAGTTGTCGCTGTTTTATTAAAACGCTGCAAAAAATGTAGTTTCAGGTGAAAATATTTTTTTTAAATAACGTATATGTCAATGTGGCAGTCAGACAATATGTGATATGACATCCTGCGATATCTGCAGGAGTAATATCGTGTATAATATCTCCTTCACTACTCTACTGTTTTAGGGCAATTACACCTCTGGGAATCATGGTCAATATTACCTGGTAATCCTCTGGTATTGAACTCATTCAGCCCAAAGAATCACATTTTCTCCAGGAAATGTTCTGATTTTATATATTCGCTCAAATGCGCTTCTAAAATCCCTCAAAATCATGTAATCGAATGTAACATTTAGGTCACAAATGGGCATATTCACAAAGAAGTGGGGGAGCGTGGCGTTAGCCTCCTTAGCTTAACGCCACCCTCCGCCACTTCTGAAACTCAGGACTGCATCATATTTACAACAATATGGTGCATCCCTGCGTTTCTCCATGTGCTGGCGCTGAATTTACCTGCCTAACGCCAACCCAGGCACCCTTGCACCATAGTGCAAGGGTGTGGTGCAAGGGTGTCTGCATTGAGGGGAAGATTGCTTCTATGCAGGAAGGAGTCCCTTCCTGCACATAAACAATCTGAAATGGTGTTTTGTCACTTCTATGTGTGCTGCTTAATGTAACACACACATACAAGTTACAAAATGCTATTTTATTAAAAGATTGTTTATGTCCAGGAAGGGAGGACCTTACTGCACATAAACAACCAATGGGCTTTTGCTGTTTCTATATGTGTGCAGCACACATGGAAACAGCAAAAGTGAGGAGAAATGAAGCATTTCTCCTAATTTTGCATGGTTAAGACCAGGTTTTCCCTGGTCTTAACATTGGCGCTGCCTCCTATTTACGCCACCCTTGTAAATAGGGGGCAACGTCAAAATCAATGGGTGTTGCGGTGGAACGCACACCGCAACACTCATTGCCCTCCCCTTTCACGATAAGTATAGCATCAAAGGGTGCTTTATGTACAAGGCAGCATTAAGCCACGCTGCCTTGTAAATAAGGCGAAGCAGATAAAGCCACAGGAACGTCACTAAAATTGACGTTCCTGTGGCGATTGGGGCTTGTAAATATGCCCCATACTCTCTTGGGGATTTCATGGAGCTAGCCACTTAGCAGCAAATGATACACATTTCCCAGATGTACTGCTCATAGCCTCAGTGAATGCTTAAGTGCAATGTTAATTTTCATTAGCTCAACATAAGACTTGTGAAACATTACTAATTATATGTGTCTCTTTTTCATCTCAAGCATTTGTATGAGTTAAATTAAGACTTTCAATAAAATTAAAATGAACGTAGAAGTCCTGGCCCCATAAAAAGTAGAACCCTTCCATATTCATATAAATGACACAGTGATCTAAGGGCTCATGGGTTAATGAACTCCATTATGCTAAGAGGCGCTCCCCACCAGCATCATTCACAGCTCTCTTCTCATTCAGTGACTTGACAGCACAGTATTTCCCGTCAGACGCCTGACTGAAGATGGAGCCCCTGCTGCACTATTCCTCTGTAATTTATGAGGCAGGCAGGACAGGAGACTGGCTTATGCAGGTCTTCATTGAATCAGCTCAGCCGGAAAAGGGAAATAATTAAGGAGATGATGTCTGACTCATATAAGTAATCACAATAAATTACAAACAAATAGCTGTGCCATGGACTGAAAGAGGCTCAAGAAGGAATGTGTTGTTCCTGTGCCATCAAGAGTGTAGTTTGTGATGAAACAGAATGAATGTTCTGCAAGCATGGTGTATATCGAATGACAATTACACACAGCATAAGTCCACAGAAAGATGCGGTAGTGCTTAAGGGTATACAACAGTCCTGTAGACATCTGATCGCCTAACCACTATAACCTTAGAGCCCGCTGTAGCGGGTTTTACCACCCATTAAAGGCCCGCTACAGCGTTCGGCGAGGGCCTTTAACAAGGGAGCGGGCCTTTAATGACCAGTAGAGCCCGCTGCCGAGGGCTCTAAGGCTAATAGAACATTCCGTCCCGAGAGAGCAGAATGTTTTAATATGAAATCCCCTCGGGCTCTGTGAAGCCTTTGTTCACAGCTGTTGCTCTGAACAAACATTGGCATGTTGATGCTGCGGGGGGTCTACCGGCCATCAGTAGCACGTAGCAACCCATTATTTTCAATGGCGGTCCTAACACTAATGTTCTAATATAGTTTAGCCTGGATTAAGAAGCCTCATCAACAACTTTGTGGCATATTTCATCATAGGCAACCTCATCCCACCCTAATAAGACAACAATGCAGTCTGTTGTTGAGAAGTTTGTGGATTTCACACAGGAATCAAAGGCATGCTTATGCTTTAAAGGGCATGCCACTGACATTTGTGGTGAAAAAGCTACCATCAGCCAAGGAATAGATGATGGAAAGTTAAGAGGCTGTATGATTTGCTTCAGAATCACAGCAAGAAGAGCATGCCATTAGTCCTCTGGCTACTGGAACTAAATCAAGGGTGGAGTCCACTGGTGCCACACCCAGCCCTCTCAGGTTGCACAGATCCCACTAAAACGATTGGTCGATTGACGCATGTTTAATGGTAGCGGTCCAACTCTTTGGTGTGGGTGGAATTAACACATGAGTGAATGGGACACTGCAAGAAGACATGATTGGGGACCAGCTTGCATGCTTTGATTGTGTGCATGCTCTCGCACAGAAAATGTGCATTGGTGTTACAGGAGATATGAGAGTCCTTGTGCAGCTGTGCATTGACACCGGGGATTGCAGGAGAGCCTATCGGTAGTGGGCTGGATTGCAGGTCCTCAACCTGTGATGGGATGTCCCAGTTAGGCGCTTTCATTACCTATACTCAGGGTCCGATTCACAAGGCGCATCCACACTCATGGCAAAGGCCCTGCAGACATGGCAGAGGGCCCTAACTCATGGCGGTACTTCAGAACTTCAGTTTCATATAGTGGAGGCCACACCACGATTAAGAGCCCCCCCACCACGAGTGTCGAAGCCCGTTCTGAATCAGGCCCTCAGGGAGTGATGAAATGAAATGCATTGGGCACTTTAAAGTAAATCCTGTGTGTCCCAGTCATGTATGAAATTGTGAAACTCCTGTAACGATACCAGAGCTCACCTTTGTGGCTATAAACACTTTTGTTTACAGGGAATGCAATTGTAATAGCTGTGTTGTGCTGTTCTCCTCCCTCTTTCTAGGGCCCTGGCAATCGCTCAGTTCTGTCCACTCTTCCTTACCTCTTGATGACCTCTCTTAGGAGTTTTTGCATTTCACCCCCATTTTTGGGGAAATTTGGCAATGATTATTGGCCTTCTTGATGGACTCCTATTATTTGGGCCTAATGAGTGATGTCCCCTTTTAGTGATATCTAGACTAATCGTCTAACTCAGAGTTCTCCAAAGTCAGTCCTGGAGGGCCGGATCCATGCCAGATTTTTAGCATATCCCTATTTAGATCAATGTAGCTATATTACAAATCTGGCAAGGATCCGGCCTTCCAGGACCAACTCTGGAGAACTCTGTTCTAACTAATATGCTGTCTCTGAATTCCATGATACAAAACAAATTTGATTTGGTGTAATCACAAACTGATGTTGGCTGACATGGTCATCTGCAGGTCCGTGCACTGGTGAGCAAATGAAACTTATTGTAATACATGAATAATTATAGCCCGGCATTGTTCTTAACAGAGAGATAAGGGTTATAGGTAAGCACACCTAGACACCATTGCAAATCACACAATATGCACAGACGGCAGATTTAAGGCTTACACCTATTATTTAAGCAGAAAGAAATCACAACCGTCAGGACGTCCCATGTCTGGATGAAATTTGTCAGTTGCTATATGTTAAAGCAACAATAAGAGAAAATAAAAATGCAAAGAAAAATAAAAGAATTCTGGTATGCTGGAGCCCATGTTTCCGACAAACAGTGACCTACCTGCCTTTGCATAAATGTCTTTATTTATTTATAGATGTTTTGTAAGGTGATGTAATCCACTATGTGGCACTGATGCAGACTAAAGATGGAGATTAGACCAAAAAACCCACTTCTCTTGCCACAACTGTAAAACCTGTCAGCCTTAGGGTGGTTTCCCCATCTTTTTGCCTTGTTAATCTTATGTTATCAGCATTTGTATCATGCACAGCTACTTCAAAAGGAGTGTCCCGGTGTGTGCCCAGCAAAGTGGTTAAACAAAGAACAAAACTAACTAAAGAGAAAGGTCTTCAATCTCTTCCTAAAAATCTTAGGATCCTGATGAGCACGTAATTCCACTGGGAGTTGATTCCAAGCTACAGCAGCCTTCCTCCTCCATTTTTACTGGCCTCATTTTTGCTGGCATTAGAATTCTGCACACTTTACCACTGCTAACCACTACTAAAGTGCTTGTAACATTGCAATATAGGCTTATCTCCAATTGAATATTTAATTTACTTATTAGTACCTAGTAAAGTGGCACTACATGTACCCAGGACCTGTCAATTAATGCTACTAGTGGGCCTGCAGTACTGGTTGTGCCACCCACTCATGTAGCCCTTTAAACATGTTGCAGGCCGGCCATTGCAGAGCCTGTAGGTACCAGAGCAGGGTAGGCAGGAAGCTGGGGGACATGAAAGGGAAACCTCTAGAAACTTTTCCCCGACGTCAAAGGCACAACTGGGTATAAATAATGGACCTCAGACACCAACGCTTCAGTACACTTCTGGACCTGTGGATACTCTGCTGGAAAGAAAGATTGCTGTGCTGCTGATGGACTGCCGTTCTGCTGGACTACACTCTGCTCTGCTCCTGCTGTGCTGACCTGCTACTTGCTGCGCTCTTGCCTGGGTGAGAAATACTGGACCTTCATCTCTTGAACCTAGATCCCAGAGTGACTCCAAGGGTTAGTTGTCTGGCCTTCTTCATCTGAAGCCTCAGGAACATAACAGGCTTCCAACAACCTACCTTGAATCTGCACATGGACTCTGCCATCTGTGAGTCTACCCTGCCAAGTGGTGCCACTCCAGTCCAGGACCCTTGGAAGTGGGCTTCAGGTGCTTTGCCATCCTCTGTGGATCCAGCAAAGCCAACACATGTCCTTTGCTGCCCAGTGCAACCCCTTGCAGAGTCGACGCATCTCCGCTACTGCTTGGAGTTGGACCTGTCGCAAAGTCTTGCGTCACCACTGAAGGCTGCATCGTTTTCTGAACAGATGCTGTGAGATGGGTACTCAGCGCAGGTCTTCGCATCTCTCACCGACGGCAGCCTCGACCACAACAACGGACTCAACATTACAGCCTTGCAGCTCCTTGTAACTGATGCACTGCTCCGACTGCACAACGCATCCCTGACTCCGGACTGTGCATCGCAAGCCCTCATCAATGGGATCCTCAACGATGGTGCAACAGTACCTCGCATTGCAGCCTTGCCGCTTCTCAGAACTAACACATCACTTCGGCCGCGCTATGCATTTTTGACGTGAATCCATGCAACACTCCACAAACCAGGATTTAGCCACCCTGCACTCCATCGTGTTCGGCCTAAAATGGTAACTCTCTCCCGGTATGGCACAGCCGGATATCCACAGTTGTCACTTTACACTTTTTGGCTTTACAGTTGACTTTATAATTTAATATCTCCGGCGCTGCAAATTGAAGTTTTGTTGTTCTGGTCTTGCTTTATTTATTAAATTAAACTCTAATTTTCGAACCTGTTGTGGGATCCTTTTGTGGTGTGATTTCACTGTTTTACTCTTTGAAATGTTGCACAAATACTATACACATTGCCTCTAAGTTGAGCCTGACTGCTCTGTGCCAAGCTACCAGGTTAATTTGAGGGTAGCTTGTGCTTTACCCTGACAAGGATCGTGGTTGCTGCTTGACGAGGGCTCACACCCCTGTCAAACAGTAACCCAACAAAGATGGGTACACGCCAGTGATTAGTCAAGACTAGCTGAAGGTCATTCACTTGCTTGCAGTCTTCCTCAGGGGTAGTTGTAAATGTTTCATTTTTCGTAGCCCCCTGACTCAGGGGTGGTGTAGGCTATGAATCTTTGTTGTGGAAGGGGAGTGGGGCTTTTTAACAGGCATAATTTTCTGAAAAACAATCTTAGTTTTTGAAGACTCATAGCAGAGAGATCCAGAGTTTAGTACATTGATCAGCCGCCTTCCCTTCTTCTTGCAGACATATCTGGTATGAGCAATCAGGTTTCCCTTACTGGATTTCAGAATACAGGTGGGCATACACGGTGAGGAAAAACATTTAAATATTTTAGGGCCCTCATGTAGTTTGAAGGCAGTGCAAAGCAGTTTCAACTTGACTCTCTCTGCATCTGAGAACCAGTAAAGGCGTTTAAGGGCCAGAGAGATGGACTTTAGCATCTTTCAGGCGAGACACCATCTGGTTGCCCGGTTTGGTAAACTCTGAAATGTTGTGTTAATTTTCTGCAGAGCTCTGACATTGATATTACAATTGCTGAATCTAAAGTACACCAAGGCTCTCGTCGGTTCATTGCAGTGTTTTGCTGGGAGCAGCAGCAGGATTCTTCTCGATAATATTAGGCAGAATTTGCTCTGATGTTTGGGGTCAACCAAATGGACATGGAGCTGATGTCATCTGTGAAGAACTGAAACTGAATTTGTCACTGTGACAGCATTGCACGAGTGAATATATGTAAATAATAAATAGCAGGGGTGACAGAATGAGAGACACGTTCATTACTCCCTGCAAAGATCTAGCTGGGAGCCCACCAGACAACCTTGGAAAAAGGGAACAGGGAAAATGCTGCTTTCTCGGGCCCTAGTGGGCCAACCTTTATGTGAAAGTGGTATATTGCTCCTGGGTGCTTTCCCAGCCACTGAGTGTGTTTATTTCAGGTCTCCTGACTTGTAGGTTTTCTCAAATTTCTAGGAGCTGCTTTTCACTTCTCTCCCTGCCCTTCGGCCCTCAAGCTCCTCCCAGCGTGTTGGGATGGCATCTTGGTGGTACCCAGGACCTGTTCCTCTGTTTGGGCTCCTGGTACTTCTCCTGGCGTAGGGCCTTCCTCTGCAGCGCCCCACGGCTTCTAAGTCAGAATACCCTCTCTGCCTGCACTCCCCAGTCTCCACAGGCTCCAGGCCTCTCTGTGGGGGTCAGTTCGAGACAGGGTGCTCCTTTTGGGGGGTGTCACCCACCTACAGATCATTCCTGGGGTGCCCTCTTGTCCACTCTCTCCCTGCAGGTCCACACCTCTACTGTCTCAGAGAGGGAGTGGGAAGGCCAGTTCCACTGGCCCTGGAGATACAGATTCAAAGAGTCCAAGTCAGTAAATGTCCAGAGTATCTCACCACTCCAGACTGGGGTACATCCAAGAAGGGTCCTGCCTTCTTTGGGGTCCTGCAGAATCCAATCCTTCTTCAAATCTCTCTCTTGTACAACAGTTTTTGAAAGGGATTGGAAAGGTCCAGAAAGTGAGAATCCCTGTCCAATCTAAAGATACCACATCATCACTCCACCTTCTCCCATCCCTCATGCACAGCATCTTGGGAATTTTCTAGATGGAATTTCAAGTGGTCTTTAGTCACAGCTGTCTAAGGGCAAGAAGTACAAAGCTTTTCTGAGGTCGCTAACAGCCTGATTCTGTGAATCGGAACGTTTGCAACTGCAAAAAAGTTTTTTTGAATGTACAAGCCCTATTTCCAATTTGGTAACCTATTACCAAATCACAAATTGGGTTTGCGATTCGGTATTAAGAAGAGGCGTGTTTAGAGTGTCTCTTCCTAATACCGAATCACAGTAGTATATGTGAATGTTTTGCGACCGAAGTGCGGTCACAAAACATTTGAATTTTACCACTTACTTCAACCCTTTGTGAATGATTGTGAAAACATTTTTTAAGAGCAGGCAGTGGTCCCACGGATCACTGCCTACTCTTCAAAAAAATGAAAACAAAACTTTTCATTTTCTTTTTTAAATGCATCCCATTTTCCTTTAAAGGCAAATGAGCTGCATTAAAAAAAAAGATTGCTTTATTTAAAAGCAATCACAGACATGGTGGTCTGCTGACCCCCAGCAAGCCACCATCCCTGTGATTTTTGTGATTCTCAATGGGTCGCAAACTGAAACCTACCTCATTACCATTCATGAGGTAGGTCTGTTTGTGACCCACTGAGAATTGCAGAAAGTGTAAAGCACACTTTCGTACATTGGTGTTTGCGATTACCAAATAGAGAATCGCAAAAATGTACTATTTTGTTGTCACTAACTATTACCTACATCTGGTCCTATTAGCCTTAAACTCTGCCCTTGACAAGCAGCTGAGTCCTGTCCTTCCAAAACTTCAAAGGAGAACCACTTGGGTGAATGAAGGTAGAGATCTGACTGGCTCCCTTTATTTCTCTGAAAGTAGGCCTATCCAGGCTTGTCAGGAAGTGTGAATGCAATTAACCCATGAAGATTGTGCCTCCACACTCTTCCTCTCCCGGGAATGACTTAATCCTCCCAATGAGCCTGTTGTGTGGGGGAGGCTTTGATCTACTTACTGGCTACCAGCATAATTAACTTGACCCCACAGGGTAGTTGAAAGTCCCAATCTAATTAAGGACTGACTCAGTGATCTAGGACCAAAACCCCCCAAAAAAGACTGCAAATATGACCAGATGTATATGATATTTGAACTTGAGACATTTTAGAAGCTAGGAAAGCTTACATTGAACGTCTCTCTAGGCCCAGCCAATTCAAAGTTAAATATTGGTGCAGCTTTCAACAATACAGTTAAGCACTACAGACTTACAGTGAAGCATTACAGATTTACACTATAGTCAAAATGAAATTGGAACATTTATTTCTGGGTATGCAATTTAATAATAAGGCTTGCACACACAAGAAACAATTTCCTAAATGTCCCATCTGTGACAAGCTACCTGTGTACAGATCCTGGGCTGAGTTAGACAGTAGTTCTGATCACTCATCCCACATATATGTGCATAGACGTGTGAACATGTGTTCTCAGGCAACAGCCCAATGCCTATTTCCCCAACGTTGCAGCACCGGGCCTTATTTTTTCCACTGGCAGTTAGCACTCAAATACATTTTACCAGAGATAACTGCATGCAGGACTCAATTAAGTGAAATTGCCTCATAGCTGGTATTGAAAAGACTGGGTGGTCCAAAATGCCAAAAATCCAAGGTGGCTGAGCGGGTCAGAACTCATTCCTAACACCCATACAAAAGTATTTAAAACCCTTTAAAACCCTCAATTTGTCATCTCCTGTCTTTGCGAATGCCTGACTGCCATACTCTCAGAGGAGTTTTATTTTCCCCAGGCACCACTATTGTTCCTACCTGATTCATACCCCTTCTGCCGCCTTTGTTCCCAATTCCACACTCCCCATTTTGGCCTAGCTGGTGTCTTATGCCATCTATTCCCCTCCCCAAATTCATTACATGCCCCCCACTTGACTTTTTACTATGCCTGTCTCTTTGCCAATGCTCTATTGCTTTGCAAGTAGGCTTGTGATATAGGAATCACATACGTAGATTTAATTCTGATAGGGCTAGTAAAGCTGACTTGGGAACAAACACGTTTTTGTACTAAATTGAGATTGAAAGTTGTGCACAAACTTCAAACTTCCCCGGTTTTCCCTTTTGCAATGTTTGCCTGGTAATTCCTTGCAAAATGTGGACTGGAGAAGAGGTCAAACAGCGAGAAAATGTGAGTCATATCCCATTGCAGCCTCAGGAATTCTGCATTGAATGGTAATTGTGTCAAAGAGAACAATTAAAAGTTTTGTTCAAGATTTACTCTGGTATGAAAGGATTTCTTTGTATCTTTACTGAGATTGGAATGAGGACCTTAGTTCTTGGAGCCTCACTCTTGATAAGCCCTTTGTGATGTCACAACTACATAATGGAGCAACGTGTTATATCCATTATGCACCTACCTGACTTTGGCTGAGCTCAGTTTCCACACCTCCACTGATGCTCTCCAAGACGCAAAGATCTAGAATGACCAGGACCGTCTTCTCCACGGATTTCATGTACATCACGGTGCGGTGTGGGTCTTGCCATGGTATTGTGTAGCAATTTCCTGCACCTTCTGCTTCAGATCATTTCACTGTTTTTGATTTCATCAGCCTCACCAGGGTATGATGAGTTCACAACAGAAAAGTCCTGCTTCCTTTGTCTACTGACTGCCAAGATGATAGAAGGTTTGTTGATTTGTGTTACCAGATGCTTGAGAAGGACAAAGGATGGCAGTGGATTCCGGTTAGTTCTCTCCAGTCAAAATGGCCCACTCCTTGTCTATTGTTCGTTGGGGGTTCACAATTAGGCTTCAGAGGTGCCCTTGTGGGTGGCAGTATGTGCCCCCTACCACCAGCACCCTTTACAGATGTCTTGACAGGCATCCAACACATCATAAAATGCTCTGTGCGGCTTGGAAAGGCTACAATTTTTGTACAGGTTAAATTAGTACACGTCCTATTTTTTAATGTGCTGCTGTTTGCAATTCATGTGCTAATTTTGTGTATGGAAACAGCGATGCAATAGGCCTTAGAATCAAGTCTGTCATGGGTTTCAGTTGCTCCCTATAAGCTTCTGACTTTTTACGTGGTGGGAGGGTTAATGTCGTTTATGATGGTACTGAGTGCTAAACCTGAATACGTTTTAGTGGAAGAGGTAGGGTTGAATTGTAGAATATTTTTTTTTATAAGTTATACAGCATTTGATTTATTTATATGCAGTCTTGAATGCAGTTGGAGGTGCCAGTTAATTCCTCTTGAGCTTATGAAGTTGGTAGGAGGTATGATCCAGATGTTAAAATAGGGGTGGAGAGATCTTTGTTGCAACCACTGAGTCTTGATCCAGTGTGGCAGCTCCTGGCTCCAACCTAGAATGTGACAGTAGATCATCTAAAAATGCATTATGTTATGCAGCACAACATAACTTAGTAGAAGATAGCAAAGCTTTATAACATTCCTGTTGGACTTGGCCATTGCTGCAGGGTCATCCTCAAACATTTTTCCTTTACCTTTCTGTTTTCTGAACCCATTTTGTTGGCTTTTAGACATGGTAAAATTGTCTTACACCCAATTGGAACATTTAATATAGTTGTAAGTCCCTAGTAAAGTATCACTCACCTAGGGCCTTTAAATTAAATGCTAATAGTGCGCCTGCTGCTTTTATTGTGCCTTCCACTTAAGTAGCCCTTTAAACATTTCTCAGACCTGCCATTGCAGCCTCTGTGTGCAGTTTTAAACTGCCACCTGAACCTTCCTTTTTAATACCCCTACATCACCTCTAGCTTAGGCCCCAAAAAAGCCCAAAGGGCAGGGTGAGGTAATTGAAATATTGGACATGTACTTTTAATTTATAAATGTCCTGGTAGTGAAAAACTCTTAAATTTGTTTTTCACTCTTGCAAGGTCTTCCTCTCTCTTAGCGTAATATTGGGTTACGTTTTTACATTTAATAAGTGCTAACATTCAATTAGGAGCGAGTAGGAATGTTGAGTTTGGCATCTAAAGAATTGTAATTTAAAACACTCTTTAGTAGTGAAGTCAGATTTTAAGTCGCAATTCTGAAAATGTAACTTTTATAAAGTTGGCATTTTCTTCTCCTACCATTTGATGCCTGCAGCTTGTATCCACTGGCGTAACGAAACTTGAGGGGGCCTCCCTGCAAGGCACTTGGAGGGGCCCCATTCGGCCTCAATCAGGAGTTCTGCAGCCAGAGTGCTATCCTGAGGGGACCCCTGGAGCTTGGGCCCCCCACACACTGCAGGGGCTGCGGGGGCATGTGTTACGCCCCTGCTTGTATCCTGGGTCACATGACTATATGTAGCTGGTAGTTGGTCTTTGTGTATTGCTACCAGACTGTGAGACAAAGGGGATGTAGATGTTCATAGGATAGGCCATCTCTGACTGGATAAGGCAGAGGAGCTGTCATCTACCACACTTGCACATTACAAACCCTCTGCCTGAACACACTCACAAAGGATTTGACACTAGCCTTTTGTGACCCCAGGGAAGCTGGGGCCAGGGCAGGGAGGCAGGTAATTCCAAGCACCTCTGAGGTGAAAGACTACAGAACCTTCTCCTACATCAAAGTGGACACCAGGCATAAATAATGGACCCTCAGACCCAACTCTTCAGTACAGCTCTGGACCTGTGGAAGACTTACAAAGAACTGCTACTCTGCTGCCCTGCTGCCTGAGTGAAAAGGGCTGGCCCCGCATCTTGAACCCGCGACCACCAGAATGACTCCAAGAGCTAATTGGTTGGCCTCCTGATCAGAGTCTCAGGAACAGAAAAGGCTTCAACCATCTTGAACCCAGCACCTGGACTCTGTCTGCTGTGAGTCCTGAAAGTGGTACCACCCCAGTCCTGGACCCTTGGAAGTAGGCCTGAAGGTGCTCTGCCAGCCAAGCTGTGGTCCAGTGGCAGAAGTGATGCAGCGTGACTCATTTCCTAGTTGCTCCATTTCGGAACTGCCACAGCGTACTGCATCCCCAACGCCAGACTTCACATCAGAGCCTATAGTCTCCTTGGAACGCTGCTGCGCAATGCATCTTCGCTGCAGGCCTTCGCAGCTCAAGCCCTTCGTCGACGGCGTCCTCGACGATGACGCACGACTACATATCGCAGCCCCGCAGCTCCTTGGAACCGCTGGTGAACCCCACATATTCAATGAGGATTCGAATCCCTAGGCCCCGGTTGATGGCATCCTCAATGACTAAACAGGACTCTGCATCACAGCCGAACATCTTCTACGGAATTGCTTGTGCATGATGCATCTTCAGTGCTGGACTTCGCAGTGCAAGCCCCTTGCTGAAAGCATCTTTGTCGAAAAGATAGTACCCCGCAGCACCTCGGAACTGCTGCTGCGCAAAACATCCTCAACGAGGGTTCTCGCAAAGCTCCTCAACCAGGATTTGAGGTACTTTGTTCAGTGGGACTAACTTGGTCCCTATATCTGGCATGTGCTCCAACGCAGTCAGCCTGAACTTGTGACTTTGTCCCGGTCTAGCATGACCAGATAACAACAGTTGGAGATGTGTGCTTCTACAACTTATTTTTACATACAATTTTTAAATTGCATATCTCCGGTTGTACTAATTGGATTTTTGTCATTTTGTTCTCAAATAATGTATTAAATTTTACTCTGTTTTTCGAAACTGGTGTAACATAGCACCAAATCACCCCTTAGGTGCTCCATGCTCCCATGTATCCAAATAAGTGGATGAGCCAAATTAACAGGGAGAACAGACAACCGAGCCAAGTACCAGACGCTGACACTAAGAGGACACTCCCAAGCCGAGCATTGATAATATTTGGCAATGTGTTAAGAGGCTACACACTGGTAAGTTTTATAGGAGTTTATTTCTCATAACTCAGTGCCACCAACTCCTGCTGCTAGCCTGTCAGCTCTCCTGGTTACAACTGTCTCACAAGAGACGCTACCATGGAGATAGAACTTCCAAGCTTGAGCAGCACATTAACCATTATAACACACCCCTTTTACTGAAGAACAAAGGAAATGAAAGAACAAGAAACTAGGAGGAAAGAAGAAAAAGGAAGGAAGGAAAAATGAAAAGTGCAACAAGTACTGACATGGCACCACATTAAATGGAAAGTACAACAAGTAGTGACATGGCACCACATTAATTCAAATACATCAATAACATTTCAAATACATCACATTTTGGTTTGATATATCACATTTTCATCATAACGCTTAGGAAGAAAAGAGGGACCATAAAAGAAGAAGAACTTTGTGGATGAGGGTCCGGAGAAGAATCACACTTGGACCAGTCAGGACCTGATGGAACATCTGAACATGAAGGAAACAAGGATTTCTCACCGCAGAATTTCCCTAAGCAGGACATGCTCCACCTACCACCATTGTGAACAGTGAGAACATTCTTGAAGACAGAAGTTATGACATAAGGACCTTATACATTCAGTGACACCCTTCCTGTGCCACTGTGGTTTCTTTATGAGTATCCACTCACCAACTTTCCATGTTGGGGCTCTGGTTGATTTCTTAAAATCAAACCTCTCCTTGCATTTATTTTGGTAGGACCTGATTTTAGCATCCACCTTCTCCTTATTCAAAACAGGACCTTCAATGAGAGGCAACCGACCAGGATTAAGTTTGGACGAGGCAACCCTTCCTCTTAATATATGAAAAGGAGATTTATGCAAAACAGTATTGAGTGCAGTGCGATGTGCCCACCAAGTATCCCTCAGGACACCTTTAAGAGGAACCTTCATTTCAATTGCCCTCTGTACACATGCTTTTACCACCCTGTTCGTGCATTCTGCAAGTCAATTCGCCTGCGGCGCATAAAGTACAGCTTTCTGATGGGTAATGCCAAAATCCTTTAAAAAGTCATGCATTTCCTGGGAGGCGAACTGCACCTCATTATCCGTGATGAGGAAATGGGGAACACCTTCGCTGGCAAATTCATCTCTAAGAAAATCACAACCACTCTGGTGCTGACAGAACTCACACATTTGGTGGAAACCCATTTGGAAGAGTAATCCACCAAAAGAATTACAAATTTTTCAGAAGGCCCTAATAACTCAAAGGGACCCATGAGATCCAGACCAAGCTTGAACCAAGGCTCTCGTGGGACCTCAACAGGTGACAAAGGAGCGGCACTGGTGACACATGATTTATCATTGGAGGCACAGTGAGAGCACTCTTTAACAACCTTATCAACTTAGCTATCCATCCTGGGCCACCAATACCTCTCACGGAGTCGAGACTTGGTGAGATTCCTTCCCAAGTGCCCCTCGTGAGCAAGGTTTACAAGCTTTGATGTCAAAATATCAGGGGGTACAACTCTCTCACCACGCATGAGCTGACCCTGACAAAGGGTAAGTTTGTTTCTGATGGACCAGAAAGGCAATAAATCAGGGTCAAGTTTTTTGCAATCAGGCCACCCTTTGATAACAAAATCCACCACAATAGGAAGCAACACATCCTCCGACAAGGCTTGTTCCCATTCAAGTTTTTGAATAGCAGGTACTTTGACCCAACAAACCCCAATAGTATCACTGTTTAGAGTGTCTCTGCCACTATCAATGGGCAGTCTTGACAAGCAATCTGCTGCTTTATTGGCAGAGCCAGGAAGGTATTGTACTTGAAAATTAAATTCTTCCAATCCCTCGCTCCAGCGCTTAAGTCTAGGTGTTAGTCTTTCACTCTCCAGACACGAGAACACTTGAACCAAAGGACAATGATCAGATCTCACCACGAAAGGTATGCCCCATAGGTAAAACTAAAAATGCTTTATTGCCCACACAATGGCCAAAGCCTCTCCCTCGATGCATGAATGCTACTGTTCAGGGTTCTTTAGTGCCCTAGAGGCAAATGCAACAACCTTCTCCTCATTACCATCAATTTGGGAAAGCACAGCTCCCAGGCCACACAAACTAGAGTTAGTTGTCAAAATAATCTTCTTCCTGGTATCAAAATAGCCAAGAGTGGGCATCTTACCTATTGCTTGTTTGACAGAACAAAAGGCTGCATCACACTCTTGAGACAAGGCAAAGTGTATACCTTTCCTCAAAAGTGCTCAGATTGGTTCAACAGTGGTGGCGGAACCTTGAACAAACTTTGAATAAAATTCGGCAAGGCCAAGGAACGACCTCACCTGCTCCTTATCAGCTGTGGCAGGGGCATCAATGATATTCTTTGCAAGATCCAGCTTCGGTTGGATGCCCTCTCCAGAGATAACATGTCCCAAATATGTGACGGAGGACACACCAATCTTACACTTAAGCCTATTAACAGTCAAATCTTTGTCAGCTAGTCTTTGCAAAACAGCCTTCAAAACCCCATCATGCTCCAAGTGCTCTTTTCCGTAAACTAAGATGTCATCCTGGAAGAACAAGATGTTAGACATGTCTCCCAGGACCATGTTCATAATGCGTTGAAAGCAGGTAGCTGCCGAGGCCAGCCCAAACGGCATCCTTATGAAACGGAAAGCCCCCAGTGGTGTTACAAAAGATGTTAATTGCTTGGAATCTGGATGGAGGGGTACTAGATGATAAGCTAAGGACAAGTCGAATAAACTGAAAACCTTTGCACCATCAAGCATGTTAATCGACTCAGCAATATTAGGAAGGGGTTGGCGGTCCACCCATATCCATTTGTTTAGACTCCTCAAATCAACACACATCTTGATACTCTTACCTCCATCCTTGGGGACTAAAACCACTGGGGGCAACCATTCAGAGGATCCAATTTCCTCAATTATATTCAAGCTTACCAGTCTCTTGAGTGCATTCTTCAAAGGTTCTAGCATCATGTTGGGAACCCTTCTAACTTTATCTACAACAGGTGTTGCATTTTGCTTAAGGACTACATGATGCTCAAAGTCTTTAAGCAACCCCAGGTTGTCAGAAAAACGTGGGGAAACTCCTCAAAGAACGTGTTGGAAGTTGCAGAGTGATCAACTAACATGACTTGCTCGGAGGGATAACGAGCATTGGGGTTGAGTATTATTCCCAAGTCTCTTTGATGCCTCCACCCCAGGCGGTTATCACCACGTTTGGCAACGTAAATCTTTCCAATGGTTTCCCTTCCCTTGAAGTGAATCTTCATGATGGCATAGCCAATTACATCAACATGAGAGCCACCATAGCTGACTGGACTAATGTCAGGGGCAAAAAGCTGTAATTCAGGAAAAGTTTTGTCCCAAAGTTCGTTGCCCAACATGGTGAAAGGAGGGCCAGAATCTGCCAGAACCACAAATAACTTGTCTCCAATCACCACTTCACATTCAGGCATGCTAATAAGATCCGCATCCACCATGCCATCACCTCTCATGCTCAACATAATGGTTCTTGAAGTGTTATTAATGGTTTCCACGCTATCTACTGTGCGTACCCTGCCACCAGACATGCTGATAAGATCCGCATCCACCATGCCATCACCTCTCACGCTCAACATAATGGTTCTTGAAGTGTTATTAATGGTTTCCACGCTATCTACGAAGCGTACCCTGCCACCAGACTTGCATACTCTAGCATAGTGACCCTTGATTCCACACTTGTGACAGGTTGTGTTCTTAGCATAGCAGGTAGGATAGTTAGAATAGTGATTAGAGCTCCCACACCTATAACATTTTATCCTAGAAAAATCTGTGGAAGGCTTGACCCTTGTTCCACGTACAGCCTTAGAAACATTGTCAATGCAATCTTGAGGTGCCTCCCTTTGAGTGAGCTCATGAATGCTACTGGGAGTTGGAGTATCGTCAGATGTTGCTTTATGAGCTTTCATCTCTTTAACCTAGCCAGAAGTGTTTTCCATCCCTTCCACTATGGCTATAGCTTCTTTGAGAGAAGGGTTTTTAGACAAAAGCTTTTCCTACACTCTAGGACTGCTGGTGCACCTGACTAGTTGATCACGTATCAACGAGTCCGTGAGCTCGCCAAACTCACAGGTGCGGGCCAGTGTTTTTAATGAAGCAATATAGTTCCCTACCTTCTCATTAGGTTCCTGGATCCTCATAAAAAACTTGTGTCTCTCTAAGACGACATTGATACGTGGTCCAAAATACATTTTTAATATTTCTACAGACATTTCGAATACATCAGACGGTTCACCATCACCATCGCCGATCGGAATTGTGTAAATACTTTCACATATATTGCGCCCTGCTATTCCGAGGTTTTGGAGAAGAATTGCTTGTCTTTTATGAGCAGAGAATTTTTCGCCTCCAATAGCGACCAAATAAGAATCGAACAATAATTTCCATCTTTTCCAGGGCAACAGAGGTTCATCTTTTTCAGAAAGGAATGGAGGGGGCTGGCTCATTGAAGTGGCTGACATGCTGGCAGTACTATAGCAAATCTTTGGTTGTGAAGAACAAAAGAACTGACACCAAAAATCAATGGAGATTAGTATGAAAACAAAAATTAGTTGAGAACAAAATTACACTGTAGCAAATGCAGTAAAAATGCAAAGGAAGTCATTTGGTAGTGTGCGCCACATATCCTACATTAGAGTCTTCGAAAGGCAAAAGCGGTACAAAATTACAAGCTTGAGCATTAGCTTTGAGCTGGGAAGTCATGAAAGTATATCAGCGGTATTAATAAAAAAAAACAGTACCTGCAAAATGTTGAACTAAGTATTAGTCCGATATCAGTCGAAGATGCGGGCTCCGTAAAGCTCCATGCTGTCGTTGTCATGGAGACAGACACCCAACAAAAATGGCGGCACGTAACGCATGAGCACGTGATGACGTATTAATGCATGCTCATAATGCGCGTCAGAGTGTGCACAGGCCAAACGTGTGCAGCGTCGCGAGCCAGTAAAAATCTTTAAAAATGAGAAAACAGCCCAAAATTGCTCAAATCCGGTCCCAAGCTTACTGGAAAGCGGGAAAAGCAACAACAGACATCCAGGAATCCGCAGGACAACCAGGAAAGGCACTTCCTCACCGGTTACTCAATTCCGGTTGCAGAATGAGGAAAACGAAATCCGTGGGTTCACGAAGAGGGAGAGTCGGTGGCAAACTTATCCCTCGCAAGTGTCGCTCGTCGCCACTGTTAAAAGGCTACACACTGGTAAGTTTTATAGGAGTTTATTTCTCATATCTCAGTGACACCAACTCCTGCTGCCGGCTTGTCAGCTCTCCTGGTTACAACTGTCTCACAAGAGACGCTACCATGGATATAGAACTGCCAGGCTCGAGCAGCGCATTAAACCATTACAACACAATGCATGTCAATCATGCAACAAGGATCATATCAGAATATGATAAAGTGGAGTCTTCAACATTCTGAATAACTTGCGCCTTATTATCTGAGAATATCCAGTTACGCCGGGCCGCGTCTTCACTGAGGCAGCTGCGCGCTATACAAAATTACCTAACATAACATAACATAACACCATGTGAGCACAGTGCAGTTCGCCAAAAAATGGGTATCTTCTTCTGACATCAAAGATTAGCGCTTTTTCTTGAATTCTTGAAGGATTTAAAGCGAGGTGGGAGACAGACAATATTACATTTTTTGGGCAGTTTCACATAAAGCAAATCTTGCCCAAGGATATAAGTGTGCTTCACCAGGGGTGTGGTTTCCATTGGTTCAGCAGGTGCAGCGGCTTGAGGGGGCCACCAAATCCTGATTATTGCCCTATTTTACGGTTCAAACAGCAGCTGGGGGGGGCCACGGAATTTCATAACATGCAACTTGTATTCTGTAGTACAACATAGTTCATAGTTTTATTATATGATCTATGTCTGTGTGTTTTTATCGATGAGCATGAAATGACATTCAAATCAATATTTCTTCTTAATGGCATCACTACAATACAAGGAGTGATAGTGAATTGATCATCACCCGCCTCGCCCGGGCACTCAGTCGAAACGAGACAGTGTTTAAGCGCGCGGCCTCCGAGCTGCTGTCCCATTCATCACACTAACAGGCCTGCTTGCTCAGCAGTCCCTGGGGGCCGCGGCCACTGTTGTGTCTTTCAGGAGCTTGTTAATAATTTATGCAAAGAGGTCCTTGGTTTCCAGCAGGCGCTCTAGCACGCACTGCGAAGGAGCTTTCACTTCCCATTAGCTTCGTTCAGTGCGCGGGGACTTGATTTGCATCAGCTGGGTGTGTTTTCCAGTCCCCGGTCCGGAAGTTCACGGGGCTTTTAATTTGAGGTGGGGAAGAGCTGCTCGGTAAGGCACGGCCTGCCAATGGCAAGAGCAGGAGACGTGTCACTCGAGGTGGACACAGTCCCTTTTGGAAGAAGGAAGATAATTGGACTTCTGCTATAAGGAAAAGTAGGAAGCAGGGCTTTCGAGCTGATAGCGCCTGGTCAGGTGCGACAGTCTTTTTTGCTCCCCTCCCCCATACCCTCCTTCTGCACGAATTCTCTCACTCCCACTCTCCAATAGCGTCCCTCACCTCACCATTCCCCTTTCCGACATACATTTTATTTTTAGGTCTCGCGTGAGCCAGCGCTTTAGCGCTGCTCTCGCGAGAGCTTTTGTAAAAGGGGGATCTGGAAGTGCAAACTAGTGCTTTTCAGGCCTCCAAATACAGTGCATATGTGCCGGGCGCGTGCACCATTTGGCAGCCTGAAAGCACTAGTTTGCACTTTCAAATCCCCCGTTTACAAAAGCTCATTTTGCGGCCGCTTTGATGAGAACATCAAAGCTGCCGCGAAAGTGATCACCATTTGCCACCCCCTCCCTTATCCCACTTCCCTCACAATGGCGACAGATTGTTTACAATGTTGGGTTGATTCTTGTGTGGTGAACTGCCTATAGTAGCCTAGAGACAACTTAGCTCGAAAACTGAAGATACCTGATGTGCATATATACAATGAAACCAGAGGCTGCAGCAACTCTATCAATAAAACAGAGCAACAAAGGGAAGGGATTTTTACCGTAATGAAGCTATATTACGCAACGTGGCATAGTAGCGTAATCTCTGGCTTTTCATTTAACAATCAAAATGTAAAATGCTGAAAATCACATGAGATTACGCCAGTGTAAGCAACATTTCACCCAGGGTTAGCTACAATCGTGCTTCTGAAGTGCTTGCTTTTGACATCTGATGTGCCAGGAAAGTCATGAATTTCAGTCCTGACAACACGAACGGAGACTTTCATCCTCCAGAGTTCAATAAATTGAGCAGCATAGGAAAAAAAAACTCTAGTATGACGTACTATTTAGAAACAAGTTACTTATACGTTTAGGTACAACCAATGTGTCAATTTAATAAACAGCTGAACTGTATAAATAAAGAAGCATGTTTAAAAACAGTGATGATGGCTCTTAGAATTTTCTGTTTAAAAATATATTTCAAAACTGTGACATTATTAAGTGCATTACTAAGTGGTTTTAGACAACAAGTAAATAATAGCATGTTGAGTCCTTTATCACTTTCAGCGCATTTGAGAGTAAAATATGCCTTAGCTTCCTGAAAGCCAAATCTGTTGGGCCTAGTCTTGTTAGTTATATGTTGCCCAGATGAATGATACGACCGGCTTACACCCCAGAGGGCTTACAGAATTCGTAACTGGCTTCACTTGTTTTTATCCAGGTGGCATATGACATGGCCCAGCTCTGCACAGATTGTTACAATAGACGTCTTTCCAAGGTGTGCACCAATAGTGTGCAACAGGTTCAGGGTGAATTCCTATAGCATACGAGGCACGTGACCATAATATGAATATGTACATCACTGTGGCTTATTGGGAACACCCTTTTATGGTGTATGTATATAGGGCAGTAAAGGGGTTAAGGGCCTGATTTAGTTGTTGTAGGATGGATTACTTTATCACAAACACGACGGATATCCCTACTGCTGTATGACAGGTGCCATAGACTATAAAACGTTTGTAAAATTGAGTTAATAGTGTTTGGGTTGAGATAGGAACTCTGAAAACATCCCCTCTGATCTGATTTCATGGCCAGTGTCCTGTCCCAGCTCAAACAATTAAGAGGTCTCGGACTTATTTTAGACAACCAGTTAACCAAGATTCCACAGGAAATGCAGGTTACAAAATCCAGATTTGTTCACCTCAAACTATTAAAGGAGGCACCGAAACAGGTATCTCTTATTTATAGCAAGTGTTTACATAAGCCTTGGCTACACCAATGCCACATACCCGAGAATGTGGCTAAATCTTCTTAATCTACTATGGTGAATTCAGAACACTGCCCCCACATGCTCCCAGAGTGGGCAATATAGGCCATGACCCACAAGCCCTGCCATGGTACATTGGCACCGGATTGAACAAGGATTGGCAAAGCTTACAGGTGTGGCTTGCATTTTGAGTCGTGACTTCAATATTTTAACAAGCATTTACAATGCAATAGGTCTCGCATTTATGCGAGTTTAAGTTATTGGCATTGTAAATGACAAAACCTTTTATTTATGTTTTAAAAACCAAAACATAAATAAAAGGCATTGTCATTTACAATGCCAATAGGTCAAACTCACGTAAATGCGAGACCTATTGCATTGCAAATGCTTGTTTAAAGCGCTACTCATAGTTCACTCACACTCAGTTCTCTGATCTGCATGGTATTCGATCTTTGCAGCAGGCACATTTTGAAGAATAAAAACAGCCACTAGACAAAATGCCAATCCCTCACCAGCAGTTACATTAATCACCAGCGTTATCTTGAAATGTATATTGTTGTTTGATTGAAAACTGCTGGACGCCCAAGGAAGTTCACAAGCTTTTAAACCCTAAAGTCATTTTAAAACAAAGCGCCCCCCACCAAAGTCAGAGCCGGATGCAGCTGCACTGATCGAGTTCGTGTTAATCGGAAATGAGCTGCGGACGCCATGAGACTCTTACAGACATGCCAACTCACACGGTGTCACCGTGTGACACACATATAAATCCGGAACCCATAAAGGATTAGTGTTGAAAATTAGTATGGTGAAATATGAAAGTAATTTGAGTGGTGGATATGTTATTCAGTTATTTGGATAGAGAAGGGTAGCGGTGGGATAGAAGACGGAAAGAAGCTTGCACTTATGTAGTGCTTGCTACCCCTGATGGGGTGTTGAAGCGCTTTTTTGATGAGTCGCATGCTACTCTGGAACCCATAAAGGATTAGTGTTGAATTACTATAGTGAAATATGAAGGTAATTTGAGTGGTGGATATGTTAGTCATTTATTTGCATTGAGAAGGGTAGGGGAGGGATAGAAGAGGGAAAAGGTTTGCATTTATATAGCGCTTGTTACCCCTGATGGGGCGTTATAGCGCTTTTTTGGCGAGTAGCACACTAATCCGGAACCCATAAAGGATTAGTGTTGAAAATTAGTATAGTGAAATATGAAAGTAATTTGAGTGGTAGATATGTTATTCAGTTATTTGGATAGAGAAGGGTTGCGGAGGGATAGAAGAGGGAAAAAGGTTTGCATATATATAGAACTTTACCCCTGATGTGGTGTTGAAGTGCTTTTTTGGTGAGTAGCACGCTACTCTGGAACCCATAAAGGATTAGTGCTGAATTAGTATAGTGAAATATGAAATTTGAGAAGTGGACATGTTAGTCTGTTATTTTGATTGAAAAGGATAGTGGAGGGATAGAAGGGGGAAGGATTTAAACTTTTTATTATTTTTTGTTGTGGAGGTCATAGCAGTAGGAGGAGGCTTGGATGAGTAAAAAGGGATGTGGAGGGGAAGAGTCAGAGGGAAGAGTTTAGAAAGGCTTGTTTTGGGGGTTCGGTATAGTAAAAGAAGTGTCAGATGATGCAAGGAAGGGTAGAGTTGGGGAGAGTCTAGAAAGTGTTATTTTGGGATCATAGTACTGGTATGGGGTTTGAGATAAATGAGAGAGTGGATGTGGAGGATATATTGCTAGGAAACGCTTCAATGCCTCGTCAGGGGTAGTAAGCGCTATATAAATACAATTACAATACAATACAATATCGACTCCCATCACACGGTCACCCGGTGAGGAGCCGATTTCACACTGTGGCAGGGAAAATTAGCTGAAAATTATTGCATACAGTGAATTTTCAGCTAGTTTTCGCAGGCTTTTTGAAGCTGACGTCCATTAAGGGGTGTGAGAATACCCAGGACACCGGCAACAGCCTCCACAAGCTTATTATTATTTTGAGGAGAGGGTTTGGAGCGGGGTTGGGGCACAGCTGCCTCCTAGGTGCTTCTTAGCATAAGGACCCGCCCCCTCCAAACTCCAGCCCCTTCTCACATGGTATGATTTTTGATCTAGTTGGCAGGTCTGCTCTTAGTTTATAACACTCTCGGATTAGCAGAAGAGACGACACTTCGTCACACCAGGGCGCATGTCTCAGACATGCTCCATACCTCAAGGAGGACCATGTGAATTATAATGGACAGCGCCCAGCAAAGGGATATTACATAGGGGTGGGCGGAATTTGCGAAATCCACTTTCGCAAATTATCGCGAAAATGTTTAAAATTATCGCAAACAAGCGGAAATATCGCGAAGATGCGGAATTTTTTTTCCCACATGTTCGCGAGATCTGCATGTTTGCGGGTCGCCAACTGACCCATGTGGTTGCTCGTGGGCGCGGCCATCTTGTTTTGAGTTGTCTCGCGGTGCATGATCGAGAGAAGAAAGACGTGATCGCGCGACGCATGACGTCACTGCGGGCGCGAACTGTCGTGAGACAGCGCAAATGGCTAAAAACAATCCAACATCTCATGGAGAACGCGACCGGATCAAGAAAACTTGTCGGCGAACGCAGGGATTCAGGTCAGGCGATCACGCGCGCGCGAGAATGTATTATTTTACAGCGCGAGCAAGAAACAAATTATCGCCAAGCTGCGGAAAGCGGAAATTTTAACATTTTCGCGCTCTCCGCGGAACGCGAACATGTCAAATTATCACAATTTCCACGAACGGAACGAAATTTTCGCCCAGGCCTAATATTACACTGACCATTGGGCATGCGTCTGTCTGTTCACACCTTACCAAAAAGCACCAGAAAATCAAACCTGTACATTTAGCTCCACAATGCTCCCAGGGGGTATGCACAAACAAGAGAGTAAATTGCAAACTGGCAAAAATTCTCCTAAGAGACCTCAGTTCCATGAAAGTTGCACACAGAGACCACAAACAAGCACTAGAGTTGCCAATTTGACCACCAACTTCACATTATATCACAAAGATTTATCAGATGTAAAATATTGCATTGTTTCCTTAAGCTCTACAACTGCCCAAATCATAAGATGGCTGATATAAGCCAGTTCCTCTTTGAGAAACACAATTAAAAAAGGATGAAACAACGACCTTGTCAAATAACCCTCTGAGACCCCTCCCAGATGCCTTTGATTTATTCCCACCTAGCGCCCCATAACTTGACTTCACTTTGAAAAAAAAGGCTTGTTGGCTTCCTATCCTCCCTTAAGGTCACATTGTATGCCATCAACATTTTATCCCCCTCCATCAATAAGTCATTGCCTAAGGAAGCACTAGCTTCCATTTCTTATGCAATATCGTCAACTTATGTCTTGCCACTAAAACACAACCCACATCTCCAAAGCAAGACAAATCCAACCTTAGAAAACAAAGTCTATATCTTTACTCTGTATCCACACCAGTTGCTTCAAAGCCACATTGACTGCAATACTTGTCTACACTTGCTGTTAACCCAGATGCTATACTTGGGTTGTCTCAGCCATGTTATTGGTGGCACCCTTCACATAAATCGTGCATCCCTCAACAAATGCATACTTGTGTGGCTAGACCTCTTGTCAGCTTTCTATACCATTTACCGCCAGGTGCTCCTTGCTATTCAAATGGGCATCACCCAGGCTGTCCTGCACGGCTCTTCTACTTCCTGTCTGAATGTCAACAATTAATTTGTACAAGACCTCCACAAAGTTCAATGGGTAAGGAAACATTTGTGTTACTGCTGGTTACCCCAAAACATTATGTTCCACCAATACACCAACAGCACCCATCTCTACCCAAGATACTCACCACCTCGACTCCTCTGTGTCCATCGCATGCCTCAAATTACACCAAACAAAACTGAATTTCACCATTCCAATGAGGAAGCACATGGAAACCAAATCCAATTGTAGGGTCTCAGATAAAGGCCTTGAGGACTTCCCTCTTTTCTCACCCTTCCAGTACAAAACCTGTGCTTTAAAATGTTGCCGCTTTGTATGTGTGATCTACAGTGCAGCACACATGCAAAGTTGAAAAAAAAAATAGTAGTGATAGTTGGTGAGGTTGGCTGGCAAGTTTTCACAGTAAATATGGGGCGATATGAAAAAAACAGATTCCCACCTTTCACGCAGTTTCACAGTTATGAGGGAAACAAGGAACAGAAATAAATAAAGCAGAACATTACAGGAGCAATGGATAATCCCATCATCAGGAACTACGCAATTCTTTTCAAACCCCTAATTACAAATAAGAAAATACATTAGTGAGTGGATGTATGTGAAGGTACAGCGGGAGGTAGGGGGAGATGGACTTGTGAATAATTTTCCTGGTTCACATTCCAGTTGATCTGTGAAAAATTTGATCTTTTAGATCATAATGCAACAAATGGATTTTTGAACATTGGAATATGAGTGTGAAGTAAAAAAAAACAAATGGACTATTACTGGTAGATTAAAAATGCCATCTTTGCGTGCAGTGCAAAAAAAGATGGATTTAACCCAGATCTGTGATCTGTGAATTCAGCATTCCATCCATCATCTGTTGTTTTTGCATTTGTCACCCTAAGTGGGAAGGGTTTGCCCAGACGTGGCTCCTGTGCTCGCGACGCCACCAAATTCAAGCTAGGCAGGCTGATGAGGGGTGTTACCCCGAATCCGGTCCCAGGATGCTTGTTTCTGGTCCGGGGAGGACCTAGCCTGGCAGTTGGGACTGGACTGTTCCCATGGGGAACAGGGTCAGGACTGATTTGCATATGGCTGGGTCTAAACTGGAATGGCGTGGCGTGCAAAAAAAAATGGATTTAACCCAGATCTGCGACTGGGGGTGAACGTTTGATTAATTCAGCATTCCGTCCATCATCTGTTGTTTTTGCACTTTAAACAATAGGCACAATTTAATACCAATAATGAGATCAGAATTCAATTGAAATGAGTATTAATAGCTGCTTTTTAATAGGTCAGCCAGCTATTGTCAAAAACAAAATCACATATGCCAGCAAATGCATCCAATAGAGATAATTTGTAACTGGTGGCAGGTACCTACTGGCTTTAGGGTGAGGCTTCCTAGAGACACAGATGAAAAGCCACAAAATAGAGAGTTTACTACTGTAGGGAAATATGGTTGAACCTCTGGGAGAATGAAACAAAATCACCCCTATTCCAGAAGACACAGGAAGATGTATCTGGTTCTCAACTCCACCAAAGCAATAATGCGGAAAGGTGTGACTAATATGTATTAGCAAGGTGTTGAGTTGCTTCATTTCAGAACTATCACTGCTTCTGCTTTATCGGAGGGCGTGCTTGTACTGACACCTTGGAACAACACTTCAAAGACAGATGCTGAGGAGCAAGTCCCATAAAAACACATAACTCATGCGTACAACTGGTTTGAAAGTTTTTCCCATGTTCCCTCGGCAGATATGCTGATCTGCAAACATCTTCAGCAGGACATCAAGCTTAGTCGAAGCCTTGATGGTGATGGAAATCTGCTCCATGTTCAGGAAGTACAGCCAAATGGGCAGATTTACAAACATTTGACGCAGTGCAACACAGCAAGACAACTTGCAGAGCTGAATCAATGCAAACAGATCGGGCGTGTGACCCGGAGCTGTTTGTAATTTGACTGCGCGTTATTCCAATTGACATGTAAAGCATTGCCAATAGATTAATGCATCGATAAAAATGTACTTTGGGTTTTGTGGCCTGAGCAACACACCGTTTGTCAAACAGGATCATTTGCGTGTTCAGGGTTACCATTTCTGGAGACTATAGACTGAATTATCCAGCTACGTGCCACCCCGCGGGAGTTTGTGATTTTTGTGCGTACCCCCAGTACATGTTTTACGAGACTGTCAATCACGTTGCAGTCTAGGGCCCTTGGCTGACTCCTGTCCCCTTGAGCCTTGCAATATTCATAGGGGGCTTGAGTCAACTCCTCTAGATTTCAAGACCTATGTTGTGGATCCAGTCCTGAATGTACTGTTATAATGTGCTGCATGAGTACTACCTAATGGGTGTTTCTGACTCCTCGTACTGATTTTGACCCTGTACATAACCTCAAGGGGTCGAAACATTGACACAATAATAGTGCACTGTACTGTTTATGTAACTCAAGCGTCAGCAACTCTGTGTTAGAGTCTAGAATAAACACTTTTGCATCCTCCACAGTCACTATTTATGTATATACTGGCGTGCCCAAGCGCACCTATTACTCACCTACCTCACTTTCACTGCACTGTTACGTCATTTGAGTGTATCAAAAAACAATATCTCAACAGGTGGTATTTCATAGGCTAGTAAATAAACATGCACATTTAGTTGCAAAAGACACAAGTAGGGAGACTCTAAGTTTCAAAGAAGTGCCAAAGGCACATTATATTTAGAACTAGTAGAGTGGAAACAGTAGTATCAGCCCTGTTGACAGTAAATGTGGGAGTAATCCGACAAAACTTTGTGCACATAGCTGCTTGTGAGACACAAGGCGGATGGCGCAAGTGACAAGTGGAACAGCGATGAACGGCGCTAAGTGAACAAAGGTGACAGTATTTACAAGGTACTTAAGGTTCACAGGTATTTACAAAGGTTTATACAGGGTTTAGCATTTTGGTGAACCAGAGTTTAGCGCCAAAAGTTGAGCTGGAAAGTCAACAACGTTTTGATCTGTTACAAGTTAAGGTCATCATCAGGACCAGGTTACCTTTTAGATAGTGATCTACAAAAAGGGGAATAAGGAAAGGAGAGTAAGGTAGGTAACAGGCAAGGTGAGTAGATAAAGGGAAAAAGCAGGGCCGCACTGGGAACCGAAACAGGCCCTGGCAAACTGCTCAGCCGGGACCCCTGAAGGGAGGGGGCTGCGGCCGAGCTGTTTTCTAGGGCCAGTTTCGTCCGATTTTGCTACAGGGGGTCGATATTACCGACCCCCAGTAACAAAAACGACCCCCAGGGGCCCGAAACCGGCCCCCACCCTGGCGGACCACCGGGGAAATGCCCAGTGCCCGCTACAGCTAGTCCAGCCCTGGGAAGGAGTTTGCCGGTAAGGTGGTGAAAGAATACCTGATATTGCAAAGAAAGAATGGTAAATTCACGCATTACGTTATTTGAGAGCACCTCGTTAATTCCAAATGTATATGTTTACAGAGCTGATTGAGTTGATTTTACAGAGATTCCAAGTTTTGAGTGATCATATAAAATCTATTCTTTTTAACAAAACCTATCTGTTGACGGGTATTCACTAGGTTACCGTGGAATGTGAGGTTCGCGCTTCCCCCTTAATGGACCATTGTTTTCTATTGTAGCATCAAGTGGAGAGGGCAGGAATGCGCTATAACTACTAAGATATGGAACATTCCTGCTCTCCCTCAGCACTGGCGCACTAGTGGCTGCCGAGTGCCAATGCAGGCACCCTTGAACCATGGTGCAATGGTGCCTGCGATGCATGCAGGATTGCTTTTGTGCAGTAAGGGACATCTTCCTGCACAAAAACAATCCTTTGAGGCAGAATGCAGCACACATAGAAAGAGGAACAAATAAGGAGAAATAAACATATTTCACCTCAGTACACCTCCCCTGGGAAAGTGTACCATTTTGATGCATTCACAGGTTTACTATGGTTAGTAAATCTGGAACACCCACGCTCCACCCACGGAACGCCTTCCCCGGGCAGAGTAATGCAAGGCAGCAACTGGCACTGCCTTGCTTTATTCCACATTTACTATGCCATGGAGATGTGGCTCTGCGTGGCATATTAAATCTCACTTAAGGGCTTGCGTTGCCCTTGCTTCATCTTGCGGGGCGCAAGGGCAATGCAAGCCACTTAGTAAATCTCAGCCAAGGGGTCCAGGCAGGTCTATGTGAAAGGAGAGCTTGCCTGAGGTGGAACTGACCCACTTGGAAGCAGCCCATCGTCCAGGGGCGGCTGGTCCATAGGGGGCGTTGGAGCGGCGCCCCACTATCATCTACAGAAAAAGAAACAGCTCTCTGCTGCTCGGGTGGCAGGACTGGAAGTAGACGTATTGACACCTCTCTCAGTCTGTCTGTTTACTTTTCCAGGCCTGCTCCTCACAGATTAATGTGCGCATGTCATTGCACACAGCATGAGCGAGCAGGAGTTCAGGTGGACTGCGCATGTTAGGGGCGCTTTTAATTTCAGCTCCTGTCTTCCATTGACTAGGCATTACACATGCTGCGCATGCTTAGTGCCACCCAGCATGTCTTAAGATAGCATCCTGCTCGGGTGGTGACGTGTTTTTGATGCAGTCGCCCCATGCCCTGTCAAATGCCAGGATACAGCAGAGTGAAGACGGGTCAGCCCCAATCCTATCCTTTCTTTTGATTTGACATTCAGCAATCATCCCTGATCTCGAGACGCATGGCTTCAGAAGTCCCGTTGAAGCAGAGAAGATGATCCGTGAACAAGCTGGCCTGCAGTCAGTTGACTGGAAAGGTGGCGTTTGGGTTAGTTTCATTTCAGTTAATTTTAAGGGCTTCCCTCATTAATTACAAGGCGCATGAAAAAAATAATCATGTTAAAAGTTTCTTTTTAAAGTAAGGTGTTGTGAAGTGCATTTGGCATCGCGTCTGCAGTGACCCCACTTGACCTTTTAGAGAGCTAAGCCTACTTTACTTTCTTTCTTTAACTTTAATTCACAAAGGTATAGTTTTTACAATTTACCAGTGCACCGCCAGGAGGGATTTCTTCCGATTAGTATATCCTCATACATCTGAAGGGCCTAGTTAGTCCTGCTAAAAATCAATCTAGTGAATGATGAAGGACAAAACAGTAGCGTGATGCATTTAGTGCAACCAAATGCAGCAGGTGAGTCCTACTATACCTAGGAAAGGCACCGCTTACCTGGCACATCACAAAAATAATTGAATATGCATCAGGGTCCTTTCAAAACCTTTAGATTATAAGCTAATTCATGTGGAGATTGGGCTCCAAAATGATGAATTTGTCACTATTTTTTACAAACTGTTTGCCGTGGAGAACGTTTTTAGTAGGCTCTGTTTTCCAGCTATGTGTACTTGCTTGTCCAAATTTGAAGAAGGTATTTACTTATTCCCTCCCACTTTTAGAGTTGACCAGCCGCCACTGCCATCGTCAGTCAGTGCCATTGAATGAGAACAGTTTAAAATCTCAATTAATCATGGGGCATATTATCAAGAAACAGCGTTAAAATTATTGCCGCTTTAGCGGCAGAAAACTGCCGCTAAAGCGGCGATAATGGGCTTGATAATATGCCCTTGAGAATTCCCATAAAAGTCCATGTTCTGGTGTCAACATGGGCTTCTATTGGAATTCTCTGCGGCATATTATCAAGCACATTATCGCCGCTTTAGCGGCAGTTTTCTGCCGCTAAAGCGGCGATAATTTTAACAACGTGCTTGATAATATGCCCCCATATTGGGACAGAGTGGCCCTCCTCATAGTGGTCTCTAGGAAGTGCAGGCATTTCCTGGATCCTAAAACGCACTCTGGAGGCTGGTACCGAATGCCTTCAGACGGGTACAGTCTCCAGGGGCCTGCTCTGGCATATTCACCTTTGAGATAAAGGAGATTGAAACAGTAGAAGCAGGGGTGGGGCACTTCTAAATTTTCTCAGTAGTCAGTGGCAATCTTCAATCTTCCACTCACCATTTCATAAAAAACAATGTTCGCGATCAGTCAAGGTTCACCATAATAACAGGTGCTCCACTGGTGATTGTGATTATTCTGTTGTATATGATAACTATCACAAAACAAATGCACACAATGTTCGCAATCCTCCTCTTTTGACAAAGGTCAATGGGCTTAATTTATGAGGAGAGGCTATTAGACATCACCCACTGGATGCAACTGCTGTGCCCATAAATTGCTGCCACAAGCGAGTACACCAACAAAAGGGTGGAGTGGCTATCTCTTCTCATCTAGAGTGTGGGAGACCAATTTATTGTCACTCCAAAGTAGTACAAGATCAGCAGTTTGAGGGGGCGGGGCCTCAGAATCAAGTTCCTGTGATACCAGCCAGAAAAGGAAAAAAACAAGAGAGCCTCCAGGACAAAGCGAAACAATGACAAGGATGAACCAGCCACAGAGAGGGCAGAGATCGTTTGTGCTGTCTTTGGTGCTTATGGGTAGGTGTCTTCCCTGCATTTGAAAAAGTGGCATAGAATACATCTGAGGTTTGAGTGCGTTAGTGACTTGTTGGAATACTTTGCAAATGCACTGTTGTGATATGTCTATTGTGCCTTTTGTAACTCTCCTTAATGAATCTATTGCACACTATATAACTGCCCTTATTAATTTTCTATCACTTTAGCTAGAGCTGTGTTCTCTTTTTGTGTCTGATGCTGTGCTTGATTTTGTGCAATAAAGACCAGATGTACTATGCATTTTAATGTTCACAAATGCTCCATTTCAGAATTTGTGACCATCAAAATGGTTTTTCTATCTAGTAATCCCTTTTAAGGAGTCAGAAAATTCTCAGAAAATTGGATTTCAAAGGATACAGATTCAGTATCTGGAAAGGGCGTGTTGCGGGTGTCCCTTTCAAATTCCAAATCAGTAGCACACGCATCAATGTTTTGTGACAGAAATCCTCCTCAAAGGAGGTGGTAAAGCATTCACAAAAGAGAAGTGACCACCTTAGGACCTCTTCCCCTTTATGAATTAAAAAAATGTTTGTTAAAGAGAAGGCAGTGGTCAAAGGGGCCTCCGCCAAATCTTCAACAACCTTTTAAAAAAAAAAAGAAAACTTTTTTAAAAAAAAATCTAGTCCCATTTCCTTTAAGGAAAACAAGCTGCATTTTAAAAAAAAGTTTGCATTATTTAACCGCAATCAAGGTTATGATGGTCTGCTGACTGTGGCAGCCCAACATCCCTGTGATGGCCTCCAGTCGTAGTGAGTCACAATTTGCAAATTACATCATTAATATTCATAATGTAGGTTGGAATGCTAGGTATTACAATTCACAGTGTTAAGAAATGAACTATTAGTAAAATCTTTTCTGGTCGCAAAATAATGTGTTTTTCAATTTGGTCCTCTTTATTTGACCATTTACGCTTGCCTCAGTGAGACTCAATGTGCTGTATGGTAGGACATACTAGGTGCTAAGCTAGGTTTTTCAGAATAAAATGTGTTAAGAGACCCATCAGCGGGCTTGTTGAAAGGTGCAGACATAGGTAGGTACTGATATATAGCAGTTCATTTTTTAATCATTCTAGTAGCTACGATTGGTATTTGAAGCAAAAAAAAAACATTATCTGCATTATTCATTAAAAAATACAGGCAATACATGGAAATCTGTCAAGTGGAGGTGCTTAAATTGGGAAGCTTGGCTTTAAGTGTATCAATGTACCCCACATCCACAGGGACAGATCCTCAGATAGTGGGCTGGGAAACCTTAGCAATATGTGGTGTGGCTCCTTGACTGTCACTGTCTGGTTACTTCATCACTAGGGCATTGTCCGCCTGCCCATTTCAAGCTCAAAAAGGAAGTGTGAGGACCTTATGTCACTGGAGGAGAGGTGACGATGCGCTTTACCCATGGATTGATAAATGATGGGGTCAAGATCAACACAGACGTAGGTGTAAAATGTGGTGGTTTGAGATTCCTAGGTTTGATTCAAGCCTTATTCCCTGTGTATCCACTAATCATAATTACTACCTACAATTATTGCTAGTGTACAGCCGCACACTATTCACTTTCTGTCTGTTGGCTCACTATACGTGGATCTGCTCAGATTTTACCATGTACATGCTCCCACGTGTTCACAGTGTGGTTTTAATCGTAGCTTTAACATCAGTTTCACCAGGAAAAGAGGAAGGTGCATTAAGTGGAGGAAAGCACTGAGGCCATCCAATCACTTCCTATTCCTTAATATCCTATTCCTTTTACTTAAAATCACTTCTTCTTCTGATAACCCTATCTGACCAATGCTTTAAGAGCTCTCTGATGCCTTGGGGACATCAGTGAACTGATAAGGGGGATAAAGTTGATATGTAGTGACTGCTTAGATAAGACTCAATTTTTTGTTTGAAGGGTATTTCCAGGACAAATACTAAAGCTGGTACTGATGAGCGTAAGAGTTGATATCTGGTGACTACTTAGGTGGAACTAAATGTCCTCTTTGATGGGTATCTACAAGAGAAAAAATGAAGTTAGTACTGATGATGCCAACAATTCATCACCTTTTACCACAGATACACATAGAGCTATTTTGCTTTGTGTCTAGCATCACAGTACATACATTAAAATATGTTATACCTTTCTCTCTTTCCTTGTCTAATTTATGTAACATATGAGCTAAAAGTATTTTGTTACGCCAATCATTCATTATCCTAGATAACGGTATTTTGTGATGCAAGTAGTAGCATATTTATTAAAATATACGTCCTTTGAACCATTCTTTAAGCATTGGAAAGGCACTCTTTATTTCATTAAAAACCATTGGTGATAATGAAACTATTGTGAAGTCATTTAAGTTTACAGTAATTTAAAAGTGCAGATGTTCAGTCAAATTTTTGCTTTTTGTGAGAACACGTTAACCCAACTGCTATATGAGTTCTACAAATGTATTACAGTAAGTAATCTTTCTGACAACTGCTCCATTTAATTCAATGTAGGGGGGGAGGTTGCCGGGCTCTCGGGCAAACATCTTTCAGATGTGCTCCCGTGCAGCTCCCACTGCATGGCTGGAAAGTGGAGTCTTTGGGCTGAGGCACCCCCACTCCATGCTAACCCCTGACCACCACCACCCCCACCGACATCAGCCAAAGTCAGCTTAACGGGTGGAGCTTCAGCTGGGCTGGTCCAAGCCATTAGGCAGAAGTGGAACAAGCCCAAACATTATTGTGAGGTACCCGCCGTCTCCGCTGCAGATTAAAAACAAGATAACACCTCCTATCAGTGCCCGTGGTGACTAAAAAAGATCTGGCCCATTGGGGAAGGAAAATTATAGTGTATGTTGCCAGGTGAGAACTTGGAGTGTGGTGGATGGCTCATGGCAACCACCATACTGGTTGGAGGAGTCCCTGGCACCGGCATGGCAATGTGCTGAGCTTGCGAAGAGGAGAGACACATTGGAGAGAGAGTGAGACTGGGCTGGCTGGCCCCTAGTACACTGCCATCTTAAATGAAAGTCGTTCAGACATTGCTATCGGCTGGAATCACCCCATGCTAAAGGCAGTGAACAGACTCTATAGACTGGATAAGACTATTGTTGAGGAATGAATGGATGGGCCAATCAGTTACTGTTGGGTTGAGATACAAATGAGCTTCTTCATGACAGGTGACTATTTTGATGTTTTACTTATCGTACCCCTGCCCCCATTCCCACTAATTTTAGGTCTGGGGTTAGCTGAGATCTTTTGAATTTACTAAGATGATACGTCTAATATGCTTACTTACAGGGGCTTCCAGCTAACCCTCATCATCCATTGGTCTATTATTGTGTCATTCATATTTTCCTCTGCCCGGTGCAGCATACAGCATGGGGCCGCGAGGCAGTCCACTTCAGCCATTGGCTACCTTCACTGTGAGTATCAGCATTCTTCCCTTTCACAGGGAGCACATCCACACACAAAGTAGTTCATGTAATACTACCATGGCAAAGCATCCTTTTTGAGACCCCAGACATATTTTTGCTTTTAGCTAATGTTTTTTTAGATTGGTTATGGCCCGCCAACTTCCCCAACAACAACGTTTTGCAAAACGATAACAAAACAAAGCAAGCAGACTGACTGCCAAAGTCAAACCTTTTGGCTTTGCTAACGCTTGTTACTATGGAAATTACATTCTCAGTACAAGCCCTATGGAGGATACTTCTTTTTCGAATCCGTGCTTGGATAGTGTGATGTGCCATATGTTAATGATGGGTTTTAACCTGCACTGTAATGGAAAGAAAACAATTATATACCACAGCGCCATTTTATTAATTTACCAAGTTGAAAGTCAAAAGCAAATGCCAAGTGTTGCAAATTCAATAAATCGTTCCAGTGAAAATGATGAGCTATGGGAAGTTCCTGCTATAGCTACTGCATCTTCAAAATGTCAATAAATGTTTGGAAAATAAGCGAAAACTGTGCATCCTATCAAAATGAGCAAATGTGGTTTATCAACACAGTTCTTTTACAATCAATATGCTGCTAAAGAAATCTGAAATCATTTTTTTGCAATTGAGTGATTTAAACCAAACTCCTGTCAGCTCCAAATGGGATAATCAGATTCCCAGCAGTCTGCCCGGGAGTGCCTGGCTCCGTTCTCTCCTGGCCACTGTTGTTCAGAGCTGCCTCGTCGCCAGCAGTAACACCAGTAATATATCATATGCTGCAATCTTATATTAAACATAAGCCCAATACTGTTTAGCCCTTTGTTTGCTACTTTGTCCCTTTTTAGGTCTGGTGTTCCCCAAGACCTTTCGGAATTTCCAAAATTATATGTATAATATACATACATGTATGGGCTGTCAGCCAGCCCTCTTCATCCATTGGTCTGTTATTGGGTCTTGCACATTTGACTGCCAGCTTCACATTGTTTCACCTATGGATGAAAACTGTGGCAAAAAAAGGTTTTGCAGAAACGTTATTCGGGAAACATTATTTGGGAGAGAATACTATGCTAAAATGTTTTTTGGGGGGCTTTTTCCATATAATTTTAATTCAAATAATTTTGCTGCTGCAAAAGATATTTTTAAACGTTATGACATTTACCAATGTGGCATATTCTGTAAAGACTTTACTAAGTGTTGGGAAGAAAGTCTTTGCACCCCCCCCCAATAGTTCCCATACAGGTTTTTGTCTCAAATGCAGCTGATCGCTGTCTGCACAGGGCCCTATGCACAGGACCCTTGTGACTGGCTTCTGGTGCACCTGGCTCTAGCATCTGGTCCTGGTGTCATGGTCCTGTCACACATGAAATCTCTGTCTAGCATGCGGAAGGATACTGCAGCTGCGATGGGGGCATTTGCCATGAAGGGGATGGAAAGCCATCGGGACTCACATATACCGATGGTCCAAATGTGATGCTGATGCTGCTTGCATTATGACAACGCTTGCCTATTGCTGATCACTTTACTGAAGCTCTTTAGAGTGGCAGTAATTATCCAGCACTTTGACACCATGCACTCTGCCACTTACACCCACCACAAGGCCTATCGAGGGAAGCTCTTTATGGGACCACATATGCTGGTTTCTGGTCTCATTGATGCATGCCCTGTTTGGCCTGCTCTGTGTGGGAATTCATTCACAAAAGGAGCTGCAGAGAGACTAAAGAAGTACCAAGGGCGCCCTCCACTCAAAAAACAATATCAACTACAATGCTTGTCACACCCAACAAAAACTAGTTAAAAGTATGCAAAGGGAAACACCCTCAAGCGTCATGTATAGGGTGAGGTCAAGCTCCAATAGCAATTCGGAGTCAGACCCTGTGCCCAGCTGCGATACTTTTTCCAAGAGACCTACAATTCATAAAAATATGTATATTATGTTTCCTATGGCCAACTGGTATGATTGATATGCCCTATGTGACTCATTTTTGGTGAGTTTTTTTTGTCTGTAGAAAAGTTATACTCAGTCAGCACCACTAGACATGATGCTGGTTCCTCCTGTTAATATGGGAAAGTGGCCGATGATGATGCAGCGAGCCAGTTGGTGAGCAACAGCGAACCGGCTCATGGTGAACGCTTATGTGAGGCACTTCCTGTACATATTTTTATCAATGATTGTCATTGACCCACCCCATTGCTATCACCTGAAGTGAAGCTTGGCAGACCTGGTATAATGAATTTCCAATCACGCTATTAAAAATATAGGAATAGTACTAAATTGTCCTTCACAAAACCGTAAGAGTACTAACACACACAACATATCTAACCGAGGCAGACACATTTAAAAAGGGTGTAATTGAAGTGTACCCCTTCTCCACTCGTAAGAACATTTCATAATTCCATATTATATGTGCAAAATCGCTACTAAAGGACTGACGCGTCCTAGATAATAATTCTTGTTATTTTCCACGTGTATAAAGAACCAGGTTTCTATAATATATGTTCAATGCCACAATTGTAAGGCTAAACTAGACACATCCTAAATATACTTCAAGCTTCTTTCCAGGAAGCATAAAGATGTAGGTCTCATTAGAAAAAATATCAATATTTGGGTCTTGCTAAAATTGCCGCAACTTAAAAGTCTGGAGAAAAGATATGAATTTCTTAAGATATGCTGTGTGTGAAACAGTCGCAAATGTCACTCCTGGCTGTCTCTGACTCCAGCAGGAAAGATGGCCTTCTCAACAGTGAAGCTACTGGCCTGTAAAGAAACTCACAGGCAGTGCAGTGACAGAAAAAGAGAGCAGAAGTTGTAGTTTCTTATGTTGTGCTTGATGAATAAAGGTCTTAGGTACTCTTTTCTAGCTGGTAAGGACTTCGTGCAGAGTAGCATTAAGTGGAGCATGGATCCCCGCCTTGTCTACAGTCGTAAGTGGCCGATGCGTCGCTATTTGTTTGCCAATTTTTTGTGAAGGTTCTAATTGCTGGCAAGATGCTCAATCTGAATTTAATGAACAATGACATTTTCACAGTCGGGAAGAGGCTATCCATGTAGTCTTCCAAGGATGCAATTGGTTTGATCAAAAGGAATTGTGTCATAAGTGGCAGTGGCCTAACAATAGCCCTCACAGCCCCCATGGTGCAGGGGGTCCCTTTGGCTCTATGCATGGGTGGCAGAAAGCTCCTAGCCGGAGAGCTCCTGACTGGGTCGAGTGTGGGGGGGCCTCTTGAGTATCGTTATGCCAATCATTCAGTGGCCTCCCTCTTCGGCTTTCATGTACGTCAAGAACCTATCCGTTAATAGCTGCGGGTTAAGGGAGTCATTACCTCCGGGCTGTTCCCAAAGGCCTCGCAGCCTAGTGCTGCAAGGGTACTTGAGCTCTAATTGAACCATTTGAGGCGTCTCCTTCTGACACTTAACCAGATTTCATGCATGACTTTTCGATAATACAGGTAGTCAACCAGCTTTCTTTGGTGAACCTTCAGCTTCCATGTGCCCCTGGCCCTTGGCAATCAAAGGAAAAGGCTGGACTCAATATCTTTTTATATAGCCTTCGGCTTGGGCCTTTAACGCCAGAGTGGGCCTTTAATGGCCGGTATAACCTGCTACGGTGGGCTATAAGGCTATATTAGATGTTCGAAATGTGTAGGTTAGAGAAGGATATTCCAAAAAGGGGTGAAAGTTGGTACATCGTCGGTCTTCATCCTGGAGGCTGACCATAGCTGCATCTGGACGGAGATCACAACCCGGGGTGGCCATAATACTGTAGACTCATCATGGCATGTATCTATATCTGACATTCTGCTAATAAATACATGTAAGTAATATCAGATAAGTGATTGGCTTGAATTTTTATTGTTGACAACAAATGGTAAAAAGTCGTCATATTTTTGCACCATTGTAAAAATGGAAAATAAGCCTAAAATTTTTTTTGAAAATCTATCCATTCAAATTACCCAAAGCAAAATATGTTTCAGCAGATATGTATACACATAGGGTTAGATTTGTCAAGATTTGACGCAGTGCCATGCAGCAAGACAAGTTGTTGTGCTGCTCTGCATCAAATGGCGTGGGCAGGAATAACATATATTGCCTTCCTGTTCTCTCTCTGCGGTGGTGCCAACTCAGACACCCTTGCCCCACAGTGATAGGTAATCTGCGTAACACCCAGGATTTTTTATGCAGGAAGGAACACCTCCTTGCAAAAAAACAATCCTTTGAGGCGTTTTCCTGGTTCCACTTAGAAAGAGACAAAAAGAAGCAGAAATAAAGATATTTAATTTCTCCATTTGCGCCTCTATCAGCAAAGCCTACAATTTTGATGCATTTCCAGGTTTACTTGTCTTGGTACATCTGGGAATGTGCCAAAATACATGGGTTGGATGCATAGTAGCATTCACTCTCCACCCATGTAATGCCTTCCCGGTGCGAGTAATGCAAGGCAGCGACTTGCATTGCCTTACGTTACTCCAGATTTACCAAGCCATGCAGGGCCACACAAGGTGGCTTTGTGTGACTTGGTAAATCTGACCTAAGGATGCTCTGCCCCTTCATCACCCAGTGTGACGCAAGGACAACACAATCCTTTGATAAATCTGGCCCTTAATGATCAACTAATGGAGATTTCTGGATGATTAATTATATGTTTTAATATAAAATGGTTTTAAAAATCTAATATTCTTTAAGCTCAAAAAAACTTCGTTCAAGTAAACACCCATGCATGAATTTTCCAAATGTCACTAATAAACATTATACAAGATAACAAGAGTCAGTTAATGATATATTAATGAGTGCTCATTACTACTATATTTTCAGTTAAATTTACTGGGTGGGAAAGCCACTTACAGGTGAGTTAGCAAGTGGGTTAACAAACACGGTAAACTTTGATGATCCGAAATTTTAATTTCAACTGGAAGGTTGTGCTCCTCGCAGTAGTTATGCGCTTTGGTAATAACGCAGCTTTTGTAACCAAGTAAACACTATGGGCTTCATTATGATGTCGGTGTGCCCACCGACATCGAGCAGAGCGGTATGACTGCCGCATTATGATATGGTCGGTCGAACCACGACGGGCTCAAGGAGCCTGTTGGCCCATTGGTTGAAATGTATTCCCTACAATAGGGGCGGTGCCTGCTCAGACACTGCCACAGGGATTACGATGTCTCTTTCCGACAGCCTTTCCATGGTGGTTCCCGCTCTCCACAGGAAATCTGGTGCAGCTCAGTGCATGGTTGTTGCTTATTTCCCAGAGTCAATTGGGGTTAAAGTAAATTCTGTGCATATAATTGAATGGCACTAGATGCAATCTATCAGGTATGACTAGTTCAATAGGATCAATTAATGTATCCCTTCAGTCTGCCTCTTCAAGTGGACCCGGCCCTACATTCCATTGTGATGTTAACACTAAAATGCAGAAATAAGTGAATGGTGCATTCTTGAGATCACGTTTGCCCAATTGCTCAATCATCAATTTGGCTACTAAAGACTGGCTTCCAAGAGCATCTGTATCTGACCGAAGGACCTCCAGTGTGTATCAAATTTGAAGTTATCTGTAGCAATTAGACATATGAAGTTCATATTCGTCTTGCAGCATGGCAAATGCTTCAAAACAATTCCCCTCCCATATATCCTAGGCTATGATATGCCTATGTATACACAGTTCAACATTCCAAAGCCCCCCAATCATACTGATTAAGCCAGGAGAGTTGCTCTATAAAGAAGGGATCCCTGTGTGAAGTCTACCTTCCCATTGCATCCAAAGACGGGCCTTGCGCCAACACCCAATTAAATGTTGCTAATGGGGGATAGGTGATCCCTATAGAAGATCCACTACTTTGATATAGCTAAATAAGTTTTATTTGAGGTGAAAGTCCGGGTTGATTCTGTAACCAAGGACCTTGTAATTTATGATAACTATGGGGCTTATTACGATTACGGGCGGATCACCACCGCCGGGCAGGCAGTGGCCTCCGCACCGCGATCGTAACCTTGAAAAACGCCGGTCAGATTATGGTGGCGGTGGTGACTGCGGCAGTGTGAAAATCCGTCCGCCTGGCGGGCGGGGCTGGACTGCTAAAATGGTGCCGTGCCGGTGCCTAGCTTTTTCCGCCATCCGGATTAGGATGCATGCGGAAGCAAGCTTTTCAGCGGCGGTCTCTCCACTATGGAAAGGCTGGCGGGGATTGTGTTTGGGGACCCGTTGCGGGCCCCCCTTGTGTTGGGGGGGTGGGTGCACTGGGGAGTACCCATGGTACCCCCTACATTTCCCTGCACCAAATGGCAGGTACAGTGCAGTGCCTGCCACGTAGTGCAGTGAAATGCAAAACATGCTCATTTTAGCGACGCAGCGGGCCCATCATAATACAACGGGCGGGACTGCCGCACGCATGGCTGTCAGACCCAATCTCCACTACGGTGGCAGCCGGAAAAAATCTGACCGCCATAGTAATGAGCCCCTAAGTCTAGTAGCAAACATGGATGTCAGCCATTCCAAGCCCCTCTTTGAATACCACATGGGCACCTATGTTGAATGTGATACTTAGATGTTTATTCACACAAAGAGGGCTGGATGTTCATGCTCGTGCTGGTCTGTTTGCAGTATTCTGACAGGGACATACTAAACATGACTTTGCAGTTATATCCAATGTCACACAGATATACCATTTATCTGACTATCAATGTGTGCCCAACTGTATGAATCCCAAATCTAACATCTCTTGGGTATTGTGCCACCACCATACACTTTAAAGAGAAGATTGAAAGTGACACTTATTAGGATGGCAATTCAAATGTTTGTATTTATTTAGCTGGAGTAATGCTGGAACGCTACTTAGAAGTTCAGTATTATTTAGTTGAAGCAGAATTCATCACATTTGTCTTGTTTACTGATCAGAAGCAGAATGTCCCAGGGTTTTTCACTGTTTATTGTTTTGTATGTCAGATGTATATTTAAGCACTTTCATGTAAAGTGTTGCAAAGTGTCCGAGTGTCAATCAGAGATGAAACCTCCTATGATGTTGGAGCTGGTGCCGAGGTGAAGGAGAATGCAGTCAGCTGTGGCTGGGGGTTGGAGCACTGAAGAGAGGAGTGGAGGCCAGGAGTGTACACTTCATGCTGGTAACCCTGAGGATGCCTTTAAACAAGTATCCCCTGGGTAGCTCTTAAATTTAGAAAGTTCAATAGGTCCTCTCTTCGGCTAATCTTGATCGACATTCTGGGTTTCTAAGACCTAAAATGGTGTTTCCGTGAAGAAAACTCCCTTCTTCAGGCAAAGAGCTACTAGGTGAAAGGTGGGCTTCCAGGATTCCATAGTTTGACGTCATTGAAGTCACAGAGTCGTTGCCCTGCTTTCCTGTTTATTTCAAAGAACTGTAAAGTGTGACAGAAGAATGCGTTCACTGAGAAAAGTTGAAGAACAGCCCTTTACAGGTGCTATCCTATCCTATAAGGAAGGTAAGCAAAGCAGCAAGCCTATGACAGAAAAAACCTGTTCTGCAAAGGATGAATAACATAATAGCATGAAGTTTTCATTATAGTCTTAGTAAATATCTGTACTTAGAGTTGAGTAAGTTATTCTCACTGTGATGTGATGTGGTATAGTTATTAGATAAATAAAATAATTAAAGTCAGTTCTCGAAAACGGTCCCCTTAGACAATAAATTCTTGATGATTTAAACAAGACATAATCCTGTGCAAGGCTATGGTTCTATGTTGCACTTGCCATGTAAAGGTTTAACGAACACAACAATGCTTTCCACCCAAAACACAAGTTGTGGACAATTGTTTATTGCACCTTAATTGCAATGATGTATTGCATACAATGGACACATAAATCACAATGCAATTACTCTATGGGCAAATATAAACACTATACTAAGAAACATTATAATTATATCTGAGAAATAAAGCAATGACCATTTATACTTGATGTAAATAGTCAAACCAATGGGTTGAGGTTGACCTAGCCTCAGACACATCAGAGAGAATAAGAAACCATCTCCTGTTGTTACCATGCAGCACCAATAACAGAAATGAGAAGGAGTTGGTCAGGCAATTAGCTGGTGATCAAAATGTAGGTCCAGTATAGCACCTTCGAAGGAGCAGGAGTTCAGAGAAGAAAGGGTCCACTGCATACTGGTCACAATTATACAAGCTTACTTATAACACATTATTGATTATCGCTGGTCACGCAACCCTGTATACAAACACACCCACACACATTCCTTCAACAGAATGCATTCAGGCAGAAACCTGAAGATACATCCAACATAACTCAAATGTGCAACTACCTATTCTACTACTGCCCCCCTACATCAAGTGCTTCCACTTGAGGCCTAACACTCATTGGCATCTGCTGGCCACACTTACCATATCAGGGCATACACATGATGAGGGCTCAAACAACCATAACGCCTAGTAATGTTCAGTCCCATCTCTTTCCACCATCTGAACCATGAGCCTGCCTTAAGCAAATATGAAAAACATAAAAATGGCAAGTACACAAAATGTTTACCCCTGCTTCCAAAAATACAAGGGCATCTGCCCTGAGACACATAAATGAAGATTTGTCAAGCTCTCTGTCAACATTGCATTGTCAGATGTTGATGAAAAGAGACTAGAGGCAACATAGAAGAGACCTCTAGTCAGTAATGGAATTAGAAGGGCTACAGTGTGAAGGTCCATAGGAAACATCTCCAACCTACTAAAATAGAGAAAGTCTAAAAGCATCCAATCTCCACTGCCAGACTTCTGTCAGCATTAGAAAAAGGATATTGAGGACTAGCTCCATGCTCTTACAGATAGACAAGGTAAATACAATAGCATGCTCAAACCTATAAAGCACCTATAGTATACAAAAGGGCTTCTTCCACACTTACAAAACATATATGTGCACACATAGGGGCTCATTTCGATGTCGGGCAGAAAGCCTCCACCCGACGCCGTCTCGTATTCGGGACCAACCGACTTGCAGCCGGTGGTTCAGACCGCCGGATTACGATGTGACTGAACACTATTCAGTCGGATTCCCATTCTTTCCTATGGGAGCCTGTGTTACGCCCGAGAACCAGCCTTAACACAGGCTCCTATGGGGAAATGGGGTGTGTGTATAAAACCCTGCACGCTGTTGCAGGCACTCCATGGTGCCTGCCACACAGTGCAGGGTTTTACGGGGGGGTACCTTAGGTGCCCACTCGGCCACCAATCGTAGGCCGCGGTGGCCGGGGGCCATGCCAGGGCCCACCAAAGTTACTTTACGACAGGCTTTTTGTGTTAGACAGGCCGACGTGGAAAGGCTGTTGTAAAGTGCCATCATAATCTCAACGCGAAAACGCTGTCCTGAGGGGGTTATGCTGCGGTTCCGACCGACAGTAATACTCCGCGAGTCAGTTTGGAGCCGAGCCGGAATGACTTCCGGTTTACGTTCCGACCGTGAACAACATCGGAATCGGTCAGTCGGACTTTAAACCGACTAAGCTGGTCAGAAGGGCTCCGGCGCAGTTGCACAGATTCCAACTGCCGGGCAGAGGCTTTCCTCCCGAAATTGTAATGAGCCCCTTAATAAGACAATTAATAACACAACACATCACCTCAGAAGGTGTAAGTTAGTAAAAGCGCAGACTTCTATAGACTTGTCACGATTTAGTTTTTATGGGTAGAGGGCCAATCCCAGAGAGATATACACACCCGCAAAAAAATATTTTCAGAACAAGGACTTACTGTGAATCATTTGTTTGCCATATTAATACACATCTGTATTCTCACACAGGCACAGCCACACACACTGGTATTGGTGTCAAAATATGAAAAATCGTTTAAAATAACTGTGGCCTCAAATAGTAGTTGATAGGACTTACAACCCCTGTTGATTTACACAGTCTGGCTACTAGTGTATTAATAGTAGCAATGCCTTTTGGTGGCGTTTTAGTGGTTGATACTTTCATTGGGAATTTTATTCTGTTATTTTAATTTATCATGTATCCTTAAGTTTTTTTAATGGGGGTTACTGGATGGGTAATTTGTATTTTACTGATATCTCAATGTGATGTGATAATAATCCAATTATTTCACAAATTAAAAATTAGACATAAAGTTATGTAAAAAAATATGCGGTTTATTTATTTATGGTTTGTGACTTTTCAAAACTAAGAAAATTGGTTACCTGTTTTATGTGGGTTTGGGTAGATAGTTTTCTATGATTAAGAAGATTGATTTACATATATGTTGTGAAATTTATGTTAAATTTATTATTGTTAATATGACAATTTGTTTATCAAATAACATAATCTGGGTTTTTATTGGGACTATTTTTAAGAAAAACACATTTAATTAAAAATAATCTTGGGGTGAAATGTTCAGTTCAGTTTTATATATATATTTTAAAACATAATGTAATCTTTATTAAATATTATTTTATTTCAAACAAATGTATAATACATCTTTGGAACTTTTTAAATGTTAAATAATTTAATATATTACATTTATATTTAATTATAATAAATATTTTATGATATTAGAAGCAATATTTAATTTATGTAATATATATATTTTTTCTAATGCTTAATTTGAAATAAGATAGTGAAGCAGAGCTTCGCCATCCTAATGTTTGCATTGTTCTCAATAGTCAAGCAGAGATTAGGATAGTGATTCAAGTCCTCAAACATATGCACATTCTCCAATGTTTGGTACTGGAGTTTAAAAAAAGTAAATCTGAGCCCCCTTCAAATTTTATACACTTTTTCTTAATACTGTTTAATTTTATGTTTCTTTCAAGGTTTGATGGCCAGTTATTGAATTATATTAAATACACTTTTTAATGAACATATTTAGAAATGTTAATCTTTTTTGTGTTCGCAAATGTGAATTAAATATTTATAGTTTCTCTGAAATAGCATTAGATGTTTTAAATAAAATGTTAATGTAACGTTACATTTTATTTTTGGATATTTTAAGAGATTTTTATATTTGCTATATTTTTAAAATCGATATTTAAGTTGTCTACTTTCATTTTACCAATACTGTATTTTTGCTTTCTACAATTTGTTATTCAAAATTTTTGTATTCACTACATTTTAAATTACAATAATTCTGTTGTCGACTTTTTGTACTTGCCATTGTAGGTATTAAGGGTTGATATTTTTTAGCACGGATGTTTTTGTGTGCCATTATTTTGTAGTCGTTATCAAGAGATGCATACGTTACAGTCTGAAGTGCGTGTGCAAATCACATTTCTACTTGGACAGACGTGTGACAAATACGACCGACGACCTCTTGACACATTAAGGGTGTCTTTGAGTGAAGCACTACCTCTGGCTTGTGGAAGAGGGGTCCCACTCGGCAGTAAGCATGCGCAATTGCTCAATTCTCTTTTATTATGGGAACTGCTCTCTCTGTAGTAGATTTTTTTTCAAGATATGCACATTTCGAGTCTGTTCAAATATTAGTTTATTGATCTGTCGGACTCTGGAATAACTGCTTTGAAATTGCTTAACCTGCCGAGCCCCTTACAAGGACCTTTTCGACCTTGGATGAAATGACAATCAGCAGGGGAGTGATTATGTGCCTCTTAATTTGGGGCTGCTTTTCAATTTGTTATCTATATAACGCTGACTGTATACATATTGGCTTTCCTGACCATCAAATAAAAGGCATCTGTTTGAGATGATGCCCCTTGTGTTCGGAGGCCCCTGCTGTGGCCTCTGTCGGCCTCCAGGGACAAGGAGGGCGCCCTGTAATGAGCCATCATGCGCTCTTGGCGGATGGAGTGCCTTCCACCCTCGCGGCTGTTTTATGGATCTTATCTAATAGACCTAAATCAATAGTATTAGCAAAGAGATGAGGGAAGTAAAAAAACATAAATTCAGACGAGAAAGCAGAGGTTGAGGAAGGCGATATCACTAGAACACAGTTATTCATTTTAAATTACACATCTAGCGCCGCCTCCCTGCATTACATTCACTCCCGGCTCAGATTACAGGTCTGTAATGATGGATGGTGCCCCCGAGTGGAAGTAATCTGAGCCTGAGCTGCAGGAAGGCTCCTTTTATCAGTCTGCTGTGTACGTGTGGCCCTTGCCTCAAGTGTCATTCATAGAATGTTCCTCCTGAAGAGTAAGACACATGACGTGTATTTGTAAAGCACACGTTCACCCACAAGAGCATCTTGGTGCTGAATAACAGATGTTAATTGGTACAAAAATCAATGGCTCTCATTTTATCGACCTCAGAAGGATGAAAGCTGAGGGGCCCCGCCGGGATTCAAAGCTGTGACCATGAAGTCAAACACAGGCCCTTACAGTAGCTACATTAGTCCACTAAGCCACCAGACACAACTTTGAAGAGAAAGCTGTATTTTTTAGGAAGGGGCTATATAATGTCACCAGAGCAAATCAGAATTGAATATGCATTCATCCTTTCAGGAGTGCAACTAATTCCTTTGGAATTTCAATGTATTTTTATTCAATGAAGCCGATCGATGTATGACAGAACCGCTTTCATAGGACTATAGGGCAGGAAGGGGCCACTGGGCCCTCTGTGGTGGTTCCTGCCTTTTACTCCTGCTGACTGTGGATGAGTCTATTAGGAGCTCTGAGCAATTAGGCCTAGTACGACCCCTTCAGCACTTGACTCTCAGTGGTAGCGCGGGTCGAGCAGTCCACGGATTTCGAGGGGGAGGCAGAGGGACAGTGTAGAGGTAAATACACACTCAATGTGCCCTCCAGCTTGCCCTATAAATCGGGTCCAGCCCAATATGGAGTTTTATGTTTAAATAAGTATTTATTACGCACAACAGTTCATGTCCATCACGGTGACATATTAAACACCATCCTTTGCAGAGCCATGTCTAGACCTTTGGGAGAATGCACCTGAGTCCCTCCTGTCCAGACCCATTCCTGTGTTCTGAAGAGTCTAGGTCATATATGAGGTGACGCTCCTATAGGAGCAACCCCCTCTCCTCTGGGCTTCTGTTCATGAAGTTTGTAGCAAGTGTCTGCAAGTCGCTTACACAGTTCCTACAAGTATCGTATTGCACCTCATTCCCCAAGTCTTAACTAGCCCTTGCTTGATGTGTCTTACTCAGGCAGTAGCAACAATGTAACTGTGCCCTTCTATGCTCCGGCGCGTATTCAGATTTTGGCACTGGGATGGAAGTGCTGCAGCATGGCATTGGGTAGAGAACCTTCAGTTATGCGGGAGCCTTCTCAGGGGTGGAGAACCACTTCGGCAGGAGTCAGCAGTCTGGCAGGAAGGCGGGATCCTCCCTGGCTTGCACAGTCCTGTTTGACAGGCAGGACTGGTGCTAGAGGACAGGTAAGCAGTTCCTGGGCTCATTGGGCCTGGGGGTACACACTAGCGGTCGTGGATGGCCCCCCTGGAGTCGAGCAGGCCACCTCTCTGAGGGTGCCCTGCCAGTTCACTTGGTTCCTTGGGCAACAGCCCCAACAAAGTACTTGGTTGCCAGCCTCCAATTAATACTAGCAGTAGATGGCCTCAATTATGTTCCTTGGCGACAGCCCACAACGCACAGGGAATGGGCTTTTGGTGCACTGGGGTGGTCCCACAGCGTAGTCCATCCCGATGGACCTTTGGCCTCACACTTCGCTCACAGTGATCCTCTTCCCTGGGTTATAGTTGGGCCACGCTCCCTCTAAGTTCTCTTCCTCCCCATTGGGCACACTGGTCTTGGGAGGCAGGTTGGTGCTCCAGGTTCAGGGGAAGTGTTGTTGCCATCCCGGGCAGTGTTCCCCCGCCCAGTTGGGAGACCAGCAGACATTTCCCTGGTCCTTGTTGCATAAACTCAAGTCTTAGAGATCTTGTCACACCTCTGATCAACAGGTGGGTTTTCAGCTTCCATCTTTATACAGTTTCTCCAGACACAAATGTAGGGTGTACCTTATCAGTACAATCATCTACCATAAACAATATTCTGTGGCCGCCCTGCCCAGCACCCTTCCTTAACCATAATATGCCGTTGATGCGCACAGGGAATGCTCAGCTCCCCCTCTAGTCTATCCACCCGAGCCTCATGAATGTCAGCAATCCAAATCTACTTTCTGAGTCTGTAGACCACACCTCCACCTTAGAATTTTCTGGGCCCTGGGGTTTCTAAAATGGAACCCAAGGGCTTCCATGTTTTATGCTCCCACAAAATAGCATACATACAGTTTTTAGCACACGAAAACACTGCCCACTTCACAGCACTGCATTCCCCTCATGTAGCCCAAGCAAGTTGCAAATATAGCAGCGGAACTTTAACCAAGTGGGATGGTTGGCTCCAGTTCTTTGATATGGGATACAGGCTGGCAATTCTACTGTTCACCAAATGGGTATGCTGCCACCACCATTCCGCAAACAAGGGTGAGGGCAGCAGCACAACCGATTCTTAGGGCATTGCTTTTGGCGCCCATCCAAATCTATGGTAGACCGCAGTTCATCAAGGTAGGCCTAGGTGACAGCACGCATGCATGATCTGTGCATGTCGCATGACTGGTTTCATAACCAGGGTTCTAGATTAAATGCAGCTGTGGCACTAAGGGCTAAGGTGCACACCCTTAACCACAGAGGGGATTTTTACGCCCCTATCACAATCAATCACAGGTGATGCACGCCAGAACTGCATGAAGTACGTAGACCTTTAGGCTACCTGCTGGTGTTGGTAGTGGATGCAGGGGTGTATGGCTTACAGTGTGGCAGGAGCCCACTTGCTGTGTCCTCCATGGACTGTGCATGGCCACAGATCGTCGTCTTCTGTTATTGGGGTATGTGGTACAGGACATGGCTAAAGGCCACACAATGTGCAGTCATAGGCTGTGACCAGTGGGTACTAAGTACATTATCCTTGGAGTACGCCTCATGCCCAATGAGATTTCTCTATAGGCAGATGCTATCATGTACTGAGTGTAGTTTACTTGGCAGAGTATGTAGCCCAGACCACACTGTACCTGCTGTGCATGCCCACAATATTTAGAGGCTACTGGAGGCAAACTACTAGCCACTGGATATGGCTTTGAGTACAGTTCGCAGAGCCACTGACCACATGGTGTGGTCAAACACATTTACATGTTGACAGTCGAACCACAGCCTTACAGCTGCATTTAATGTGTTTGTGATGGCTTATACTGCTTCGGGGAGTACTTACAGAAGCATTTTGTGCCCACAAATTTAGTGCAAGGAGATAACAATGGTGGAAGTGGTACTGCAGCCATACAAATGCATTCAACACCTATGAAGACATTAATACAGTCCAAGCGCTGCTGCAGCAACCTTCCTGTTCCAGGCTTAAGATCTGCGGGAAGATCTCCAAGTTGGCAGTGGTCTTACTGCAGCCTGACAACTGCGTGTGATGTCAACCAGTAAATGCAGAGCCTCTAAGTGGAACTGCAGCAGCCTCTCCATGTAATATAAAATGTGCTGCTAACTCTATAATGTAATCAGCAATGTAATTTATGATGTAATCTAAGACTGTGTGAGGTCATACGCAGTTCACTGGGGAGTTCTGACTGCATGGATTGAGACAACTGGACTATTTGAGTGGCTCTAGGATTCAGATCACAACCATGCCTAACTTCACCTAAAATGTATAAGGGAATTTTTGATAACATACGCTCTTTCCTGATGCGAACAACCTTTACTTTGCATTTGCAATAGTGTTTTGCTATCTATGCATGTATATAGAATTTCAAACCATTTTACTGTGTCTCACTTTTTGTTCCTCTCTTGAAATTCAATAAAAATGATTTGAAATAAAAAGAATTTCAAACCATTGATCTCAGGTCGTGTCCATCATTCAATGCCTGGTCTTCTCACCCCATGGGCCGCACAATGATCATCAGCAAGGTCTGGGTACAGGGTGTGGCATTGTGCAATGACTTGTGTCCAGTGCTCAATGTCCAGAAATTGGAAAAAATACAAATATTAGGACTCGGTGATAACAAATACTAAAGTAAAACAACTAATAGGGCACAGCTTTGTCTAACGCTACAGCTGTCTCACATACCTGTTAGTCATCTCCCATTGCCTCTGCTCTCCCTACAGCTATACTCTTCTCGTCCCCATTTCCATACACTGTCCCTTACTGACAAAACTAGTGATTGTCAGGCGGGAAGAACCACCATGCCTTTCCAGCAGAATTTGTGCTACTGATGACTCAAAAAGCTCTTGATGCCAAATGGACGTTTTCTTAGCTTTAGTGAAAGAAAGTCTTGATTTTATTGAAGACACAGAGGACATTATTAAGCCGTTCTTTTCTTGCTTTAATGTAAGTAGCAGCCAAGACCAAACTATATTACCCATGGTGCCTAGAAATTACAACTATCACATGAAATCACAATGGCACCAACCAACTAGGCACAATAAATATTATAAACTTCTTGAATGACAGCAATAAATCCTCTTTTATTGTAGGAGCAGATTAAGACATTTGTAAAATAGGGAATAAAACAAAACCAATAGAGAATGCCATTGCTAACAGAAAAGTAAAAATGCCACTAGCAAAAGCCATCATAAAACTATTGCGATGACTCTTCGCTGCTGAAGAGTAGGATAAGGTGACAAAATTCGTCCTAAATTCCTGACTTGAATTCCTGACGGGAACTTCTATACAAAGGGAGGGTTAACATGGAGTATGGAGGGATTATATTCGCCTCAGTGTCTTTAATAAAATCAAGTCTTCCATTAAATCTAGGAAAATCTCTAATTTATTACAAGACCACAGGCTCCTATTATGCTGGTTTAAAGCATAGCTATTATAGAATTACCCACATTCGGAATGGGTTTGCAGTAGAACATTCTGAAGGTAGAAACATTAACCAATCAGCATATTTGAGAATGCTGTCCAAACTTTCCCCAGCCCAAAAGGCTGTACATGTCATAGAACCAAAAATTGAAATGTTGATGTCTGCAAAACCCATTACCCATCTGATTGGTAAAGTTGTGAAAATGTAAAACATTTAACAGATGCCCTTTCACTGGAATTGAAAATATTTCCTGAATGACTGGTGGATTGGAATTACTAGATATGCATTGTGCAAATCCAAATGCACCATTCAATCTCTTTCTTGTAGTGAACCCCTGAGATGAGGCATAATCTCCATTTTCAAATGATGATAAACTACGTGGTTGTTGAAAATATTCAGGTTTACTACTGTGCGGAACGTTTTGTTTTGATTATGGACTAAACATATTGTACTTACAATACCAGATGGATCATACACAGTTATCTCTTTTGGCTTGTTTTTCAAGGAGAGAATGTACTTCTTGAGTTACTAATATCTGCTGTTCATTGGACAATGAAAGAGGGAAAGGAATTGAATGCTGAATTGGAGGAGAATAAAGATCAATGCAAGGTCTCTGAATCATTTCTATAATCCAAAGATCCAAAGTTATCATTTACCATACATGGCGAAACAACTCTAAACATCCTCCTACTAGAGGAAGGCCTGAAAGGGAAGGACTTGCATGTATTTTGAGCTCCTCTATTTCTGCAAATGCAGTGTCTGAACCCTCTGGATCTCTGAGGATATCATTTCAGCTTCAATTCTTGTTGGATTCCGAAAGAGCCTCATATTTGGTTGTAGCCACCTCTTCAGGTATAGAGGCCAGCAAAGCAGCTCCTACTTTTTCCGCCCCTGGCAAAAACCTTGGTTCCAAAAATGTTTCAGAAAAAAGCTGTGTCTTATTAATAGAGGCAAAGGGGACCACGTATTTGCTGAGATAATTAATGAAGTCTTAGCTGAAAAAGAAGATCATCATTTGCGTCTTTACTCGCCTCTAGTCAAAGAGTCTGCATTGACTGTTATTGCACATGCCAGCAAAATCAATAATTGAAAAACATATATATGAATAATGCTTCGCAACATAAAAAAGGTACCACAGATAACATTGTGTTTCCTAAACGAAGAGATGGGAATTGTTAATATTTAATATGTTTCTGTACTACTGTTGTACTGTAGAGGATGTCTTTTCCCTTTCCATAAAAGTAAGGATTGATTGTATTCATGAATGCCAATATTTGCTTTTCATAGCCACATAATATTGATGAGTTTTATACAAAATGTCCAGTGTTTTAAATTGCAAGGTGAACTTCAGAAGTGGCCTGAGCCTTGGGGCTTCATTCATGGTTCAATAGAAACACCCTTGCATTGTTTACTTTTTTTCAGTAGGCAATACAATTTGGAAATATCTCAATGAATGTTGAATTCGGGCCCATTCTTATTTCTAGGCATTGTAGGCACTTTTGCTTCAGGATTAATTTTTTTAATACATACATTTTCGACTGGGCAAGAATAAACTCTTTGGTAAATTGTTATAATCAGCACGAATTTATAGTGCGGCAGTGGTGCGACTATGTAACTGATAGAGCAGATCCAAGGCGTGAGGGACAGCAGAAATGATGGTTTTGCACTAAAGAAATAGTGATAGCAGATGCTTTGGGGAATGATCAAAAGTAGCAAAAGTTACTAAAAAACAGGCCATTTAAGGACATGCAATCTAGCCTTATGTAATGATTTAATATGATTCATAATGGACCTCAGAATCAGCTACATCTTTGGTCTGGGTTTGATAATTGACCTATTTCCAATAATGCACACAGAGTAGGCGTTGGGTCCGCCCCTTTCAATCATTGGCTTTCTTCCTCCAGCCTCTTTCAGCTTGAGACTTTATCAGTCATGTCTTCGCTCAGTCCAGTGAAAAATCCATCTCTCAGCTAAAGCTATTGGCTGTCAGAGTGTATCCTTCACCCTCCACTGGAATGCTTGTATTGAAATGCAGGAGGGATCAGCTTACAGCTGTACAGCTGTAGCCCTCTGTATCTGCTCCTGCTAGCTCCCTCTCATGTATCTTTATACAATGTCCTGAAGCTGGAGGCATAAGCATGTTAAAGACAGACCTTTTAGCTTTGCCAATGCTTCTCCTGTAGTGCCATGATCAGTCTGTGTCATGGCAAGCAAGGAAAGGGAAAACTTTGGGATTATAACAAAGACATGCCTGGTGGGAACAAGCTATCATAGGTGTGGAAGACCATGTGTGTGGCTTTGAAATCTGTACTGGGAGTGAACGTCATCATCAAGACTGCAAGATGACTGCATGTTCCGATGGATGGCTCCACTCTTATGGAACATCCTTTCAATAGATTTCCTAACAGAGTTACTCCTGCCTCAAGATCTTAGGGGCTTAGTTATGAGAGCCCTGCATCACTTTTACAACATGTAAAGCGGTGCATGCGAGATGCAGGGCTCATTTTGATTTATGAAGCCACGCAAAGCCACCTTGCGTGGCTCTGAGTGGCCTCATAATTCATGAGTAAGGCGATGCAGCGCAATTCTCTGCGTCGCCTTACTCTGCACCCAGGAAGCATTCAATGGGTGTTGCAGTGGGCTTTCAAACGCATCACCCATGGCACTTGACTCTGCCCCAGATGTACAAAGTGATGTAAACCCGGGGAAGCACCAAATCCGTAAGCCTCCCGAGGTCAGGCGTAACAAGGAGAAATATGTTTATTTCTCCTTGTTTTTTCCTCTTTCTATGTGTGCTAGATTCTGCAGCACACATAGAAAGATGAAAACGCCTCTTAGGATTCTTTTTGTGGAGTAAGGCGTCCCTTCCTGCACAAAAACAATCCTGCATGCAATAGAGGCAGCCTTGCACCATGGTGCAAGGGTGCCTTGGTTGGCGCAAGGCTGCCGAAACTGAGCCAGCGTAGGGAAAAAGGACAGGAATGCACCGTATTGCTTAAATACAGTGCATTCCTGCCCTTTCGCTTTGGCATATGACAGCTCAGCAAGGTGCCTTGCGGCGCTGCCCTATGCCAAAATCCCATGAATAGGCCCCTCTGTGAATATGTTAAATGACAGGGTGCATGTGATTCATTTTTACACTCACCCTACAGAAATCTCTTAGCTCCCGTGAGTAATAGATAGTTTACCCTCTGTAAATGTGGCAGGTCTTAAATATTTTTTTTAATTTTGTTAATGCAAGTCTTTTAATGCTCACTTAAGTATTGATCTCCATTATTTAACTAGTCGTAATCAGCAAAGTGGTGGCCAAATGGAATACATTAACTAACCATTGTATTGTGCAATGGCGATATCATTAGCTGCATTTAGATAATATAATATGAGATATTTGTCTATATTGATGCTTCTAGTCAAATCAATAAAACCTGATGGGTGGCATTCTTTCAAATGTCACAGTCGCTGGTGACTGCTCCGGACCACATTCCAGTCCAAACTTTTTGCTCACTGTACTACTATACATGGGGAGCAACCAAATGTAAATCAGCCTTGGTCCTGCTCAGATAGGAGACTTCCAGCCTGAACTGCCAGGCCATGTCCCCTCTAAACGAGATCACAAGAGGCCTGGATCAGTTTCAGCTTTACTGGGCCTCATCAGAGAGGTGCAGCTTGGATCCTGCAGACAGATTATTTTTATTTCCATAGTTTGCCATATGTTTTGCCAATATTGCATATGGCTCTTGTGGCTCCTTCTCAATTCAATACGTGCAAGGATCGACTTGGATAACTATACTCTAATCTAATATGAACTAAAATATGCACATAAACACAAATGTCCAGCACCAGCAGACTGTCTTGGGGATCTGATATGACTGTATATGCAGTGTATTGAGTTTCCAAAAGGTGCTTGTAGATTTAACCCACATTCTATTGGCAGATATCCAGTTTGGAATATGGTTAATGAATGCAGTTACTGTACTAACTCTTGTGTCTCAAGCTGGTTGTACTCTTCACTCTCTGTCTCTTCAGAACATGCAGCCTTCTCAACGGCACAACCTCCCAGTATCTACACCTGTGCAGCCTTCTCAACGGCACAACCTCCCAGTATCTACACCTGTGCAGCCTTCACAACGGTACAACCTCCCAGTATCTACACCTGTGCAGCCTTATCAACAGTACAACCTCCCAGTATCTACACCTGTGCCGCCTTCTCAACGGTACAACCTCCCAGTATCTACACCTGTGCAGCCTTCTCAACGGTACAACCTCCCAGTATCTACACCTGTGCAGCCTTCTCAACGGTACAACCTCCCAGTATCTACACCTGTGCAGCCTTCTTAACGGTACAACCTCCCAGTATCTACACTTGTGCAGCCTTCTCAACGGTACAACCTCCCAGTATCTACACCTGTGCAGCCTTCTCAACGGTACAACCTCCCAGTATCTACACTTGTGCACCTTCTAAACGGTACAACCACCCAATATCTACACCTGTGCAGGCTTCTTAACGTTACAACCTCCCAGTATCTACTCTTGTGCAGCCTTCTCAACGGTACAACCTCACAGTATCTACACCTGTGCAGCCTTCCTAAAGTTACAACCTCTCAGTACCTACACTAATGCAGCCTTCTCAACGGTACAACTTCCCAGTATCTACACCTGTGCAGCCTTCCTAACGTTACAACCTCCCAGTATCTACACTTGTGCAGCCTTCTCAACGGTACAACCTCCCAGTATCTACACCTGTGCAGCCTTCTTAACGTTACAACCTCCCAGTATCTACTACACCTGTGCAGCCTTCTTAACGTTACAACCTCCCAGTACCCACACTTGTGCAGCCTTCTCAATGGTACAACCTCCCAGTACCTACACTTTCGCAGCCTTCTCAACGGTACAACCTCCCGGTATCTACACTTGTGCAGCCTTCTCAACGGTACAACTTTCCCAGTATCTACACTTGTGCACCTTCTAAACGGTACAACCTCCCAATATCTACACCTGTGCAGGCTTCTTAACGTTACAACCCCCCAGTATCTACTCTTGTGCAGCCTTCTCAACGGTACAACCTCCCAGTATCTACACCTGTGCAGCCTTCTAAACGTTACAACACCCCAGTAACTACTCTTGTGCAGCCTTCTCAACGGTACAACCCCCCAGTCTCTACTCTTGTGCAGCCTTCTCAACGGTACAACCTGCCAGTATCTACACCTGTGCAGCCTTCCTAACGTTACAACCTCCCAGTACCTACACTAGTGCGGCCTTCTCAACGGTACAACCTCCCAGTATCTACACCTGTGCAGTCTTCTCAACGGTACAACATCCCAGTATCTACACCTGTGCAGCCTTCTTAACGGTACAACCTCCCAGTATCTACACCTGTGCAGCCTTCTTAACGTTACAACCTCCCAGTATCTACACTTGTGCACCTTCTAAACGGTACAACCACCCAATATCTACACCTGTGCAGGCTTCTTAACGTTACAACCTCCCAGTATCTACTCTTGTGCAGCCTTCTCAACGGTACAACCTCACAGTATCTACACCTGTGCAGCCTTCCTAAAGTTACAACCTCTCAGTACCTACACTAATGCAGCCTTCTCAACGGTACAACTTCCCAGTATCTACACCTGTGCAGCCTTCCTAACGTTACAACCTCCCAGTATCTACACTTGTGCAGCCTTCTCAACGGTACAACCTCCCAGTATCTACACCTGTGCAGCCTTCTTAACGTTACAACCTCCCAGTATCTACTACACCTGTGCAGCCTTCTTAACGTTACAACCTCCCAGTACCCACACTTGTGCAGCCTTCTCAATGGTACAACCTCCCAGTACCTACACTTTTGCAGCCTTCTCAACGGTACAACCTCCCGGTATCTACACTTGTGCAGCCTTCTCAACGGTACAACTTTCCCAGTATCTACACTTGTGCACCTTCTAAACGGTACAACCTCCCAATATCTACACCTGTGCAGGCTTCTTAACGTTACAACCCCCCAGTATCTACTCTTGTGCAGCCTTCTCAACGGTACAACCTCCCAGTATCTACACCTGTGCAGCCTTCTAAACGTTACAACACCCCAGTAACTACTCTTGTGCAGCCTTCTCAACGGTACAACCCCCCAGTCTCTACTCTTGTGCAGCCTTCTCAACGGTACAACCTCCCAGTATCTACACCTGTGCAGCCTTCCTAACGTTACAACCTCCCAGTACCTACACTAGTGCAGCCTTCTCAACGGTACAACCTCCCAGTATCTACACCTGTGCAGCCTTCTTAACGTTACAACCTCCCAGTATCTACACTTGTGCACCTTCTAAACGGTACAACCTCCCAATATCTACACCTGTGCAGGTTTCTTAACGTTACAACCCCCCAGGACCTACTCTTGTGCAGCCTTCTCAACGGTACAACCTCCCAGTATCTACACCTGTGCAGCCTTCCTAAAGTTACAATCTCTCAGTACCTACACTAGTGCAGCCTTCTCAACGGTACAACCTCCCAGTATCTACACTTGTGCAGCCTTCTCAACGGTACAACCTCCCAGTATCTACTCTTGTGCAGCCTTCTCAACGGTACAACCTCCCAGTATCTACACCTGTGCAGCCTTCTTAACGTTACAACCCCCCAGTATCTACTCTTGTGCAGCCTTCTCAACAGAACAACCCCCCAGTATCTACAACTGTGCAGCCTTCCTAACGTTACAACCTCCCAGTACCTACACTAGTGCAGCCTTCTCAACGGTACAACCTCCCAGTATCTACACCTGTGCAGCCTTATCGATGGTACAACCTCCCAGTATCTACCCTTGTGCAGCCTTCTCAACGGTACAACCTCCCAGTATCTACACCTGTGCAGCCTTCTTAACGTTACAACCCCCAGTATCTACTCTTGTGCAGCCTTCTCAACGGAACAACCCCCCAGTATCTACAACTGTGCAGCCTTCCTAACGTTACAACCTCCCAGTACCTACACTAGTGCAGCCTTCTCAACGGTACAACCTCCCAGTATCTACACCTGTGCAGCCTTCTCGACGGTACAACCTCCCAGTATCTACACTTGTGCACCTTCTAAACGGTACAACCTCCCAGTATCTACACCTGTGCAGCCTTCTCAACGGTACAACCTCCCAGTATCTACACCTGTGCAGCCTTCTTAACGGTACAACCTCCCAGTATCTACACTTGTGCAGCCTTCTCGACGGTACAACCTCCCAGTACCTACACCTGTGCAGCCTTCTCAACGGTACAACCTCCCAGTACCTACACTAGTGCAGCTTTCTCAACAGGTAACCTCCCAGTACTTACACTAGTGCAGCTTTCTCAACAGGTAACCTCCCAGTACTTACACTAGCTGTTTGTCAAGTACAAAGCGTAGAACTGGATTTTTTTCAATCTGTATGGAGAGTATTATGTTGTCTGCAAGAACTAATCTTTGTGTCCAGCTCCACTGCAGAAAAGACGTGGGCCCATCCTGCTCTCACTACATCCAGGATGACCAGCATTTCTGTGAATGTGTTTGCCCACTTTGCGATGTAAGGGAAAGGGGATTAGGGAAGGAGAGAGGGAAAAGATAATCGTCTCTGGGGTCAGCTCGGTCCAGAGAGCTTTATACAGGAGATTATTAATGCTCACTTCTGTTGCCCAGAAAATGAAACATGAAAAAACATTAATCATCTCTTTAAGTGCACCATGGTTACTTTAAACCTCAAAATTGCAAGCAGAGGGATGAGGGTATGTTTTATCCTATGTGTGTACTTTTTTGCAATAAAGACATTTTAGCCTTGCCAATTTAATTACATCAGTCGAACAAAGATGGCACTGCGCCCCCCCCCCCCCCCCCCACACACGTAAAAAATATATTTTTATGGTTTAAAAGGATGAAAAAACTGCGGGGGAAATGCAAAGAAAGCACATTGTTTTGTGCCGTATGAATCTTTCTCTGTATGATAAATATGCATGTTTTCAAACAATAAATATTTAATTTTTAATTCTGGTTTGAACTTCGGCTGGGTTTTGAAAGACTACACTTTGAATGTTTTAAGTACTTGTCACTATTTGTAATTAAGTTCCGATGAGCAAGAAAATATGCAACATGCAAATATATTTGTTTTAATTTGGAAGGTTTATTTCTTCGTTGAAGGTTTTTTTACATATTTTTTCATGATTCTGCTACTTCTGTAATTGATTTATGACGAAGCATCTACTAAAATAAATTGCATTGACTCCCATTGCACCAGCGAGAAAAAACAACAATAGAAAAATATGTATACAATAATGCTTCACAACATAAAAATGTGCCCCAGATAATAGAGCTTTTTATAGATCAAAAGAGGGGCAGGTGTTAATATTTAATAGGTCAGGGTTTATGTTTCCGGGAATTACTGTCGCTCTGTAGAGGATATCTTATCTCTTCCCATAAAAGTACGGATGGATTGCATTTATTAATGCCAACATTTTCTTTCCGTAGCCACATACAATGAGGAATGTCGATACAAAATGAGCCCTGTGTTAAATTGCAGAAGCGCCTGAGCCTTGGGCTTACATGGTCCCAAGAATGGCCATGGCATGTGTCACCATTAGAATACACATGCGTTGTTTGCTTTATTTTCGGTGCACAATACAATTGGGAAATATTTCAATAAACGTTAAAACCAGACCCTCTTCTCATTTTAGGCGTTGTGGGCATTGTTTCTTAGGATTCATTGTTTTAATACAAACATTTTCGACTGGTTAAGAAAAATCACTTTTGTAAATTGTTATCCACAGCACTATTTTGCAGTGCAGCAGTGGTGCTGTTGCTGTAGTGTTAGAGCAGGTCCGTTGCAGGAGGCACTTCAGAAATGAGGGTCGTTCACCAAATGCATCGGTGCTCCCAACCCTGTATTTTGTTAGCATTAGGTCATATCAAACCGAAACCTAAAAAGGGGAGAGGATGTGGCCTAACAGTTAGTGCTGTCGACCTCAAATCTGGGGAAACAGGTCTGAGTCTTGGGAACGACACTCAACATCCTGTGATTCTGGGCAAATCACTTAATCTCCCTGTGCCTAACAAAAACAAGCATTGGCATACCCAATAGGTCTCGCCTTTGGGACCTTATAAGTGTTTAGCCATGCAACAGTTGCATAACTAAATACTTATAAGGTCCCAAAAGCGAGACCTATTGGCTCTGCCAAGCTGCTGTGTGGCCGCAAAAGTGATCGGGATCAAACATCAAAGCGGCCGCGAAAGTGAAAGAAATCGCGGTAAAAGCGGCGCGCACGCCCGCGCACATGCACTGTAGCTCTAGGCTGGCGTGGTAGCACTTTTTGGAGCCCTCTCAATAAGTCTCGCCAGACCAGCGCATGCGCTGGGTCAGGCGAGACCTAATGAATGTGTCCATCTGTAAGGATCTGATGCTCATGTAAAGCGCTCTGATACCCTATACCTTCGGGTCAAGTTCGAGCTATATAAAACTACGAACAAAACCAGTAGCTGTTTCTCTGTTACATTAGAAATCATTAATGAATTATTTCCTAAGGCTAGAATGCAAGTCCTTAACAGGGCAGGTTTTTACAGTTACTTCTGCAATCGCAAATATATTTCCATCTCACAGTTCAATGAACATTCTCGCTTGGAGTTACAGCAGAGATGATCACGCTGAGACTTGCAACTTAGTTTCAGTCTTGATAAGGAGCTCTTTTCATGATTGTCATGAAGTTTCTACTGTTACTTGACCCTTGATTCTGTTTCCTTAAATGGTCCTCTCTTTGCTTAGTCTTCTCATCAGTCTTTTGACCAGGGCTCTCTCCCAAGTAATGAACTGGACTTCTTGTAATAGTCTTTTTTTTGGGTCTGTACAGTGGTCTAGATCCTCATTTATAGAAAGATGATTGCCCAGATCTTCCTCTTAAGTCTCTTATATGGGGGAAACATCTCATCCAGTATTTTGTCCAAAGTCTTCCCTCATCATGGGACTCTGTAAGGTCCTTGCCCTAGCTGATTCTGGAAGGTCAGCATCCTTTTCCCAGTGTTATCCTCCAGGACATGTTTTTCCAGAGAAGCCCCTCAGAGAGAACGAAAACAGAGCTCCTAGATTTTTAGGCAGTGTCCCCCAGAGTCCCCCACAGTGTTTGCATTACCCCACAGTGAAGGTTCCCAGCCCAGTCACTGTGTGTGAGCAATTCAGATTTTGCAAGGGATCACCGTGTCACAACTTTGAGATCTTGCCCGTCACCATACACCCATTCACCCATTCACCTTCAGGCCTTTCAGTGCCGCACCTCTCAGTCACCCACCATTCTTCGATTACTCATCTTAGGTCACGGTTCACTGCAGGAACATGGCTGAGGGTGACACACCACCTCTCCCCTGCAGGACACTGGTCTGAGGTATTTGTGCCAGTCCTGGAGCTGGCTTCTCCTCTGTGTCCTGGCTTCCACGCTTTATTTCCGTCTCCCCCACCTCTTGTTTTGCTCTTCACTCTTCCTCTGGATGTTGCCAGTGTCTGTTCCAAGAAATTCCTCCTCTTTGGGTCCATCTCCATTCTTTATTTCCTCCTCCCACTCGTTGTTTGTCATCACTTTAGTCATCTTTTGTCCCCTGTTGATCAACCTTTTTGGGCTGGCCGACCTCCATCCTCTTTCTCTTTCTTTCAACTGACTCACACCTTCTCTCCACTTCCCAGTTCACTGTTCTTAGGATTAGCTCATAACTCTGGTTCAATTGGAGCTTTAAATACATTCCTCAGATGCTGTAAATGGCCTTCTCAGATAATACTGAAAATAACTATATTGGCCAATAATGCAAATGCTGATGTAGAACAGGAAAGACCGTAATTAGTCAGTGGACAGCACCCCTGTTGACTCCATCAATGGAATACTTCTGATTTAGTAGGGGCTGCCAAAGAAAGGACTTTACACCGTCCACCCTATTTAGAACGGATGGTGTAAAGGCTTTTATTTCCTGTCTGTCCCTGGCAGGGAAGACCTGGTGGTAAGGGACAGGTCCAGTATTTTTCATATTTAAAAATACATTCTCACTTTGGGAGTTTGTTTTGAAAAACAAAACACTTTTGAGACGTTTGACAGCCAGCAGTCATGGCTGATGGTACTGTCCATCAAACTTTTCATACATGAGTAGTCATGATGGTGGTTCCTGTCAATGTGTTTAGTTGTCCTCACGGTCGATGGGTAACTCAAAATGTGGTTGTCTGGATCTCCTTCGGAATTACTCTATTGCCCTCATGGACGTCAATCCGGCGATCAAACTCTACATCAGGTGCTTACCTTGGAATAACCTCCCTATTAGCTCATCCACTCGGGGCATAGGTTAAGTGTCAAATTGTGCCACCTAATTCACCTTTCAGGGGTCAATGCAGAACCGGATGCTTCCATCTGCCTTTGGAGCCAATAATAACCCTAGAGAACTGTGAGATGATTCCATAATTCTATCTGCCAGCATTGTATCTTCTTGCTCTACAGCTTTCTGTCTTGCTTCTGGTATTCTATAATGCTTTAGACACACAAATATACGTAGGGAAGTTAAAATTTCATGGCAAATTAAAGACTTTTTCCTGGCTTCCCTGAAAAAAGTCTTGAGTACTCTCTTATTTAGTGGTTTACTTCTAACTGTGCAACAGAAGGAGGGATTTGGCCCAAGGGCGGCTGTTTAGGGCCTAGACAAATTATGTAACAAAAAAGTACCAATCTGTCACATTCAGGGTGCTGTATTGGTTTCAAGGACTATTGTTGATTCGAATATTCTTAAGTATTTATTTACTTATCTTTTAAAGACTTTTTTTTGCAAGTTCATTTCATTACTGGAGCATGTCATTCCATAAGACACACAACCTTCACCAATTCTTTACACATATTTACAAAACATTCCGGGGCAGATTTATGTTTCCTGGCGCATCCCTGCAAATCAGCAGGGATGCGCCAGGAAAGATGCGTCACGCAAGTTTACCCTTGCGCCACCACAGATGCGCCGCCTTTACAATGCAGCGCATCGTGGCGCAAGGATAAACAGATGCGTGACGCATCTGATGGCGTAAGGGCGGCGCATTGCTGGAGTCGTGTCGTAAGCATGACGCAACTCCAGCAATGTTTAGGGGCTGCCCATACCTCACATGCTGCGTCATGCCTTACGCCTGCTTCAAGCAGGCGCAAGGTTTTGACGCAGCAGCGTCGGAAAAGCGACTGAGTGAAATCTTGTAGATTTCACTGCGTCACTTTTCCGAGGCTTTTTACGCTGGAACGCCCACCCTGCATACATTAAACCTGACGCAGGTTTAATGTGGAGGGCTTTACACCGTGACACATCTCCATAGATGCGTCACGATGTAAATAGGGCGCAACGTGGCGCAGGGTTTACGCCGCCGTTGCGTCACAAAAGTGACGCAACGGTGACGTAAAAGTGGCGCAAGTCTGACATAAATCTGCCCCTCCGTTTACAATGGCTTTAGAGAATTATTCTTTCCTTGCGTGCCCTTGTAAATGGATGGGCCATCCAGCCAGGAAGAAACGAGCAGAATGATTCACTAAGGCACGCAAGGAAAGAATAATGGAATGGCATGCTCCAGTAATGAAATGAACTTGCAGAAAAAAGTCTTAAAAAGATATGTGAATAAATACCTAAGACTACTCAAATCAGCGATAGTCCTTAGTCTGTTGAAACCAATACAGCACCCTAAATGTGAAGGCTAGGTACTTTTTTGTTTCATGATTAGTTACTTCTAACTGTAGCATTTCATCTAATTGCTTTCCCAACACCACTACTGGTTCCTCTTTTCCCTTTCCAGGTGGCAAATGTATTTCCAGTGTCTTTCCTGTGGCTAAATAAGAAGGGACCTCTGCATTAGATGTCACCTTTGTGAGCTATTCCAATTTTGTAACAGGTTTGTGTGACATATATGCCACATCCCAACCCAATATGTGATCAGTTGTATTATTTTATACAGCCACTGCTACTTAGGCAGTTGTTTATTTACTACAATTTTCCACAACTTGGAATGTTTGTCATATCTCTCTTTTTACTTTCGCTGAGCTACATTCAAATTCACCTTTACCTGCTCCCATGATGTATCTAGTCTATCCATCTATCAAGCTCAACACAATTTCTACAACACTCTTCTCCTCTCCTTAATGTTCTTTCCAATGCTCTACTGCCATGCCTAGCAGGGATCATGCTTGCCTCCCACATACTAACTGGAATCGAGAAAATTGTGTAGAATCTTGTGGGTGACACCATATTACATAAAGATTTTAGGATAACTTCATGTCCATTTTTCTTCCCATTATCATAAACTATTTATCTTAGCAAGGAGTTTATAATTGTGTTGTAGCTCGTTATACCTGTCAAACCCATCAGTCTGTGGATGGTATACTGATGTTCATATATGCTGAATCCCCAACAGCTGGCATATTTATTTTGTCAATTTGCTCACAAATTGTGTTACTTGGTTTGTTAGGATTTTCTTTGGAAATCCCGCTCTAGAAAAGAAATAAATCATGTCATGAGCACTGCTGAGAATGTCATGCTTGGGAGTGGAAATGGCCTCAGGGTATTTTGGGGCATATTAACAAAGGCCAGTGCTAATTATCGCTGGCCGTGCTTATCGAAAATTATATTATTGCATGCTATCTCTGGTATTTATCGCCCTGGTAGCGCGTAATTAACAACGCGTTACTCCAGGGCGATAAAAATTCCAGAGAAAGCGAGGTTATCTCCCTTTCGCAGGGAACATCGCTGGTTTTCCAGCGATGTTCCCTGCAAAAGGACGATAACATTGCTGATACGACCCACAGGGTCGTATCAGCATAATCCACCCCCTATGTTAGGGATTGCTAAGTCAGGATTTTAGCAGACGTTTAGATTTTGGCGAAAAGGGCCGTTTTCGCCAAAATTCAATGTGTGCTAAAATCATATGGGCTGCCTTGTAAATATTGCGATGTAAACATCAGCGATATTTGCAAGGTAGTCCATCAGGGGTACGCCCAGTAACGCCCACTTTGCATCTCATTGGAGATGCACAGGGAGGCGTTGGGAAAAAGGGTGCTAACATGCGATTATGCATGTTAGCACCCTCTTGTAAATAGGGCTCTGGTTTTATCTCCGCTTTTTTGGCTTTGTAAGCCAAAAAAGCGGAGATAAAGTCCTTGTAAATATGCCCCTTGGTGAGTTGCTTGTGTTCTGGTTCAGAGAGCACCTGACTTGGCAGTTTGGGCTGAACTGTTCCTATTGGAGGAGGGTCAAAATTGACTTGCATATAGCTCGGTCTAATCTGAGGTGGCATGGTGGGTAAAAGAACAATGGGATGGAATGCTACTCTGAGGATTGCTAGTGGTTAGACTTATTGCAAGCATCCTCCCTTCACCTTCTCTGTTTATTTGGTGGCATAGTTCACCAGCACTAGACTATATTGGTTTCTCCTGGTAGAGGATTCCTGATTTTCTTGACCACAGTTTCCGAACCAAACCTCAGCATTCTTCTTATGCCCAAGCTGAGCGGCATCACAGTACTACATCTCCATTTGTAAACACTGGACTTCCAAAACACAGTACCATGTTATACATCTAGCCTTATTGTCATACTCTTCTCTTGGCTCAAATACATTCTGACATTGACTGTCCTTTCTTCTTCCTGACTGCTCATAATTCCTTTCCTTTGCCTCCTTTCTTCGCATAGCCCTAAATGATTCCACTTCTGTAGAGGAGTAAGTTGTGATGCCCTTCAAGCTGCAGTATTAGCTGCTATTCTGTTGTCTTTCTTCAGAGCAGTAGAACTATAGACAAAGTTCAAACAGTTCAACTGAATCGTCCTAGAAATACACCTGTTCCTCTAGTTTGCCTACAGAGAGGATTTGAGCAGGATTTTTAGCCCAATTTGGCTCTGTAAATGCATTATAAAAGAGGGGGATTTTTCCTGGTTCTGATTTCGGTAAACATTTTCACTCAACACTGGTACTGAAACAGGATTGTGGCTAGGTTTGTCAATGATGTTCAGTGAGGGAGTCTTAGATGTGAAACAACATCATAGGGAGCATAAACTGTACCTAAGAAGAAGCATAATTCTGCCTTAGAAATGATGAGAACATGGTCATCAGTCATTAGGTTGCGAGGGAGCACTGGTAAAGGAGTTTGCTCCTCCCAATAAGAATCAAGATAAATCATACTGGTTCATTTTCATCAGATCAGGTTGAACCTGAGCAATAGAGGAAAGTATCTGCATGGTGAGCAGTTCAACACGGTGTTGACCATTTTAGAGACTGGGGTTCCCTTCCAACTAGGCATATCCCGATGGGTCCAAAGTGTTTCTTCACTACCATAATCCGATGTCAAATGTCTTAACTCTCTACCATGGAGTTCATGACGTTTTTAAGCATGAGTAAAAAGAAGCGGAAATAAATTATTTTCCAAGACTCAGTTCCGCCTTCAGGGCCTAACTCCCTGTAAGAAATTGGGTTGTTGGCTGATTGCGGTGTGAGTCCTGGTCAAGCAGCAACCATAATCCTTGTCAGGATAGGGCACAAGCCAACCCTAAATTAATTTGTGCTCAACCCTCTCGGAACTTGGCACAGAGCAGTGAGGCTTAATTTATAAGCAATGTGTAGAGTATTTGTGCAACACTTCAAACAGTAATTAACTGAAAAACACCACACAACATAGGATCCCGCACCAACTTAGAAAAATAGAGTTATTTTTCAAAATAAAACAAGACCAAAATAACAAAAATTCAAGCAGTAGATATGGAGATTTGCAATTTTAAAGATTTCAGTAAAAATAGCACCAAAAAGCACCAAGCACCAAGGGCCAGATGTATGACCGTATTGGTTCCAACCCGTTTACACATGAAAAATCTAATAGGACCATGTACAACCCCTATTTAGCGAGTCGCACGTTTTTGCGACTCGCAAAATAGGAATTGCGTGTCACTATGAGGAAGGGGCATTCCAATGTTGTTCCTTCTTAATAGCAAGTCAGAGGCCTATCTAAAAATGTTGCGGTCGCAAAACACTCGCAATTTACCGCCCTCTTCAAAAGGGTGGTAAAGCAATCGCAAATGGGAAGGGGTCCCCAGGGGACCCCTTCCCCTTTGCGAATGCAGGAGAAAATATTTTTAGGGGCAGGCAGTGGTCCCAGGGACCACTACCTGCCCTTAAAAAATGAAACAAAAACGTTTCATTTTTCTTTAAATGCATCCATTTTCCTTTAAGAAAAACGGGCTGCATTAAAAAAAACTGCTTTATAAAAAAGCAGTCCCAGACATGGAGGCTTGCTGAGCCCAGCAGGCCACCATACCTGGGAGGGCCAGCCATTCCTAATGGGGTCACAAATTGCAAGTGCCTCATTAAAAATATGCATGAGGCATGAAATATGCGACCCCATTAGGAATCGCTAACAGTGTCTCAGACACTGTTGTACATGTCATTTAGCGGCTCGCAAATTGCGATTCGCAATTGAGCACAATTTGCGAGTCGCAAAATGACATGGTAGTACATCTGGCCCCAAGTGTGGATATCGGGTTGCGCCGGACCGGGACCAAGTCACAAGTTCAGGCTCACTGCGATGGAGTGCGGGCCAGTTACAGGGACCTAGTTAGGCTTGCTGAACAAAGTACCTCAAACCCTGTGAGGATCCATGTTGAAGATGCTTCATACACCTGAGATGATGGGTCAGTTCAGAGGTGTGGCAAGACTCCAATGTAAGTTCCTGTGTCATCGTCGAGGATCCCGTCAACGAGGGCTTGTGATGTAAAGTCCGGCGTTGAGGATGCATCACACAGTCGGGACGATGCATTTGTTTCGGAGAGCTGCGGGGTTGTGATGTGGAGCCCGGTGTCATCATTGAGGCTGCTGTGAATGAGGGATGCGAGGGCCTGCGCCTAGATGCGTCGCACACAGTGATGGTTCAGAGAAGACCACGGGCTGCGAAGGTGATGCAGGTCTTTGCAACGGGTACAATCCATGCAGCAGCGTGGAAGCATCGGTTCTGCACAGGTTTGTGCCATGCAGCTGAGGAGATTTGTCGGTACGGCTGGGTCCAAAGAAGCTGGCAAAGTACCTTGGGCCCACTTCCAAGGGTCCACGAATATGGTGGCACCACTTGGCAGGATAGACTCACAGATGGAGGAGCCCAGGTGCTGGGGTTGAGGTTGCTGGAGCCTTCTGTCCCTGAGGCTCAAGTCAAGAGACCAGCCAGCTAGCTCTTGGAGTCACTTTGGGGTCCTGGGTTCAACAGATGCAGGTCCAATCCTTTTCAACCAGGCAAGAGGGCAGCAGATCAGCACATCAGGGCAGATGTCCTTCAGAGCAGCAGTCTAGAAGAGTGGCAGGCCTTTCAGCAGCACAGCAGTCCCTGGCAGAGTATCCACAGGTTTACAAGTGTACTGATGGGTTGGTTTCTGAGGTTCAGTATTTATACACAGTTTTGCCTTTGGAGTAGAGAGAAGCTTCTAAAAGCAGGTCTTTGAAGTGCACATGTGCCCTACCTTCCTGGCCATTGCTCCAGACTAACTACAGGGGATATGCAGCTCTTTGTGTGTCTTGGCAGGACACAGCCTATTCAAGTGTAAGTGGGGCTGGGCCCAGCTCTTTCCTCCCATCCTGACAGTGATGGCCCATCCAGGCACACCTATGCCTCCTATTGCACGTGGCTGTCTAGGAGGAATACACAGAGCTCAACTGTCCACTACACCCAGTCATGTGACCCAGGGACAGGCTGCAGGCACCAAATGGCTATCGCAGGAAAATGCCAACTTCCTAGAAGTGGCATTTTCAAAATTATAATTTAAAATTCGACTTCACCATAAGTTAGGATCTTTCATTACAATTCCAAGGACACCAAACAAGAACAGATTACCTGCTCTTATTAGGAAATGACATCTTATTAAATGTAATAAAGTAACTCCAATGCTATCCTATGAAAGAGGTAGGCCTTGCAGTAGTGAACGGTGAATTTAAGGGCTTTTTACTACCTGGCCATGTAAAACTTAAATATACATGCCCTACTTTTTAAATATATTGCATCCTGCTGTCTGGGCCGTCCCGGGCCTGCCCTAGCAGTGCCTTACATGTATTAGAAAAAATAGTTTGGGCCTGGCAAAAGTTTTATTTTGCCAGGTCAAACTGGCAGTTGAAAACTGCACCCACACAGGCTGCAGTGGCAGGCCTGAGACATGTTTAAGGTGCTACATAAGAGTGTGGCATAATCAGTGCTGCAGGCCCACTAGTGGCATTTAATTTATAGGCGCTGGGCACAGGTAGTGCCACATTACTAGGGACTTAGAAGTGAATTAAATATGCCAATTGGGTATACGGAAATTCTACTAGGAGAGAGCACAAGAACTTAAGCACTTGTTAGCAGTGGGAAAGTGTGAACATTCCTAAAGCCAGCGAAAACAAAGTCAGCAAACAGGAGAGTTGAATGCAAACTATTAGGTGGAAAACCACGCCAAGAATACCAGGTCTAACACTCCTTTAAAAACACTGCCTACAGAGACAAGTGATAGGGTCTGCTAGGGACAGCTTATTGTGGGGTGGTGCACAAGAAGTGTTAGACAGACACACAAAATATTAGTAAATAAAAGACAAACCAACTGCTTTTGAAGGTAGTAGTTGGGAAATCCACTAGAGACAAGGATCACATGTTATAGACAGGAGACGTAAATAAATAAACCCACATTGGGGAGGTCCAGTCTTTTGTGACTTAAACATTTAAGCAAATATAAACATGGTTTCCTATACCAATTGACTTTGTGGATTAGTAACTATTGCGCTGTGAATTCTTGAAAGAAATGTGCATCACTGTGTGAAAAATGGCTGTGTTTGGTCATCTATGCTTACCCAAAGGCAATGAACGCCAAAGATATGTGTTGCAGGGTGGTGAAGGGGGGGTCACAGGAGCCTATAATGACACTTGGGGATAGAAGGTAATGAGTAATGTTAAAATTCTGTCTGCTAAGCAGTCACTGATTAAGGAAGATGGGATATCATGTTATAAGACTGTTAGCTGTCTCGTGTGGCTACATGTATAATGTGCATCCAGGGACATGTGAGTGAAGGAGATACAGAGGGCTGCTGAAGAGGGAGACCTGCCCAATACACTGCTTGTTGGAGATGCAGGATTGCACCATGAGATTACGTAGCATGAATCCTACACCTCCCCAGGGGAGGTGTAAGGAGACGCAACAAGGAGAAATACTTGTATTTCACCTCGTTTGTTCCTCTTTCTATGTGTGCTACATTCTGCAGCACACGTAGAAAGAGGAAAACACCTCTTGTTATTGTTTTTGTGCAGGAAGATGTGCAAGGGTGCCTCCATTGGCGCATGGCAGTCAATTGTGCACCAGCGCAGGAGAACGCTCAGGGATACATCATATTGTTGTAAATATGACGCATCCCGGTGCTTTGAAAGTCACGCAGCACGGCGCAGCCAGATGGCTTGCATCACAGCACTGCTATACTTTCTTGCAAATGGGGCTCAAATAATTTGACAGAGTACAAAGTAAAATATAAGTATGTTTTAGTGACACATACTAACATAACTTTTCTAGTACCTCAAAATAGATATCAGAAAAAAGCTAATCCTGTATTTGGTCCAATTCATCGTCTGTCAGCAAACATATTAATAGGGTTTTTAAATAGAGAAACTGAGTATTGATCATGTCGATGCTATGTATGCAGTCCCTTTGTAGAGGGGTTGTCCCTCATTGGTAGAAGAAAATCCCCTCACAGGGAAGGTAACGATGTTGCATCTTAGGGAAGAGTGAATAAACTTCCATAACCCACAGAATGGCCCGATAAGATGAAACTGAAGTGTTATTTATGGGATAAAAGACTGTCTACTGTATTAGATGAGAAACGCGCAAGCTTTTTTCTAGATTTGATCTGTTGTAGTGTGGTGGACTCAGGATACAGATAAAGAATGACGGAATGAGAAATTATGAAGTATGTTATGCTTGGGAGAGAGACAGTGTATATCATCTTTAAGCCTTAAATATGTGTCCTCAATTTGAACATCCAACATAGATCTTTTTCAAAATGTTTGTGGTTTTTGAGGTGAAGACTAATTAAGCTTTTCGATCACCATCCACTTGATGTTGTCTTTATTATGTCTCTTCTTGAGGAGACAAGAGCTCATTTTGATCAAAACTTTTCTGCAAGAAGTGTTCCTATTATGTTTTTGTACACAAATCTTCAATTTTCTAGTTGTCATTTCAGCATGAGTTAGCCCACATGGACACTTAGGACCAGATTACGAGTCGTGTAGTCCACGGACCGCCAAAGGCGCGGCTGTGGCAGTTTCACAACCGCCTTATTTATGATGTGGGCGGTCGGATCGCCACAGCCCTGCTGCGGTGTTGCAGCAGTCAGGTGGCCGCAATATATTTGACGGGATCGCCGCAGTCCTGGCAAGCATATTACAAATTTCCTCTCCAACAGAGGTGTCATGGAGGTTCCTTCTACATGACAACCGTGGCAGAGAGGAAACAAAGGGAGTCCTACAGGACCTGTTGTGCCTCCTCCGCATGTGGAAGCACACAGGGGACACAACATGTGCCCCCCAGTGTGCCTTCTCACCAGTTCTTGTACAGCATGGACTTTTCAGTCTATCCCATGCAGGAACTGATTTTGACGTTCCCATTGTGGTTCCCGTTTTCAGGGCACCGCCATGGGAATGTAAAAAAAAAACGCCAGACATGAGGAAACTCCCAATCTGGTGGGCGATCTGACCACGGCTTTGGCAGTTTGGCGGCGGGGCGTACCAGGTGCCGCATCACCAAAGTCATAATCAGGCCCTGAGTCCAATAGATCACCTTCTCGCTATTGCTATTAGTGTCTGTGGTTTTCAGAAGGGCTTCCATGTTGTTGTTACAAGGCCTTTTCATGTAATGTTGAGTGATTTTAAGGGGCCATTGTTTTCTTTTCTTGTAACGTCTGGCCTAGAGTAACTGTTTGTTCCTCTTACCAACAGGTGGTAGAGTCTGTCTTACTCTATGGAATTACCGAAAGGAGGAGTTCCCTCTCAGAGCTCTACCTAGGATGTTGGCTGTCAAATTGTAATAGAGCATTGTGCCCAGTAGATTTAGCATAGACTTTTTTTGTCTGCTTGAGCTATTTGGGAATGTCGACATTCGTTTTTGGTGGAAAGGGTGTGTTTTCTTGAGGCCCTGGAGTTAACACTTATATTTGAAGAGATAGGCTTTCAAGGAAGTCAGAACCATTTCTAAAATTCTGAGTGAATAAGGTAGTTTTAATGCTGCGTCTAGGTTCCAAAGCTGAAGCAGGCAGCTTTTTTTTTTGGATTAGGATATCGCTTAATTAGTGTTTCTTAACTCTCTCTCAGTGAATTAGGAATTTTTCTTTGTATGTGTCTTGTGCATTGCATATCTACATCTGTGTGTGTGCACTGGTGCATTTTGATGCATGGATGTATCTCTGGCTGCAACCTTCCTAGTGACTTTAACAGTAAATAATCATCCATATTTGTTAAAGGCAAGCATATCACCCTTTAAGGTTTCAAGGCGCTGGGGGCTGTCGGGGAGATTAAGTGAGCTATTGCCCAGAGCTGAGCTGAGCTTCTGCCGTGGATCGAACCGTGAGCCCCGCCCTCTGGAGTCAGCCGCTCTGGCCACTGTGCCACATCTCTCCCACTTTTAGCCTCTGGGTCAATATGGTCATTGACACAGCCTGTAAAGGTTCACGTTACAATGAGATATTCCATTCCACGTCATAGTCCTCTCATCTCCACCGCATGCCCCTGTGTTTTGGTTCCTGCTAGATTGGTAAGAGTGTGAGGGTGAAAGTTCAACATATGGAGAACATGTCCACGCAGAGCGGGTTTCTCCATACTAAAAGCTATGCTTCAGAAAGATGATTCCTGGTGACGGTGCTCTGTACAAAAAATAAATACAAATTACTCTAGAATACATACTATGACAGCTGCGTATAAATTAAACCTAGCACAACATTAATCAGCATTCATGGGGGCACTACATTAGATAAATTGGCAACTATTGTATGCGGAGTGGAAGACGAAGCCAGTGTGAAATCGAATTACTGCACGATAATGCCCACTACATGTTCATTAACAGTATTACAACGTACTCACCGGGATCAGCAGGGTCGGCTTCAGCACTGGTGGTGCCCGGAACGACAATCTCTTTTGGTGCCCTCACCATATGATTGCCTCCTCCGATTCCTTTGCTATCACTGGTCAACAGTACCGCACATCTCTCCATAGCCTCTCTCTCACATACATTTCATTTGTTTTAAAGTGCTGGTAAAGGCGCACTTTACTAATCCACTCAGCTATCCACATAAAATACAGAGCTGTAAATTCAGCAGTCATGTTACCCTTCTGGGTTACTTTTTGGTGAGGCAAAACTACCACTAGACAAAACTCCTATCTCTTTCTCTAGCAGGAACATTAATCACACAAGTTATCTCAACATTTTTATTGCTGCCTGAAAGGTGGGTGCACAGGAACTCTCCAGCAGGTGCTTTTAAATCATAGGTTATTGCTAAACACAGCACCCCCTCTGAGGTCATTGACCCCCCGCCCCCATCTCGAGATCAGCACGCAGTGCGTCCACACAGGTCGAACCGCCCTAAAGCTGGCCTTAGGCATCAGAAGGGGTTAGATAAAGCCTTTTGAGGCTTTTCACAAAAACACACATGTTGTTGATTGCTGTACTTCCCAAATAATGACTAAATACAAGCAAATAGTGATGCTGCGTGCTGGACCGGCACCTGCCGCCATGTTTTCCACAGCAGACATCATGCCCTCTGATGCAACAGCCTGCTTTGGCCTCTAATTTGGAAATATGTGCTCACCCTGAAAGGTCCTGCCATGGCTTTACAATGGAGAGGCTGCACCCTCCTCTTCTCCTGCTGTGAAGCCGTGCACACAACTCCCATCTTCCTGATTTGGGTTCAAAAGACGCTGCATCTGAGATGTTTTAAGGTGAAGTGCCCAGGGCATCCAACTGCCTAGCGTCCCCAGGTAAAGTGGTTGGGACAGTCAGATATCCCGTGGCTGCATGATGAGGGAAAAATCGGATTCATTGTTCCTTTGAAAGCTGGCCATGTCGGCATCGCAGAAACTTAGAAGCTCATTTATGAGCACTTTTGCGCCACCAGAACGTCACTTTTTTGACGTTCGGGTGGCGCAATGTGCCCCGGTATATTTACAAGGCCACGTAAAGCCACTGTACGGAGCTTTTCATTGCCTTGTAAATATGTGCCCCTTTCACGCAGAACACTGCGTGACAGGGGCGTTCCATGGGTGTTGCTGTGGGTGTTCGCAGCAACACCTATGAAATCTGAAGCATTCCCAGATTTACAAGAAATTGTAAACCTGGGAATGCGTCAGAATCTAACGCCACCCCAGGGGTTGGCATTTGGGAGGAGCAACAAGGAGAAATGTTTTCATTTCTCCTCATTTTTTTCTTTTTCTAGAAAGAGCAAATCGCCTGAATTGATTGATTTGGTGCCGAAAGGTGTCCCTTACTTCACAAGCCGCCATGCCGCAATGCAGGCACCCTTGCACTATGGTGCAAGAATGCCTGCGTTGGTGCATGGCAGCCCATTGTGTGCCAGTGCAGGGGAAAACCACAGGAATGTGCAGTATCTCATAGATACGGTGCATTCCTGCCCTTTTGTTCTGACATAGGTCAGAGCTGCAAGATTCCTTGCGGTGCTGCCCTACATCAAAATCTCATAAATGATGCACTCAGAGGGCATGTTTGCCTCTCCAAACCTTAAGCTTCTTGCTCTCAGGGATTTTGAGGTAATGTCATTTAAAGAAATCTGTCGCATATCACTGCACCGCACCTCTTCTACCTCAACTCTCTCTTTTTATTTCTCACCTCCTCCTATCGCTACATCACTGTGTACTTACCCCCTCTCTATCTGTGTCTCAACTCTTCCTACCCCGTATATGTCGACATCCTCTAGCCCCTCTTTTATTACCTCGCCTCTCTCTTTAAACTTTACTGTGACTACCTCTACATCACTACCTCTGTAGTTCTCTCTCTACCTGCCTCAATTCTCTCTTCGCTTTTCTCCTCCTCTGCACCTAACTGCTATATTTACATCTCACCTCACTGTGACTCTTTTCTATGCACTTCACCTCTCTTTCAAGCTACTTTTGCCTTTCACTTCATCTGTGTATACCTCACTCCAATTAAATCTTAGCCCTCTCACTACTTCAACTCTCTATGCCTCATGCCACTCCCATCTCTCTCTCTCATCCTAATCTCTCAATTTACCTCACCGTTTGTTTGCAGCATCATCTCTCCACCTCTCATCTGACTTTAAATTAATGTTCCTCTTCCATAGATCTCTTACTCCTTATCTCCTTTCTCAATTAATCTTTATTTATTTACCTCAACCTCTTTTTCCTTTATCATTACTTCTCTATTTAATCGCTCTCTGAGCCTCCTCTATATCAACTCAGGCTCTCCATCTCTGCATTCTCTCTTCTCCTCTCTCTTTATATATCGCTTTACCTCATCTGTCTCCATCTCACAACTCTGTACCTTACAGTCTCCCTACCTCAGTATCAACCTTATCTCAGCTGTCTTTCGAATTCTTCTCTTTTCTCGCTGCACCTCATCTCTCTTTCTATCCTTCATCCATCTTTCTCTGCCTTTGCTTCTGTCTTTCTATTCTTTACCTACCCTCTCTTTCTATCAGTAGCGGCCCGTGCCCTGCCAAAGTGGCAGGGTGGGCCGGGCTGGAGGAGGGAGGAGAGAGGTAAGGAGAGGGGACAAAAAAATAAAAAATAAACGTACCTTAATGCCTCCGCCGCTGTCTCTGCTGTATCGTGCTCTTCCTGCTTCTGGGCACAGGCTCCCAGAATGCACTGTGGCCAATCCTGATGATGCATGAAAGCAGCGTTGGGATTGGCCTGAGCACCAGCAACTTGCGCTCCCAGGCAGACTGGGAGCCTGTGTCTGCTCTCTCCAGCCCCAGCAACGCAGCTGGAGCTGGAGAGAGCTTCACTGCGCATGAGGGTTTGGTCGTCCTGAGACGGCCTGCCAAACCCTCATGCGCAGTGAAGAGAGTGCCCACCACTCCCCCACCAGCAGTGTTATCCCCTGGACCCACCACAAAGACTCATCAGAGTCCTGGGGACCGATCCAGGGGATTAAAATACAACAATATTAAAACGGGTTTAAAATCTGTTTTACTATCGTTTTATTTGCTAGTGGTGGCCGGAGGTGGTACTCCTCCGCTCTAATGAAGCGGCCACTGCTGCTGTCTATACTGCTTCTTATGTTACCCCCTCTCTCTACTGCAGTGATCTCTTTCTACCTTGCCTCCCTGCACAACTCTCACTATCTGAGCTCTCTATCCGTGTACCTCTACATTTCTCTGCCTCTAACTCTCTCAAACTCATCTCTCTTCATACCTTAACTCTTCTCTCCCCCTTATCCCTCAGTGTACTTCCCTTCTCCCTTTTTCTACTTCCCTCAGCTCAAGATCTCTTTCCCTCACACTCAAGCTCTACCTATTACTCTACTTATCTTCCTCTCCCTAGCTGTTTTTCTCTGTATCTTGTTTAACTATCTAACCTTTCTTATCTTTACTATAAGTCTGTCCCTAACTCACCAATCGCTCTAAATCATGTCTCTCTCTAATCGTCACCTCTGTACTTCACCTCTCTTGCTGTACTCTTCTGTTTATTTCTCTGCCCTCTTCCTGTCCCTCGCCACTTATCCTTTCTGTTGCTTTGCAGAGAACAGAGGTCTCCATCTAGCTAGAGAAGTGCACACACAAAAGAGGAGGGGCTTGAACGTATAAGAGATTTAAAGAGAAAGTTATCAAATTGTAAATGTGATTAAAGCTACTATTTCGAATGCAAATTCACTTGTGTTGTTTCGCTATTATGCACTAGTCCGCTAAATGCCCACCCTCACCCTTACTGTTTCTTCCTACACTAGGAGGAAATGGCTGGTTAGACACTGAATTCCACATGAAATAATGTTTCTGAAAGACAAAAAATGTAGGTCCAAGTACAAAATGGGCTTATCAGTGCTTGCTTAATCTTTCTTTTCGTTCCATTTTGCTGGCAGACAGAGGACAACTTGACATTTTGCCTGCTTTGTGTGATCCCATTTCCAAAAGTTTAATGTGTAATACAATATTGTTCGGCATCACAAGAGCTTGCAATGGTTGAAAATGGGTAATAAATTCAAACTTGTTCTGAACAGGCAGTCCCAATATATATCTTGCATGTTGCTCCAATAATTCTTCAGATGGTACTGGGTGGCACCCTCCACCCATCTTCATTCTTCCTGCTGCAGCCATTCATGGGAGTGGCTACGTAAGTAATAGCATAACCCCAACTGGATTCATTATCACTATATTGCACATCACTTCAGAGAACTATGCTCTTATAAAGGCATATTGCCTGCAGCCTCATTGGTGAGTTACATTATCCTTATAATGTATCTTTGTGGGTAATTTAGCCTATGTTATTAAATCACAAAATTCAGGGTTATGTAAAGCAGACATGCACTCTTTATGAGAGAGTTGATTGGTCAGCACAGTTATTTTCCATGATCTAGTGTGTTCACAGAAGCACAGGCCTTTCGCTGATTTTGTGAGGTCCTGGACCTTTCCTGTGATCTGGAGATGGTTACCATGTTTACTTTTATTAAGGACAGTGCACTACCCTACTGGTCCTGGATATAGTGCATAAAGTGGCAGTGGCAGAAGACCATGTTGCTTGAAAAGACCAGCAGTGTAACTGACCTTTGTATCTGTGTCACCGGACTTGTGGCCTTTTGGCCCACTTGATAAAGGTGTGCTTTTATGAGCATGACCATGTGTGGGAGTGAGTCTGAGTAATGGAGCCCTGTGTGACCCATAGCCTGGAATAGCACAAGATAGAGAGTAGGGACTCTCCTCTCTGACTGTGGGGGTATATTATCTACATTCCTTTAGCTAGAGGGAGCAGAACAAGACTTTGGAGTAAGGAGGGTGAAGACAGGGCTACCTTTAGACATTTCTCTAGTCCTTTTGTTAGCAAACAGCTACTGATTAGTCTTCCTGAGCACTGCCATTTGGTAGGTGGTAGTGGTGAGGGGAGGGACTGCAATTCCTGGTTTGAGAGATGAGGACATTTCTGGGTGAGGCCTGCCCATTTGTCTCTGATAGGGGAGACAGGCAGATGCAGAAACCTCACATCTCATTGTGCTTCAGTTGTTGTTGACCCCAATTGGACACAGGAGCAGTGCTACCTGCTTTGAGAATCATCACTCTACACAAAGGCTGTGTCTGGAGAGCAGACTGAGGAGAATACATGAAAGAAGAACCACATAAAACAGATTCTACAGTTTGAGACAGTGAATCGACACCCCGTCTGTAAATTGTGACCTAATCCACCCCACTTTGTTCCAGTTCCAAGTATTTTATGAGCAGAATAATCAAATGACTGCTGTGCACCCAGGGCCATTGTCTGCCTGGCAGTCAGTCTCCCAGAGATGGGGGAAAGTCACCTTAAGTCTGCACGTTCTGCTGGAAGAGCTGTGGATCTTGTTGAAGCATTTAGAAGCCTGACTGCTTGCTGAGAGAGGGAAGGAGTCTGCCTGACCCTTCAGGAGGAAAGACTGTCCAGGAGGAGAGATGAAGTGTGTCCCTCAAACTGAGAATGAGAGAGAGAGCTGAAAGGGAGCCAAATGTTGACTAGGGGTGTGTGAAATTTTAATAAATTGTTTGAAGTAATTACACAAAAATTTGGAAAAATTCTGTGAAACTAGGTGTAATTAGTAATTACACAAAATGCCAATCTGTCAATTTTGCTTTATTTTAGCTTGAAATGCATCCTCAATCCAAGTTTTTTGGTGTGAGGATGCATTTAAACAAAGCAGTATGATGAACAGCCACTAGAATTCTGTTATTCCCGTGCAAATGAAGTAAATTTTTACAATGAATAGCATAATTCGCAGTAAATTTTTAAAGTGAATGGCACGTAACAAGTATTTAAATGGCATAATTTTGCAAAACAAAAGTAATGCACAATTCCCCAAACTATGCAAATTATGGGGTGCAATTTATTTAATTTTTGCTTAGGCTTGGTGTTGAGTTGTTGAGGGGCTGCCCTTGTTTCTCACCCCAGTTCCTGATGGGAACTGCAACTGCTATGATCACCGTAATCCCAGATGGGGGCTGCAACTGCTATGATCACCGTAATCCCAGATGGGGGCTGCAACTGCCGGTATCATCGCAGGTCCAGATGAGGGCTGCAGCTACTGTAAACATTGAAGGCCCGTACAGGGGCTGCAACTTCCATGACTGTTCATCACGGGGATGAAGGATGCAACTGCTGTAATCAAGACTGGTCCAGTCAGGAGTTGCAACTACTGTGACCACTGTAGGCCCGGTTGGGCCTGTACCTACCTCTGATCCGATTGAAACAGCAACTACTGTGATGACCCCTGGACTGTCTGGGCTATGATCGCCCTCTGCATAGGAAGAGCTGCATCACCGTAACTGTCCAAGACTACCACAACCATGCCTGCACCTGTGCGAGGACCCACTGGTCAGGAAAATGAGACTGGGTGGGCACACAGATGGACGCAATCTGCAACCTGCTGCCCATGCAGCCTAGAAAACTTGCTTCTCACGCAGCCCCCTCAGGAGACATATAGTATGGTCACCCGAGCCACAAATAGACGAACATAAACTCAGTTGTGGATACCTAATGCCAATGCATTGAGGTGATAAGACTTGCAAATAAGCGCAGACATGACTGTGAGAGAGAAAAGGCTGCATCTGCACTTGATTAATGCTATTACCTGATTTGTCAAAATGGGGGAGGGGGGAGAGGCTAGATGGCCACTGCGGAAAGATTAGTGAATAGATCAAGGATGGTGTAGCTTCTGTAAGAAAAATTGCACCCAAGGACACTAAGTTGTAAAACAATGTGAACTGTGTAGAATTTAGTGCAACTGTGTTATTAGAAGTACTTTCTTTTATGAAAAGGCACACACTGGGCTGGACATTGGAGTTATTGTGTCAATTGGTTGGTTTTTAATGGCTGATGACCCCCTGCTACCTGCACTAAAAACCTGTGACTGCTCACCCTTGCTACCTTAAGAGTCAAGTGCCAAAGAGATAGTACTTCACCCAGTTTGCTGAGCTATAGTAGGACAGGCCTAAGGACATCAATAGCAAACAACCTCAACCACCAAGGTTGAGGCCCAGAGGTCCCTACCTGCCCAGGGGTCCGTGGCACAGAGTCTGACACCACCTCTCGCTCACACCATTATCTATCTCTTTCTCTCTACAACTCTGTGTATTTACCCCTACATCTATACATCATCTTTCCACTGTAAAGTTATGTTTACCTCTTGCATCTCTCTACACCTCACTGCTTTGTTTCCATCTCACCTTCCTGTATATTTCTTTCATCTCCTTTGCCTCCCTCTCAAACTCATCGCTGTCTCTTTACTTAACGTTTCATTCTCCCATTTTTCCATAACTCCAGTCGCTCCACCTCCTCCTAATTCTATAATTCATCTATCCCTCTACCTCATTTCACCCTCTACTTCAACTGTCTCATACCCTCATCTTTTTGTACCCCACCTCTCTCTCTTTTACCACCTTACCTCTCAATATACCTCACCATCTGTTTGTTTCCATTTCTGCCTTCTCTCTCTCTCTCTCTCTTAGTGCCCTCTACCTTGCATCTCTGCATCTTAGACCTTTCTCTATGCCTCTCATTCTCTGCCTATGCCTCTTGCTCTATAATTACCTCCTTGCTCTCATATCTCTCTGCACCTCCTTCTCCATTTCACCTCCATTTCACCTTAGCCTCTCCAACTGACCTTGCTCTTGGAGCAGCTTATTTCAGCTCCACCCTTATATGTTACAAGTTATACTTATTGCTGTGCAATTAGCACTATGGTTACACGTTTGATTTATTAACAAATAATAAATAATTGAGTGTCAGTTATATTCCTGAAATGTTCCATATCCTAAGCAACATTTTGGGGCCAATTACAATGTCGTGCGGAAAGCCTCCTCTCGACTGTCAGAATCTCCTCTACCGTGTCGGAACCCTTCTGACTGACACGGTTGTTTACAATCCGCCCGACCGATTATGATGTTTGTGGGTGGAATGTAAATGGCATGGACATTCCGAATAGGTTCCAACTGGCTCTCGGACAATTTGTGTCGGTCAGAATCGCATCGTACACCTCTATGGACAGCGTTTCTGATCTGACGATTATGATGCAGATTTCCTATAGCCTTTCCGAGTCATACTGTCTGACACGGAAAGTTTGTCGGAAACTGACTTTGGGGGCCACTAGCAGGGCCCTCGTCATCCTGAGGCCTATGGTTGGGGGCCGAGGGGGTACCTAAGGGACCCCCCTGTAAAACCCTGCATTGTGTGGCTGGCACAATGGGGTGCCCACGACAGGATGTAAGGTTCTCCTCCCCCCTCCCCCCCTCATTTCCCCATAGGAGCCTGTGTTACCGCCGGTTGTCGGGCGGAATATGGGCTCCCATGGGAAACAATGGGACTCCGACCGAACAGTGTTCAGTTGCCTCGTAAATGGTTGGGTGACCGCCAACCATGAACTGGTCAGTTCTGAATCCGAAACAAGGTCAGGCGGAACGTTTCCAGACGACATCGTAATCGCCCCCATATTGTGCATGCATACTAATGTTGAAAGATTTTCATTTAATTGTAGTTTTCACTCATAGTTACTCGAATGTTTTAGTATGTTACCCCAATTCACCTATAATAGTTCTACAACCATGATTTATTCATATAAAGTATATCCACAGTGTTGTATTAATGTTGTGGCCACACATGCACATTTATCCAAATGTTGGGTGCACATCGAGTATTTTACTAAGATAGCATTGCCAAAGGCCTGAAGCTTTGGATTTCAAGTTTTAACCTTCGACGTGGAAGTTGCTTGTTTGCATGTTTTCTCCCCTCTGCAGGTGCAGATACAAGGCTACATTAGTTAGTGAATAGGCATTGTTTATTTGTAGCGATAGTAAGGTACGGGAGGAAACTTTTGGCAAGGAGAAGACGCGCTAACAAAGTCAAAGATGAGTTCTCGTGGTGGAGAAAGGATGCTCAAGGACGATCAAATGTGCCCAAATGAAGGTGTGGGAGAAAGCTGAAAGTTGGCAATTTCTATCAAGGAAGATGGAAATGTAAAATGAAATGAAATACCAGCATTTTTAAAGTGCACAGCTACCTCCGGAGAGGTGTCCCGGTGCTGGGGGCCGTAGGGAAGATTAAGCGAGCTATTGCCCAGAAGTACTGGAAGAGGATGGTGTTGTTTACCTTGATTACTGTGTGTTAATAGGTGTTGTATAGTTAGTTAGAGCAGCAGACGCCTTTAGATTTTCCAGAGGTACAGACCTCATTGCCACATCTTGGAGTGTGGCTTTATGCTATACACTGTTTTTGATTGGAGCACTTCCATTGAATTCTCCATTATGCTGACACCTTTTGTTTGCTTCCTTGATCTTGATCAATTAGGGTTCCCTAATATAGAGTAGTGCAGAATAACATACATTTTGTAAGTTCACTCATGACTATATAGGAAGAGCGAAACGTACAATGAAACATACTAATTGTATTTCCAATCTTTCGCATTCAAGCAACGGAATTTTTAGTATGTTTCATATTGTTTAGACTAAATGTCTTTAGGAGATTCTGACTTATTTTGGTGATTTTATACTTCTATAAGTTACTTTCGAGACTCATTGTTGTCAGTTTGTTTCTGAGTTTGTTTCTGAGTCTGTACTAAACCTAATTAACCTTCTTTAGTATTCTTGGATTTATTATGTAACCAAATGTGTTACACTGTTAAATATTTTCATAAATGTATAACTAGCTCCCTCTTACCTGTCAGGCTAGTACAAGATGGATCGACCAAAGAAGGTAGTTCATGTGAACACAAAGTGGATATGCTTCATGATCTGCACATCTGTAAGTCAGTTATCTTTATAATTAAGCAATCAGTTACAACATTTGTTCAAATATTAGGGTGCTTCTATGGCGCTGTATTACCCATCCACCTTGGGTAAAAGATCCGCTAGATCTGCAGCGGCAGTCCAGACCAAAATGCCCCAAGAAATGCACCTGAGCACACCTACGCAATGTTACTTTTATCCTCATACAAGTGGTAAGGCATCAAAGAAGAACGGCTCCAGTCAAGAAAGTTCTGTTACAGAAAGTCCAGGAGGACGAAACAAGCGTTGGCTGCAATTTCTTTGTCTCGAATGGAATAAAATACTAATGATCGGACATATCTAGTGCTGTGGACTACTCTTTGAAAGATTGTAAATTGGAACTGATGTAACAGAGCTTTCTTGACTGGAGCCGTTCTTCTTTGATGCCTTACCACTTGTATGAGGATAAAAGTAACATTGCATAGGCGTGCTCAGGTGCATTTCTTGGGACAAAGAAGTTGTTGTCTGACGGGCCCAGGGCTCCATCACTCTCTCTACCTTTTTTCATTTTTACATCTCTCTACCTCATCTTTCTGTCTACCATTCTCACTGCCTCACAACTCTCTCTTTATCTCATCATGTCTCTACCTCAATATCAACATCTGGTGTGTTTACTTGCAAATGTAGATCAAAGCAAGTTTATTCCAAGAAATGGAAGCACCACCAGATACACGTCTTGCAGCTCCAGTAGGCTTCTAACAACTGTCCCTCTTGGATCATGGCCAAGATCAGATGTCCTATTCTAGAACAACATGATTGCGCCGTGAACCAAACTATTCAAACAACATTGCAAGTAAACACAACATCAGCTCCCTTTTTTTACCTGTCCTGTCTCTCTACTTTACCTTTTCTCCCTCTTTTTCTCCCACATCTCTCCCTCGACCTCACTACTCTAATGTTTCTCACCGGTTACTCCTTGTTGTTTCTCACATGTGAACCCTTTTGTAAAGCGCTCTGACACCCTGGGTGCAGGTTCTTGATTGTTCTACATCAGGAGCTTAATAAATAAATCACTGGAGTCTGATGAGAGTACCAGAAAATGATTGTATATGTGCCGTGTGTATGTGTGGTATGGCCGCGTGTAATGTTGCTGTGTGAATCTACGCCTGCATGTATGTGTACTCTCTTTATACTCGGCTGTCCTTGCAGGCATCTGCATTTACATTTGTGAATTCAGGTAAAGACAAACCAGTTAACTTTGTCAATGCTTGTTTACATCATGCCTTCTATAAAATGCAATTCTGCAATCTATATGATGACCAAGAGCTCTGGCCTAGCAGTAAAATGCACGCGTGCCTCTCGGGCACCCACTGGGAGGGGCGAACGTGGAATCAATAATGTCTGAGGTCTCAGACAATAAATACATCATGCTTTGAAAGCTCGTTCATTGACACATGCACGTGGCGGGCTCCAGAACCCGGCCTTGCTTTATGAAATGTATGCGGAAGGAGGCGCTGTGTCTGTGCTCTCTGCCTCACCTTGCAGTGCACCGATTTTAAATCCAGGTTTATGCAGATCTACAGCTATGGCATGAATACAACCATGCATGCGGAAAACGGGATTATACGGGGACAGCAGTATTCAGAGCAGCACCAGGCATCATCCAATCACACGCCCGAAGTCTTTCTTCTCTGCCATGATGAATATTTCATTAGCTGCTCGACATGGAAATGTTCTCGAGGCGCACTTGGGGGATTTCGTGCTGCACAATTCAGTATCTTCACGACAGTTGTTCGCGTGTGAAGGCAATCACATCCTGGACGGTCATTCAGAATAAATTGAATTTATGTCGATAATCGCCCGACCCAATCAGAGATATTACAGAAGTTAACATTTCAGACACCTGCCTCCAGGTACAGACTCACCGAGACCCCGCATGAGCAGCTGCATTTGTGCAGCTAGTGACGTGAGTGTGGTTTCTTGCTTTGCCCACACAGTGTTTTCATTTACCGTGCACATTGTGCAGACAAGCTCCAGCTGTTTTCAAATCTTACTTAAATCCGGAGCTAGCACATTTTTTTACGCATGATTAAATACTAGATTATGTGTAGATTTAGGGTACATGGAGAGGAAACTAGAGGCCTTCTAACGTGTTCGCCAGTTCTTAGTTTTAGGATGTATATGATTAAGAAGGCTAGATTTCCTGAGGAAGAGAGCTTCTTAGGCACCTACAAGTGACAGTTCTGCATGAACATTTTTTTAAAACAAATTTTATTCATCAAATGACACATATAAAGCAGGGCTCGGTAACCCAGAGACATCTGCACAATAAGCAAAAAACATCATGGCTTTGACTTTTCGGTATTGAAATCAAGGAGAAATAGAGAGCAATACAGATGAAAGAAACCATATGAAAACCCCCTCCCCCCTGTCGCACTAACAGCTTCCCAGAAACAGCCTAGCAATGCATTCTGCACCACACCCACCCGCTACAGTATAGGAAAATGCAAGACACTACAGCTTGCACCAGCTGGGTAGAATTAAACTGGGCTAAGGGGCCCTGCTGCATGACCAGCGGAAGCTTATGCATGCAATGTCCCTTCAGAGTGTTGAACCTCATCTGACCTGCTCTCTGTTTCCAGTGGACCATCTTTCCCTGCAGGTGAGAAGCCCTGGTGCACATGGAATCTTGGCGTTCCATTAGCACACCCTGACCTGACGCAATTATGGGGAGGGTAAACAAATACCCAGATCACTACTACAAGTACAAAAGAGAAGGGATGGTTGGGTAACAATTGCGCAGAGTTATGAAGTAATACATTCAATATATCTGGTTGCTCCAAGGATAAGGGTCATGGCCATGCACCAATTACCAGCAATGCGGACAAAGTCTACACCGTTATACACAAAAAAGGGGATATATCCTGAGCATATTCCACAATGATTAGATACAGTTCATATTAAACTGTAGACACAGATCTTCTTCTTTATCTCCTTTATTTCTTTATATCGCTTCAACACAGTCCTAGCCGCCAACACGTGTTTCGTCTTTTTGTGGTGTAAGCCACAGACTTCCTCAGTGCTAGAATTCATAACACAGGAAAGCCTGTACTACAATTCAAAACTATTTCAATTAGGAAATATTTTTAAGAGGCATAGGCACCACCCATATATGGGTGTATATCATAAAGGGAAACGAGCATCTTTCACACGTAAAGATTGCTAAAGCTACCAAAAGGTATAAAGAAAGTAAGCCTGATGCAGTATAGCATTGAAACAACCGTGGTACAGATCAGATCACCCATGTGTGAATCAATGCAAACATTGCACTCATTGTATCTATCACATAGAACCCAAAGAACTTATATATTTATGTGAAAAGAGAATGGAAAGAGACCAAGGAACAACCAAATAGAAGTGTAAACCATCTATACAAACCACCAAAATTAAAACCAAAAATGAACCGTGCAAAAAAACTACTACAAGTACTTTCGATGGTCTGCTATGGAGCAGGTCCGATTGCATTGATGAATGTCCTGATCCAGTATTGTTTGTTTTTGCGTTCTTTACATAGGAAAAACAGCCGACACATTTTTCATCTTAGACAACTTTGACAAGGCTTAAAAACAGCAACAAAGGCCGTGTAGTAAATGGGGAACACGAGAGCCCTGCACAGTCAACGGGAACCTAAAATTGATAGACGGTGCCCAAATTTCGAAGTAATATAATGTTCAACAGAGCAAGGTGAGTTTGTGGTAGGAACAAAGTGCTGAGACGCTGGAAGCAAAACCAGCATTTAAGAGTGGAGCGCCTTCATATGTCAGAGGGTTACGCAAAGTTGAGTAACCAGCCTGGTGCGTGTGTCCTGGAGTGTGGGGAGTGTTTTCCACTTTTGCCCCATTTTCGGGAGCCTAGGACTTGCCATGCGATACCACTGAGAAATAGTTTCTCTGAGGAGTAGAAGATGGCTGCTTCATCCACAACACGGAGTGGGATATGCCCAGGATGGTGGATTCACGAAGGGATGACTTCCACACTCAAGAAACACAAGGCTTTTTGAGCTAAGAAAACCTGCAGTATGTAGTCTAAGGCCACTATGTGGCAAGCTGCTTAACAGAGGAGTCTCTGGTGGCAACATAGCCTGCCTGTCTGTCAAGGTGCTGCCTAACCTCTGCGTGAAACTCAAGGGCAAGGAGTGGCCACTAACTTAAATTTTGAAAGTACGGATCTGTGGTTGAATGATTTTGCAACATCAATCCTTTGGACTGAAATTTCCAGTTTTGATGAAGAACTGTAGCGGAGTCCTACAATCCTGGCTATATGAGATACTGCATCAACAAACATCTTCATGTATACCTAGTTTATCCACCTGGTTATTGGTCTACAGAAAAACATATTTACAAGCCTGACTATGTGCGATGACAATTCCTACTATAGTGGCTGTACTCTGACGTTTATTTATACATTACTACACCTTTGCAGAAAGGCATACACAGTCGAAACTTTTACAAACTGGATGTTCAGGAAAGCTAGTAAATGCATATTAAACCCACTCATGTTAAGACATAAATCTTCTGCTTTACTCATTTATTTAGGCCCTTGTGTTCATGTTCACACCTGAGATAAATTGTGTTTTTTTGCTTTCTCGCCACAGTCAGCTCCTCTTTCTCGGCCAGTGAATACCCACAAGTGTCCTAAATCTACTCTCGGTAGACAGACAGTAAGCAGTAAGATAGTGAAGAAATATACAAGCTTGTGTAAGACCCATATCTCCTAAACACCATAAGTGTCCCCCTGGATGTGGAAATTGCCTAGAGCCCTCAACTAGAAAACATGACTATGTTGAGAATAGTGCCACCTCTAGGCAATAGGGCGTGGTCGCAATCAGTGAAGTAAAATCACCCAACGACACAGGTTTAGTAATAGCAGAACCTGATATTAGGATCTTTAGGCCTGATGTACTAAAACTGGTCACAATTTGCAACCGGTATTTGGCAACTAGTAAAGAATTTTACGGACAAACCAATGTACTAATAGGCTGGTTTAAAAAATTCAGTTTGGGAGTGTTTTGCAAGCCGACCTACTTCATTAATATCCATGAGGTAGGTTGCAAATTGCTCCAGATGGTGGCTATCACAAAGATGGTGGCTTGCTAGGGTCAGCAGACCACCATGTCTCTGAGAGCCTTTTAATAAAGTAAATCATTGTTTTAAATGCAGCCAGTTTTCCTTAAAGGATATGGTGCTACTTTTAAAAATGATAGATAACTTTTTTTCACATTCACATGGCTTATCACCCCAGCTTGCTAGTCTGTAAGTTTCCACTGTTGTGCCACCGGATTTGTTGGAACAGCATAAAATCAACTGACATCAGATATACTGATCCACAATAATCTCACAACTGCCAGACAAAGCGCAAAGTGAAAATAAATAAGAAGTGGGAATAGTAATTTTTACCCCTACACTAGCCAACACTTAGTAATTTTTACCCCTACACTATCCAACACTTACCCTACTGTTGCACTCACTGGAGTGGAAATAGTAATTTTTAACCCTACACTATCCAACACTTACCCTACTGCTGCCCTAAAAGTATTATGCATTGTAATGGTATGCGTTGTAATGGAATGCGTTGTAATGGTAGTTTTAAAAAATGCGTTGTAATGACATGCGTTGTAAAATCATGCTATGTAATGGTAATTGCGATGTAAAGACTTCATTGTAAAAGCATGTGTTGTAATTGCATGCGTTGTAACGTCATATATTCATTTATGCAGTACCAAAACTGTAATAGAGTTAAAATGCAAAACAATAAAAATCTGAAAACAAATTAAAAAATAGTGTAAAATTTTATAAACAAAATGACATCGCAATGACAAAAATCTAATGAAGGGAACTGTAGGTGTACAGTTTTTAAACTTACAAATAGTGCTAAGAAGCACAAAGTTCCAATTATAGCTAGTAGTCCGGGACCTAGATGCAATTTGATGCTGACCCCAATGGAGCAATGTCCGGATACACCAACCAGGTTTCTCCTGCTCAATGATTGTACCTTCTGGCTTTAGCCCTTTAAGTCCCAGTACACTGCAGGAGTGCACCGCTAAATCACCCCAAGGTCTGATGGGGAAGCATGTAGAGACACACAGGGTGTCAGACAGAGGCTAAATAGCAAGGTCAAGTTTAGGTCCACTGGTCAGCTGGGCAGGTACATGCAGAGTCCTGTTGTAGCTTGTTGTTTTCCTGTTGCTGTAACAGAAGGCCACACATATGACCTTTGGAGTTCACTTCTTTATTCTGGGTACAAGAAAGGGCAAATGTGGTCCTTACAGGGATCTTCTGAGGTCACAGACAACAGGCTCAGTCCTCTTCTGATCTTCCTCAGATCCAGGAGTGTTCTGATATGGGTGCATGGATATGCCACATTTATGCCGGCATAAGCTAGTTAGTGGAACTGACTTCTGGGCAAGCCCTAACCAATGGGGTAAAGGTTTTAGGGGCCAAACCAACCCACTATTGGGCATTTTCAAGATGGTGTAAGTTCGGTCACATTAAACTTGGGTTTCAAGGACTGGGGGTGTGTGTCTGGAATGTACTATGGTAATCCTAATGTCCTCCCACATATAGCACTAAAATCCTGTTTGCGGCAGTCACTTTACCACCAGTAAACCCAGAGACAAATGTCTGGTAGAACAAAGTATAATTTTTCAGCAACACGACAGGGGAGATACACATGAATTGTTTTGGAATCCTGTTTCTGTTAATTCCAAGCTCACCCCTAGTGTTATATGTGAAAAGCCAGAGACAAACGACTGGTAGAACAAAGCAGGATTTTCCTGCAACCAAACAAAAGATACACAAGAATTGTTTTGGTATCCTGTTTCCTGTCTTTTCACGTATACTCCAGTGTTATATGTAAACTCAGCAGACCTATCAAGAAGAATCTGACACTAGCAGAATTTGACACTGTATTGTCAAAAGGGATGCTCACAGCTAACCCTGGGCGTAGTTCGCGTAGTGGCGCTACGCGTAGCTACGCGAAGTGCTCTTCGCACAACACACGCTCGCGTAGCTACGCGAACTGTGTAGTGCGGTAGGCAAATGCTGTTCGCAATGATTGCACAGTGCCGGATGCTTGTCCGCACTGTGCAATCATCGCAAACGGCCTCATGCACAGTGCAAGCGGTCATTTTCTGCCGCGCGAGTAGATTTGTACTCGAGCAGCAACTTTCTCAAAGCGGACTGGAAGTTTCTCATCGCGAGCGGTCGTGAGCATACGCGACCACTCGCAATGAGAAACCTGACCTCCCCGCGTTGAGAATCTTGCCCGGAGGATTATTTTCCATGCTCGTGATTGGCAACTTGATGTTGCCGATCGCGAACGAGGAAAAAGTCTCGCCGGGATGTTGATTTTGCTCGCTCGCGGTCGCCAACTTCACGTTGAGGACCGCGAGTGAGAAAAAAATGCCCGCTACGCGTTTTTGCACTGTGCTACATGCGATTCACGTAGCGCGTAGTTGCGCAAACTATGCACTCTCCGTGAGCGTAGCGTAGTTTTCCACCCAGGCCTACTCACAGCCCCAATCTGCATATTTTCCCAGGTTCAGAGGGGTCATCTCTGCCCATTCAGGTCAGCGTATTGTTTTCTCTTGGGAGTCCAACATTAGACAGCATATTTTTCACTCATCCAACTGGACAGGGCTTTAAGTGGGATCAAAAAGGTGGGTGGTCTGTAATAGGGTTGTGCCTAAGACCTGTATGTACAAAACCTTTTTAAGCGGTATGGTGAGAAACATCCATTACAACGCAGTCATTACATCGCACTGCTTTTACAACGCAGCTGTTACAACACAACCTGCCTTTACATTGTATGCCATTACAATGCATGTCACTACAACGCATGCCGTTACAACGCATACCATTACAACGCATGCCATTACAACGCATTATAAGGTGAGAAATAGAGATTTTTTTGTTTTAGGGGGGTATGGTTTTTGGGGTAGATAGGAATAGTAATTTTTACCCCTCACTATCCAACACTTTCCCTACTGTTGCACTCACTGGAGTGGGAATAGTAATTTTTACCCTTACACTATCCAACACTTACCCTACTGTTGCCCTAAAAGTATTATGCGTTTTAATGGTATGCGTTGTAATGGTATGCGTTGTAATGGTAGTTTTTAAAAATGCGTTGTAATGGCATATGTTGTAAAATCATGCGATATAATGGTAGTTGCGATGTAAAAACCGCATTGTAAAAGCATGCGTTGTAATTGTTTGGGTTGTAACATCATATATTCGGCGTGGCCTATGTAATTAAAGGTGTGTCCTAAAAAATGTAGTGTGAAATCCTGTTTATTTATTTATAGAGTTTTGTACAGCGTTAACTTGATCCAAAGGTATCAGAGCACTGTACATAGATGGCAAAGTCACAGTTATGTGAGTTAAACATGGGGTAAATACAAATATGTAGTAGGCACAATATATAGCCACAATATACACTAAAGTATAAGATAAAGAGTAGCAGTTGCATGAGTTACAAGTGGAATAAATGTATAGTCACAGTATTTACAGGAAGTATACGGGAAACGGTAGCAATAGCTCGAGTTACAGATGGAGTAAATGCAGTTATATGGGGTAGGCACAGATAAATGCAACAGACTATATAGGACGTATACGGTGGACATTAGGAAAAGTGGTCTGTAAGGTTCAGCGCTAGGGTGTGTCGACTTGGTAAACAGAGTATGTAACATTGTGCATAGGAGTATACGATAAACAGTAGCAGTTGCACAAGTTACATATAGAGTAGGCGTAGAATGTGCAAAAGAGCATACAGGCCTAAATACTTAGCCCAATGTATACACAAGGAGTATACGGTAAACAGTAACAGTTGCAAGAGTTGCATAAGGAGTATATGTCTTTACATGGGGCAAGCTCAGATACATAGCAACAGAGTAAGTAAGAGGTATACGATGGACAGTAGGAGATGTGGGATATATAGGTTTGAGGTAGTTATGGTAGAGTGTGTCACCTTAGGAAAGAGTGAATGCAGCAGCGTACATGGCAACAGAGTACAGACACATGGTAACAGAGTATATAGAATGTATACGGTGGACAGTAGGAAAAGAGGTCCATATGGTTCTGAGGTAGGTAACCTAGGGTGTGTTGACTTAAGAAACAGTGTATGCAACATTGGCATAGGAGGTATACGATAAACAATAGCAGTTCAACAAGTTACATATAGCGTAGGCATAGAATGTGCAAAAGAGCATATGGGCACAAATATATAGCCGCAGAATACACAAGGAGTATACAGTAAACAGTAGCAGTTGCACAAATTACATAAGAAATATATGTTGTTACATGGGCTGAGCTCAGATACATGGCAACAGAGCAAGTAATAGGTATACGGTGGACAGTAGCAAATGTGTGCTGTGTAGGTTTGGGGTAGTTAAGGTGGGGTATGACAACTTAGTAAACAGTGAAGGCAACAGTGAACACAAGAGGTATATGATAGACAGTAGCAGTTGCATGAGTTACAAGTGGAGTAGGCGTAGAATGAGCAGAAAAAGTGTTAACATAGGATGAGCAAATGAACACTCATAGTCATTAATGTAACTCAAAATTGCACTGAAGTTATGAAAAGGTCACCAACAAGCAATCTGAAACCTTGGCAGCTATGGATGGGGCCGCACGGGTCCAATATGCCACACTCCATCAAGGGATAGAGTGAGGCCGCATATAGACCCAGACAGCAACCATGAGTCTCAGCAGCCGGATCCTGCCCGCAACAGTCCTGCAGGCGAGGCTCGTAGAGAGCAGGCAGAGGTGTCGAGACTGGACTTACTTCTATCCAAGATGTAGTCCAGTGTGTAAGTAGTTTGTGGCAGTCAACAGTGTGCCGCACGACGGCATTGGAGTAGGGAGACTAGAGCATTAGGATTCCCATGGCACCACCTGATTAGTATTTTGGTGCCTTTCTGTGTGCTTTCATCAAAGATATATCACACAGTATCGGACATGCTCCTAAAAAAAGGCAAACCTATTTCCAAATTTTTTTACAGATCCCCAGCACTCGTCCGAACAATAACATTTAGATCAGAAAGAGTACAGAAATAAGCACAGAGTATCTCGAACACAAGTAATGTTTCTTGTTCTTTATTTCCTGTGTGTCTCCATGCTAAAAGATATCTTAACACAGTGGCAGCCGACACGTGTTTCGTCGCACAAGGGTAATATCCCACGACTTTTTCACATCAATGTATCCCCTTACAACATCTGGAGATCATGAGCCAAAGGCAAAAAGTCTGAGAGGCCAATATGCGAAGAAAGAGAATATGAGAGAATAGATAGAAAATGTCTCAAATGGGACTAAAAAGCCCTGAGTAGAGATGGAGAATAAAAAAGGGGAGAAATGTGTCCACACATGACAAGTGATGAACGTGAATTCCAATTGGACTGAGATTATAATCAATATATGTGATTGAACAGAAGGAAAAAAAGGGGGGATTTAGAGAACGGGGGTGAGTGGAGCAACTGAAAGACTTATGTAAAAGATCGGATTAGTGTGAATTTCATTGCTAGAGAACCTGCCATGCATCAGTGTAGATAGGAAGTGTCATACATATGCAAAAACGCACGTGTTCACCCTAAGTGACCCAGATCGTAATTAGCTGGTAAGAATGGTTAAAATAAATACCTCTGTCTTTTTAATAAAGGCTTCTGAAAAAAAAATCACAAGACAAGAATAATGAGTCCCAGAACCTAAACTCATAATGCTCGAAATACAAAAAAGGGGGAGGGGGAGTTCAATACCTACATAGATCGTGGTTTTAATTCCGTCCCACGGGGGATTAAAATCATCTCAATCCTAGTCGTATGGTGTTCAGAGGTCCAGATGCGGAACAATATCACGAATAACGGATCTGGGAGAAAAAATATATCAGAACTAAATGACTAACGCTAGATATGCCAACTTCCACTATGACAAAGATCAAGAAAAGGGCTATCAATGCGTAAAACTAATATATCAAAAGAAAGCGGGCCGAAGGATCTACCACTCAGTAAGCCTCCCAAAGTGTTATTGTTATTTCCAGATAAAAATGCTACGTCTAAGATGGGCACACAGAAGCAACAGTGGAAACGTGCGTCTATTAACATATATTAATGTGTGCGGTTTTAAAAAATACAACTAACGGTTTGTGATCTGACACCTGAATCAATATAAAAATATCCATAGCTATGAACACTTCATGAATAAAGCAAGTCGGCAGGAAAGCATTCCGAATACGCGTTCTCTGATTAGCATAAAACCCACTTGCGTATAGTCCCAAAACTATCAATACCAAAACTTAAATGTAGGCTGATGACCAAAGGCTAAATCTAGAATTGATTGTAGTGCCTTCAGTAATGTTGTGATCATAATTGAACACATCTAAAATAAGTAAACAGAAAACCCAAAGCAGCATTACTCCGAAAGTGTCCAACTCTCATAAAGACAAAAACGAGCGCGTTTAAAATGACCAATCTATATCAGAGAGTAAGGAGCTCCCATATCGCGCTTATTGTGATCGTATTCAAATGAAACTTCAAATGAGTGAAATAGAGAATCCAAAGCAGCATTACTTTGAAAGTATCAAACTTTCATGAACAACAGAAAACGAGCGCGTTTAAAATGACAGACTATATCAATGAGTATAAAGCTCCCATATCACGCTTACCCCGTGTGTGGTGATGGAGTGTCGTAGAAACAACGGACAGTCTACGTCTTCGAAGCCGAGTACGGTACAGCTTGTGCTGTTCACTAAATGGTGCTTATGAAGTGACCAATTCCTTTCAGAAGCGTCATATCCGGGAGACCGGATGGGCAATAAACGAAGGACTTAAAAGTAAAAGACTGTTACGGCGGCCATCTTAAAAGGGGGCTTCTATATAATATATGAAAAAATTCCCTTAATGAAGGTCTGTCTTGGTAGCAAGCTGTTTGTGAGGGCATGCAAATAGATTGAGGTGATCAGATCCACTGGCTAAGGCCAATTAAAAATTTGCAAACATTCGTGACAAGAATTTTCAATTCTATTAAGGACAAGGAGGCGAGGATTATGCTTTCTCATTTCTTTATTAGAAATGCCCAGCAGCCAATCAGAACCGTTTGTGAAACGAAAAAACTACAGTACCCATGAGCACCAGGGTACCACGTGACCAACCATAGAGTCTCTCATATAAAAGATACAATAGGAGAAAGTACGTCCTCTTTCTTTGGTGAGGAACAGTTCACAGGAAAACATGAAGTCCAATGGAAAACGAAGAATGCCAGGTAACAGAGTCCATCAGCCACAGCCGGTGATCATCCTGACGCTAGAAACACAGCAAATGCCGAACAGAGGAGGCAGCAGACCATCCAAGCGGAGTAAGCAGGATAAACAGCAGAGTCACTATTTCGGGTCAGAACCTGAAAAGAAAGTACAGCCGTAATACTCATCCGATAAAGAGAGTGAAGGCAATAAAAGGGAAGGGTAAACAGAGAGAAAATCAATGCATTGTCATAAATCAAATGCAACTGTGACAATGAGAAACATGAGAATCAAACATGACTTTGGGTGGGATAATCCTCGCCTCCTTGTCCTTAATAGAATTGAAAATTCTTGTCACGAATGTTTGCAAATTTTTAATTCTATGTCAGGACAGGAGGCTCCGATTATGCTTGTTCAAAGCTGATCCACCACCACAGAAGCAATATGTTCGATAGGCTTGTAATAAAAGGTCTTGAACATAGAATCAGAAGACCAATCTGCGGTTTTCATGATGTCCAGTAATGAAACACCCATCGAGAACGCTTTAGAGGCCATAGCCCCGCGAGCCGAATGAGCACCAAAAATGGAAACATCAATTCCAGCCTCAGACAAGAGCCATCTAACCCAGCGAGCTAAAGTAGCAGGAGTAACAGGACGAAAAGGTTTCTGCAAGGCAATAAGTAGTTGACCCTGTGTATCAGAATGTAAAGGGGCAGTACATACCTCGTAATCCTTGACACATTGAACAACGCAAAGGTTGGGGTAATGAGGAAAAGAAGGATAGGTAACCGAAGAGGTAGCAGTCTTGGTGCGTTTAGAAATTAGAAAAGTGACACCCTCAGGTGTAAATCTGCGACCTGCTAAGTCTAACGCACGCACATCAGAAACTCGTTTGCAAGAAACGAGACATAACAGCATAGTCAATTTAGCAGAGAGCTGCTTGCGAGAAAGTAATGAATTAGAAGGCCAAGCCTCCAAAAATCTCAAAACAATGGAGACATCCCAAAGCGAGACATATTTAGGGCACGGAGGATTCGCCAAACGAATGCCCTTAAGCAATTTGGAAATTAAGGGATGTTCACCCGCCGGTTTGCCATTGATGGGAACGTGAGCGGCAGAGATAGCGGAACGGAAGTTGTTGACCGTACGATAAGCCAAACCAGAGGAAGCGAGAGAAGCTAGAAAATTAATAATCAGAGCCACATCTGCTGAAGCGGGATCAACTTCCCGCTGAACACACCAGTCACACCAACGTTTCCATGAGGCTCTATATCGTTTGTGAGTACTGGGAGACCAGGCATCACTGATGAATTTGGAAGCGTCGCATGAAAGGCCTGGGAGCGACCAGCGATCCCCGAAACTCGGCACGCCAACAGAAGGAGATTGCCGGATAGAACCAGGGGATGCGGATCGCCTAGGGGATCCAACAACAGATTCCACTTCTGGGGAAGAAGGAACGGGACCGCACAACACATCTCCAGAAGATCTGGGAACCATGCTTGAGCTCTCCACAGCGGAGCAATGAGAATTAGCTCTGTTTGAAAACGTTTCGAGTAGGCCAGAACCCTGGGAATCATCATGAACGGGGGAAAGGCGTAACACAGAGTGGACGGCCAAGTCTGAAGAAATGCATCTGTGGCCAGGGCTTTCGGATCCGGCCTCCAGCTGAAGAATAGAGGGAGTTGAGTATTTAGGCGAGACGCAAACAGATCCAGGTGACATTGACCCCAAGTCCGACGGAGAATGCGAAAAATGCGCGGGTGAAGGCGCCAATCGCTGAAGTCGCGAAGATGGCGAGAGTTCCAGTCCGCAATCTGATTGCGGCAACCGGGAAGATATTCGGCAATAACTGTGATCTTCTGTTGAAGACAGAAGTGCCAAAAATCCTTGGCGATCTCCGCCAAAATCTTGGATCGTGTTCCCCCCAACTTGTTGACATACCGGACCGCTGAAACGTTGTCCATGCGGAGAAGGATACAACAATTGGTCTGATGAGGGGAGAAGCACCGAATCGCAAAGGAACCCGCTAGAAGTTCTAGGCAATTGATGTGAAGAGACAGTTCCTGGGGGGACCAGCGACCCCCGGTGGAGATGGGACCGCACCGGGCTCCCCAACCCCAAAGACTGGCATCGGATTCTATCACCAGATCCGGAGCGGAGCCGAACAGGGCTCGTCCATTCCAGGCCTCCATGTGGTCTAACCACCATTGCATCTCGCTCTTCGCATCCTCGGAAAGAGGAATCAGATCTGAATAACGAAGACCTTTTTGGAGATGACGAATCTTCAACCTCTGAAGTGCTCTGTAGTGCAGAGGACCTGGGAATATCGCCTGAATGGAGGACGCCAATAGACCGACAACACGTGCTAACGATTTCAACGACACAGTCTGTCTGGAAAGAACAGACCTCAATTCCCTCTTGATGTACCGAATCTTTTGGTGTGGTAATAAAAGTTGACAGGATAGGGAATTCACTTGGAAACCCAGAAACTCGATTACCTGAGTAGGGTTCAAGATAGACTTCTGCGGATTGACTAGAAAACCCAGGGATTGTAAAAGGTCGATAGACCATTCCAGGTGTGTTAATACTGTGAGGGGGTTGTCCGCCATGAGAAGAATGTCGTCGAGATATATTATTAGGCGGACACCCCGAGCACGCAGACATTCCACTACGGGCCTCAGAAGTTTCGTGAAGCACCAGGGTGCTGACGAGAGGCCGAAAGGGAGAACCGTGTATTCGTACCAAATCTCCTGCCAACTGAATTGAAGAAAACGACGATGAGGCTCGTAAATGGGAATCGAAAGATACGCATCCTTGAGGTCGAGCCGAACCATCCAGTCCCCTTCGCGAAGAAGATCGCGCAAAAGATGGATCCCTTCCATTTTGAAGTGTCTGTAAACGACACTTCCGTTGAAATCCTTCAAGTTGAGGACCAGACGATTGCCACCCCCTTTTTTCTGAACCAAGAAAACATTGCTGATGAACCCTTGTGGGTGGGGAACAGTTGAAATAATTGCCCCTTTGGCGAGAAGGGATTCTATCTCTGCCGAGATAAACTGTCGGTCCTGAAGAGAAAAATGTAGAGGAGTTGGGGGGAGGGATTGATGTTGGGTCTGATAGAATTCTATTTTGAAACCCTGAACAGTTTGCAGAACCCAAGCATCGTTGGAGATTTGACGCCAGTTCTGGAGAAAAAAACGTATTCTGCCCCCCAGAACCACCTCGGAAAAAGGAATCAAACTCACCTGAGGTGTTAGAGTCTTGATAAGCACCTTGGTTGCCACCGGAACGGCCTTTCCGGAATTGACCTCTCCCTTTGCGGGAAGGATAGAAGTTTGAGCGGGAGTTGTAGCCGGAGTCCTGACCACCGCCTCTCTGGGACTGATAACCCCTCTGGGAGGGGTTATGGGAGCCACGGCCGAACGAGCGTCCCCTATTTCGTCCGGCCCTGGCAAAAACCGGACGAAGTGCACGCTTGATGGAAGCTTGAGCCTTATCCAAACCGCTGAAGGTTGCAACAAACTTAGTGAGTTCCTTAAGAAACGGTTGGCCGAATAAAAGACCTTGTGCCACCGGACCAGATTCGGAAGTAGAGAGTTCCGCCAATTTGGGATCAATTTTTAGAAGAATAGAGCGGCGGCGCTCACTTGAAATTGCACAATTTGCATTGCCTAACTGGCAAATAGCCCTCTGAGCCCATTCTATGAGGTCATCCGGATCCACAAGGGAGGCAGCTTCCTTGGCCTGAAAGCCAAGATCAAGAATCTTGGTGAGGGGTCCAAATAAATCCAGCATTTTATCCTGACAGGAACGCCAGGATCTGTCTAGACCCTTTTTTGGATCCTTTGCAAATTTTTTCAAATAGGAAAGCATTGTGGGGTCGATTTCAGGAGTGTCTGCCAGGTGATCTGCAAGATCCGGGCGAGGGCACTCGGAGCGGAGGCGAGCCCTAACATCCTTTTCAAAGGGTTGACGGATGTGCGCCTGGACATATTCCGCTACCGCAGGAGAAGGAAGCCATGAAGACGAATGGGGGTGATAAAGCTCCGATGGTTCAAAGGTTAGGACCTGAGGGTGAGTAGGAGCGTCCACGTAGTGCTCCTTGCGAGCCTTCTTGCGTGGTGGAGGAACATCCTGGTCAGAAGAGGAAGAAGGAGGACCTTCAGTGTCAGTCTGGCAGCCTGCAGAGGTAGAAGCGCCTACCAATGGAATGGAGGAAGCCTTTTCTGAGGCTAGAGATTTAGCCAAACGTTTAAAATCCGACCTATGCGGATTTACTGGGGACTTAGAAGAACGAGAAGAAGGCAACCAACCCTGTTGCTTGGCATATTGCGTCAAATGACGCTTCAGAGGATTAATAGCGTGGACCAGGGCTTTATTAACGGAGTGCTGAACTCCTTGGTCCAAAGCCTCTACTAAATCCTGCTCTAGGAAACTAGAGCCCTCATCCTCAAAGGAGTAATCATCTTCATCAAAATACTCCTCCATTTTACCTTTCTTCACAGTAAAGTGAAATTAATGCCCACAAAATGACACTCCAATGTCAATATATATCACTATGCCAAAGGCACAATTCAGGGGGAGTGAAAAACCCCACAGCAAGCCACTTATAAGGACAGAAAAAACCTGACCAAAAAATAAATAAATTAATTGTGGAGGGAGGGCTTGCTGACAGTCACTCTAGGCAGTGCCTATGCGTTATTGTACAGCCCCAAGCCTTAAAACAGCAAAGGGCGTCGATGGGGCTGAAGATAAACTGAGGCAGTGGGCAGCGGTGTGAAGAACAACCGATTCTGTCAAGGTCCGTGTGAAAACACGATTTGTAAACAAGCAAAATGGCCGCCGCGCATGCGCGGTAACGGCCGCCTCAGATTCAGTTGAAAACAGAGAAGCACGCGCGCTAGCGCGAGCTTCTCAGCCCCTTAACTCCCACTCCACCAAAACAAGGACACCGACGCTCGAACGAGCGTCACGACCTGGGGAGGTGAGACCACGCTCCCTGAAAGTGCACCGCGCGACAAGCGGAGACAGATAAACCGCGTGAGACAGCGCGCAACAAAGTATCCAAGCAATAAACAATGATTAGCAAGCGAGCGCGTCAAAGCGGTATCGCACAGAGAATAATGCAACAAAGTATCAAGAGTAATGTGAAAAAGGCACTTAACTGGCTGCGGAGCAGCAAAGAAAGAGGACGTACTTTCTCCTATTGTATCTTTTATATGAGAGACTCTATGGTTGGTCACGTGGTACCCTGGTGCTCATGGGTACTGTAGTTTTTTCGTTTCACAAACGGTTCTGATTGGCTGCTGGGCATTTCTAATAAAGAAATGAGAAAGCATAATCGGAGCCTCCTGTCCTGACATAGAATTAGTGTGTGCATGCCTGTTATGTATGTACAGTCATAGTGTGAAACAGCAAAAAGAGTGCTCTGCTTAGTTTACACGGTCATTAAAGGCATATGCTCCATCTCTCCCAATTTTTGTAAGAGAAAGGTGAATATATAAATGAAAGATACATGAATACATTTTCTACATAGGCTATGCAGTATGCAACAAGAAAACCAGGCATAGTGTCTTATTGGCCAAATGGTAATCAGTACAATTCTAGCACAAATATGTTGGTTAACACAATAAAAATGACAGTCATTCAAAATTCTTAGCAGATGTACATGGAGAGTGGCTGCACCATATCTGCTATTTACCCAAGAAGTAATGTATTTCTTGGTCAATGTTTAGCCCTATGTCAGTGCTACGTAAGCGTAGTATCCACATCGCCTCTCTTTTGCGTAGGGCTAGTTCTCTATTACCACCCCTTGGATGTCGTTGTGTTTGTTCAATGCCAAAGAATTCAAAGGATTTGTGGGTCAGTTGGGCAGGGCACTGATTGATGTGTGATGATATAGGATACCTTACATCTCCTTGTTTGACAGCTCGTATGTGTTCATTTATTCTTTTCCTAAGTGTTCTTATTGTGCTGCCTACGTATTTTCTCTTACATTTGCACTCTATGATATAAACAACATACTTCGTCAGGCAGTTGATGTTAGTCTTTATATCATAGGTTCTGTTTCCTGGTCCATCGAAATGGGTCTTTTTCTTGCACGCCCATTTACAGGCTGCACAGTGTCCGCATCCATAGAAGCCTCTAGTGCGTTCTGTGAGCCAATCGTCACTTCTCTCCTCCCTTGGGTAGCTAGGACTCAGTATGTTTCTGAGGGATTTTCCCCGTCTGGTTGTGATGTTGGGTCTGTTAGTTATGTGTTTGCTAAGAGACTTTATAGTGTGGGTGTTTGGTAGCTTTTGCTATGATCACAATGGAGTCTTGTTACCCTATGAAGAATCATGATGATAAGTTTTGCTTGATTTTTGATAAACAGTGTGCTGTTCATTCTTAGTGATGTTTTTTCTTTTGGTGGTTGGTATACTATGTGCACACTTGGGTGTTTCACTCAGTATTTCTCGTTTTTTGATTCCTTTCTTTTTGGTGGAGGTATAATTTAAGATATTATTTAGAGATATGATGGATGGTAATTGGACTACACGTTTGTTTATTACAGCCCTGATGAAGTCTTTATGGAAATTGTAACCATAGACGAAACACGTGTTGGCTGTATGGCTGTATGATCCAAGAATTGAATTTTTGTTCCAACAAGTCCTTGATGGAAAAGCGACAGATATAGAAAATAAAGACTTGGAATGAATATCGGATATCTTCTACCTTCAATGAACTGATGCTTTGAAATATTTTTGCTACTCAGACTTATATTTGTTGTCATTTGCTCAGGGAAATAACTTCTAATTTGCTAAGAGACTTGTCAGCCCTCAGTAAATGCCAGTGTCTGGACTCTGCAGTAATATACTGGACCAGTTGTTATAACCTGTCACCATCCTCAGTTTGTTGTCCAAAGTAATTGGATTGGTACGCTCTTTAAGGGTATCAGTTCTTTTGATTCTGCTTATTCTCTGATCTGCTTTTTTAAGAGTGTTGCTGTCATAACCCCTATGTTGTAATCTAGTCATGACTCCTTTTTTGCATTCGTTGTTCTCAGGTTCAAAGCTGCAGTTGTGTCTAACTCTGACCAGTTCGCCAAAGGGGATAGATTTAATCTGGTGTGAGGGATGGGCACTGGAGGCATGGAGGAGGGCATTGCAAGCTGTTTGTTTTCGATAGAGTCTGCTGTGGATAAGGTTATCCCTGATGTAAAATTGTATATCCAAGAAGGGAATCTCACTCCTGCTGTGTTGGAATGTGAAGGCGATGTTGCAATCGTTACAGTTCAGGTGTTGAATAAAACCCATCAGTTTGTCAGAAGAGCCAGTCCAGATCATGAAGCAATCGTCAATATACCTGCCCCAAACTCCAACTTGTAGCAACGTGACACAAAGCGATGCAAAGCAATGCAGAATTGAATTTGCTTCGACAAAAGGGCACTTTTACAGTGCAAAACACTTTTTTTCTCTGGGTAGTAAAAGCCATGCACTGGTCCGTAGTGTGAAATCCTTTGCTCCATTTCAGAATTCTGAAAACCTTATAATATTTGGTATTGGTCTTTAAAGAATAACAAGTGTTAACCCTATAATCCTCTTTGGATGTAGAATAGAATCATGGAAAACACATGATAGAGACCGAAAAAATGAAGTAAGGTAGTTTGAAGGTAGGTGTTTGTCTTTGTACATCTGTTTCACTATGAGTGTGAGTTTTTCTGGGGCAAAGCTGCCATGATTCCTGTCTTGCGCAAGTCACTGCTTCTCATTGTGTTTCAGATCAGTGGTTTAACTATCCAGGGGCAGCTCCTCCGTTAAGGTGGAGGAGCGTTGCCCTACTAAAAAAAATGCCCACTGGGCTAGAAAAATAAAATGGTAATTAATTACCATTTTATTTTTCACAACTCCAAGCTGAGCGTCAGGACAGGGGGCGGGGCTTTCTGCTGCTGCCAGTCAGGAAGCAGCAGAAAGCAGAGAAGGGCAGGCAGGGCACTTAGGTTTAAAGTGCGCATGTCGTTTTGGCTGGCCGTCTTGGGCCGGCCAGCAAGACATGAGCAGTTTAAACCTCTGTAACTCAACTGTCTTAGCTGGGTGAGAGACAGCAAAGGTCTCCAGTGCCCTCAGCAGCGGTGAGAGAGTCTGCTCCCTCCAATCCTGGCGCTGCGTTCATGCTGCATGAAAGCAGCGCCATGATTGGTTACAGCAGCTTCCTGGTCCCGCATTGGAGCCTGGAGAACAGAAGACCTGAGTGAGGAGGACCGGGATTGAAGGTAAGTAACTTTGGTTTTATCTCTCCACCTCACCATCCTCCTTACATGCCAGCTGCCACTGTAACTGTCACCAGTGCAGCTAATGCAATGGTACTGGGGCCCTGTATTGTGAGGGGCCCAAGGCTGTGAAGAGCCCTCTGCTCCCACATTATGGAAATATTTACCACCCAGCAGGAGAATACGGGGTACAAACTTGCATTAATCAGTGGTTAATTTGTAAAAGAATGAGTGCCGGTGCTCAAAGCTCTGCTTAGAAGCGAACTTCCTTCCTATCTGAGAATCATAGCCAATGCTTAGTTTTAAACACTACGTCCCTCCCATCCCATTATTCCTACCTTGTATTTGCCGCATAATTGTTCTGTGATCTGCTGTAATCTGGTACTGGACTTTGCCCTGCACTGGGACCAACAGCCCTTTTGATACACGATTGCCTCAGTTGTACCAATTGTAATGCACTACTATCTAAAAAAAAAAAAAGACATGCAGGAGTAAAATATTATACGGTTATTTATGGGCAACTCATCCCTATCGTGTGTCGTGACCCTGTTGTGTCCTATTGTGTCTAGAGCACGTCCCTATCGTATCTCGTGCCTGATGTGTTCTAGTGTGTTTAGAAGTCATCCCTATCCTGTCTAGAGCTCTGCAAACTAACACACTGCAGCCTATCAAATAGGAAAAAGCGAAATCCGAAAGGGATTCTTAATAGGATAATTCACTGATGGAATTATGAGGGTAGAGAAAGAGTTAGATCCAATTAAGAGTATAAATCGCTTTACAAAGAGCGGATGATCCCTTTACTTATAGCTCGCAGCCAATCCCGGAGTCTAATGTATGTGACACTGATAGACAAGTGTATTCACCGCAGCACCAGACTGCATCACGACAGTGATTCTGGCGTAACGTGAACAGCAGACGTCAGATGGCGCACAGACGTTGTCCGTTCCATTGCATGCCGAGACGTAGCCGAACGAGTTCAGTGTAGACGGCGCGCGCGTACGCACTGCCAGCTGGAATGAAAATATAGCCAATGCTTGTTGTTGTTCTAGGGCAGCCTGTTCATAGAGGCGCGCTGGTAGGTGGCTTTGTGAGCAGACCTGCGGTACACACAGGTTGTTAGTTCACAGATCTCCTAAGAGGGCTCCCTTCCCATTGGCGGTTCTGTAGTAGCCCCATCCTCCCAAACCTAGAACTTACAAGCACCCTAAAAAGAGACGTTCATCGTATATACCCTGTTCATCACATATGCATCATTTCACAACAGTAGCGATCCTTGAAGAGTTGCGCATGTTTCTAAAAAAAAATACACAGTCTGTGCTCGCCAGCACAACTCATCTATTCCTGCTCTAAGTGACGTAGGTTTTTTTCAAGAAAGCTGTTCATCTCCTTAGACAAAACACGTGTCATTCATTATTTTCTACAAATGCTTCAGCTAATGCGGGGGAGAGAGTCATCACGGGCCCAGTACAAGGCACTTAAAAAAACACAAATGAAGCAAATGGTTGGAAACGCATCTTTCGGAATGAAGCCAGAAACCGCCATCTGGAGAAAGTACAGTAAGTAGGACACAGAGCCGCGCAATGATATGCCGGCTTCAATTTGCTTGATAATGAACAGAATAGGATTAGACCTCACTCCTGCAGCCTCCATGGATGGAATTATGAGTCGAAAAGCGTTTTACCTTAAAGGAACCATTTCAAGTCGTCTGTATACTGACAGGTGCATTGCATGTTTGTACCATTTTGAAAGCAAGGGAGTAGCCAGATAAGTAAAATACCCCCCACTTCGAATTAAAGCTCTTATGGCACCAAACAAACAAAGCAAGTCATCACGACCCTCCTCAGAAGTGCTCTCTAGTCTCTTCCATTCATGCACCTATCCAGTCATCCTTCCATCCACCTGCTGATATCTACAATTTCATGTTTACATTCTTTATGCATTCAATCTTTCATCCATCCTTCAGTCCACTCATCCATCTCCAGACCTTTGCATCCATCTCCAGCTCATTCATCCATCTACCCTTTCACTCATCCATTCATCCATCCATCCAGCCATCCTTCTACGCTCTCACTACATCCATCCGTGATCTCCATTCACCCATCCTTCCTTTCACTCATCCATCGATCCACCTTTTCACTCAGCCATCCAATCGTCCACCCTTTCACCATCCTTTCACCCAACCACTCATTCATCCATTCATTTACCCTTTCACTCATCCATCCATCCATTCACTCATCCATCCATCTATGCTTTTGCTGGAGCAGAGTTTTCTGTTAGAAAATTCTGGGGCTTTTGAAGCTCTGGCATGTCTATGCGTCTTATTAATTAATTAATAATTAACAACTAATTATTTGTCTTGTTCAGGTGCGTTATACTAATCAACCTGTTTGTCCTAATACAAGAGAAGGTTACACGAGGGTTAGCATGTGTGTGCTGTTTTTGTATTTACAATAACGTGCAAATCTTTCATGCTTAAACGTTGCTGTGTGCTATTTATTTTGAGCACAAAACGCTGTCTGAATTAATGCTTTATATGTCGCAAAGCTAGATAAATGCATACACATAAGGGTGTTAGTGGGGTTAACACTGTCTAAACATTATGATGTAGTAATCTTTATTTTGTCTCTTTAATTAAAGATGGTCTATTGTGGCCTATGGAGGCCTTCATGAAATAACTGAGAATAATTTGAAGCCTGGCTGAGCTGTGGTGCCGGCAAAATCTGTGATGTGACAAGGGAGACCCCTGCTGGAGTTCAGTTAACAGAAAAACTGACGGTAGTCCTTATATGGAAATTTCCGGGAGGACATCAGCAAGCTTGGAGGATCTCCAAAAGAAATGTTCGTCCTTGGTGAACAATAGAGCCTTAGAAAGAACTCTGTGAAAAAGCTGGTTTGCCGAGGGAAGTGAACTTTAACAGTTACAAAACTTGATTCCTTTTCCGAGGATTGCGTATTAAGACTTTTCTTGAGCGGAGATTTCAGGATGTTGCAGAGTTACATCCCTTCCTTCTCGTTCTGCTCAGTGATACAGTTTTACTTGTCAAATTCATGTGTGTTTTCATTGTATTTTGCATTATAAAATGTTAGCTTAGGGAGGGCTCTCCACACTTTCTTTCGTCGCCTTGCTGCGTGAACTTGCGTTGCTGAGGACTGATGCTAAGGACCTTATCCTGAAAAGACTTTTATGAGAGACTGGTCCTAACCCGTTCTGACACTAGTTAGAATAGGTAACTATGAGAAATGATTTATTCTGATTTACTCTGACTAATTTTAGATAAAGCAATATAACTTTTAAACATGGTGTTGGTTGTTTCTTTTCTTGTTGTTTATTGAATACTTTATGATTATTGTTTATAGATTGTTTATATTATGTTAGGCAACCACTAAACTGGTCCTATCGCCTAGATATAGATGCAGGGTGCTTTAGGAGTTTTCTTCCCACAGGTTTGCTGCTGGTAGAGTATTGGAGCGTATGTTAGTGAAATGGGCCCTAGCGTATGATGAATGAATGTGCGTGTAACTGTGAAATTACTCTATCTGTGGTAGTGGGCATATTTCTGATACCCTGATCTGTATCAATTTCTCTGGTAGCAGAGGATGGTTTAGATGGTTGTCTTGATCTGATAAGATAAGATTGCTTGTAAATTAGCTTATTGATTATTGATCTATTTTGATGTTTTTGGTATATGTACTAATACTAAATGTTGGAATCGTAATGTTGAGTTATATGTAGTGCTTCTGGAACTTGGAAGCTGTGGAAGCAGTTCCGTAGTAGGGCAGAGGAAGGTGTATATGCTGCTCTCGGGAAAGACGGGATTGTAAGGAATTACGTGTGACAATAGAAGTTGCGCGTTCACATTGTCTGGGTTCGGAATCAGTGACATTGTTGTATGTTACTATTAGAAAACATTTCTGGTATATAAGGAGTGTGTATCATAGTGAAGGTTATCTGTGAAACTCTGGTCTTAAGTCCCAGGGATCCGTAAGGATTGCCGTTAAAGCTTATTGCGGGAGGAGTAATAGGTATTCTCTGAGCTTGTTTGCAGAACTGGGCGGAGGTAAGCTGCTTAGTTGTTGTGAGTTATAATTCTGTACAGAGGCAGATTGTGCGCTGTTCTCAAGAAGCAGGATTTTGTGTGCATGTACTATATTTTTCTCGTATGAATGTGCGTGAATGCATATACATTTATTGATTGTAAGACTCTTTTGGATACGTCCTAGAGGAAACAGTTATGAGATGTATGTAAAATTGTTGACTCTTGAGAAATAGACTCTCTTTTTACTATTCTGTGGTTAGTGAAGCAGACAATGGAGATGTTTTCATGTTGTAACTAATGGATTTTGTAGAAATTTTGACACACGAGGTCTACTGAGAGTTTTTGTAAAGGAGGGGTAGACGAGTGACAGAGACAGGAGACAGAGACTGCAGCGGTTGCTGACGTCAGAAGGTTCGCGCACTGATTGGATAGTGACTCAGAATAGGGTTCGCGCTAGGATTGGTGCGTTAGTGTGAGTCGCGCAGGGATTGGAAGAGCTGCTTAGTGACGTAGACGCTCCAGGACTGGTGCGTTAGCGAGAATTGAGTCTTCAACCTAGAAAAGTAGAGAGTTTAATAAGTGCTTGTTAAGATGTATTATCAAGAAGAGAAAAAGAAAAAGACGTTCTTTGGAAAGGTTAAGAAGTGGTTTAGCAAGGATAAAGAGGTTAAGACAAGAGAGGGTGAGTTGCTACCTCCAGCGAAAACACCTGCATCCTTCATGGTTGCGAAATATGGATTACATACCTGTATATGGTTGCAGAATTGGGTTGGCTATACTAAAGAAGATGGTGTTTTAGCATTCCCAGAACATGGTTCATTTAATCTGGCCGTGTTGAGAAATTTACGGGAAAAGATGGCACATCTGGACCCGAAGCCGAGACCTACACAGTTCGAGGCTTTAGTGGAATGGGAAGAAGAAGTATTAAATCGAGAAAGACAGAGAACTGGAGGTCAGTACAGGTACATGTTTGGGAGGAGACATGATCGTGAGACACATCAAGATAGAATGAAAAGATGGCGTGATGCTACCATGTCAGATGGATTATATCCTATGAGAACAGTTGAAGCTTCGGCTCCTTCAGAAGAAGGGGTTTCTGAGACAGATAGGAGAAGATATGGAGAGTTTGAAGATGAGGTCTTGAATGATATGATGTACAAGAGACCACCTCCATATAGATCAGAATCGGAAGAGAGTACACCAGTTGTTTCTCCGATAAGAGATACAGTTGAGAAAGAAAAAATGACATCTGAATCAAGAAATAATAGTTCTTTCAGAGAGGAAAATGCCAGGAATGCCAGACAATTAGCAAAGACGACAACAGAACTGACTGAGAAAATTAGAGAGTTAACGATGAATATGGAAGCTGTTACAGTGCCTGTTACTATAGGTCCGGTAATTCCTATGTTTGATGGACAGAGAGTAAGTGAAAATGGGCTGGTAGTTCCATATATTGCAAATAATTCAGCTGGTCCTTCAGGAGATTCAGTTAAAGGAACAGGGAGAAATGACCTGAGACAAACAAGACATGAGACGGGTAATGAATTCATGAATGTTAGTGATTCTAGTAGTTTAGGGATGCCAATTTTAGAGCCGCAGAGAAAAATAGTTTCAGCGAGAAAAACTGCGGAAATAACAGTTGACGACCTAAATGACTGGATGAAAGTACTTCAGAAAAAGGATAAAGATTCACAAGTTGTTGATGTGGTTAAATTACGTATAGAATTAGAAGAGCTTGTGACAGGAACGGTTCCAACAGAAATCCTGAAAAGTCATCATGATGGTGAATTATTGTTCATGTGTAAGAGCATAACATGGAGGGCAAGAAGTACACATGATAGACTGAGAGCGATAGCAAATGAGCAAGGAGTTGACATTGATAAAGTAAAGGCTTTACAGAAAACGTACAGGATGGATTTCACAGAGAAGGACATAGAGAATTTGAATAATTCTGGTAGAACAGGACAGATTAAAGAAATGGTGGCATTATTGCGTAGATGGGGTGATGTGGAAAAGTGGAAGGATAGGTGGTATAAGAAAAGGGATGAATCTGAAGATAGAACAACTTACTCAGCATTTCCAGTGAGAGAAAAAGAGAAACCAGTGGAGCAGTTTCCTATGAGAGAAATACCTGGAGGAGGATATGTACATGTTCCATGGACCAGACAGGATATTTTATCATTTACGAATGATTTCCCTCGATTGAGAGAAAAGCCCGTCGAGTGGTATAGGCAGGTAGATAGGTTTGTGAAATTGTCAAAAGTGCTGTGGGTTGACCTGAATAGTCTGTTTGATATAATTGTTCCAGCAGACTTGTGGACTGAGTGTAAAATAGTTGTGAGTTGGCCTAGTGAGGAATATCCAAGAGATCCGAGAACAGGGGCACCAGATCCAGAAGTGATGAGGAAGTACGATCAGGTGATGGTATACCTGAAGAGTAAAGTTCCTCCAAAAGAGACAGACTGGGTTAAAATAGATCGAACACAACAGGAAGCAAAAGAATCAGTTCATGCTTTTTACGAAAGGCTGATACTGGCTTTTAAACAATTCAGTGGAGATGAACACCTGGGTGACAAGGATTTGAGTCATTTTGTATACAGATTTGTATATGGTCTTAGACCTGAAATTGGTGAGAGAATTCGTGAACACACAGTGGATTGGCAGAGTAAAAAAGTAGATGAGATTCTGAGACATGCAAAATATTTCAGTGATGAAATTGAAGCAAAACAAAGAAAGCTAAAAGAAAAAGCAATGTGGGCACAGGTGAAAGTTGCAGAAAGACAAGAAGCACAGTTAGTGGAACAGGCAAATAATCCAGGAAATAATACAGGAAATAGACCAAGATTTGCAGGTAAAGGAAGGGGAAGTCTTGAGGAAGCAAAGAAAAAGTTCCCGTGTCACAACTGTGGCCAACTGGGACACTGGAGGTCGGAATGTCCTAATCCACCATTAAATGAGGGTAAATCCTTAAATCAACAGGTGCAGAATGAAGGGAATAACCAGCAGCAACAGCAACAACAGCAGAAAGTTGTGAGACAGCAGCAGAGTCAAGAGCCAAAACCACCTTTACCGCAGAATAGAGGGGTACAAAAGTACAGTCAGGATTCGGGATTCTTCAATGATGAGCAGGTAAACAAACCAAGACGTACTAACAAGGTACAACAGTACTTGTTAAAGAGTGAAGGGAGTGAGTCTGAAGGTGATTATTGACGGTGCCGAGGAGAGGAAGAAGAGTGCATACTTGGTGCAACTCTAGAAATAGACCAGGCAGGACCATTTGTGGATGGGAAAATAAATGAAGAGAGTGTTACTTTTTTAGTAGACACAGGTGCGACAAGATCAACTGTCAGGTCAACAGATGTTAGAAATCTTCCTCTCTCGGATGAAGCAATCCAAGTAGTTGGTGTAGCCAATACACAAATCAGAACACGTCTTACTGAACCAGTGAAAGTACAGATAGGGAAATTTTCAGACATGCACAGATTTATTGTCTGTGACACAAGCCCAGTGAACCTGTTAGGTAGGGATTTATTATGCAAGATGAACTGCACAATTTTCTGTACACCAGATGGAATAGCTTTTGAGACACCAGATGATGATGTTTTCTACCGGATGACTCTAGAAAATAGAGAAAATGAATTAATTGGTACATTTCCAGTGTTCAATCCGGAGGATCTGCCTCAAGTGCTGAGAGACACAGTGAAAAGAGCAGTTTGGGATTTTACAGGAGAGGATGTGGGATTGATGAATAATGTAGATCCAGTGAAAATTGCAGTGAAAGAGGGAATTGCATATCCTAACATTCCTCAGTACAAAATGACACCAGAGATAATTGAAGGGATAACTCCTATAATTGAGAAAATGATTCAGCAAGGAGTCCTAAGAGAACTACTGAGTAGTCCATGTAATTCACCGATAATGGGACTGAAAAAGCCTAATGGCAAGTTCAGGATTGTACAGGACCTGAGAAAAGTTAATCAGATTGTGGTGGCATGTTGTCCCATCGTGCCAAATCCATCAGTGATTCTGTATCAAATTCCACATGATGCTGAATGGTATACAGTGATTGATTTGTGTCATGCATTCTTTTCAATTCCATTGCATCATGACAGCCAGCCAATTTTTGCATTTAGGTTTGGCCAGCGTATTTTAGCATGGTGTCGTATCCCACAGGGGTATACGGAGAGTCCTTCGATATTCAATCAGTTATTGAAAAGATCGTTGGAAAGTCTGATCATGCCTGAAAGCTCAGTGCTAGTGCAATACATTGATGATCTGCTTGTGGCATCAAAGACACGTGAAGCTTGTGAAGTGGATACCATAGCTTTACTGAATCATCTGGCAGATGGAGGGTTAAAGGTATCCCCGGCGAAATTACAATTTTGAAAGAAAGAGGTGCATTATCTTGGACATAATATTGAGAAAGGTCTGAGAAAAGTGACTACTGACAGGATCAAAATAATCAGAGAAATGAAAGCTCCAAAATCCCAGAGAGAAGTGAGAATGTTCCTGGGTATGGTGGGATATTGTCGTCAGTGGATAATTAATTTTTCCCTGATAGCAAAGCCATTGATTAAATTGACAAAAAGTGACATGACAGATCCATTGGATCTAGATGCCGAACAATTGGCAGCATTTGAAGAGCTCAAAACAAAAATGTGTGAAGCTCCAGCTCTGGGTATGCCAGACTATGAAAAAGAGTTTGAACTGTACTGCAGTGAGAGAAATGGATGTGCACTTTCAGTGTTAATCCAGAAACATGGACAATTGAGAAGGCCTATTGCGTACTTCTCATCGACACTTGATCCTGTAGCTGTGGGTTTACCAGGTTGTCTAAAATCTGTGGCTGCAACATGCAGAAGCCTGGAACAGAGTGAGGGGATCATAATGGGGTATCCTGTAAGGGTATTCGTACCTCACAATGTGGCGATTCTTTTGACAAGAAGCAGAACTCAGCATATGTCAAATAGTCGGTTGACTAAGTATGAGAAAGTGATTTTGGGAGCATCAAATGTAACTCTTGAAAGATGTACGAATGTGAATCCAGCGACACTTTTGCCGGATATTGAGAATGTGGGTATAAAGATGGAAGATGATCATGATTGTTTGGATGTGCTTGAGTACTGTACGAAACCAAGACCAGATATCAAGGGTGTTCCCTTGCCTGAGAATGATCATGTGCTGTTTGTGGATGGATCATGCCTGAGAAATGATAATGGTGTGCTATGTGCAGCATATGCAGTGTGCAAAGTTTCAGAGGTTATGGAAGCATCGCCATTGAAAGGAGTAAAATCTGTGCAAGTTGCTGAATTAGTGGCATTGACGAGAGCTTGTGAGATTGGGAAAGATTTGAGAACAACTGTGTTGACTGATAGTCAGTATGGGTTTGGAGTGGTGCATGATTTTGGCCAACTGTGGCTACAAAGAGGTTTCTTGACATCGGGTGGAACTCCGATAAAGAATGCTGAGCTGATTGGAAAATTGCTTGAGGCGATACAGCTGCCTAAGGAGTTAGCAGTTGTAAAATGTGCAGCACATGTTTCAGGAGAGGATTTTATCACTGTTGGCAATAGATATGCTAACGATGTGGCACAGTATTGTGCGAAGCTAAATCAGTCAATTAACAGGGAAAGAGAAAAAAAAGAAATGTCTTTCCCTTCTGTGATGTTTACTAATGTCCTAGAAACGTGGGATGAAGTGAAACAGTTACAGGATGAGGCAGGAGAAGAAGAGAAACGAGATTGGGTTAAGGCAGGATGTGCTCCAAGAGAAACAGACCATGTTTGGGTCTACAGAGATGGCAGACCAGTGATGCCAAACTCAATTTTGTCGTCAATGGCAAGGATGTATCATGGCCAGGGACATCTGGGGAGGGACGCGATGATTAGGTCCTTTAAACAGACCTGGTACAATGCAAAGTTTAGGACAATTGCGGAAAGCATCTGTCAAAGGTGTTTAATTTGTCAGCAGTTTAACACTGGGAAAAAGACAGTGGTGAGTTTAGGGACAATTGGCAGAGAAGGAGGTCCTTTCACAAGGATGAAAATTGATTTCATTGAAATGCCCCAAGTGAACAGACTGAGGTATGTCCTAGTGGTAGTCTGTTTGTTTTCAAGGTGGGTGGAAGCTTACCCGACAAGGAGGAATGATGGATTAACAGTGGCAAAATTACTGTTGAGGGAGTTGATTCCTAGGTTTGGGTTTCCAGTTACAGTTGAATCTGACAGAGGTAGACACTTTCAAAATGAACTCATTGGTTTGATTTGTGAAGCATTAAAAATACAGCAGAAGCTACATTGTGCCTACCGACCAGAGGCTTCTGGTGTGGTTGAGCAGATTAATGGCACAATAAAAAACAGAATTGGAAAGATGTGCTTAGCCACTGGCATGAAATGGCCAGATGTTCTGCCTCTAGTCTTGATGACTATGAGATCTACTCCAGACAGAACTACAGGATTGAGTCCGCATGAAATCATTATGGGACGTGCAATGCGCCATGCATTTGTGCCTGTGAATAAGTTGATGACAATAACTGATGACATGATTTTGGATTACTGTAAAGGCCTGGCTGACGCAGTTCATTCTGTGTTTCACCAGGTTGGAGAAGAAGCTACCACACTTGAGAAGAAGCAAGCCCATGATCTGAGTCCAGGTGACTGGGTAAGGATTAAGGTGCACAGAAGAAGAAATTGCTTGATTCCAAGGTGGGGAAGGCCAAGACAAGTTATTCTGACTACAACGACTGCAGTAAAGTGTGCTGGAGTGAGACACTGGGTACATGCAAGTCATACTCTGAGAATTCCAAGTCCGAGAGAAGGAACTGGTGAAGAGTATTATGAAGAGTCAGATTCCAGTGATGGTGAAGATCCTGAAGATACAGAATCAGTGAGAAAAGAAGCAGAGAGAGCTTCAGGAGATTCACTGCGAGTATCAGAAGGAAGATCAGATTCTGATTCTATGAAAGAGCCTGAAGTTTCGAATAGCAGTGGAGGAAAAAGAAAAGAAAAGAGAAAACACATTGAGACAACTCCTGAATCAGAAGAGGAGGAGATTGAAGAGCCACTTGAGATTATTCTTGAAGAAACAGGGTCAGAAGAAGATAGAGAGGGACAGATTGCGGAAGACCCCCGAGGAGGTGTAGGGAACATTGATGAGGAGCTAGGTAAAGGGACAAATAGACAGCAAGAAGATTGCGTGTTGGAGACCCGAGGAGGGACAGAAGTAGGGAAGTCTCAAATAGTGGTGAAAGAATCTGTGAAAGAAAAGAAAACTGCTAAAAAACGAAAGCAAAAGGCAATTGAAACAGAATCGGATGATGAGAATGAACAAACAGAAGGTCGAGTTCTGAGAAAGAGAACTTCGATTGGAGAAAGGAGTGTTAAAGAAAAGCCGAAAAAGGTTGTGAAAGGAGATCGTTGGCCTAACAACAGAGTGAAAAGACTGAGATACAAGATAATAAAAGCAAATACATCGGAAGCTGAACAAGTGAATGAGGTATCCAGTCAAACTTCAAAGGCTGAAGAAGAAGAATCAAAGAGAACAAAAGAACCAGTAGAAATAAAAAGAGTTAAGAGACCCAACCAAAAGTACAGATCACCGGAATGGTCTTATGTGACACTGTCTGAAGAAGGAAAAGAAGAAACAGTGACTCAAGATAATCCGGAAGTGGTCTTGAGAAAAGTGGTTGAGGAAGATACTGGTGAAATTCTGAAAGTACTCTTGACTGACATTGGAGAAGAGTCGAGTACTGAGGATTCCGATGTTGGAGATCTGATACAATTTGATGTTGAAGAAATTGGAGTGAAAAATGATGAGTATCCAAACTGAGTAAAAAGGATTCACTTGGACTAAGTGAACGGAAGGATCTTTGAAGAAGCTGAAGAGTTTGGAACAAACGTTGGAGATTTGAAGTTCTAATTACTGTAGTGGAGTAGAAGTTAAAGCAGAATGGCTAACATAGAAAATAACCCAAATAGATGTGCCTTCTTTAGAAGGTGGTGCAAGATGTGCTGCTGTTGTACTGGAATATTAATGCTTCTATGGGGTGTTTTAGTTTTATTAGTTACATTTAAGGTTGAATTTGGGATGGATACAGAAAACATGACTAATATAGAGAAGAATTCCCAAAAAGTAGTTCCAATTAGAAATAGTTACATACACAAGGATAGGTCAATTAATAATTTTTCTAGTAATGTTTTTTCTAAACTGTTATATGAATATGTGAAGACAATGGAAGTGAGGGATTGCTATGTCTGCATGCAATTACCTGCATCTGTTTCAGAAGGTGTTACTTATCACCATTTACCAGCGACATATGGTATTTCTTGTAGTATTTTAAGTAGTGTTTTCTATTTGTTAGGGAAAATAGATTATAACATGTCTAACAGAGATAGTATTTTTGGGCACTTGCCAATGAATAAAGAGCTGAATCTAGCTAAAGAAGCTAACACTTTTGGTGAGATTTTTATTGAAGAAAAAGGACTAACATTAGATTACATTTTTAAGAATAATTTAACTTGCAGTTTGAAAGAAGAGGAGAAAGCTTTCCTGGATATGGTAGAGGAAAGGAGAGTGAACATGCATGAGAAAGCAGGGAAATATGAAGTGAGTGAGACAATTTGGGACATTGAAATGGGAAAAGAGTTGAGAAATGGGGCTAGTCCAACTTTAGCTCTAGATGCACCGCAGAAGGGTAAACTATGCATTACCAGAAGGAAATCCCAATATGATACATACTTTGTAGGGACTAGTGAGTGCCATGATACATACTTCGTTGCGACTGGTTGGGGTTTCAGAGGTGGAGAAGATACTATTTTTCCAGGAGTGTACTATGTGTGTGGGAACAAGGCTTATTACAAGTTGCCTGACCATTGGTATGGCACATGTTATGTGGGTTTGGTTTTTCCTAAGATTTTTCATACAGATAAAATAAGTGATGTAGAAGATATTAACCTATTAAAACGTTTTAAGAGAGAAACTTGGTCTGAAATTGTGGGTGATATTTTTGGGGTTTTGATTCCAGCAGTGGGAATTTCTTTAAATGCTTATGGAATTCGGAAATTGTCCACAGTGGTTGATCGTTTATCGACAAATACCGCAGGAGGATTTCTTTTGGTAAATACGGAGTTAAGTGCCGTACGTGCCATGTCTATGCAAAATCGACTTGCCCTTGATATTCTTTTGGCTAAGGAGGGTGGAGTTTGTGGAATTTTGAAAGTTCAACATTGTTGCACTTACATTCCTGATGAAAGTAGAGACCTGAAGGTCTATATCAAAAATATTACTGATTTGCATGAAGATTTAGTACCACTTGAAACTGGGAGTTTATGGACTAAACTAGCTAATAAGATGATAGCTGTTAAGGATTTTATTGCAAAAATAGGTAGTACTATCGTAGGTAGAATATTGTTTCCCTTGTCTTGTATAATTGTTGCTTTGCTGATACTGAGATTAGTGTGTGTGTGTTATAAAAACAGGAGAGGGAAAGAGAAAATTTTAAAAAATAAGAATTCGAAAAATTCGAAAAGAGAACCAGAAGAGATTGAATTAGAAGAATTGAGGGAGAGTGTTTATTTAGAGACTAAGAGAGATGATGAAAGAGTGACTGGTGTTTAATGTTGTGTAGGGGGAAAAGACATTTCTGATTTCTCCTAAAATGGGACTAAATTTTCACTAATTTTTTTTTTTTTTTTTTGGGTTTATTTGGTGATAAAATCACCAAAGGGGGGATTGCTGGAGCAGAGTTTTCTGTTAGAAAATTCTGGGGCTTTTGAAGCTCTGGCATGTCTATGCGTCTTATTAATTAATTAATAATTAACAACTAATTATTTGTCTTGTTCAGGTGCGTTATACTAATCAACCTGTTTGTCCTAATACAAGAGAAGGTTACACGAGGGTTAGCATGTGTGTGCTGTTTTTGTATTTACAATAACGTGCAAATCTTTCATGCTTAAACGTTGCTGTGTGCTATTTATTTTGAGCACAAAACGCTGTCTGAATTAATGCTTTATATGTCGCAAAGCTAGATAAATGCATACACATAAGGGTGTTAGTGGGGTTAACACTGTCTAAACATTATGATGTAGTAATCTTTATTTTGTCTCTTTAATTAAAGATGGTCTATTGTGGCCTATGGAGGCCTTCATGAAATAACTGAGAATAATTTGAAGCCTGGCTGAGCTGTGGTGCCGGCAAAATCTGTGATGTGACAAGGGAGACCCCTGCTGGAGTTCAGTTAACAGAAAAACTGACGGTAGTCCTTATATGGAAATTTCCGGGAGGACATCAGCAAGCTTGGAGGATCTCCAAAAGAAATGTTCGTCCTTGGTGAACAATAGAGCCTTAGAAAGAACTCTGTGAAAAAGCTGGTTTGCCGAGGGAAGTGAACTTTAACAGTTACAAAACTTGATTCCTTTTCCGAGGATTGCGTATTAAGACTTTTCTTGAGCGGAGATTTCAGGATGTTGCAGAGTTACATCCCTTCCTTCTCGTTCTGCTCAGTGATACAGTTTTACTTGTCAAATTCATGTGTGTTTTCATTGTATTTTGCATTATAAAATGTTAGCTTAGGGAGGGCTCTCCACACTTTCTTTCGTCGCCTTGCTGCGTGAACTTGCGTTGCTGAGGACTGATGCTAAGGACCTTATCCTGAAAAGACTTTTATGAGAGACTGGTCCTAACCCGTTCTGACACTAGTTAGAATAGGTAACTATGAGAAATGATTTATTCTGATTTACTCTGACTAATTTTAGATAAAGCAATATAACTTTTAAACATGGTGTTGGTTGTTTCTTTTCTTGTTGTTTATTGAATACTTTATGATTATTGTTTATAGATTGTTTATATTATGTTAGGCAACCACTAAACTGGTCCTATCGCCTAGATATAGATGCAGGGTGCTTTAGGAGTTTTCTTCCCACAGGTTTGCTGCTGGTAGAGTATTGGAGCGTATGTTAGTGAAATGGGCCCTAGCGTATGATGAATGAATGTGCGTGTAACTGTGAAATTACTCTATCTGTGGTAGTGGGCATATTTCTGATACCCTGATCTGTATCAATTTCACTAATCCATCCATCCACCCTCCTTTTTACTCACCCATCCATTATTTCACTCATCCATCCATCCCTCCACCCTTTAATTCTTCCAACCACTCTCCATTTCACTCATCCATCTGCACTTTAATTAATCCATCCGTTCAATCATCCATCCATCCTTTTGCTCATACACCCACCCTTTCACTCCATCCATCCACCCTTTCACGCCATCCATCTGTCCACCCTCTCTTTCGCTCATCCCATCAATCAATCCATCAGCCCTCGCTTTTACTCAGCCATCCATCCATCCTTTCACTCACTCATCCATCCACCCTTTCACTCATCCATTTATTCATCCATCAATTCATTCCCCCTCCCTTTCACTCATCAATCCATTCTTTCACTCATCCATCCTTTAAGTCATTCATCCATCCATCTACCCATCAACCATCCTTTCACTCATCCATCCATCCTTTCACTCACACATCTATCTTTTCACTCATCCGCTCCCCTTTGTCTGCCAAGTTGCAAACAGAAGAGGCCTATCAAGAACTCTACCCTGCCACAGCTTCCAAAGTTGGGGATTCACGATGCTCCAGCATGTACCCTTTCACCCAACCATCCTTCCTTTTGCTCATCCATCTATCCACCCTTACACTCTACCCATCCATCCATCCGCCCTTTCATGAATCCATCCTTTCTCGTCATCCATCCACCCTTTCACTCATCCATCCATTCACCCTTTCCTCCATTCACATCCCTTTTATTCATTCCTCCATTTCTTTACTTAGCCTTCCACCCTTTCATCCAATCATTCATCCAGCCTCGCTTTCAATCATCCATGCATTCACCCTTTCATCCATCCGCCCACCCCCCTTTTATTCATTCATCCAATCTTTCACTTATCCATCCATCCATCCTTCTAACCCCCTTTCACTGACACACCTATACATCAGTCATTTAAATCACTCAACCACGCATCCATATTTCACGTTAATTAGAGCCTTTTTCCTGCCGAACTGCAGACAGAAGAGGCCTATCACGAACTCCACCCCGCTTTAAAAGCAGGGAGTTTACAACGCCCCTGATCCATACATTCTTTCACTCAGCCATCATCCTTTGACGCATCCTTCCACCCAACCCAACATCCATTCATTTACCCTTTCATTCATCCATCCATCCATTCTCTCATCCATCCATCCATGCTTTCCCTCATCCGTCTGTCCATCCAGCCACCCTCCCTTTCACTCATCCATCCATTCTTTTACTCATCCATCCATCCACCCTTTAATTCTTCCACCCTCCCTCACTTTCACTCCTCCATCTACCCTTTAATTCATCCATCCATTCAATCATTTATCCATACTTTCACTTATCCATCCATCCTTTTGCTCATCCAGCCACCCTTTCACTCCACCCTTTCTCCCCACCCTTTCACGCCATTCATCTGTCCATCCTCCCTTTCACTCATCCCATCCATTAATCCATCGACCCTCTCTTTTAATCATCCAGCCATGCTTTCACTCACTCATCTATCCACCCTCTCACTCAGCCATTCATCCATCCATCCACCCTCCCTTCCACGTATCCATCCATTCTTTCACTACTCCATCCATCCTTTCATCCATCCACCCACCCTTCAATAATGCATCCATTCTTTCACTTATCTATCCTTTCATCCATCCTTCAAGTCATTCATCCATCTATCTACCTATCAACTATCCTTTCACTTACCCATCCATCCATCCTTTCACTCACACATCCATCCTTTCACTCACTCACTCCCCTTTGTCTGCCAAGTTGTAGACAGAAGAGGCCTATCAAGAGCTGCACTCCACCATAACTTCCAAAGTTGGGGGTTCATGACGCCCTAGGATGCACCCTTTCAGCCATCTATCCATCCATCCATCCATTCATCCATCCATCCTTCCTTTTGCTCAATCATCTATCCACCCTTACACTCCACCCACATTTATCTATCCCTCTACCCTTTCACCAATCCATCCATCCTTTCACATCATCCACCCTTTCACTCATCCATCCATTCACCCTTCCATCCATCCATCCACCCCCTTTCATTCATCCATCCTTTTACATAGCCACCCACCCTTTAATCCATCAATTCACCCACCCTCCCTTTCATTCATCCTTGCATTCACCCTTTCAACCATCTGTCCACCCCTTTTCATTCATTCATCCATTCTTTCACTTATCCATCCAGCCACACTTTTATCCATCCATCATTCTAATCCCCTAACACTTACACACCTATACATCGGTCATTTCACTCACTCAACCAACCACCCACCCTTTCACGTTAGAGACAGACAGAAGAGGCCCATCATGAACTCCACCCCTGCTTTAGCTACTAAAGCAGGTCGGTGGAGAGGGGTTCACAACGCCTCTGTTTAAACGTAAAATTAAAGATGTTAAGTTTCATTTTACCGTACCAACATGCTACGGCTCTCATTACGAAGTTGCCGGATTTAGGTGGAGGGGGGCAGGGCAATGTGCTTCTGGGACGTATCAGTGCACCTTAATACAGCAATAACAAGGTTTTGTCCTGTGGAATGGGAAATAACCACACAGGCCCAGGAATAATGGTTCTTTTCAACGTGGTTAGCCACAATACTGGAGTACAATCAGGTCAGATTTACCACCTGACATGGGTTGTCCTTAAATCTGAGCAAGGGCTGCAGTGGTCAGCAGGGCCAAGGACTGTGGGGCCAGATAGGCACCTGGGGTCAGGGCAGTCCTTTCTCCTTCATGGTGGAGCATGCAATGTTTTGCATGGAGTTGGCAGGGGCCAGTCCACAATGACACCAAGGGCTAGCTGGCTGGCCTCCTGTGTGAGCTACAGAGACACAACAACCTCCAGAGAACCTGCAATGTACCTGCCTGCAGCTGCTGGTCCCTACTGGAGAGATGTCCTAGCCCCCAAGTGGTGCCGCTTCCAGTCCTGGACCCTTGGTGTGGTGCTAAAGTAGCCTCCTCCTCCCTATCCATTAAAGCTGGGACTTGGAAACTTTTTCACCAAAAACTGTTCTGAGAACCAACAGAAGACCGAGACCTATCTGACCAAGCCAATCTGACGAAGGTGCATCACCGGTGGGATTGACTTTGCTGCAGCTGTCGCCAGTGGCAAAACAAATCAATGTGTCCTTGTGTCATGTAACTGTAGCCCATGTAAAGCGCTCCAATACCTTTGGGTCGGATTTGAACTATAGAAAACTACAAAAAAATACAAAGAAGATGCTTCCCTCCTTCATTACTTACCAAGGCTGAATACAAAGTGACACTACACACTATATACTATATACAGAACACAAATGAAGACTGTCCTCAGTACACTGCCCAGCTACAAGGTGGCAGCATTATTACAGTGACCAAGACATACTGCCCATTAAAACACCTGTCTTGGTGAGGCAAGAACTGTTCGGACGATTAATGTCGAGCCAGCAGTACAGAAAAGCCCACTTCTTTCCTCTCCTATTCTTGGATGCACTTAGAACATGCTTAGAACATGCCCCAGCTAAAAGGTGAGCAGGGGCGGGGGTTTCTCCATGGATTTGGCAGGTACCTGTCCCAACTGCCGTCGACTTCTCCCCCATATCACGGACCACCCTGCTACTTGTCCTAATGACAGGCTAGGAGGGACTAAAAAGCTAGTAGATCCACCCCCCTTGAGATGTGTATTATTGAATGCTAGATCACTGATTAAACACAGCACAGAGTGCACACTGCTTATTGAGAAACACAATATAAAACTGGCTTTTACAACGGAGTTCTGGTTGGATAAAGCCTCAGAACCCAATCTGGCCAAAGCAACTCCCCCAGGATTTCACTGCTGCACGCAAGACAGACCACACAGGAGGCGGGGGGATTAGCGGTCATACATCATGACTCTCTGGAGCCTACCTTCCATACAGTGTCCAACACGTCGTGCGAGGCTCTCTCATTCAGTCTCCTCACCTCACACCATAGTACATTCAAGGGGATTCTCCTTTATCGACCCCAGGCCCTAGTAGGAACTCTACTAGAGGAAGGATTATGCTCTGACTCCTTTACGGTGCAGGGGGGACTACAATTTCCATCTGGAAGCCCACACGGACCCTGACACCATTACATTGGGTCATGTGAAGGGCGCTGGAGAGCTTAAGCAGTTGGTAGAAGACCCAACCCATGTTATAGGGCATACGCTAGATGGGATTTACTCTAATAACCCCAACCTGGTGTGTACCGCGGTACTTCCATTGTCGTGGACCGATCACAGCGCCATTCAATTCGAACTGAGGGAGCCTGAAGGCCACCGACTCAGACCAGAGCCCACAAAAAAGATAGAAAAAAGAGCCTGGAAAGATGTAAATTGTGCAGAGGTAGGAGAGATACTCAAGGGAACCATTTGCCCTCTTCCCTCAAGAGTGGACAAGGCTACCTTTACCTATACGAAATGGATAGACACAGCTTGTAATAAATTAGCCCCTGTGAAATTATGGACCCCTAAACAGGCCCAACCTTCAGCTCCCTGGTATTCAGAAGAATTAAGAAATCAAAAACAGGCCTGCAAGCAATTAGAATGGGCTTGGAGAAGAGGCTACAATAGCACTGATAAAGAGACATACAAGCATAGTCTTACAACATATAAGGAATTATTGCTGAACACCAAAAAAGCGCTTTTTGCGGAACAAATCTCCCAAGCAAAATCTGCCCCAAAGAACTTTTTAAAACTATTATTAAACTCGCCACTCCTAACATCCCTAAAAGCCCAAGTAACCCAGAACTTTGTGAAAATCTGGCCGCCTTTTTTTCAGCAGAAGGTGGAATCTATTTTTTCCTCATTCACACTTAGCCAAAAGGGGGAAAGGCAATGCCTCCCATAGGGGATTGTACTAGACCCAAAGCTATACCCGCACTAGACACTTTTTCATTACTAGAGACACAAGACTCTATTAAACTTCTGGCCTCCATTCGATCAGGGTCTCCCCTGGACACATGTCCGGCGTTTGTGATAAAAAAAATCCAGAGGTCATAGGGACAGCCCTTACACCCCTGTTGAATGCCATATTTACATAGGGCCAATTTCCGAGAAACTGGAAAAAGGCCTCTATTCTTCCCTTGCTTAAAAAACAGACCCTCGACCCCAAGGACCCGAACAACTATAGAGCAATCTCACGGCTCCCATTACCCGCAAAAATGATTGAAAAAGCCATGAATGCCCGGCTCAGTGCTTTCCTTTAAACCAATAATATACTTGATCCAGCTCAACATGGGTTTAGAACGGAACATAACATGGAGCTGGCCCTGATTAAATCTACAGAGGAAGGGAAAGAGGCTTTGGATTGCGGAGGCAAAGCAATAATGATTATGCTGGATCTGTCAGCGGCTTTTGATATGGTCCATCGTAAAGTTTTGATGAACTGGTTGTCGGAAGCCAGGATACAAGGTAATGCCTGGAATCTCCTGCAATTCTTCCTCTCTGACAGAACCCAAACGGTGGATCTAGACAATAACAGGTCCAACTCATTTTCCCTCCCATGTGGGGTGCCACAGGGCTCGTCTCTCTGCCCAACGCTTTTTAATGTTTACGTGGCAACATTGGCGGCCTTGATAAGATCATTTGGTTTCCAACTTACCCCCTATTCGGATGACACGCAAATAGTGTTGTCTCTTAGGGATGGGGAAGAAAAGGAAACAGGGATAAGATTTCTCGACTGTATGAAAGCCATCTCGGGATGGATGTCCTCTAATTGCCTGAAACTTAATTAGAGCAAAACAGAGTTCATCCTGTCTGGGAATAACCTGCACCTATGGATGCCAGACTGATGGCCGGAAGATTTGGGAACCTGCCCTGCACCGACTAGGAAAGCAAAGAACCTGGGAGCGATAGTGGACAAAAGGCTTACCTTTGGGGAACACATAAGTGGGGTAGTCTCTGCATGTTTCCTGGCTCTCAGAATCATAAGGAAAATAAAGTGCTTTCTTCCTGAAGACAGTCTTAGAACAGTGGTCACTGCACTCATCATGTCACGGCTAGACTATTGTAATAGTCTTTACCTGAACGTTAAAAAAATCACCTCAACAGGCTTCAAATCATGCAGGATGTAGCGGCACGACTGCTGACAGGGATACCGAAATTTGTCTTGGTTAAGAAAGAAGTAAAACAACTTCACTGGCTCCCTGTAAAACAAAGTACGCATTTTAAAGTCTTTAAGGCCCTTAAGGGAGCTGGACCGGACTATTTAAGACGAAAATTTCAGTGGTATATCCCCAGAAGGACCCTTCGGTCCACAGGAGCAAAACAAGTGATAGTTCCCCTGGTCAAAAAAGCTAGGTGGGGAGATGGGAGCTTTATCGCTTGCACCTCCAAGGCCTGGAATGACCTTCCATTCCACCTGAGGAATTCAACAGACCTTTTCTTCAGGAAGGGGCTGAAAACTTGGCTATTTACTTTATATTCTCTCCCAGCCTCGACAGCCGTTTAGGAAATGCTCAGCACCAGGACCCCCTGGGGTAACCATTGCACTTAAGAAGTTTAATTAACATAACATAGCATAACATGGTTGTGGGCAGTGGCAGCTGATGACTTATGAAAGTGGTGAGCCATCAAAGTTGGGTATTACTTTTATGTAGCGAGTGAAGCATGCAAGCTTAATGGACAAACTTGTGGTCTGGGTGGGGAGTTCCGCTACCCGAGAATTGTTTTTAAAAATTTGCAAATTGTGTATTTGAAAGCAAATTAATTTAGTGAGAAAGCAAGGTTTATAAAGCAGTGGAAATGATTAGTCTTGAAATAGTAAACACATTAAAAACTGCCACATATCTTACTGCATTAATATGTTCAATAGTTACTGTAATGTGCAAATTGTATAGCGTGACAACTTCAGGCCCATTAAGTGTGTGCTTGCTCAGTATCTTGTACTGCATGCAGCACCAAATTTGGAAGAAAATGCTCTAACCAGGCTTCGGGAAAAACCCACAGCTGCCGGCTGCAATCAGTCACATAGAAGTATGTGCGGACAGGTTTTTAAGTGGATGTAAAAAGTGTATGTTCTCTGAAAAGAAACATGTAAAATAAATTTCTGTGATTCCCATAGAGTGCCACCCGAACTGTATTTTGGCTTCTCTTTGAGATGTTATTGCATCCAGATATATATAACACAACAACTGACATACATCTAAAACCTGACAGTATTATTAGCTTTGTCAGTGGTTGTTTGCTGGTTAAGACAAATAAGTAACAACAATGATTTTTCATAACCAATCAATATTGGAAATGTTTGAATTCAGAAAGTTTGAGACTGTGCATTAAATATTATTGAGGTCTGTAGAAGGAGTATTGGCCTTCAGTTATGTGCGCTTTATGTTAGATATTTAAGCCCTTTTTCTCTGCACATCTTCAACCTCATCTCTTTCTTCTTCAGCACCCTCTTTTCACTCTCCCACGATTGCACTTCCTCACATCTTCCTTACTTTATCACCCCCGAACATACACTGCACTCACTCACATTTAAGCACTTTATTATTTTTTACTTTAGCCTTGTAAATATTTTGACATCTGTGACCCACGTACACACATTTACACAGAATTTCAATTGCAAATGTAATACATGACAATTGTTCTGTGTGCTCTGCAGAGAGGCCAACCCACAGACAGATACTTTGTTTTGCTTGCTTCAACCTCAGCACCAGAGCTCTCAATCAAAGCCCCTCATAAAGACTTGACACGACTTAAAGTATGCACTAAACAAGAGTATTAAGATGCAAAAAGATACAGTAACACATGATGATGATATAGATAACACTCTTGGGGAATGCAAGATTAGGTAAAACATGAAATGAAAGAGGAACTAAATCGCTGACACGCATTTCTTTATTCTTTAAAAAAATCATTGCTTGTAAATCAATCCATGTTTTTGGCTTTAATGTTAAGGGCATGAAGATAGGGCCAGTTGTAGTGCGATAATACTAATACCACTTAGAAAGTGCCGGGTTACACCTATTGGTGTGTCCCCTCGCTGGAAACCACTATCAGGCCTGCTCAGGGGTTCCCATAGGGACCCCCAGCCCCCAAATTTGTGGGCGGGGTCGTGCCGGTGGGCGAATCCGTCTGAATTTGTTTTAAAAACGAAGTGCGGTCTCCCACGCTTCTTTTTTAAAGCCCCGGGTGGGCCAAGTCCCGGGGGCAGTTTATTTATGTAGTGGGGGCCCGCCACCTCCCCGGGGCTATATGAATTATATGCGAGAGGGCAAGCGGCCCTCCCGCAGCCCCAGGCACCGCCACCCCCGGGGCTTTTCTTAAATATTCGTGCAGGCACATGGCCCCCCCTGCTGCCCCAGGGACCGCCACCTCCCCGTGGCTTGTATTTAAAAAAAAAAAAAAACCTGTGTGGGGGGCTCGAGCCCCCCCCCACACACACCCAGGGGACCGCCACCTCCCCGAGGCACTAAAAATATTAAATGTGGGGTTCCGTTACAGACCACCACCTCCCGGGGCTTCAGACACGTTGGGAGGGGGGCAGCGCAGCGCCCCTCCTGGAGCCTTTGATAGCCCCCGGGACCGCCACCCCCCAGGGCCGGCTCCTGCAGTGTCCCAGGGTGCCCACTCCTGGGACACTGCTGTTTGCTACGACAGGGCAGGAGCCGTGCCGCTCCCGCCCTGTCATAGCAAACACTGCTTTGGATTTTGGAAGCAAGAGCAGGTTTACTGCTCTCGCTTCTAAAATCCAGAGCAGATTGCTTTTCCACAAGCGGAGCTGCAAGTTAACAGTTCCCCGTGTGGGAAAGCAATGCCGGCTCCTGCAGGAGGCGGGGAGCCGGCGGGACCGTGTGGGAATTGGGGCTCCCCCATGGTCCCCAAGAGAGAGGCCAGGCCGTGGGGGATGGGGTCCCCGAGGCCATAATTTGCCTGAGGAGGGGGGCCACGCAGCCCCCCTCTCAACAAAAAAATAATAAATAAACAGGGTGGTCAGGCCCCGGGGGATGGGTTCTCCGGGGCCATAATTGGCCTCTGGAAGGAGGCCACGGGGCCCCCTCCAATCTTTTTTTTAAAAGGGGTTAGGCTCTGGGGGATGGGGTCCGCAGGGTCCCAAAAAAAGAAAAAGAAGGGGGGCCCGCCCCCTCCGAGCAACACTCTACAAACGCGCCCGTGGCGCATTTCAAGTTGGAGAATTAATTCCCCTTCAATCCTAAGGGTTCCTGGCGGCCAACTAGCCCTCCAGGTACTTCCAGTAAGCGCCACAGAGCTGCGTTGCAGAGAGGTGGTTTGAGGCCACGCCCCTTTTTACACCTCTCTGCAACGCAGCTCTGTGGCGCTTACTGGAGGTACCTGGCGGGCTAGTTGGACCCCAGGAATCCTCAGGATTCAAGGGGACTTAATCCCCCAACTCAAAATGTGCCACAGGGCGTGTTTGCACACTTGTCACATCAGGCCCCGCCCCCTCCCAGCACCACTGTTCAAACGCGCCCGTGGCGCAATTTAAATTGGGGGATTAATTCCCCTTTAAACCTGAGGGTCCCTGGGGGCCAACTAGCCCACCAGGTACCTCCAGTAAGCACCAGGGAGCTGCGTTGCAGAGAGGTGGTCCAAGGCCACGCTCCCTTTTTACACCACTCTGCAGCGCAGCTCTGTGGCGCTTACCGGAGGTAGCTGGGGGGCTACTTGGCCCACAAGGACCCTCAGGACTCAAGGGGATTTAATCCCCCAATTTACAAAGCACCAGGGGGCGCGTTTGCACAGTGGTGCAGGGAGGGGGCGTGGCCTGATGTGACAAGCGTGCAAACGTGCCCTGTGTCGCGTTTTAAGTTGGGGGATTAAGGCCCCTGGAATCCTGATGCTTACTGGAGGTAGCTCGTGGGCTAGTTGGCCCTCAGGGACCCTCTGGAATCAAGGGGATTTAATCCCCCAATTTACAACGTACGAGGGGGCGCGTTTGAACAGTGGTGCTGGGAGGGGGCGTGCCCTGCTGTGACAAGTGTGCAAACACGCCCTATGGCGCATTTTAAGTTGGGGGATTAAGTCCCCTTGAATCCTGAGGGTCCCTGGGGGCTAACTAGCCCACCAGGTACCTCCAGTAAGCGCTAGGAAGCTGCGTTGCAGAGAGGTGGTCCAAGACCACGCCCCATTTTTACACCACTCTGCAACGCAGCTCTGTGGTGCTTAATGGAGGTAGCTAGTGGGTTAGTTGGCCCCCTGGGACCCTCAGGACCAGTGGCGGCTGGTGACTTTTGAAAGTGGTGAGGCGTAAAAGTTCACAAGCAAGCGTAGTGAGTGAGCCTGACTGTCACAACAAGGGTTCCAGGGATTCTCCCCGGGGAAAATTTTGTAAAAGGTGTGGGCAAATGGTGCATTTTCAAGCAAATTTTAGAAAGCAAGAAGGGTCATAAAGCAATTGTGAAACTGTAGTTATGACATCAATAAAAATACTTCATATGATAATGTCGCTGGTAACTGCTTATTCTGTATAATCAGAGAACTGCTATGTTAAGTCACAGGCCTGTTCACGAGAACACAGTGCATGATTTCTTTTTCAAATTGCCACTAGTGAGGCACAGGGTTGGAAAGCACTGGAGAGGGAAGGTTAGGGCTCTGGAGCTGGCATGATATTGGCAGCTGTGCTTCCCTGTGCCTCACCCACACCAAGGTCCATTTTACCATCCAGTTTCCAACCTCACTAAACATAAACAACACAAAACAACAGCACAATCCTGCCTAGGTAAGCACTTGGTACAGTGCACACATAAATAAACTGAAAACCGAACATTCACTCAAAAAGATAGACAAAAGGCTTGCTTGCTGCTGAACCGTGTTGTCATAATCATGTGCACATTTTCTTTTCCTGTCCTGAGGTTCGCCCCAAATAAATTAAGTGAGCGATTGTCATGAAATTAGAACTCCAAAATGGTGAGCAGGAGGTAGAACTGGCCTGTACCTGCCTGTGCCTGCCTTTAGGGTGCCCGATTCTGCCCCAGTACCTGCCTTTACACGTGACCCATCCTGCCCTGTCTACCGGGATGCAGACTTCCGGCAGAAGTTCCCTTTGCTGACGGCGGTCACACCCTTAGCAGCTGAGCTGATCTATTACAGCCTATAAGTCAGTAAGTTAGGCCCGGGGTTCCTTTAAGTCCAGCATAGGACTCCAAGCTTTCAATGCAGCACATTTAATATCTGCAATAAATAGATGGGTTTTCATCCGGGCCCTGGGGGCTGGAGGCTATAGATGAGCAATGATTGGTTAAGGCCACAGGGTGCTGGGGATATGAGTCTGCCAGTGCCCAGGACGGTAACACCGCCTACCGCGAGCCGTTGAGTAATGCACAAGATCATAAAATAAACCAAATAGCCCTCCTTTGAAGGAGGAAACGTGTGTACGGGCAGCATTTAATTTCGAAAGAAAGTACTTTTAAATATACAGTTGCACTAAATATTACACAATTCAGTTTGCTATACAAGTTGCAGTCCATGGGTGCACCTTTTCTTTGAGGTGCAACAAATAAATAAACCAAATAGCCCTCCTTTGAAGAAGGAAACGTGTTTACGGAAAGCATTTAATTTGCTTTGCTCTCAGCCGCGGTCGGTAGTAGGAGTAACTGCAGGGCGGTGACGTGGGGAGGGGGAGGGGCAGGGTGGGGGGGTACTAAATAAATTAATAAAACGAATTTCGTTGCGTGCACTGCATCGCATTTGGGGATGCAGTGCACGCAACGAAATTCGTTTTTATTAATTTATATGTTAACTTACCTGTAAACCTCCGTAATCCGTAGTTTACTACCCCCCACCCTGCCCCTCCCCCTCCCCACGTCACCGCCCTGCAGTTACTCCTACTGCCGACCGCGGCTGTTTGCTCTTCTCTTCGAAAAACATCTTGCGCCCCACATACTCATCTGGCTTTTGTGCGGCTCAAACCTATTCAGACTACCTCTCCTGGGGCAGCACTAGGCCTGCTGTGCAAAGCACTGAACCACGCGCCGCTGGTACATACTGCAAGACGCTGCTGCTGTCTCAATCCATGAAGCGCTACTGTCCAACAAACTGAGCAAAGCACTTTTGTCCACCACGAACTAAAGACTTCTGTCCAACACTATTTGCTATACACTGGTGTCTGACTCCAAAATCATAAATCAGGTGCTGCTCTCCAACATCATGAACAAATTCGGTCCAACACCGTGAGCTATGCACTGGGGTCCAAAAACAAACCGCTAACACCATGAATAAGGTGACCATAATTTGAGAACCAAAAACAGTGAAGTAGACATAGAAGTAGGGTTAAACGTTAGTGAGATTCTATACATACCAGAAGCCCGCTCAGAGGCTTTGCTGCAGAGATCAGAGGAGACTGCAGTAAAGTACACCGGACCAAATCGTTACACACACATGTAATACATACTGTCTTAAAGTAAATGTTGCAGAGAGTATTTTATACTTTTAAAATGTCAGTCAGACTGAACTTTCTTTCTGCAGCTTCTATATTGTTCTAACGCATAGTACCCCCAGGGGCACCCCGCTTTCCCCCCTCCCCCAAATTAGGTTACCCAAAGAAGACACAAGAAACAGTTGTAAGTGGGTAACAAATGCTGCAGGTTTATTACATAATTCCAGGATATGTAATAGGTGGGTTATTTTACGGGCGATCCAAGGGCAGGCGGCCAACTACTTCACCTGCCCGCCTGATGAGCCGGGCAGCACGGGAACGACCCACAAGTGCTGCCCCCCAAGTGATTCTTTTACGATCACGTGCCGTTGAAATTCTACTTACACCCCCCCTCTCGGGGCGGAGCGTCGCATAGCAAGCCCCCGGTTGTTCAGGCCCACAACCGCCCGCAGGCCTAGCGGGGCGCCGACCGGCTTCCGGGACCTCTCTGGAGGCTCCTCGTTTTGGCTCAGGCACCACGTGGTGCCGCGCAGAGGTACCCTTTGTACCGGCCTGCTTCCAGATCGCCCTGTAACTCCGCCTGCAACGAAAAAGGAGAACATTACAACGCTCAGAAAAAACCCCCACCCAACCACGCCTACGCCGGGTAAGCGGTAGGGAGGGAAAAAGGCGAGGTGGGCGACAAAGAGGTCGCCAGTGAGGGTGGGGGAAGGCTAAATAGCCTCCCCCTCACACCTGGGCCCGGAAGTGACGCGCATTGCGCGTCACTTCCGGCCCTGACACGGAGGGGGGGCACCAGTCTGAGTCCCTGCCCCCCCCCCCCAAAGGAGAGAGTGGGGAGGGGTGACCGGGGCCCCGGGGACACTAAGGCGCCGACGGCCGAGTGGCCCCCTGCGGGGGCCGCGGTCAGCGGCATAGTACCCCCAGGGGCACCCCGCTTTCCCCCCTCCCCCAAATTAGGTTACCCAAAGAAGACACAAGAAACAGTTGTAAGTGGGTAACAAATGCTGCAGGTTTATTACATAATTTCAGGATATGTAATAGGTGGGTTATCTTACGGGCGATCCAAGGGCAGGCGGCCAACTACTTCACCTGCCCGCCTGATGAGCCGGGCAGCACGGGAACGACCCACAAGTGCTGCCCCCCAAGTGATTCTTTTACGATCACGTGCCGTTGAAATTCTACTCACACCCCCCCTCTCGGGGCGGAGCGTCGCATAGCAAGCCCCTGGTTGTTCAGGCCCACAACCGCCCGCAGGCCTAGCGGGGCGCCGACCGGCTTCCGGGACCTCTCTGGAGGCTCCTCGTTTTGGCTCAGGCACCACGTGGTGCCGCGCAGAGGTACCCTTTGTACCGGCCTGCTTCCAGATCGCCCTGTAACTCCGCCACAGCCCTGGAGGCGGCTAACCGTCGCAGCCAGGGCCCCCCACCAACCCGCTATAGTCTTACCTGCACCTCTCCTATCTAGGGCTTCCTGCAACTAGCTGGAAGGGAACCATCCCTGCAGACAGAAGAGTTTGACATTCTGCCACCTCATGACAGTTTGACAGTGCTCGCGGGACTCAAACCCTGTGAGATCCCTTATAACCACAGGCCCAAGACTTACCAGTGAGCTATAGCTCCTGGAGTTGTAGATGGCCCCATCTATGTCCCCAATCCCTAGACGCTATCCTAATCGGATAGGGTCTGTTGAAATAGAGGGGCCTGTGAAGATGTGCGATAACTATTCGCCCCCCAGCGGGAAGGTTACACCTATTCACAATCCTGGGCCTGCCCGCTTTGACTATTATGACGAGAAGGGTTACTTAACATTTGTACAGTCCCCTCAGATAGTTAACCTGGGGCACGGGAGTGCACCTAACTGCCAGCGCGTGACCATGGGCAAGGGGCGACTCTTGCCCCTGCCCACCATCCCTTATACCTTATAGGAATTATGCCCCCACAGATCCCTCAGTGATGATCCCTTAGGCATACCAGCTTCGGGAATCTGTTTGGCTTAAGCAGTGCGCGCTGTCATAATGTCCCCTTGTGTTTGCCCCGCTGACACCCCAGGTATTGGGACAGCAGCACCCATAGCGCGGTAAAAGTGTCCGTAAACCAGGATCCCAGTCTCCTGCAGCTGCCGTACGCGACCAGTGATTCCGGTGGGGAGTGCCACCAACCGCAATGGTCCTCCAAGCATTATGGAAAGCCCATTTTTACCTGGGCCTCTCTCCAATTGATGGTGATTACACCCAGCTGAAGGCCAGAGGCCCGCCTAAGGAGCCTATTCACTTGTTTTGCTACCCGGCTCCCTTGTGGGAGGGCCACAGAGTTAGGGCAACGCGTGTGCTCCCAGGGCACGGTGCTGCTGGAAAGCAGATATCTGATACTCACACGCTGGTACCTTATCTGTTGCTGAATGCCCTACTGCAGGAAGTTTCCCAAGAACCGTAGACTTCGCGGTCCCACCTAACTTGATCCCATCACCTGGGGGGAACCCAGTGGTGGCAGGACCTGCATGGTAACTCCATCCCGGCGTAGCTATCGCTTATTTGTGCCGCCGAAGCAGGCAATGCCCCCTTAGTCTCAAGTTCTACCCCTAGAGGATAACCTTGGGAGCAGACAAGTCTGTGGGAACCAACCGGAAACTTTGGTGCAAATACCGGCTCTATTCTGAACGTAGCGAATGCTGCACGGTCAATAATGCCCTGATGCCCTGGGGCTCTACGTGGTCTTTACCAAACTTTGAACGACCGCACACTTGCTATATAACAACCATACCACCCACCAGCCGGGTGGAAGGTCTTCATTGAAGCAACCCGAAATCTGTCTTTGGTTGCAGGGGAATGCCCCCCAAAGTACATCTGGACCTATTCCTATATGGTTCCTTCAGCTACTCCTCCTGCAGGCCTAACTCTTGGTTATGGTGCCCAGCTCAGTGTTCTGCAGGCCAATCGGCTTAACCATGAACTATCGGTCGATTTGAGACAGAGGTAAACCACGGGTTGCAATCCGCTCGCGAGCGGCGCACCCGCAACCACTTGGACAATCACGCCGGTAACCTTGTGCCGTGATTTAGGCCCTAGTGATGCGCTATGTGGTGACCACTTATTCTTTTGCCGCTATGTCAGTGCGTCCCCGAATTCAATGCGATTGGGGCGCTGAGCTGCACCCATATCTAACCCATCTAGTGGCTCAATCCAGACTTCCTTTAGCATTAGATAATAACTACCATTCTATCTCGGTTGCGTTGCCCTGCCCGACTAGGCACCCACCCGGGTGTCTAGGTTACAGTTAGATATGTGTGAGTTCCCCATATCAGTGACCGTTGAAGGCGGCCCACATAAGCATGTTGGCGGGGCCAAGTTGCGGGCTTAAGCATACCTCTTTTAGACTGTCGGCAGCGACCCGTGTTTAACTATTACTAACATGGCAATGACAGTTCTACGTTAGGACTATCCCCACACTGGTCCGCCCTGCCCAAGGACTGATGCACCTGGGAGGGCGAGGCCGTAAGCAATGGGGGTGGGTAACGAGACAACAACAATGACAAGCGACCCAAGCCCCCTTTCAGAAAAAGGTTGGAGACGAGCGACACGTGGTCACGTGTGGTCAGGATCGGACTGCGCGACCCTTACTGTAATTAGCACTTATATGTCGCGCGAACTCGACCCGAAGGTAATGGCGCGCTGTTCATGAGCACCGTATATACATACATCATCAGGCACGTGGATAATAATTATCTGGCCAGAGTCACCGCGTGACCCGCCCGAAGGTGTTGGGAGTGCAGAACATGAGCCCCGTATTTACATACCTTATTCGGGCACGGTCGATTAGTGATTAGCTCAAACCGTACTGCGCACCAAATAATTAGAGCGCCGGACACAAGCACCGACCAAATAACCCGTTCAGGTGCAGGAGGAGTCGTAATGCCCGGGATCGCCTAATGCGCGCGAATGTGGGCACGAGCAACTTCTTGTGAGTAATACATGTACCTGTATCATGTGTCTGCATCATAGGAAGCCAGCCACCACATGTTGCCTATTTATCTAGCGCGCGCTCGACCGGAAGGTATTGGTGCAAATTTTGTGAACAATGCCTGCACTTGTATCAAGTATCTGCCTTATAGGAAGCCAGCACATACATGTTGCATATTTGTGTCGCGCAAACTCGACGCCAAAGGTATTGAAGCGCTGTATATGAGCACCGTACTTACACAAGCCGGCACGGGGAGAATAGGGGATTCGTACCATATAACACGATCGCCGTGCCCGGCCACACGAGCACCGCACCAGATTAACCCTTGAGGAGCGGGGGGGATTAGTAATACCCGTAATCGCGTGATGTGGACATTGCATGTCTTGGTATCATGTGTCCGCCTTATAGGAAGCCTGCAATTACATGATGAATAGTTATATCGCGCGAACTTGACCGGAAGGCATTGGAGCACTTTAACATGAGCACCGTATTTATATTACCTCTTCAGGCAGGGGGTGTTTACGACATTCATACCATATTACCCGCTCCCCGACCGAACCGCGCGAGTACCGCACCAGATTCTCCATTGAGGTGCGGGGGGGTTTATTAATGCCCGTAATCGCGTATGTGAAAATTGCATGCACTTGTATTATTTATCTGCCTTATAGGAAGCCAGCAATACATGTTGCATAATTATATAGCGCAAGCTGAAGGTGTTGGAGCGCCTTACCTGAGCACCTTATTTACATTACACATTCAAGCACGGGGAGCTTACAAGATTCGTATCATACTAAACGATCCCCGTGCCAGGTCCATTGCGCCTGCCGCACGCAGCCCACTGCATGCCCCCCCACCCTCAACGGCAGCGTAGCCGACGGGAGGGGGGGCGATAACCTTAACCAGGGAGCGCCACATGTGTTGCACCTCCCGCGATCAGCGGGGACCCAGGCAGCTCCCAGCCGTGCAGTGCTGGTGTTTTGGGGCCGTGAACCCACGCTAGTCTCCTACGTGCTCGAGTATATGGGAGCAAAATCTTGCGAGCAATGCATGCACTGGTATCATGGATCTGCCTATATAGGCAGCCCGCAATTACATGTTGCATATTTATATAGCGCGAGATCGACCTGAAGGTATTGGAGCGCTTTACATGAGTGCCCTATTTACGTTACACATCCAGGCACTGGGCGCTTAATTCAAAATACAATATTACGTGATCGAGTGTACCAGATAACACGAGCACCGCACCCGATTATCCAGTGAGGTGCGGGGGGTATAGTAATGGCCGAATGCGGACGCAACCCCGCGGGCCGGAACTGGTTACCCTAAACCAACAGCCAACTCACAGGTTACAACGCCTACCCCTTGCCCCCGCTCGCCCCATCCGCGTGGAATACCGAAATTCCTTCAAACCTGTACTGTGCGCGAAAAACCCTAAAGCGCCGGGCACTAGCACCGCCCATTCCGGAGCAGGGGGTGTCATACTGGCCGAATTCACCGAGGATGGGGCGCACCACGAATGCAGATGGAGCTGGAGCTCCCCACCGTGTCACACAATTGCCTGCATTGTCACCATCTGTACATTAATCATTCAGGGACGGGGTAACAGGTGCTAGACGCGCCACTATGCTCAACTAGTAATTATTTGCTTTGGTAATCATCACGCGAGGTCGCCCGAGTGTATGGGACACCTTACCAGGGGAAAATAAGTGATTTGCCCCTGATCACAGGATGTGGACGCAGCCACGAAGCTCCCACCTGCGTTCGCGCCCCCTGGGCGGCCGCGCTGCCACCAGTCCGCAATCCACGTTGTGGTTAGTTAGTGACTGCAACGAAGGCGATCCACTTTTAATATTGGGAGCATGCGGGCACCGATCCCGCTACCTGCCGCCTGCTAAGCAGATGTTCTGCCATTGGAGCTACAGTCCCTACACCCGGTGCCAACTCGACTCCCAGGGATAATTAAATGATTTGCCCACGAACACAGGAAGGTGATGCGCCAAATTCTCGTGCCCGACGGCAGCCAGCCACTACAGGCTACCTGATTATACAGCGCGAGACCGACCTGGAGGTGTTGGAGCGCTTTAAATGAGCGCCGTATTCAAAACACGCATTCCGACACTGGGGGCTTAGTCCGCTATCTCCCGCTCGAATGTCCCCGATCCTAATTACCGTTTAAATGACACATCGGGGCACGTGAATAGTCCCCGATCTCGCGAGCCCCGCCCCCGTGTGTAGCATAGCATGCCGCCTGTTATATTTACATAGCGCGACCCCGACCCACAGTTATTGTAGCGCTTTAACATAGCCCGTATTCACATTACACATTCAGGCACGGTGCGCGGTGCGGTTGAGAGAGTTGCCCGAATCACCGGACGCAGACTTATATAGCGCAAACCCGACCCGAAGTTATTGGGGCGTTTTAACATAGCCGTGTTCACATTACACATTCAGGCACGGTGCGGTTGAGACAGTTGCCCAGAATCACAGGATGCGGACGCGTGCTCGAACCCAAGGTTTCCTGCACCAGAGGTGGCAGTGAAGCCGCCGGACCCCGCCCACTCCCGACTTTGCACCTCGGAACCTGCGCAGCCCATCGGTACAGAGGCGTAAGCCCTCCATGCTCATACAACCGTGCCTGGTCCGGTACTTCCCATGACCCTACACAGGAAGACTGGCCAGCCAAAGCAGAGACTTGCATTATATCTAATGCTCTGCCGGCAGAGCTACATCGAGCATAGCGGGCCGCCGGTTGGAATATCGAGCCGGGCGCGGTTCCCCCGGACCAGGGCGCCGGGTGCACGACCCAGTGGTCAGCCGCCGGAGCCCTGAAAGCACCCCAAACATACATCCATCAACCCAGGACTCCGAGGTTCGACCCCGGTTCCAGAAGCTCCAGAGACGGGCGCGGGTCCCCACGGACCAGCCGTGAGCACCAGGTGAGGCGGGGTGTATTGGAGCGCCTTACATAGCACCCCCTCCGCAAGGCGCATTGCCCGCTCAGAGAAGGTCGCACTACCCCTCCCCAGATGGTAAACCCCGCACAATCACGCCATAAAGCCACTGCCCCAGCCGAAGCCGGTCACGCGGCCCCGCATCTAAGGGGGGGACGGCAAGTGGAACGCGACACTCACGCTGGAGACAGACCCGAGCGCCGAAGGGGGGGAGCTAACTGTCCGACCCAAACCCGCGTGGGCCTCCGTGACGCACCCCCCAGTGCCACCGTACGCCAGAGGGGGGCTTGCAGTCACCAGCATGCAGTCACCGGCCTCGCGGGGGCTTTAGAGTCGTCACACGGGGCCGGACCGAGGAGATTACGTGGGTCTAAATTATGTAGCAATTTCAGGGTGGAGAGTGCGGGCATCGACCCCGCTACCTCTCGCGCTCTAGACAAGTGCTGGTACTAATCAGCGCCGCAAATCGGCAGCACTGCAAACGCAGCCTAAGCAAACTATCGCCCAGAGTCAAGGTGCTGGGTTGATCGACAATGCAGCGTATGCGAACCCCCCCTCAGGGCCTATCTCGAGGCGCAGGGAGGGCGAAGAATCGAAACTCCCCCCCCCCCCACCTCGGACCCTAGGTTGATGCGCGAGGGGGAAGACGATTAGCCCGGGCTTGCCAGGAAGCGCGTGGAGGGTGAATGATTGCAGAAGCTTGCGCCCCCGGTTAAATATTAGGAACGGGGGGGGGGGTGCGGGCAGTGATCCCGCTACGATTCCGCCACTGCACTGCTCATAGCCGCCCACTCAAGACGCCAATCGTGACTCCATCTTGCGCCCCCTCCGCCCGTGGCTATCCGTGCCACAAGGCCCCGTCACCTGGTACTGCCCAGGGACAGGGCCGGGGCGGAGTGGGAACAGCAAGACTCACCGTGGATCCGGACGAGACGACGACCGATGCGGCGTGGATCCGGGGGACACAGCAACGAGACGAGACACGACCGATGCTGCGTGGCGATCCCAAAAGGCGAGGTGGGCGACAAAGAGGTCGCCAGTGAGGGTGGGGGAAGGCTAAATAGCCTCCCCCTCACACCTGGGCCCGGAAGTGACGCGCATTGCGCGTCACTTCCGGCCCTGACACGGAGGGGGGGCACCAGTCTGAGTCCCTGCCCCCCCCCCCCCCCTGAAGGAGAGAGTGGGGAGGGGCGACCGGGGCCCCGGGGCCACTAAGGCGCCGACCGCCGAGTGGCCCCCTGTGGGGGCCGCGGTCAGCGGCAAATCACTTACCGGTGCTTTGTGTCAGGGCAGACATTATCAGTTCGTTTTATATAATTACTTAGCTCCACAATAACGGTTCTAGCTCCGGAGGAAAAACGCTGCTCTTTGAGGCACGATCGGTGCGACGCTGCTGTGTGGGGTTAGTGATTCCATGCCACACGTGATTGGAGAGTGTGGGGGTGTGACTTCCCTGATTGACATGCAGCCTCGGAACTTCAGGGATGAAGCCTGAAACGCCCAAGGCTGACTTTAGGAGCGATGTCATTTGGGGAGGCCCTTCACCACTGGAAGTCAGGGCTTTGATGAGCTGATGACCTCACAGGCCCCAGGGCTGAGGGATCATCGGCCCAGCAAAATGTAGCTGAAGAGGCTGGCGCAAGCGCACTGGTGATTCGAATTTGCCTGGCTGACACTGAGCTGTGACCGCTGCCTGACGCACACTCTGAGTGAGGATCACTTTAATAGATACTCAGCAGGCAGTCTAGTATCGGCATCTGTTTTATAGTAACTACAATCAAATTAAAATAGAGGCAGAAACCACAAAGGGCGCCGCCCCTACGCCCTAAGTAAAGAACCGCCACTGCTCAGGACTCAAGGGGACTTTATCCCCCAATTTACAACGCACCAGGGGGTGCATTTACACAGTGCTGCAGAGAGGGGGCGTGGCCTGCAGTGACAAGTGTGCAAACGTGCCCTGTGGCGCATTTTATGTTGGAGGATTAACTCCCTTTGAATCCTGAGGGTCCCTGGGGGCCAATTAGCCCACCAGGTATGTCCAGTAAGCGCCACAGAGTTGTGTTGCAGAGAGGTGCAAAAAGGGGTGTGGCTTCGGACCACCTCTCTGCAACCCAACTCTGTGGCGCTTACTGAAGGTACCTGGTGGGCTAGTTGGCCCCCAGGGCCCCTCAGGATTCAAGGGAAATTAATTCCCCTACTTAAAACCCCCACGGGGCGCATTTGCGCAGTGGTGAAGGGAGGGGATGGGCCTGGCACTTATAAATTCACCCTGAGCGCTACCCATGCAGTCCAGCCATCGCCCTGTCACTACCCATGCACTCCTCCAATCACCCAGCCAGCACCATGTACTTATCCAATCACTACGCCAAAACCCAAGCACTTATAAATTCACTATGCACTCTCCTTGCAGTACTCTAATCATCCAGTCAGTACCCATGTACTTATGCAATGGTCCAGACTCTAACACATGCACTGCTACAATCCCCTGAGCACTACCCATGCAGACCTCTAACCACCTACACACTACTGATTCACTCCTCCAATTAACCAGGTAGTATCCATGCACTCCAGCAATCCTTCTGTCACTACCCATGCACTCCTCCAATCACCCATCCAGCATCATGTACTTATCCAATCACTCCGCCAAAACCCAAGCAGTTATAAAATCACCCTGCACTGTCCTTGCAGCACTCTAATCATTCAGTCACTACCCATGTACTCATGCAATGACCCAGGCACTAACACATGCACTGCTACAATCCCCTGAGCACTACCCATGCAGTCCAGCCATCTCTCTGTCACTGTCTATGCACTCCTACAATCACCCAGTCAGCACCATGTACTTATCCAATCACTCTGCCAAAATCCAAGCACATATAAATTCACCATGCTCTCTCCTTGCAGTACCCTCATCATCCAGTCAATACCCATGAACTTATCCAATCACTCCGCCAAAACCCAAGAACCTATACATTCACCATACACTCTCTTTGCAACACTCTAATCATCCTGTCACTACCCATGCACTCATGCAATGACCTCTGAGCTCTGCGCATGCAGTCCAGCTAGCGCCCTGTCCCTACCTGTGCACTCCTCCAGTCACCCAGCCAGCACCATGTACTTATGCAATGGCCCAGGCACTAACACAGGCACTGCTACAATCCCCTGAGCACTTCCCATGCAGACCTCTAACCACCTACACACTACTGATTCACTCCTCCAATTACCCAGGTAGTACCCATGCACTCTAGAAATCCCATTGTCACAACCCATGCACTCCTCCAATCACCCATCCAGGACTATGTACTTATCCAATCACTCCGCCAAAACCCAAGCACTTATAAAATCACCATGCACTCTCCTTGAGGCACTCTAATCATCCAGTCACTACTCATGTACTCATGCAATGACCCAGGCACTAACTCATGGCAAATACAGAGGAGGTCATGCTAATCACAGGGGTACCCCAACGCACAGTGTTCCGTAGTGTATGTAGGTGTTTTCATGGTATTCTAAGTGTCTTTTAGCATAGCACTGGCTCTAGGCCTGGTTAGTCAGTTACCACCAGTACCCGTCGGAAAAATGTTGGGGACACAGGAGGACTTTCTGCTCCTCTGTTGGTTCTTTCTGCACATCTCTTGCTTCTTCCTGTGTCTTTCTGGACTTCTGTTCTCTCTTTCTGCATTTGTCTAGCTTCTTTCTGCACTTTTCTTCCTATTTCTTCACATGTCCTACCTTTGTAGGCATAGCTGGATATTAGCATGTAAAAAACCTTTGAAATTCCCTGAAAAAACCATAGGTTTCAGGGACGTTATAGTGAGAAATTAGCATTTAAAAAACTTTTGAAATTCATTGAAAAAACCATAGGTTTCAGGGACGTTACAGGTAGAAATTAGCATTTAAAAAACCTTAGAAGTTCACTGAAAAAAAAACAGGTTTCTGGGACGTTCTAGTTAGTTGGACATTTCACATGAGTGACTGTATGGGTGAATGGATGTGTGTGTAGACCTAGGAATTAGTGAGTGGGTATGTACTAACTGGTATTGGTGTGTCTATGGTTTCGAAAATGGTAGTCTTTATTTTAGAGTGGGTATATTAGGGTATGATCACATGGATGGTGTCATCAGTGATGTAATTTGAGATGTCATTAGTGATGTCATCAGTGATGTCACTGACCATGTCATGAATGAAGTAATATCTGACGTCATCAGCAGTGCATTGCGGGGGCGCGAGTTATAGTTAGCTGAACTAACTATAACGGCCGAATTTCTTTGGTTTTGTATGAGTGAAATGTCCAACTAACTATAATGTCCCTGAAACCTGGGTTTTTTTCAGTGAATTTCTAGGATTTTTTAAATGCTAATTTCTAACTATAACATCCCTGAAACCTATGTTTTTTTCAGTGAATATATGTGTGTGTGTATATATATATATATATATATATATATATATATATATATATATATATATATATATATATATATATATATCAGAAATCCCTACAGAGATTCTCACACGCACATTTACATCCATACAGATACTTTCACACCCACTCACATGCCCATACAGAGACTTTCACACCCACTCACACCCATTCTTACACCTATACATACACTGTAACAACACCCATTCACAAACCTATGCAGAGACTCTCACACACACACATACATCCATACAGAGACTTTTACACCAATTTGTCCAAATTGTAGATCTGATTGTATGTTTACGTTGCAAATAGTACAGAGAAGTGGCAAATAAATTATATTGACATTTTAACGATGCCAAGCAGATGGATCAAAAATAGAAACTGAAATTTCAAACTTTAACACAGGACAAATTTCAGTTTCTGGAAGAATGTACACAACACTGGCTATCATCTTTCATGAAGGACTTCGTATAATTTCAGGACACTACACTGTGTACTTAAAAACTATAAGTGGATGGACGGAATGCAACGAAGTAAGCTCATATTTAAACAAAAACTGACTTTCAAACTTTCAAATTCATATCTCGGTTTACTGTTAAAAATGTATTATGTAGTTTTTCGTCTTCATGGATCATTTCTGTTTAAGGTATCATTCGACCTACCAGGGGTGATGTCCAAAATTCAAATACTAACTAATACGAACTAAATTATAAAGAAATATATAAGAAGTTCAACAAAACATTTTTCAAAGTAACAACTGTGTAATCAAGTAATGAAACAGTTATGAAATTAAGTAATTAAAATACAAAATATAGCAAAAAATAAAACTGAACGAATGCTAAATAAATATAGATTTGTTTTATCAGGAACTGATTCTGAAATGTAAATATCATTGTAATACTTTTTCTGAAACAAAATAAATCAAAAATAACATAAACAAAACAAACGAAAGAGTGACGTAATAGTCAAAGAGTAACGTTTAAACTACCATAGAAAAATATTAAAATAAGAAAGGTACAACCAACATTATAGTTGACAGTAAAATTAAAAAAACATTAGAATGATAATGCAAAAAGTACAAAGGTTATTGGGAAGTTAGTAGTAGCTAATAGGATTTGATAAAAATCAGAAATTCCTTGAAAAACAATAAAGGTAACATGTACGTTTGTATTTGGAAAAACAATTTTTAAAAAGTGGATACAAATTTGGATAAAGAGATAAAAAAAACTGTAGAATTGGAGTTTAGCAGTCAAACATAACAAGGATGTTGTACTTAAAGAAGACATAATTTGAAAACAGTTATCAAATCGATAAAAAAAAAAAATTGGCAAAGTCAATAGGTCTCGGCAATCCAAGAGCTATAGGCGTTGAAAATGTTAATGCTTTTATGTATGGCTCTGGTCTGGTTTTCTTTATGTACACAATTCATTAACATTGCCAAGGACTATAGCTCCTGGATTGGCGAAACGTATGGGATCAGCGATTGGCATACTCCTTCCTGATGTGAGCTGGATGGAACCTAACTGTATCTTTGTGGGAGGTTTTAATTTCCTGTCAGGCTTTTTTCTGACTGAAATGTCTCAGCAAGACTGCCTTGGTCATGTCTGCAATTAACTGAGCTGGAAGCATCAGTGGAGTGTTGATACAGCCAATCTGCGCAGTGGAGAGGCTTCAGTTTGAGAATGAAAATGATTACAAGTTTGCTGCTGGGATACGGTGCACTATGCTTCATCAACTCCATGTGAAATACTCCACTGAAATATTGTTCCTAGTGTTGTGACCTGTAAAGGTGTGGGTACAGGATCTCTTATAATCTTCTTTTCCAGTTTGGAGTTTATATAAGGCTATTGTAATTTTAGAAACACAGAAAAAACATCCCCAAGCCTCCAAGTAGATGTGCATGCGAATATGCATTTGCAGGGGGCAAATGCAGTAGCAACCAAGTGGACCCATGTCAGAGGTGGGAGAGTTAGTCCTGGGTTTTTAGACCTTGCATTCTGGGACTTGTAGTTCCACGTTTAACAATTTTGTGATATGCTCGAAAACCAAAACATGAAAAGTGATGCAGGTTTAAAAGCTAGAACTTGCTCACAGTATCACACCTGACATGGGGCCATCTGACAGAGTACATTATTCATTCTTTGGCATGGCTGAGAACCTTGTTAAGACTGAATCAGTAAATCTACCATTCTTCTTTGGGTCTCTGGAGATGAACGACAGGTAAAGATTGTATACATAAATTAACACACACCTAGGGGCATATTAACAAGGGGATTGCGCCACAGGAACGTAAATTTTATCGACGTTCCGGTTGCGCAATGCTCTGGTCAATATTTACAAAATGTTGTTAAGCCACTTTGGGTGGCTTAATGCCGCTTTGTAAATATTGTACACTTTCACACAGTAATCTGCATGATAGAGGCATGCAATGGGTGTTGCTGTGGGCATTCCACCGCAACTCCCATTACTTTTTGACGCTGCCCCAGATTTACAGGGATAGGTAAATCTGAGGCAGCGCCAAAAACTGATGCCATGCAAAAGCAGGCATTAGATTGGTGCAACGAGGAGAAAATATTATTTTTGCTCTTTCTATGTGTGCTTCGTTCTGCAGAAAGGTGTCCCTTCCTGCACATCAACAATCATCCCTGCAACACAGACACCCTTGCACTATGGCGCTGTGTCTGTGTTGGCGCTAGACAGCTTGTTTTAGTGCCAGCAATAGGGAAAAAAACATGGGTGCAACGTATTCTTGTAAATACGGCGCATCCCTACATTTTGGAAATGACACATCGCGGTGCTGCTAAATTGTGTGCAGTATCGTGTTGCACCTTCCTTGCACATATCCCCCTATAGTTGAAAAAAAATGCTAAATAGCTGTAGACACTCAGACATTCAAAGAGGCTTATTGATTGCAATCACCATACTCATGACATACAGCTGAAGAACACGTTGAAAATTACAAATACTTTCATCTGGGTAAAAGGTATGTCAGAGTTCATGTGGATATGTACACATACTGCAGGTACACTGGGCTAAAATGAGACAGTAAAAGTAATGCCCGGTTACTCACTGGTGATCTTCATTTCTCGGAGTACTGGTCTTCATGTTCCACTCCTTAACAATGAGCAGCTTGTCTACTCCACAGAAACCTTATACCTAGCGCAGTTTAAACACTTCCCCCAATATGGCGCTACCTGTCCGATATGCATGAACGGGGAAGCATGTCACCAAAATAATCTGAGAAGACCAAAGAAATCTAGAGAAGAAAAAACACAAAACAATCACCAGAAACAATAGGGAGGAAGGGACGGGCTCAGGAATGGAACAGGAAGAGAAAGAAGGGGAAACAATCAACCAGTCAGCAAGGTAAGGAAAAACCTGAATGCCCCGGGAATGAAGAATACCCACCAGAGGGGCCAAGAGCTTTGTGAAAACCCTTGGCGCTGATGAAAGGCTGAAAGGAATCACCTGTAACTGAAAGTGATGGGCGCCACCGCAAAGCGCAGAAACCTCTCATCTACTGGATGGATGGGAGCTTGGCACGTAGGCGTCCATCAGGTTAAGGGAGGCAAGGATGCACCCCTGGTGCACCAGTTGAAGGATAGACTGCGAAGTCACCATCTTGAAAGGGCGATGAGGAATGTAAAGATCTACTCCCTTCAGATCCAACACAAGGCACAAGTCCATTGTATCCTTCTTGGAGACCAGAAAGATGATGGAATAACAACCCAGCCCCCTTTCCAGGGATGGAACCTCCACTATTGCAGCCTTCTCCATGAGAAGCTGAATGCCTATCAGCAATTTCGCCTGCAACAGAGGATGATGCAGCGGAGGAGTCTCCCGGAACACTGGAGTGGGCCAAGATGAAAACTCGATCTGATAACCAGAGGTTACCATCCGAACCACCCAGGCATCGGAAAGACCCAGCCAGCAATGACAAAAGAAGTGAAGGCGACTCCAACCGGGAAAGGCGGAGAGTCACTACTTTGGAGAAGGAGTGGAGGCAGAACCACTGCACTGGAACCGGGACTTGTCACCTCCAGGGGCCCCCCAGCCATGCCCCTGCCACGAAATGGCTGCTAACCACCACTGGCTGAAGGAAAGGCAAAAGCACGATGATAACCAAACCCACGACCCGAAAAGGAGGTCAAAAGAGAGCCACAAGCTTTCGATTCTTAGCCAACTGCTTGACCAATTCTTCCAGCTGGAGCCTAAACACTTTGGAACCCTCAAACGGCAATTTGAGCAGGACAGACTTCTGAGAGGACTCCGCCTTCCAAGTCTACATCCAGATATGCGGACGTGCAGCAATGGAATCCCGGAAGCAGCTGCCACTGCACATACATTATCAAAGGAAATGACTGAAATGTATTGCAACTGGAGTTCCATGAGAGCCAACAGAGAGGAGGCATCTTCCCCCTCATTCAATCGTAGAGCCAGACTCTGGAAATATTTTTAACAGGGACTGGACCATATAGTTGGAATAGGTCGTAGCCCGAACAGAAAAGTTGGAAGCGGCGTAGGACCACTTCACAGAACCCTCCACCTTCTTATCGGCTGGTTCGGAAGGAAGGGCATCATCTAAGAGAACCATGCTCTGGGAGGAAAGTCCAGCCATTAAATTATCAACCATGACTGATTGAGGGAACTCCACAAAAAAACCATCCAAAGATAACGTTTACCCTAAAAGTGAGGAAAAACCGACTTGTCAACATCCCTCCATTCATGGGTCAGCACTTTGCAAACAGCACCATGCAAAGGCATAGTATCAGGATTGTTGATGATACTGTTGGAAAAAATCATCCTCCAGGCCATCAATCACAGGAGGAGGAAACCACAAATTGCTCCTGACATGGCTAAACAAGTCAGAGAGCTCAACTCCCTGAACAAAGCGACCCCTCACAACATCCTCCTCCTCAGGGTTCACCGCATCAGGCAAGGGAACAGGGCGAGGCACATTTGCAGGAGGACTGTCCGCCTTACGTGCCCTGAAAGCCACCTCCACAGCCTCATTGATAAGGAGGCGGATGGCATCCACCATAGGTACAGCAGAGCAAGAAACATCTTGCTCCACGTCAGCACACAGAACTGTAATGATGTTCAATAATCACTCGAGGCACGTTGTACAGACACCGCTATGTTTATTTATTGATAGTCTAGAATCGTACCGAGGAGCGCCGGCCGGCACTCTCTCCCTGTGGCTGCTTAGCGCGCTAATGCCGCGCGCACACCCCGGCGCCAACATGGCCGCCTACGTCACGTCAACGTGACGTGACCACAACTAGACCGCTACATATCTCCCCCTTTTACCAACCCGAAATAAAGTCACTTACAGTTCGCAGGTTAGTTCAAAGTCTCGGAACCTGGAAGGCCTTACAACTTGCCTTCCACTCCTGGTCACCTTACCAATGTTCCCTCGAGCCCCTTGGCTCTGCGTTTCCTCGATTTCTGTTCCTCCACTCATCGCTCCTCCGCTGTTCATATTGCCACTTGGCCTGTCCATCTCTACCACTGGGGTCTCACCCCTTAACACGCCTTCTTGCTCCTCTCCTGCACCTGCTTCTCCCATTTGTTCACTTCCGCCCCTCTTGTTCTCTTCATCCAGGTCTTCCCTGTCTTCACCTTCCGGATCCCACTGTTCCCATCTCAATATCTTGTTGCACCGGGCCATGCGGTCCTGCGACCACACGTTCCCATCACTGAGCAGGGCCGCTCGATCATAGACTTCCTTAACCTGCATCGGCTTGCTGTACTTGCTGTCTCCCTTCCTTTGTAGGGTCGCCAGCTTTACTCTCACCCATTCTCCTCTCTCTAAATGAGTGTCCTTCACATTCCTCCTCTTGTTATAGTTGTTGGTGTAGGTGGCTTGTGCTCTCTCCAGATTTGCTCTTACTACCGCCGGGGACCATTCGCTGGTCACCACCTTCTCCTTCCAGATTCTGTTGTCGTGCGTGAAGGGTTCACGACCTCTCAATATTTGAAACGGGCTGTACCCCGTGCTTGTGGGCGTTATTCTGTAGGCCCATACCATGTTCTCCAACGCTTTCTTCCAGTCTTTATTACAGGTGATGGCCGCTTATATAGCCCCCATCACCACTCTGTTAAATCGTTCCACCAGGCCGTTGCCTGCCGGATGGTATATGGCCGTGTGCTTTACAGAGATGCCATTTCTACCCATGAATTGTTTCCATCTTTCCGACGTGAACTGTGGTCCATTGTCGCTTAAGATGGACTTGGGAATTCCTTCTCGGGTGAATGTTTCCGATAGAAACTCCAGGATGTTCTCCGTGTCCATGGATTCGCTCACCTTTATTTCTGGCCATTTGGAATAACGGTCGATGAGGACACACACGTATTTCTGTATGCCCTGGTCGTCCAGCACCGGTCCTAGAATGTCTATTGACAACTCTTCCCACGGGTTTGAGGGAGTGTCGAATTTCCCAAGGGCTGGACGTAGTGGTCTCAATGTTTTGTCGGCCCCTTGACATTGGGGACACTCTCTGACATGTCTCTCTGCTCTTACGTCCATACCTGGCCACCAGTAGTTCTGTTTCGATCTGGCCTTGAGTTTTCCTATGCCAAGGTGGCCTTCGTGTAATAAGTCCAGCAGCTTGTTGATGAGCTTCGTGGGGGGGATTACTCTGTCTCCCCGGTAGATGAATATGCCCTTATCTCCTACGGTCAGTTCTTCCTTCACTTCATAAAATGGTTTGAGGTTGGGTTTCACCTTTTTCTTGTCAGGCCACCCTTGTGTGATGAGCGCTTTTGCTTCCACCAGGTCAGAATCTTCTTCATAGGCTTCAGTCCACTCTTGTATGCTGATTATCTTCTCTTGGTCCTCTACGAGGGCTACCATCTCTCCTCTGTCCGCTGGGTCCTCTTCTCCCGGCTCCATGGCCGCCGCTCGACTCAAGTAGTCCGCCACTCGGTTCTTGTTTCCAGGGATGTACTCCACATCATATCTGAATTCCAACAGTTTTAAGGACATCTTCGATATCCGGGGTGTGGCGCTGGCGTGCCCGCCCGATGTTAATACTTTCACTAACGGTTTGTGGTCAGTCTTGAGCCGAAACCGGGTACCCCATAAGAACTGCCGGAACCTCGTCATGGCCCACACTACCGCTAACATCTCCTTCTCGATGACACTGTACTTGCCTTCTGTTTCCGTCAATGCTCTGGAGGCGAAGCTGATTGTCTCCGTGTCCCCTCTTCCTCGGTCTTGCATGAGTACAGCGCCTAATCCCTTGTCACTGGCGTCAGTGATGAGTATGGTGGCGCCTTGTGGGTCGTACCCCTTGAGCGGTATGGCTTCCAGGATTCCCTTTTTGATGACTTCAAATTCCGCTTGGGCTTCTGGTGTCCACTGGAACACCGTGCTCTCCCTGGTCAGCCTCCTCATGTTGTAGGTTTTGGATGCGAAGTGTACCACGAATTTACTATAGTACTCCGCCATCCCCAGGAACGATCTGACCTCCTCCTTGTTCTTGGGGGGTGGTGCTTCAGCGATCGCTTTCACGTTCTCCGTCTTGGGTGTGATCCCCTGTCGCCCAATTTCATGGCCTAAATAGGTTACCGATTGCAGTCCCAACCGACATTTCGACCACTCTGCCGTGAGACCTTTGGCTTCCAGTGTCTGTAGTACTTTGTCTAGTTTTCGGTCATGATCTCTTCTATCTCTCCCCATCACCAAAATATCGTCCTGGAAGTACTGTACATCCTCGCAGTCTCTGAACAATTGGTGCATCATCTTCTGAAAGACGGCTGCCGCTGAGGCTAGCCCGAACGGCATGCGACAGAATCTGTAACACCCAAACGGGGTGATGAACGATGTCAGGCTTTTGCTGTCCGGGTGTAGGGCTACCTGGTGGTAAGCGGATGTGAGGTCAATGGTGGAGTACCACTGAACTCCTCTGGTTTTTGCTAACATCTCCTCTATCTTGGGAAGGGGAAACTTCTCCACCACTATGTTTTTATTGAGTTCTCTCAGGTCCACGCAGAGCCTGACCTTCCCGTTGGGTTTCATCACGACCACCAAGGGCGCCAGCCATTCGGCGCAGGTAATGGGTTCTATAATGCCCTTCTTCTCCAGGTCTTGGAGTTCTATCTGGACGGCTTCCCTTACTGCAATGGGCACATTCCTCACTTTGTGTGCCACTGGCGTGGCTCCATCCTTAAGCACTATTTTATGCTGAAATTTCTCCATTTTCCCTACAGTGCCCCCAAACACTTTTGGGTAGTTCTTCTTCCATCTGTTCATGTCCGGCCATTCCTCCTGTTCTGTGAGCAGTATTTGTTCCTTCCCTCCTGGGTCGAGTTTTATGCCTAGGTCGCCCTGGTCTAACCATCCTAGGACGGAGGGTCCTTTCTCGGCCACATACAGTTTGCACCACGCGGATCGGCCTCTGAACTCGAACAGTAGACGTCGGAAGCCTAGCATGGGAATGCGATCCCCATTGTAGGTAACTGGTCGTATGTCTAGTTTCTCCAGCTCAGGGCCTAACTTGGTTTGGAACTGTCCTTCCCACACCGCTCTCTGTATAATGGTAAATGGGGATCCGGTGTCTGCCACTACTGAAATGGTGATGCCGCCCATGGACATCTCTAGGACTGGTTTGGTAGATCTCTTGTCGTCTACGCTCAATACTTGATCGTATATACATAAGACGGTGACCACTTCATCCTCTGGGGCTTCCTCCAGGTCTTCTGTGCTGTGGTCAACGTATTTCACCACTCCTTTCTGTTGTTTCTTCCGACACACCTTCTCGTAGTGCCCCATGATGCCGCAGTGCAGGCATTTGGCTCGGAACGCCGGGCAGCGTCTGTCGTGGGCTTCGTGGGACCAACTTCCACACCTGTAGCACGTTCTCTTGTTCACGCTGTCCGCTTGTTTCCCTTGCCATCTGCTAATCCCTTTGGCCGTGGGTAGTTTGTTTTTCTGGTCCTTGCGGTGATCTTCCTCCTGTATCCTGTTCACCATGGTTGGAGTGACCGCCTCCTTTTTGGTGGCCTCGGCGCACCTCCTCGAGAGTTCTGCCCTCTTCACTATGACCATTACTTCCTTGAGTGTGGTGTCCCCGCTCGCCCACAGCTTGTCTTGCACGTTTGCACTAGTGGTGTGCATGATCACCTGGTCTTTTATGAATTCATCTTCCCACAGTGCGTACTTACACGGGGCTGCTAGCTTCCTCAGCGCTGCTACATACTCTTCGATGGATTCCCCCACCTGTTGTTTCCTTTGCTGAAAGTTATATCTATCCACTGACACACAGATGGTGGGGCGGTATCGCTCATCTAGGTCTTCCACCGCCTGCGCATACACATCGTCGTCCGTGTCCTCTCTCTTCGTTGGTACCAGACTCTTGTATATTCTCAGTCCTTCTGGGCCCAGATTTAGTAGCAAGATGCGTTTCTTTCTCTGAGGAGTGAACTTCTCTTCATTTTCGTCCTCCAGGACCCCTATGAAGTTGTCTATATATTCCTTCCAGTCCTCCCATTTCATCAGTGGGTCTCCGGGTTTCGTTAGGAATTGCACGGGTGCAATCGCGTACCCTGCCGGGGTACTCATCTTCACTTCCTTGGCGCTCGTTCCGTCGGTGGCTTTGCTCGGGGGGCTGCCTGGGGTGTTGTCGTTGTTCCCTGTGTGCTCGATTCTCTGGGGGCTCTTATTACTAGACCCCACTTCCTCCTCCTTGGTAGCCAGCGCAGCGCTCCCAGTGCGTGGAATGTGTGAAGGTGGCGCGTGTGCTCTTGGCCGTTAGCGGCTTGCTTCGTCCCTGTGGCTTATATGCAGCTCGTGTGCTATGCTGTGGCACTGCCACGCTCCTCGGTTGCTCCGTGACTCGGATCGTCCGACGTTCCCCCCGTGGCTCCACCGCTCCAGGCAGGCCTGTCTGGTGTTCCGTTTTTTTCTTGTGACCTACTTGCGTGTCTTCCTTCGCCTCGTGGGGCCACGTGGAGTGTTGCCTCCTCCTATGTACCCGCGTCGGTCCGGTCTCCATCCCACCCTCGTCGCCACTGTAATGATGTTCAATAATCACTCGAGGCACGTTGTACAGACACCGCTATGTTTATTTATTGATAGTCTAGAATCGTACCGAGGAGCGCCGGCCGGCACTCTCTCCCTGTGGCTGCTTAGCGCGCTAATGCCGCGCGCACACCCCGGCGCCAACATGGCCGCCTACGTCACGTCAACGTGACGTGACCACAACTAGACCGCTACAAGAACCAATATGCAGAAGAGAGGTGCTTCCTGTAATGGACATGTTACTAAGCAACGAAGTCCTGCGGCCCAACCTCTTGTAGGGAGATGACGAGCAGGAAGCGCCATAATCATAAAAAGAAGCCAGGCCGGCTGGTGAACCAAGTAGAGGAGGAGGCAGCCGGGGCACAAAAGGGCAAATGGACGCTCAGCGCCGCCACCTGCAATGATAACACAGCACCGGCTGAAGCAGTGCGTGAACATGAAAGAAACGCGGCCGCTAAAGCAAGCCGCATACGCGTACAGACACAAGTGAGATAAATTTCACTTACCTGACTGTGTCCAAACCTCTGCAAGGCACACGAAGACTGCAAACGTAGAAAAAAGAACAGATATTTTGGTGTCACACTTCCCCCTTTATGCATACCGGATAGGTAGTGCCATATTGGGGCAAGTGCCTAAACTCTGCTAGGTATAAGGTTTCTGCGGATCAGACGAGTTGCTCATTGTTAAGAAATGGGACTGGAAGACGGAAGAGGAGGTAATGCATTCAATGCCCTGCTAGTCTGCTTCTTCTGCAGGGTAATGTTTACCTTCTACAGCCCCACCCCATCCCCGCCCATAAAATAAAGCCCCTCCGTGCTCTAAGTGCACTTGGTGCAGGACAGACGTAAATGCCACTTAGTGTTCATTCCATGTCAAGGCCCGATGCCTGCAAGTCTTATATTATATTGTATGATAAGTATTGCGGTGACTCATACCTGCAACAACTGTCAACTCTCAATAAATCAAGTTGTTAAGCAAGGTCATTTCTCATCTGCCTGATAAGTACGTTTGCTGACTCTTGGCTGTACCTATCTGAAGCTATGAGATTTTAAAATCAAGAGGACTAATTACAAGCCCATTGCGCCGCCGGTAAGTCACTTTTAGCAATGCACTGGCTGTGCATCTTGCGTGGCTTTTCACACCTACTCACACACCCACTTAAACACCCATAGAGCCACTGACACGCCCAACCACTCACCAATACAGCTACTCACACAGCCACTTACTCACCCATACAGCTACTCACGCACTCACTTATTCACCCATAGAGCTACTTACATATCCACTTATTCACCCATACAGCCACTCCCACACCCACTCACACACCCATACAGCCACTCTGACACACGCTCACTCATGAATACATACAGTCACACTGAAATAATCTGCAGTGATTTAGTTTCTAAACAGTGCAGGAAGACAGAACAGTCCCTCTATGTTTAACAAAACAAGACTACATTTAGAGGGACTGCTTGCTCTTCCTGCCCTGTTTAGAAGCCACTGCATTGTAGTGCAAAGCCCTCAGCACCCATACATACTCTATAGTGATTATTGCACTAGCGATGCCCCATAAACACAAATGCTAGCTCTGAATAGTCCTGTATCTAAGCCACATACCCATGCCACTCAACTGGCCCTCCCTGATTAGATGTGTATACTGCATGCATGTGGGTTCTGTACTTTTTATCTGGCTGCTCGAGGGGTAAACTTGTTAGGACTCATTATTGGAAAGTGCACCTCAAAGGTGCTACCTTGCAGTTGGCAATTATGTCCACCGCTATTTACAATTAATCCACATATGATATCAAATTGTGGCTTCACAATGAATCTGTATGCTAATTCAAATTGTTGCTTCTCATTGAATCCTTATGCCAGTTCAAATTGTTGCTTCTCATTGAATCCTTATGCCAGTTCAAATTGTTGCTTCTCATTGAATCCTTATGCCAGTTCAAATTGTTGCTTCTCATTGAATCCTTATGCCATTTCAAATTGTTGCTTCACAATCTTATCAAGAAAATATTCACAGTCACGAAATAGGATTAAGCAGTATGAGAGCGCTACTGCATTGCAGAAATGAGGCCGTAGTAATGACTTTGCCATGGTCAAGCTGACTTGTTTTTCTCTTTATTTCCTTCTTTTTTAGGTCCTGCGAGCGGTCTTTAACGAGACCGGGTGCAGGAGCGACCGGAAGTCCTCAGGGAAGAAGTGCATCATCGTCTTCAGGCAAAAGTGCTCCGTGTGGGCGAGGTGTCCTCTTTCTTGGAGAGTTAGTTAGCCAAGCACTGTCTTCTGCCATGGGCGTGGTTTTAAGCAGCCACCCGAAACCGTCGCTAGTCAGAAACTCTCATGAGATTTCAGGAAGTGGATACCTGGAAAGAAAAAAGCCAACACGGAGCCTTTTACTATCGCTGTGGTAAGTGCCCCTGGGCAATGAGGTACAAAAGGGAATTACAAACGAAAAAAATGATTGGCCTTCCCCAGTGAATGGCTGGACAGATTATTGAGAAATGTATATTGGCCCTGGGAGATGACGTAGTGCTTGAAGGGAACATGGAGTGGTCCTAGGGGATGGTGGGGTGGTCATAGGAAAGGCATGCAGAAGTACAAACCAGGCATGTGAGGCGGGTCATAACAGTTGCCTCAGAAAGACTGACTAATAGGGTGGGGCTTGTCAGGGAAACAAGCATGGAATTGGCGGATCAATCAGGGGCATGAACATGGGCTGTAGGCTCCTAGGATCTGTTCTCAGAAGGGAAACCCTTCCAGTCCAGCAAATAAAAGAGCCTGCCATGAAGCCTTTTGGAATCTAGGACCTTATGTACCTAGTATTCCGTGTGTCCATATGTTAAAAATTGGGTTTCTGGTTGGCAGAGGTATGCACCCTGTCCAAGCATGAACCACAATCCTAGTCAAAGTAAGTCACTAACATATCTTACATTAACCTGTTTTCATTCCCTTGTAGCTTGGTACAGAGCAGTCAGGCTTAACTTAAGAGGCAATGTGTAAACTATTTGTGCAACACTTCAAACATTAAAACAGTGACAAGACCTCACAGAAAGATACCACACCTGGTTAGAAAATAGAGCTTAATTTAATGAACAAAAGAAGACCAAAACAACAAAAATACAATAAGTAGAACCAGAGTTATGTATTTGTAAAGAATAAATTGAAAGGTAGTGCTTAAAAGCATAAAGCTACGACTGAGGATATCTGGTCGTACAAGACTAGGTCAAATCTAAAAGCTCACACGGACGGTGATGGAACGTGGGTTGGATACAGGGCCTTGGCCCCCTGAAAAGTCCCTTGGTTGCATCGTCAGTAAAGTTGAGATGAGGGGTGCAGAAGAGGTGATGTATTGTCGTCGAAGACAAGATGGGAGATGCAGATGAGGCAATGTGACGTCGACCCCTCATGTAGCCGATGCATCAGTCCTGAGCCGCACAGTGACGATGATGCATCGAAAATGAGTAGCTGCGCCATGCAATAGTGGCAATGTGCCCGCAGTGGAGAAGATGCACCAGTTCTGAGTTCTTTTTCATCGCCAGGGATGCATAGATTCTGCTGGAGCAGCACTTTAAACCCACTTTCAAGGGGCCAGGACTGGGTTGGCACCACTTGCCAGAGCAGATGGCAGAGTCCACGTGTAGCAAGTGAGTTGGAAGTCTTTTATGTCCCTGAGACTTCAATAAGGAGGCAAGCCAGCATGCCTTTGCAGTCACTCCGGGTACTGGGTTTGTCGAGACACAGGTCCAGTCCTTCTCACTCCGAGGCAAGAGGGCTGCAGGTCATCACAGCAAAGCAGGAGTCCAGCAGAGAAGCAATCCATCACAGAAGTCCTTCTTCGTGGCAGAGTATCCAAAGGTCCAGAGGTATACTGAAGTGGTGGTGTTTGAGGTCCAACTTATACCCTGTTGAGCCTTTGAAGTGGGGGTAGACTTCAAAGAGATGCCTTTGAAGTGCACAGAATCCCTGCCCTTCCTACCCAGGTTCCAGACTAACTACAGGGGGGTATGCAGCCCTTTCAGTGGAGACAGGACAAAGCCTATACAGGTGTGAGACTTTGTCCAGCTCATCCCTCCCATCCTGCCCAGGACGGTCCATCAGGATGTGGGTGGCCTATCAAGTCACACCTATGCTCCATTTGTGTGACTGTTTAGAGGGAATACACAAAGCCCAGCAGTCACCCACCCCAGACGTGTATTCAGAGATAGGCAGCAGGCACCAAATGGCTAAAGTACGAAAATACATATATAATCCGTGCACTCCCTTGTGTACTCACAGTAAACTGGTTTATAACTAGGCTGGATGCCAATAGGCTGTCACTCAATGATCCTGAGTGTCTTTAATACTTGTCAATGATGCACTGACCAAGGGTGGAACAATATCCTCCTGGCACTCCTTTGGGTCCTCAGTGGGGGTTCAACAATTTCAACTCAAATAATCAAAAGGTAAAGTACTTTTTTTAATATTAATTTTATTCTTTCTTCAAATGGTGATATTCATGGTAAATTAAATGTAAACAATCCATTATTAAGTCAATATCCATAAATCCTCATCGAATCCTCCTTAAATCATTATCAAATCCTCAATACATTTCTGACAAAAATGTCCTTCATCCGGAGGTAAATTTATATTGTGGAACAAAAGAAAACAATTATTCAAGTAGGGTTCATTAACCTGGTTATAGTGTAAATATGTATAGATCAAATAACAATGTAATGTCACATCAAGATCTATTCATGAGCATGCTTAACTTAAAAATCATAACAATCAATTGAAATCCGTTAGACAGGTCAATCCCCCATGGATTCAGGTCCTCCATAGCAGTATAGACAAGATGACCACTTTAGAGGATATATGTAAGATGATGGAAAGTATGCAAAAGGACTTAACAGCAGCTAGGCTTGTGCCGGCATGTTTAGCTAACAGGGTGGTGCAGTTACAATCACAGCTTCCTGGCAGTCATGTTCCTTCCACTTCAGGACCTATTGCACTCAGACCCACAGTAACAGTACCAGCAGCTGTACCTCTGATCCCCCCAGAACTCTTTTTGGGGGATCCTGCAAAGTTTCAAACCTTCTTGACACAGGTACAACTGCACTTCATGGTGAAATCTGCCTCCTTTCCTGAGGTTCAGTCTTGCATAGGGTTCCTTATATCATACCTTAGTGGCGATGCTGCTATGTGGGCAGTACCAGTAGTAAATTCAGATGCGCCTTTGTTGTATAACTGGAGGAATTTTTATCTGGAATTCAAAAGAATTTTTCATAGGTGAACAATTACTGGGTCAGCAGACCGTGAACTCTTGGAACTTAGACAAGGCAATATGGATCTGGTACACAATTTGAATCAGTTTAATCATCTGGTTGAGACCAACTGGCCAGAGGAGATAAGAGCTGCTCTTTTTTTAACCAAAGATTAAGGGATGACCTTAAGGATCTCATAGTACCCATAAATCCACAGCCCCAAAATTGTGCTGAATTAATTGCCTTAACCCTACGGTTGGATCACAGCCTTTCTGACATGAAAAGGTGACAGAAAAAGATAAACTTTAGTTGTTCGACCCAAAGAAAAATGTAGCAACCCTAATCATGACCATGGAGATTGGTGGGTTGCAAAAAGCACCCACTCAGGAAGAAAAGGACTTACTGTGAAAAAACGGATTATGCCTATATTGTGGGAAGAAAGGGCATTTTGTTAAGGAGTGCTCAGTCTGCCCCAAAAATTTGGAAAAAACATCCTCCAGTGAAAGTACCAACAAACAGGGAAACTAACAGGCTCAGGGATCAAACAGAACTCTCCAAGTAACACTGATTCTCCTGACCAATCCATAGCTAATTCCTTGCGGTTCTCTGCCCCTCATTTAGGGCCTCATGTAGGTGGGCTGGCATTTACCACTTCATAAATACCGAATCATACCGATTCGGTATTTATGAAGTGGTAAATGCTATGTAGGTAATTGGTCGGTAAATATTACCGATTCGGAATAATTCGGTAATTACCGAATCGGTATTTACCGAATCGGTAATGAGGCATACCTTCCCATTGATGGGAAGGTATGCCTCATTACCGAATCGGTAAATACCGATTCGGTAATGGGGGAGCACATGCAAGGGTGGCAGGGTGTCACATTGACACCCTGTTGCACCCCTGATTCGGCAATGTGTGCACATGTGGCACACATACATGCCCTGAGGGCATGTGTGTCTGCCACATTGCACACATCTACGGGCAAAATAATGCATTTACACACATATTCGTCATTTACCACCAACTATTAGTTGGTGGTAAATAATGAATCCCCACACACACCACACAGTCCCCCTACATCTGATTTCTGTATTCGGAATTTACCGAATCGGTAAAATTACCGAATCGGTAATTTTACCGATTCGGTAATTTTACCGATTCGGTAAATTCCGAATACAGAAATTCTCCCCCTACATCTCAAAAGCCAAAATACCGGTCGGTAACGGTATAATTACCGAAAATCGGCCGTTACCGACCGGTATTTGGCTACCTACATGAGGCCCTTAGTGCTCAACACCCACTTCATAGTGCTGGGAGCTTTGGATGAAAAAGTAGTGATAATGGTAGACTGCAGGGTTACTCCAGGTAATTTTACTAATTCAGTTTTTTGCTCTAAGTTGATGATTCCCACAAATGGTAAGGAAAGGCCGGACGCAGTTTGAGCAGTCAATGGCACACTACTCACCTCCGGTTTAATTACACATAGCACCATTGACATAATTAGGGTGTGTCAAACACAAGACCAAGCCCATAGAGAAACTCTATGTTTTGATGTAATAGCTGCACCACAGTTTGGGGTTATTCTAGGCATGTCCTGCCCTTCCAAGATCTGAAAAAAGCTTTTATTACAGCACCTGTTGTTCAACATCCTGACATAAATAAATCGTTCATAGTGGAGGCCGATGCCTCCGATATAGCAATAGGTGCCATACTTTCACAAAAAGAGGACACTTCTCACCAACTTCATCCTGTGGCTTATTTATAAACATAGGGCCATATGTAGGTAAAAGTGAAATACCGAATTCTTTATACCGAATTTTACCGAATCGGTATTAAGAATTCAGTATTTCCGATGTAGGGAAAAAATCGGTATTTTTTACCGAATCGGAAAAATTCGGAAAAAACAATACCGAATGCTTAATATTGATCGGTATTACCGATTCTGTATTACTGAATCGGTAAATACCGAATCGGTATTTCAAAATAGCAGCAATTGAGGAATCAGCCAATCCTGTGCATCCACCCCACCTCCCAACCAGGAAGTGGCCACACCCATGCAGGTGCATTGCATCTGAACCTTCTGGAGAGGCAGGGAGTGCAGAGGAGAACACAGGAGCAACAGTGAGAACTTTCCCTTTAAAATACTGCATAATGGCCAACAAGGAGACCGAAAATGAAGCTGCAGAAAGGAAAAGAAAGCTAAAATTTAGCGAAAGGGAGCTGCAGATCCTGATTGAGAAGGTGGTTAAACATCACACAAAGCTGTTTGGGAAACAGTCCTTGCAAGTGCCAGAATCAGAGAAGCAGAAAATATGGCTTGGAATCCATGCACAGGTGAATGCGGTAGGAGTGACCCCCCCGTGAAATTGAAGAACTAAAAAAAAGGTGGAACGATGTCAGGAGTCTCACAAAGAAGAAGATGGCTGCGATAAAAAAACAAGCCAGCCTGACAGGAGGAGGAAGAAACAGGGCACCTGCACTGACTGCACTGGTGCAGCTGGTGGAGTCCACCATAGAGCCTGACAGCGTCAGAGGAATCGGGGATGCAGACAGCTCAGCCAGAGCTGGCAACAAACAAGGTAAGAAGCATGTACACCAAGCAGCCCCCCCCCCCACATTCCCTAACCCCATTCCCCAATGAGGCAGTGTGAATACCACTCCAGTACAGGTTCACTAAACACCAGCAATGCATGATGGGAGATGTAGTCAGTGTAACACCTATCATGACAGTCATCCCACTGAACACAAAGGCATGTGACACACATCAGTGATAAGCAAGCAGAGGACAGAAAGATAGATTGGCAGAAATGTAAATGTATTATTGGTACGTAGTCCAGCCAGACTAGTGAGCTAATGTACTATTTTGTCCACAGGCGAGACATCGCGCAGGGCTGCACTTGACAAGGCAGGAAGGGCACCCCAGAGGGAGAGATCGGAGGAGGCAATTGCAACTGCAGGGCACACCACACCACCACCACTGCCAGCATCACCACCACTGCCAGCATCACCACCACTGCCAGCAACAACACCACTGCCAGCAACAACACCACTGCCAGCATCACCACCACTGCCATCAGCATCCCCACTGCCATCAGCAGCAGCAGCGTCACCACTGGCAGTAACAAGACCCAGGAGGCATGCGGTTGGCAGACTCCAAGAGATGGAGTTGGCCTTGGAAGACAGCAGAGGTGGCGAACAGCCAACAGTGCCAGTGGATGCAGGATCGCAGTCCCCCACAGTGCGATCACACAACGGATGCCAGATGCCGCAGGGCTAGGGAACCCAGTCCCCATTTGCAGGGTGAGGAGCATGGTGTGTTCGCACGGCTGGAGGCGAGCATGGTAAAGGATCAGCGCCTGCAAGGGAAAGCAATACTATCAGTACAGCGGCAGGTGAGACAAGTGAATGCAAACATGCAGAACATAGTGAGGGGCATCAGCTCAATGAAGAAGACGCTCGCTGAGGGCATGAAGGAAAGACAGAGGGCATGAGGGACATGTCCCGGTCAGTGATGCTGCTATGCAGCAAACTTGATGAGGACAGGATGGCACGGCGCAGGGAGAGGCAGAAGACGGAGAATCATACAAAGGCGGTGAGCCGCCTATCCACAGCCACTTCTCTGCTCTGCAGGCGCTCCGTGGCCATGCAGGAAGGGCTGGCACACTGCAGCCGTGATGTTTCAAGGGGGCTTGTGGAAGTTACAACTGCACTTGAAGTGCTCCTAACTGCTCAGGCTGCAAATACTGGTGCAGGTGATGTGGGGGACAGTGCGGAGACGACAAGTCGTAGCAGTATAACGCCCCCTGCAACTGAGATCAGGAGGAGCAGCAGTCGTCATGGGGATGGCACTGGATCGATTCCCAGTGACGACAATCAGCTCGGGGAATCCAGCAGTGTTGTGCGTGGCTGCAGGTGTTAATGCAGGCCACACTTTGACTACTTAACTGGGTGACTTAACCCATGACATCCTCGTAGGGTGGTTACAAATATGACTGGCATGTTGAGCCCTTTGTGTAGTGGCGTAGTGCCAATATATTAAACTACGTCATTCAAATGCAACAACTGGCTGTGTCTCCTTACTTACTCTGAAATAGTTGCGTGTGATCTCAGCCCATCTTTGTCTCCCATCTGGTGCTGGCGCCACTCCTGCTGCATTGGGCTCTGGCTGTGCAAAATCATCATCAGCGTCCTCAGGGTCAGTTAATTCAACCTCTGTACCTTTTGTAGTGGCAGTTTATGCAGCATAGCACAAGTTGCGATGATCTTGCAGCAGATGATGGGTGTGTACTGACGTGCACCTCCGCTTTTGTGGAGGCAGCGGAACCTGCTTTTCAATAATCCAAACGTGCGCTCCACAATGTTGCGTGTTGATTTGTGCGCCACATTGTATCGTCTCTCACTTGGGGTCGATGGGTTTAGGTAAGGTGTGAGGATGCATGACCGCACAGCATAAGAGCTATCACCTAGGTGAAGAAGACAGTGCCATTAATAACAGTCACCAACACATTCATCTGCAGTATACATCAGGGTGTGTCACAGTGATTTACCTAGCAGGTATCCTTCTCCAAATTCTCCTGCAGCCAGGCATGTGTAGATCCCACTGTTCTGGAAAATGTATGCGTCGTGGGTGCTCCCAGGATATTTGGCTACTATGTCGGTGATTAAGTTGGCTGCATCACAGATTACCTGCACATTGATGGAGTGGGTTGATTTTCAGTTTCGGTAGATGTACTCAGTGGTTGCAGGTGGGCAGATTGGAATGTGTGTCCCATCAATGCACCCTATCACATACGGGAACTGTGCCTTTTGGTAAAAGTCTGTCTTGGTTTTCAGCAGTTCCGGCTGTGTGGTTGGGAAGCTTATGTAGTGATTCATTCTCTGCATCATGGCATCCAGGAATTTGTTAAAGAAATGGGACAGGCAACTCTGTGACACCCCACCTACTGCAGCTATCACCCCCTGGGTAACTGCCAGATGCAAGTAGGTGTAGGCTACAGAGCACCTGCACATGTGGTGGTATAGCGTGCGCCCTTGTAGTTGGATGCTCTAGGAGTGGGTGCAGGTCCCTTATCAGGTCCAGGATGGTTTGGGGGAGTAGCCTGTACCTTTCATGGATCTCTGCCTCAGTCAGTTGGAAGAGTGTGATGCGCTGTCTGTAAACACGCTCCTCCCGTCTCCAGATCCTCACTCCTGCTGCCTGTAGCCGTAGCCGCCTTGCTATCATATAGAGGGCTGCCATAGTGATCACACTGTTGCATTTTGGGACTGTTTAAATACACTGCAGCTGATTACCACCTGCTTGCAGTCAGTGGTAATTACCGACTCTTAAATTCCGAATTTTAGGAAATTCGGTATTACCGAATTTCTCAACATCTCTTTTATAGTTTTTACCGTTTCTTATTTACCGATTCGGTATTTGGGTGTTCGGTAAATCCGAATCGGTAAATTAGAAATCGGTAATTAGAAATCGGTATTTACAGATTCCTTATTACCGATTCCTTTCCTACATTGGGGATTGCTATATACCGGTCGGTAATGCTGAAATCTACAGATTTTCGGTATTACCGACCGGTATTTGGGCCACCTACATCGGGCCCAAAAATTCTTACCAGATGAACACCATTATACACCAGCAGAAAAAGAATTGCTGGCTATCAGGTTAGCGTTTAAAGAATGGCGTCTCTATTTGCTAGGTGCTAAGCATTCAATCATGTATACACCGATCCTCGCAATCTACAATTTCTACGATGTGCAAGGGCTCTAACACCTAGGCAGTTGTGATGGAACCTTTTTTCTCTGAATTCGACTTTACCATAACTTTCTGACCTGGGGTCGTCAATAACAAAGCAGACACCTTATCTCGATATAAGGAAACACCAAGAATAACTGATCTGAGGGAACCACCCCCTACGATTCCAGACGATCATATCATTGGTGTCACAGTATCTAATCAATTCCTGGATGTCATCAAACAAACAATGCCCATACAAAAACTAATCACCTGGCAACAAAGAGATAAAAAACATTCCATGATTGAAGGACTTCCATTCCAAGGGAAACAGCTCTATGTTCCTACAAAACAGTTACAAAGACAGGTATTTAACTGGTGTCACAAGCTACCCTTAGCCGGTCACCCAGGTTGTACAAAAACTCTGGAACTAGTAAGTCGTAACTTTTGGTCGCGAAGTTGGAGAAAGGACATTTTTGATTATGTGCCACAGTGCGAGATCTGCATACGCACCAAGAAAGATCATGCACACAAATGAAGTTGTTTACTCTATTTACCACCCCCAACACACATATGGGAAGACATTGCTATAGATTTCATCACTGATTTACCAAAAGATCTGGGTAAGATGGCCATTTTAGTCATTACCCAGATCTTTTGGTAAATCAGTGATGAAATCTATAGCAATGTCTTCCCATATGTGTGTTGGGGGTGGTAAAGAGAGTAAATAATCTCATTTTAGTCATTGTAGATTTACTGTTAAAGATGGCACACTTTGTGGCCTGTGAAGGAATATCATCAACATCTAAACTTGGACACTTATTGTTTCACAATGTAGAATGGCTACACAGTTTACCTCGAACCATTACATCAGATCAGGGTTCGCAATTCACTTCAAAACGATGGAAAGCCTGGTGTACTACATTGCTAATCAAAAGCATTTTATCAACCAGTTTTCATCCGGAGTCAGATGGCCAAACGTACCATGTTAACCAGGTATTAAAACAGTACTTAAGATGTTATTTGTCTATCACACATGGTTCATGTTCATGTTCATGATTTGTTGTGGGAAGCAGAGTTTGTATACAATAATCTCTTACATGCTTCCACTAATATGTCACCATTTTATGCCAATCATGATTGTCATCCACGTTTCCCACCTTTGTTAGAGCTTCAAAGCGATGCTCAGATGCCACATTTACGTCCAGAGTACGTAACATGACTAAATTGATACAACAGTTACTTAAAAATGTGTCCAAAGCAAAGATAACATATAAGAAATTTGAAGACCTAAAAAGAAGACCAGGACCATGTTCTCAACCAGGAGATAAAGTGTGGCTGTCTACAACGGATTTACAGTTAAATAATAAATACAACCGCAATGGACCGCACTCCGCTAGCTCCTCCTCCGGGTCGCCCCAAGGGAAGCTGGTACATGAAGTTCTTGAGTGGTTCACCCCAGTGGGTGCAAGTAAGTACTTGTTGAACTGATGATCTCTGATGGAGTTCTTGAATGGTTCACCCCAGTGGGTGCAAGTAAGTGTTTGTTGAACTGATGATCTCTAGACCCGATACATGTCCCGGGTTTTTTAAAATATCGCCCGAGACATGGCTCGGGTTTCGGGATAACTTCCCTCCTCAGTAGAGAAAATAGTTAGGGGTGGAAGAGAGGGCCGCCAAGCAACCGTCAAGGGCCTCAGTGCCCGCACAGGCACGCAGGTGCGTCGTCCAGGAGCTCGTCAGCTCAAAGCTCGAAGGAGCCATTTTTATAAACAACCGCAATGGACCGCACTCCGCTAGCTCCTCCTCCGGGTCGCCCCAAGGGAAGCTGGTACATGAAGTTCTTGAGTGGTTCACCCCAGTGGGTGCAAGTAAGTACTTGTTGAACTGATGATCTCTGATGGAGTTCTTGAATGGTTCACCCCAGTGGGTGCAAGTAAGTGTTTGTTGAACTGATGATCTCTAGACCCGATACATGTCCCGGGTTTTTTAAAATATCGCCCGAGACATGGCTCGGGTTTCGGGATAACTTCCCTCCTCAGTAGAGAAAATAGTTAGGGGTGGAAGAGAGGGCCGCCAAGCAACCGTCAAGGGCCTCAGTGCCCGCACAGGCACGCAGGTGCGTCGTCCAGGAGCTCGTCAGCTCAAAGCTCGAAGGAGCCATTTTTATAAACAACCGCAATGGACCGCACTCCGCTAGCTCCTCCTCCGGGTCGCCCCAAGGGAAGCTGGTACATGAAGTTCTTGAGTGGTTCACCCCAGTGGGTGCAAGTAAGTACTTGTTGAACTGATGATCTCTGATGGAGTTCTTGAATGGTTCACCCCAGTGGGTGCAAGTAAGTGTTTGTTGAACTGATGATCTCTAGACCCGATACATGTCCCAGGTTTTTTAAAATATCGCCCGAGACATGGCTCGGGTTTCGGGATAACTTCCCTCCTCAGTAGAGAAAATAGTTAGGGGTGGAAGAGAGGGCCGCCAAGCAACCGTCAAGGGCCTCAGTGCCCGCACAGGCACGCAGGTGCGTCGTCCAGGAGCTCGTCAGCTCAAAGCTCGAAGGAGCCATTTTTATAAACAACCGCAATGGACCGCACTCCGCTAGCTCCATCAGAGATCATCAGTTCAACAAGTACTTACTTGCACCCACTGGGGTGAACCACTCAAGAACTTCATGTACCAGCTTCCCTTGGGGTGACCCGGAGGAGGAGCTAGCGGAGTGCGGTCCATTGCGGTTGTAAATAATAAATACAAGCTTCATCCAGATTACATGGGGCCTTTTGAAGTTCTAAAATGTATTAACCCAGTGACCTTTAAGTTACAACTCCCAAAGACAATGAAAATATATCCATTATTTCGCATATCCTTATTAAAGTTAGCAAAAAGGACAACAACAACAAGACCCCCACCAGTTGTGATTGGAGATCACATAGAATATGAAGTAAGAGCCATTAGAGATAGCAAAAGACAACGAGGTAAACTGTGGTATCTGGTATCCTGGAAAGGATATGGATCAGAGGAAGATTCATGGGAACCCAGAGACGCTATCAATGCACCACGGTTGATTCAAAAGTTTCACAGAACTCATCCACAAGCCCCTATGTAGCTAGGTCTGCTATTCTTTTTTTTTTTTGTTTGTTTTGTTGGATTAAACAATTTTATTAAAGTTGAAAGCACAGAGTCATCATTACAGTACAATATCTTACTTAAATTGCAGTGAAATACAGTGCATCAATACTCATAGACTACGTATATTCAGTAGTTTGGGAGGTTACTGTTCCGGTCGTCTCCGCATTGCCATATCCTCTGTCGGTGAGGTACAAATTTCCCCTCTATAGGCATTCCACCTACCCCATTTCTTGTCCCACTTCTTGGGGCAGCCCCGTAGTTTCTAGACCTCCTTCTCTGCTATCATGCATCTATCTATCTCCGCCACCCAGCCAACTGTTAAAGGCTGTTTATTGGAACCCCAGAGCATCGCTATAGCCCGTTTTACTAGCAGGTACCCCAGTGCCACCCATTGTTTCTCGATTTCCGTCAGATCAGTGGCCTCCCATATATTTAGGATCTCCAACCGCGGTGACAATTGGAGCTGCTTACCCAATGTGTCTTTCATTTTCTTAGTTGCATTGTCCCACAGAGGACGTATCTCGAGCCAGTCCCACAAAGTATGATAGAAGGTGCTGTCTTGGCAGCAGCCTCTGAGACACAACGCATCCATATGACTGCCTATTTTGGCCATGAGCACCCCGGGAAGGTAGGACCTGTGTAGAACTTTTAGTTGTATGAGGCGAAAGCGATGGTTTATCGCTGTTTCCCTGGGGGACATTAGTGCTGGCTGCCTGTCGTCGTCATCTATTGGTCCTATGTCCGTCTACCAGCAGTCCCTAAGAGTCTGAAAGGAGTCAGGTAGGTTGTTACAGTGTTTACGATAAGTGCAGGAGATAGCTTTAGTCAAGAGAGGTTCCGAGAGCAAGCGGTCCTCTAAAGGGGAGGAGTCTGGTAGGGAAGTTAGATCTGGAATTTTTGTGAGAAGGGCGTGTCTGATCTGCAAATACCGAAAAACCTCCCCTGGTGCAAGAGCATATTTGATTTGCAATTCTTTGAATGTGAGAAGTTTGCCCCTGCAGATTATGTCGCCTATGTTTGTTATGCCAATGGTGTCCCTTTGTCGAACCCTTTGTGGTGGCAGAGCAATCCCAGCTGTTGAGAGGACCACAGAGATGTAGCTTTTGTGAGTGTATCTACCCAGCCCAGGTGTTTAGTGGCCTTATGCCAAATGGCTACGGTTTGTGACATGGGCCCCAAGTAGCGTCCCCTTTGAACCTTGCTGTAGAGAGCGCCAAAATATCCGTCCCGCCCCGTTTGATAGTTTTCTTGTTGGAAAGACAGATTCGACGGGAAGCCGTGAATCCAGTGGTTGATTGCCACTAGTTGTGAGGCCCAATAATATAGGCGCAGAGCCGGAAGGGCAATCCTCCCATCATACCACCCCTTTGTTAGCTTCTGGAGGGCGATGCGAAGTGCCCCCCATCCCAGAATAAAGTACGTATTTCCCCTTTGATGGTGGTAAAATAATTATCAGCAATTGGGAACGGACAGTTTTGATGTACATACAAGAATCTAGGGAGTGCGAGCATTTTAAATAAGGCTGCCCTTCCCAAGAGGGACAAGGGTAGCGACCTCCAGTGTTTAACGTCTTCTTGTGACTATTCTTGATGGGAAGGACTGTCATGACGTCCAATGCTCCCTCGCTATGTGTTACTCAATTACTTTGTTTGATACTGATGGAGCAAGGACTCGTAGAAAAGAGACTTGCTCGGAAGCAATCCTCTTGTTTAACTCACTAACATGACATTAATTACATACTGTGTAAAACTAATACGCACCACACCAACACGCGGGTTAGTGAAGTTTGCTATGTGTTTGCTAATGCTAACAACACGGGCGAAGGACTAAAATGGCTTCTAACGGGGAAATTTTTACTGCGCATGCGACACTGAATCTACGAAATATGACAGACTAATGCTTGGAGGGAAATTCTTGCGCATGAGCAGAAGGCACTAAAATGGAGTCTTAAAGACTTGGATGCATGGCACCTGCTTAGCTGAATAGAAAACGCGTTATTTTACTAATGCTAATGCGGGGAATGTATTAATAAGTAAAGGGGATTAGAGTAGAGATGGTTGGTATACAGTGAAACCATTTATTTTTTAAAGAAAAATTTGTCTTTCTGAATTTATTATTAGTGCGCATTTGGGCCTCTCGTGTATGACCGAAGTAAGCTGAACCACGTGACAGTTCTGCATGACTATTGAGAGTGAACCCGGAAGGATGATGCAAAGTTTGAATGGAGTCCAGGGGCTCAAAAGTATCCTACCATGAGAACGTTCGGTGAAAACTTCAAGCTGAATGAACCAACATATAAGGAAAAGAACAAATGTTGCAAATGTAATGTGAATGCGGGTGGGAAAATAAAGTTTATGAATAACAATTAAGGGGATGGGTTTATGAACAATGGTTTAATGTAATAAGTTGACATGTAAGCATAGTGTGATGATCTTCCCCCCTTGCCTGACCAATCATATTTCGTAATTTTACGATATTGAAACTTTAGTGGGTGGAACATCCAGAACGAAAGGTATAATTGAGATAGTTTTATTAGTTAGTCAGATGAAGATTTGCTGAATGCTGCAGAGCTCGGGGTGTTGCCAGTGTGGCGAGAGATGCTGATGCTGGAAGAGATGCTGTGAAATGCTGAAGAAGAATCAAATGCAGAACTTTCTATCCTAATTTAATTGGGATTAGATAAGAAGATCGCAGAAGAATCTTGAGGAGGAAGAGAGTGTCAGAGACGGGTGCGGTGCAATTGTCGGTTCTAGAGAGGTCTACTGTCCTGTCCTGAATCCTGTCCTGAAGTCTTTGTCGCCCGAACTATCCCAGGGGACCCTTACCAGCCCTTTGGCCAGGGGTTTAGTCTTCACACCATTCTTGGTAATCATTATTTCGTGTATTTGCAGATGATCTTTTCTCTCTGTCCTCTCCTTTCTGAGCATAAGGCATTGCAAGTGTTCGAAGTATGTGATTGATGATTAATAGATTGGTGACTGTACTGTATTTTTGAAGTGGTTCATATGCTCTAAAATTTAGATAAAGCTTTAAAATCTTAAAGGAGTCTGTGGTTATTTCACAAGAGGAAAGAACTTTTTGATCAGTGAAAGGTTAGTTAAGGATAATGAATAACTAAACCTGATATTTTGATCACGAACAGCATTGTTATTAAAAACTTTAAAACTCCAGCGGTTTACTCAATGTTGTGTGTATATGGGCCCAGGTGAGTATATGGTAGTAGAGTATCTTCTGTTGTTACGCCGCTGGATCAGTTTTCTGGTAGCAGAGTTATGGTTATTATTGACTAGTTTGGTGATACAACTGATAATTGATTATTGATTTATGTTTAACAAAAGAGTTAGCGTCTTGTTTTATGTTGTCTGGAAATTCCCGGGGAATGAATAGCGGGTGGTGACAGAAGCCATACTGCAGTGAGGTTACTCGTCTGTTGGAATTGCACTGAGAAGCTACGCTGGGCTGGCAGTGTTAAATTAAGGACTATATCGTATAAAAGTTGAGTGTGAATGGTAGCAAAAGGTTCTCTGGTGAAACTTTGGTCTTATATTTCCTAGTAAGGGTAACACTGAAGGAGCAACAGGTTCTTTCGAGCTTGAATGAAGGGTAAACAGAGGTTTTTATTCGCAGTAGAAGAGGAGCAATTCTGAGACTCCAAAATAAGTCGAAAAATCTATCCTTTGTTTAGTGGAACAGACAGAGTTGCGAAGGTTTTTATGTTGTTATTAACGAAGAATTTAATGAAAAGTATTAAGAAATAAGTTTTCATATTACCTTGTATAGGGAGGGTCAGTCGCCGGAGTTGCACTGACGTCACAGAGAGCCGTGCTGGGATTGGTTGAAACAGCGGTCATGTGACAGTAGTAGCCTTGAAAAGGAGGGGTCAGTAGTAAGGAGCAGAACTGACGTCAACAAAAAGCTGCACTAGCATTGGTCAGACCACGAGCGTGAGCCTGAGTTTGATTGGATAATTAGTTAGAAGTAGCGCTAGGATTGGTAGAAAGAGAAATTGTATGCAGGATTCTGATTTGACTGCTAGTGTGAGACGCGCAGACAGGAGATTTCAACGGTTTGCGGAATACAATTTTTTATATATATATCGATCATCTAGAATGTATAGAGGAAAGAGAAAAATTTAGCTAATTAAGAGAATTAAGAATTTAAGAAAGATAAGCCTGTATTGACTAGAGAGGGAATTCCTATAACGCCACCAAAAACACCTGCTTTTGTTTATGATGATGGAAAGAAGATATCATACTTGTGTATGGTTGGAGAATTGGATAGAATATACGAAAGGTGGTGGAGTGCTAATTTTTCCAGAAAATGGTACGTTTAATGGGAGAATTCTTCAGAATTTAAGGATGAGAATGAATGATTTGGAAGCAAGACCTAGATTAACTCAGTATGAGGCATTGGAAGAATGGGAGACTGAGGCATATGAACGAGAAAAGTGTTGAAGTGGGAAATATAGAGGATTTTTACCCAGATATTTGCATGAGTCGCGAGAAGGTCAGATGAAGCAATGGAGAAGAGCTATGGTATCAGAGGGCTTATATCCAGTGTTAATAGCAGAGGAACAGTCTGGAGGCAAGTGTAAGGAGAAAACGAAACATATGAATGTGACAGGATATGGTGAATCAGATGATGAATTAATAGAGGATATTTTAACTAGAAATCCTCCCCTGTACCAAGAAGGACCCAGTAGAATCACTCCAAGTGCACCAGTAATGGGAACACCCTTAGTCCCCCAAATTGTACATGGTATATCAGTCAATAGGGTACTTCATGAAAAAGAAAGAGAAGCATTGAATAAAAATATAGAAGAATTAATACAGATAATAAATCAATTGAACTTGAATGCAGAAGCTTTGACAGTACCAGTAACTATAGGTCCTGTTATTCCATTATATGGAGATAAAATGAGTTGCCCAAAACCTCAAGCTGTAACCATTCCTTTGAATAGCACCAGAAAAGAAGTAGTAATGACAGATGGTCAAGCTAGTGAGTGCGATTCAATCATTTCATTAAGGGACCTTCCTATAAGGGAGCCTGTAATTGAAACTCCTAAAAGAGTCACACCTGTAAATTTGAAAGAAAAGGGGTCTATAACTCCTATAGGAACTAGAAGTTCAACAGCAGTCACTCCAGAAGATTTGGAAAGATGAGCACAAGGAATAGAAAGACAAAGCTCAGTACCAAAGATTTTAGACATTTACAAATTGAAAGTGGAGCTGGAAGAGATGATAGCTGGAAATGTGGGAATAGAAAGATTGAGCCTTTACAGTGAGGAAGAGTTGTTGTTTATATGTAGGAGTATAGCTAGAAATGCAAAGGTGTATCATGAGAAATTGACAGAGATGGCTTCAGAGATTGAAGTATATATAGGGAGATCAAAATTATTGCAGAAACCATAGAGTGGAATTTACTGATAAAGATTTGGACAATATGAATGTGTCTGGTAGAAAACTACAGGTAAAAGAGATAATGACCATTTTGCAGAAGTGGGGAGACATTGACAAGTGGAGAACTAGGTGGACAAGGAAGAGGGAGTAGGCACAATCGAAGGAAGTGTCATATTCATTTTTGTTGAAAGAATCAGAAAAGGCAGAAAGATTGTGTCCAATGAGAGAGGTTCCTGGTGGTGGATATGTTCATGTGCCGTGGAACAGACAGGACATTTTGTCATTTACAAATGACTTCCCTAGATTGAGAGAGAAACCAGTTGAATGGTATAAACAGGTTGATAGGTTTGTGAAAGTTTTGAAGGTTCTGCTGAAGGATCTGGATGGTTTGTTTGATATGGTGGTACCTGCTGATTTATGGACAGAGTGTAAGATTACGGATGATTTGCCAAGTGAGGAGTATCCAAGAGATGCTAAAACAGGAGCACCCTCAGATGAGATGATGAAGAAATATCACCCAGTAATTACTTTTCTGAAAGGGAAAATCCCTCCTAAAGAAACAGATTGGGTGAGAATAGATAGAACAACTGAAGAGCCAAATGAGTCTGTACATGCATATTATGAAAGGCTACTACAGGTGTTTAAGCAGTATAGTGGTTTTGAGAACATTGGTGATAAGGATATGGAACATTTTGTGTATCGGTTTGTGTATGGTCTGAAACCGAAGATTAGTCAGATGATTCAGCAGCACATGTTGTGCTGGCAGAGCAAGATGATAGATGACATTTTTAAGTATGCAAAGTATTGTGGGGATGACATAGAAGCAAGGCATAGAAAGCTAAAAGAGAAAATGATGTGGGCACAAGTGAAATTGGCAGAACAGCAGGAAAGTAAATTAAATACCCAGACTGATAGTCAGGGAAAAGAGCAAAATCAGAGTGATCATGTGGCAAATGGTGTTAAATTTAGAGGACGAATGAATAGAGAGGAAGCAAGAAAGAAGTTTCCTTGTCATGGGTGCGGAAAGCTTGGACATTGGAAGAGCGAGTATAAGAGTATTCAAAATAATAATGAGCCAAATCAAAATTTGAATCCACAGACGCAGAATGAAGTGATTATGAGTCAGCCGCAGCAGGTAGTTACTCCAGAGTATCAGGTGCCACCAGCTCCTATGCCAAATTTTGTGAACACACCAAAATACAGTGCGGACACCGGATTTCAAGAAGGAAGTGCTAAGAAAAATTCTGTAGTTTCACAATATCTTTTACAGAATAGTAGTGATGAAGAGGAGTACTTGCAATGGAGGTGCTGGAGGGGGGAGGAAGAGGAGTGCTTGCTTGGCGCATCCTTGCCGATAGATCAGTCAGGTCCATTTATTGATGGGAAAGTGGAAGGAAATGATATCACTTTTCTATTGGATACTGGTGCTACACGGTCTACTGTGAGAACAGCGGACATCCCAAAGCTACCCCTCTCGGGAAAAAGCATCCAAGTAGTTGGAGTGTTGAATCAACAGATGAGAACCCCAATCACAAAGCCTATGGAAGTACATATTGGAAATTTTAAAGACATGCATCGATTTGTGATTCTAGTCCAGTAAATCTGTTAGGACGAGATCTGCTGTGCAAAATGAACTGCACAATCTTTTGTACACCGGATGGTGTCGCTTTCCAAACTCCTGATGAAGACGTCCTGTACAAAATGTTGTTAGCCAAGCAAGGTAGAGGGGTAGATGGAATGTTTTCATTGATGACTGAAAGTGAATTTCCAAAAGAATGGAGAACCACAGTAAATCCCAGTGTATGGGATTTTACAGGAAAAGATATTGGACTCATGTCAAATGTAGATCCAGTAAAAATAACAGTAAGAGAAAGAGCAGTTTATCCAAACACCCGACCGTACAAAATGAGTCCAGAAGTAACAGCAGGAGTTGCTCCAGAAATTGAGCGAATGATTAAACAAGGCATTTTGAAAGAGATAATGAGTTGTCTTTGTAATTCACCAATAATGGGACTTAAAAAGCCTAGCGGGAAATACAGAATAGTGCAGGATCTGAGAAAGATCAACCAAATTGTGGTGCCTTGTTGCCATTTAGTGCCCAATCCAGCAGTATTTCTTTACCAGATACCATGGAATGCAGGCTGGTTTACTGTAATTGACTTATGCCAAGCCATCTTTTCTATTCCTTTGCACCCCGGACAGTCAGTATTTGTTTGCATTTAAGTTTGAAGACCGTATCTTGGTCCCTCGATTTTCAATCAGATCCTGAAAGAGGGTCTAGAGACATTGGTCATGCCCAGAAACTTAGTTCTGGTTCAGTACATTGATGACCTACTGGTGGCATCAAAATCACGAGAAGATTGTGTCACTGATACAATTGCTTAATTGAACCATTTGGCTGAAGGAGGACACAAGGTGTCTCCAGAGAAATTGCAGTTTTGTCAGCAAGAAGTAAAATATTTAGGCCACAAAATAGAAAGAGGAGTGAGAAAAGTTACCCCAGAAAAAATAAAAATAATAAAGCAAATGCAGTTACCAAAGGCACAAAAGGAGATGAGAATGTTTTTCGGAGTAGTGGTGTACTGTAGGCAGTGGATTTTGGGATTTTCCCTGCTAGCAAAACGATTGATTCAATTGACCTGGAAGAGAGTGAAAGATCCGATTGTCTCGAATGATGAGTGCGTAAAAGCGTTTGTAAAGTTGTGAAATAGTCTGTGTGAGGCCCCTGCCTTAGGCATGCCCGATTATACAAAAGAGTTTGCACTGTTCTGTTGTGAGAGAGAAGGTTGTGCACTTTCAGTTTTAACTCAAAGACATGGATTAAGCCGACGTCCAGTAGCATATTTTTCTGCTACTTTGGATCCTGTAGCTTCAGCTTTACCTGGCTGCTTAAAAGCAGTAGCTGCTACTTGTATGAGTCTGGAGCAAAGTGAGTCGATTGTGATGGGACATTCAGTCAAAATATATGTTCCACATTCAGTTGAGAATCTTTTAACAAGAACTCAAACACAGCACCTTACCCCTAGTCGGATGACTAAGTATGAAAGAGTGATACTGGGAGCAGAAAATGTGACAGTAATTATTATTTTTATTTATTTATTTAGTTATTTATTGAGTTTTATATAGCGCTGGCTAGACCCAGAGGTATCAGAGCGCTTTACATGAGGATTAAACAGTGTTACAGCGTTAAATCAGTTACATCAGTTACTTGTGCAATTCAATAGCATAGAAAAAAAACGATGGAGTAAGGAGGGTAGTAGTGGAAAAAGTAAAGGAGTATGAGTGCAGATTAGGGATCAGCAGAAAGGCCATGGGGTAAAGAACAAGTAGGGGACACCAAAAAAAGTCAGAATCAAAACACCGGTGGTTACCTCCCCCTTGAGGCGGGAGAGGGAAGGGAACACAACGGGGGCGACGAGGAAAAACAATGTCCGATGTCCGGCTGGGTAGGTGCCGGCCGAAGGGTGTGAACCCCAGAGCCAAACTCCTCTATAGCTACATATGATAGCTCCACCGGGCATCAGCCAAAGGTGTACAATCCTGAATCCTGCTACCCTATCACCAGACCCGTGTTGTGAGGAAGTGAAAGATGAAGTGGATCATGATTGTCTGGATGTAACTGAGATGTGTACCAAACCCCGTCCCGACATAAAGGAAACACCCTTGAAAGAGCCAGATCATGAACTATTTGTAGATGGGTCTTGTATAAGAACTGAAGAAGGAGGACTCAGTGCAGCTTATGTTGTATGTAAAGTCACAGGGGTCATTGAAGCATCCTGTTTACAGGGAGTCAAGTATGCACAAGTAGCCGAATTGGTGGCCTTACTAAAGGCATGCAAAATTGGGTAAAATTGTAGAATAACCATATTTACTGATAGTCAATATGGTTTCGGGGTTGTGCATGACTTTGGCCAGCTCTGGATACAGAGGGGATTTTTGACTTCTTCAGGATCTCCAATAAGAAATGGCAAACATGTAAAAGAATTATTGGAAGCAATAAAAATGCCAAAAGAAATAGCAGTGGTTAAGTGCGCTGCTCACCAGTCAGGAAATGACTATGTGGTGGCAGGTAAACGATATGCTGACCAAATTGCTCAATATTGTGCAAGAAAAAAAATGGCACTTAACCGAAAGATTGGAACAAGTGAAATCAGCTGCCAACTTATGATTTTCTCAGCACTAGAAACATGGGATGAGGTTAAACAGTTGCAGGTAGAAGTTGAGGCAAAAGAAAAAGAGATCTGGATAAGGTCAGGTTCTGAAAGAAGGACAGGAGATGATGTTTGGGTGTACACTGATGGCAGACCTGTCATGCCAGATTGCTTACTCCCCCAAATGGCAGGAATGTATCATGAGGACACACATGTCAGTAGGAATGCCATGATTAGAAAAATCAGACAAAATTGGTATAATCCAAAGTTTAGGGTAGTCGCAGAAAGTCTTTGCCAGAGATGCTTAATTTGTCAGCAGCTAAATCCAGGTAGGAAGACAGTGGATAGTTGGGGAAAAATTGGAAAGGCAGAAGGCTCATTCACAAGATTGCAATTAGATTTTATTGAGTTACCCCCATATCAAGGATTAAAATATGTACTTGTCATAGTGTGCCTGTTCTCGAAATGGGTAGAGGCATATCCCACCAGAAAAAATGGCAGCCTCACAGTGGCCAAATTACTGTTGAGGGAGCTGATACCTCAGTTCGGTTTCCCAGTGACTTTGGAATCAGATAGAGGACCTCATTTTAATAATGAAATAATTCGATTAATCTTTGAAGCATTCAAAATTGAACACAAACTGTACTGTGCATACCACCCAGAGGCTTCTGGAGTGGTTGAACAATTGAATGGCACAATCAAGTCAAGGTTAGAAAAAGTGTGTGTATCAACATCACTGAAATGGCCAGATGCATTGCCTCTTGTGTTGATGGGACTCTGAAGTATTCCTGACAGAAAGACAGGATTGAGTCCACATGAAATACTTATGGGAAGGGCAATGAGACAAGCATTTGTTCCTCGACATAAATTAATGAATATAACTGATGATTTGGTATTGGACTATTGCAAGTGATTGGCTGACCTAGTGCGTTCTGTCTCTCACCAGGTTGGAGAAGACGCAGTTGCCAGAGAGCCAGCGCAGGCACATGATTTGAATCCTGGAGACTGGGTGGTAGTGAAGAAACACGCCAGAAAGTTGTGTTTAGCACCCAGGTGGGATGAACCACATCAAGTCATACTGATCACTACTACAGCAGTGAAGTGTGCAGGCTTACCCAATTGGATACATGCGAGCCATACCAAAAGAGTTCCAGGCCCCACTGAGGAAGAACAGCAACTGATTGAACCAGTTGAGACTGCTGAAGGTTGTGAAGTTGAAGAATCTAGAGTGATATATTCTGATGTAAAAGACGAAGAACAACCGAGCACAAGTCAGTGGAAATGGATGCCAGTGATTGACGCACCTGAATTTGTTATTCAAACGAGAAGCAGAACCAGATTAGAGAGACAGGAAAGTAGTGAGGACCAGATAGGTGTAGAAGAACAGGCTCAGGTAGAAGAGAACAAAACTACTGGAAACCTTGAGCAGGACCAGACAGGGAGAGAAGAACATTCTCAGGCAGAGCTGAATAGACCTATTCAAAGACCTGAGGAGGGACAGGAGCAGAAGAACACGTTCAGGCAGAAGAAGAACAAATTGTAATAAGACCTGAACAGGACCACTTAGAAGAAGAAGAACAAGTTTGGGTAGAAGAAAAAGAGCAACTTGAACTAAGACCCGAACAGGACCAGATAGAGGAAGAAGAACAGGTTCAGGTGGATGACAAAAGACCTGAACAGGAACAGGCAGAGAGTGATTCAGCAAAAAAAAGAACGGATTGTGCCTAGATACCCTGAAAATAAAAGAACTTTAGAAAAAGACGAAGAGGGTGAAAGTGCAGTTCAAATTAAAAGGGTCAGAAATGGTGACAACTGGCCAGGTGGAGTGAAAAGATTAATATAATATCTGAGGAAAACAAGGGAAAGACCAGAGCAAGTAAATGAGGTTACTAGTCAAACTCAGTCTAAACAGTCAATTGTGAGAAACACTCGAAGAAGGCCAAGACTGAGAAATTTGAACAATAAATACAAGGGTCCTGAGTAGACCTATGTAATATTGGAAGAATTTGAAAATTTAGACTTAAGTGAAGAGTCTAAGGGGCATATCAACAACAACCGGCTATAATTATCTCTAAGCGCACTTAGCGCTAGGATAATTATCGCCGGCTAGCGTGAATTTTTATCGCTGAGATAGCGTGCTATTAGCAACGCTTATCTCAATAGCGATAAAAATCCTCACGCTAACAGGCTAACGTGAGATTATCGCTGGAAACCCAGCGATAATCTCACGTTACCTTGTTGATAGGGACAGGAAAACTTAGCCATGATATCCTCCTTCCATAGGATATCATGGCTAAGTCAGAAAAATACCAGACGTAAAAAAGCAGCGTTAACCGCGGTTAGCGCTGCTTTTTTTGTCTCTAACAGGGTTAGCGACATTCTTGATAATAGGAGAAATGTCGCTTAGCGACAATTCTCCTATTATTTTACTCTGGAACGCCCCCTTTGCATCTCATTAGAGATGCAAGGGGAAGCGTAGAGTAAAAGGGTGCTAACATGCAAATTTGCATGTTAGCACCCTGTTGTTGATAGGGCGCTAGTTTTATCTCTCCTTTTTTGGCTTTTAAAGCCAAAAAAGCAGAGATAAAGCCCTTGTTGATATGCCCCTAAGGAAGTAGATGCTGCACAGATTGATGAAGGGAAAGTGAGGCCACCTTGAAAACAAACATTTGAAATTCCTAGTGAAATAAAGAAAAGAAGAGAAATCTTCTTAGACTAAAATGGCTAAAAATGAAGTCACTGAGCGATCATAAGAAAGTTTTAAACAAAGATGCTGTAGAGCTTGCATATGTAGCATTTTGTTAGTGATCTCAATATGGCTATTACTAACAGCAGCGGTGCCCTATTTGATGATAACAAGTAAGAAGAATGATACAATTACTAATGGAGAAGCAGACACAGTAAAAGAAGATAAAGTAGAATTAGAAGCACCAGATGAGACAGGTATTCATCACACAGTATTAGATAATGATACATCTTTAAATGTTTTCACAAAAGTATTTCAGTATATAGACACAATGGAGATTAGAGATTGTTATCTATGTATGAAATTACCAGCGTCAGTATCAGAAGGTGTTACATGTCACCATTTACCTTTAACATATGGTATTTCATGTAGTGTACTAGCAAGTCTATTCTATAGAGCTAGAAACTTCAGTATTATTATTCAAAATTAGATGTAGTATTCTCAGAACTTCCTATTCGAAAGAATATGAATCTGGTGTTTAGTAGTCAAGATGCACATTTTATGGGTGAATTCTTTTTAACAATGAAAACAATAGATATAGTAACAGCACAAAAGAATAATTTAACATGTATATTACGTGAAGAAGAGAAGGTATTTTTGAATTTAGTAGAAGAAAGGAGACAGGATTTCCAAGAGAAAGATACAGGAACAGAAAACTCATGTACCACCATGGGCTGAGAAAGTGGGAATGTATACAGCTGGAAAGCCTCATGCTGCGATGTTCCTAGACTTTGTGAAGAAAGGAAAAACCTGCCTCCATAGATTAAAGACAGATTATAATAACGTATTTATTGGTTCCAGTGAATGCGAACATAACTTCCTAACTTTGGGAGGTTGGGGACTAAAAGGGGGAACTGATCCAGTATTTCCTGGGGTTTACTACGTGTGTGGGAATAATGCTTATTTCAAGTTGCCTGCACGGTGGTACGGGAGCTGCTACTTTGGGATAGTATTTCCGAAAATCTACCATGTAAAGAGAATCACTGCAAGCAATGAAAACATTAATGGACTAACACGAAGAAAGAGAGCTAGTTTTTCAGAAATAGTAGGTAACATATTTGGTGCATTGATACCTTCAGTGGGAGTCATTTTGAATTCACACAGAATTTGTAAATTTTCGACAGTAGTCTTTCGACTGATACTGCTGGGGGTTTCTTGATGATTAATACCGAAATGGTTGCGATTAGGTCTATGGTTTTACAAAACTGACTTGCACTTGATATCTTATTAGCAAAAGAGAGATTCTGTAAAATGCTGAAAGTGCAATATTGTTGTACTTACATTCCTGATAGGAGTAAGGAAATTAGAGGGTATATTAAGAATATTACAAAACTTCATGAAAATTTGAAACCACTGGAGGTTGACAGTGTATGGGAAAGACTAACTAGAAGTATTAATTCAATAGGGACTTGGTTTTCTGATTTAGGGAAAGGTATTTTAGGTCAAATAATAATCCTTCCTGTATTTGGAATAATAGTAATAGTTCTGACAATAATGATTTCGTGTAAATGTTGCAGAAAAAAAGGAAGAGTAGGAAAATATAAGGGAATGGAAAGGGAAAGAAAGAGAGAATACGAGGAAATCCAAGGAAATGAAAGGCAGAATGTAAAAAAAGATGAGAGATTTAGAAAGTAAAAATGAAAATGAGAAAGCAAAGGAAGAAAACGAGAATGAGAAGCGCTGAAAGTTGGCATCTGACTTGGGATGGGTAATTTTGTGATGGCTCAAAAATGCCATCAGAGAGGGGATTGATGGAGCAAGGACTGGAGAAAAGAGACTTGCTCGGAAGTAATCCTCTCGTTTAACTCACTAACATGATATTAATTACGTACTGTGTAAAACTAATACGCACCACACCAACACATGGGTTTGTGAAGCTTGCCTATGTGTTTGCTAATGCTAACAACACAGGCAAAGGACTAAAATGGCTTCTAGCAGGGAAATTTTTACTGCGCATGCGTCACTGCATCTACGCAATATGACAGACTAATGCTTGGAGGGAAATTCTTGCGCATGAGCAGAAGGCACTAAAATGGAGTCTTAAAGACTTGGATGCATGGCACCTGCTTAGCTGAATAGAAAACGTGTTATTTTACTAATGCTAATGCGGGGAAAGTATTAATAAGTAAAAGGGATTAGAGTAGAGATGGGTGGTATACAGTAAAACCATTTATTTTTTAAAGTAACATTTGCCTTTCTGACTTTATTATTAGTGCGCACTTGGGCCTCTCGTGTATGAACTAAGTAAGCTGAACCACGTGACAGTTGCGCATGACTATTGAGAGTGAACCCGGAAGGATGATGCAAAGTTTGAATGGAGTCCAAGGACGCAAAAGTATCCTACCATGAGAACATTCGGTGAAAAGTTCAAGCGGAATGAACCAACATATAAGGAAAAGAAGAAATGCTGCGAATGTAATGTGAATGCGGGTGGGAAAATAAAGTTTATGAATAAAAATTAAGGGGATGGGTTTATGAACAATGGTTTAATGGAATAAGTTGACATGTAAGCATGGTGTGATGATCTTCCCCCCTTACCTGACCAATCAGATTTCGTATTTTTACGATATTGAAACTTTAGTCGATGGAACATCCAGAACGAAAGGTATAATTGAGATAGTTTTAGTTAGTTAGTCAGATGAAGATTTTCTGAATGCTGCAGAGCTCAAGGTGTTGTCGGTGTGGCGAGAGATGCTGATGCTGGGAGAGATGCTGTGAGATGCTGAAGAAGAATTGAATGCAGAACTTTCTATCCTAATTTAATTTGGGCTAGATAAGAAGATCGCCGAAGAATCTCGAGGAGGAAGAGAGTGTCAGAGAGGGGTGCTGCACAATTGTCGGTTCTACAGAGGTCTACTGTCCTGTCCTGAATCCTGTCCTGAAGTCTTTGTCGAATGATCTATCCCGGGGGACCCTTACCAGCCCTTTGGCCAGGGGTTTATTCTTCACACCATTCTTGGTAATTATTATTTTGTGTATTTGCAGATGATCTTTTCTCTCTGTCCTCTCCTTTCTGAGCATAAGTCATTGCAAGTGTTCGAAGTATGTGTTTGATGATTAATAGATTGAACTTTCTCTCCTAATGAGTAAAGGCGACTGTACTGTATTTTTGAAGTGGTTCACATGCTCTAAAATTTCAATAAAGCTTTAAAATCTTAAAGGAGTCTGTGGTAATTTCATTAAAATTTAGGTAAGTTAGATTTATGTCATTATCACCATCAATTAGTTCAACTAATAGTCCATCGACCAGAGGAAAGAACTTTTTTATCAGTGAGAGGTTAGTTAAGGATAATGAATAACTAAACCTGATATTGTGATCACGAACAGCATCATTATTAAAAACTTTTGTTGGTACGTCGCTGGATCAGTACCGTATCTCATCATTGGTCCTATGCACAAAATAAGCATGTCACATTGCCTGGTACCAGCTGCTAGTTTGTGCTATTAAAAAAGTACATGACATCATTGACATAATGTGTATTTTCTATTCGCTGGCACATTTGACATTGTATAGATAGCATATGGCCTTGTGCGGAGAATCATGTTCTTGTGCTAGTGAACAAGCACAGAAATACTTAAAGAACCTTGTGAGGAAAATGTGCCTAATGTCTTCTTCCTTTTGTTTTATTTGGTTATTGTTTCCCTTTTGTTATTTATGGAGGACTAACATGTGTCCTGTTCTAGTTAAACTCGCGGCCGCTGTTCACGGCTTTGCAAGATGGCACTTCACAGCCGCCGTCCTGATTCTAGCCACAAATAAAAGCGACCACTCTTAACCACATACCATGGATTATTAACGGTTACGATGGAGAGAGGTCGCTACATTCTAGCAGCTCCTGGATCGGCTTCTGACAGCTCGTTAGGCCACATTTTCTGTAACTCACAACTGTCAGGACAAGCATTTGTTCATTTATTTTGGCAGAAAATTGCAAACAGCATTGCCAACACACGGCGGAGTTCATTTCGATTTGGTTTACTAAGAACTCGCTTTTGGAATTGTGCCATGATATATTCTAGGAGATATTTAATCGTGTTATTTTTGGACATGTCTTATATTTGACAATCATATAGTATAGATGATTGAACAAACACCATTAGGTTGGCATTCTTAGGCACATTAGTTGACACTTTAAAGTGCATTGAACTCTCATAGAGTGCACTGAGAGCTGCAAAAGACATTCCATGCCATGAACACTTAATGTGCATTGTCAAGCATTTTCTCTGGAGCACAGTTCCTTGTTGATCATAGAAACCTTGCTGCAGCTCCTAATCTTGCTTTTTTTTTTACAGGTAAACAACGTCTTTTTACAGTTATACATATCTATGAGTCTGTCATTATTTGATGTTTCACATATAAACCTAATAGTAACAAGTTGGCCTCTCTGTTCCAGATCTCCTTCCCCGCAGTACCCTCCCTAATTCCCTTCCCCTCGTCTGGCCAATCGGAACCTCTGTAAAATGATGAGCAGAATCAGAGCTGTCGGAAGGTGGACTTCTTGGAGGTACTGCTCCTGAGGAATCAACGGACCCTGACAAACTACACTCACCTGTATTGTGCATGAAACTGACTAGTAAGGCTAGGGAGGCCACAGCCAGACCCAAGTCAAACCCGTCCTTCAAAAAATTCAAGACATGCACTGGATCCACCTCCAATGCAGACCACCCCCGCCCCGTACACCAAGTCTGAAAAGACACCCAATGCCTGGCATAGGACTTGAGAGTCGAAGGGCGCCTGGATCACTGAATAAATTCATTCACAGAAGGAGAACACCCCAAAGCCACCAGATTGATCCTTTCAACAGCCAACCCGCCAGTCGCAGTCGGACCAGACACCCCCAAGACAGAGGGGGATACGACAAGGGACAAGGGACCACCAGCAACCTCCAGCAAGGCCCCACGGCCAACTTCAATAACAGAGGGAACCAAGGCCTCCTGGACCAATCTGGAGCCACCAGGATCACCGAAGCCCAATCCAGCTTGACCTTCAGTATGACACGGGGAATCAGAGCAATAGGGGAAAAGGCATATCAGGCCCCCCCTCCCACCAGAAGGACAGGGCATCCTCCCTCCAGATAGTGGCAGACTGAACCATAGAACAAAACCTCCTCACCAAGGTGCTCCCCGGGGCCGCAAACAGGTCCACCACCCGGACCCCGAACCGGGCCATCAGGCAACCAAACACCTCCTGCATCAGGCACATGTCCGACAGGGAGGGAAACACCCTCCTCAGGCAATCCGCCTCCGAGTTCAAAACCCTGGCAGATGCAAGGCCCTCAGAGACAACAAGTGAGACTCCGCCTACAGCAGATCCGCTGCGTCAACAAGTTGAGGGAAGCCACTTTTGCACTTCCTTGGCGGTTGACATAACACACCACCACCATGTTTTTCCGACCGCACCACAACATCCCTCTGGAGGACCCAAGGCAGGAAATGAGTCAATGCCAACTGAACCACCTTCAATTCCCTCCAATTAGAGGACATTCCTGACACCAGCACAGACCAAAGATCCTGCGCCGACTCCTGATCCAAGACCGCCCCCCAACCAAGTTCGCTGGCACCTGTTGTCAGGACCAACCTCTCCTGGGACACAAAGGGCGAGCCCTGCAAGAGATTCTGATCCACCAGCCAGCAGGACTACTCTCGGGCGATGTCCACACCCCCTGATATCAACAGCTCGTAATCCAGAGAGGTCGGATCCCAATGCCCCAGAACATGACTCACCAGGGGGTACAGGTGCAAACGGGCCCAAGGTACAACCATCACAGTAGCTGACATCAGCCCCTGAACACGCAACCACTGGCAAGCCGTGGAAGACTGAGCCCCCACCACCTTTCTCAGTTCGTGCATAAGAGTCAGTCTGCGGGGCTCTGACAGTAAGACTTTCCCCAACCTGGTGTTGAAGACCTTCCCCCCCCAATGAACAGCAGTTCCTGAGTGGGGCAAAGGTGGGACTTCTCCAAGTTCAGAATCCATCCGAACTGTTTTAGTAGACTGCAAACCTCTTGAGTATGTGCCTGAGTCTGAAGTAAAGAAGAGGAAGAAATCAACCAATCGTCCAAGTAAGGGAATACCTGTATGCCCAGAGAATGCAACAAACCCACCAAGGGCGCTAACACTTTTGTAAACACCCTAGGAGAGACACGCAGGCCAAACGGAAATACCTGGAACTCGTAATGATCCATCCCCACACAGAAACGCAGGAACCTCTGTGAAGCCGCGTGCACCGAGATCTAGAGAAGCCAGGAAATCCCCCACCGACAGGAAGGGAAGAATCAACTGCAGGGTCACCATTTTGAAGGACCGATGAGGGATACACAAGTTTACATCCTTAGGATCCAGGACAGGATGGAAGTCCCCATTTGGTTTTTGGATCAGAAACAGGATCGAGTGAACCCCTGACCCTGCTGCCTTACAGACACCCTCACCACAGCCCCTTTCGAAACCAAGTCCCGAACCCCGTCCAACAGAGCTCGACACTTCATCCGAGACCTGAGAACAGGGGTAGCTCCGAACAAATCCACCGAAGGAGTTCCAAATTTGATCCGTAGCCCAGCCGTACCACCTGTAGGACCCACTGATACCGAGCGAACTCCTCCCAAACAGGTAAAAAGAGGTGAGGCGACCCCCAACTGGCCCCCCCCTAACGAACTCTGCACATAGTCATGACTTGGAGGGACCTGCAGAAGAGGAAGCCCCCTGTTGACCCCGGGACTTGTGGAAGGAAGGGACACCCCAGCCACGTCGTCTACTCCAAAAGGGCTGGGACGCCATCTTAGACTGAAACGCCTCCCCAAAAGCCATCTTTTAACTCGCTAACTTCCCCTTCTGAGAAGAGCGGACCAGAGCCAACAACTTTTTGTCCTCAGCTGTCTTCTTAATTAAAGCCTCCAACAGCTCCTCAAACAGCTTAGAGCCCATGAAGGGAAGCTTCATCACGGCAGCCTTCTGAGCAGCTTTCGCCTTCTAAGACTGAAGCCACAACTGTCTCCGAGCAGCAACAGAGGCCCCAGCCACCGCCTCCGGTGCACTAAGGGAATCGAAGGACGAATCCGCTATGAAACGTAATTGTTGTTCCAACATGGACAAAGATTCTGAGGGATCCTCATCCCTCAAGAGCTGTCCAGAAATACCCAGACAGTCTTTCAGAAGCGACTGAACCAGATAGCTGGTGTAATCTGCAGACTGAACTGCAAGATTAGTGGCAGTAAAGGACCGTTTCAAGTCCCCTCAACCCGTTTGTCCCCAGGATCAGAAGGAACCACATCCTCGGACACCACCAGGTTCTGAGACGCCATACCAGCCAGCAGGGAATCCACCTTCACATGGTCGGGAATTCCTCAGCGAACACCTGCAAAGGATACCTCTTTGCCAGAAACCGGGAAAAGGCACTCCCCCTCCAGCACATTCCTCACAGACTTATGAATAGCGAGACTTTCAGACTCCTTCCTCAGGTAATTGGCAAAAAAGTCTTCTGACTCTCCACCTTCCATGGGACCAGGGAACCCCAAATTGTCCCGAACATGCTGCAGAACACAGTGAAGGTCTGCCCCCTGGACAAAACGACCCTTCACCTCCTCATCAGAGTCAATGTCCGGATCGACCTCCGCCGAGGCGTCCCATTTCTGTTTCTTAGACCCTTGGGCTCATGAGCCAGAAAGGCCGCCGCCACAACAGCCTCAATCATCTTTTGTACATCCGCCATGGAAGGAGCAGCGGAAGATCCAGTGACCACCACCTCTTCCTCACAGCAGAGCTCACATACGTTCGAACCTCTACCCTCCATGATGTGAACAGGAGAACAGAGAACCAGTCCCCAAGAAATACCCTAGACCAATCAATGAAAAATCCCTACGGGCCAACCAGGGAACGCCACCTGGACCCATAGCCAATCCCAAAACAGGACCGAAGGCTGGCCTCCAAACCGGCCAATCAGAGCCAACACCAATCCCACAAAAGGAAAGACTGAATCAGGCCCCAACTGTAAGGACCTGAAGGAACCCAGAAGCCCCCGCCACAGAAACCAGAGGACACACAGGCAAGGAACTCTTAATCATGTCCCGCAGCTCTGCATGGAGCAGGGGTCTAGAGCCAACAAAAACCCCACGCCTTACACACGTCAGAAACACCGACCAAATGACAGGGAATCCCCCACAAGGGAGCCCCCACCATGTACGGGGAAACTGAAACCCCCAACAGTATTAAACCATAAGCAGCCCTCACAACGAACGGGCCCACATGTCATTAAAGAACCGCGGGGCCCCACGAGGTGCAGACCTCCTCTAATCCAAGCAGAGATTCAGCATACCAAATATAAAAAAACAAAAAGAGGGAAAACACAGGTTCGAAACGAGACGAGCACCGAGCCCTTTAAACATACCTCCGAGGAGGAGCGATTCCGCCACGCCTTCGGCGCGCAGAAAAAGCCAGCCGCGCCCAACACACCTCTCCTCCCTCCCCGTGTGTTCCCGCTAAAGCAGGGAACGAACCCGGAAGAGGGTAAGCCACAGCAGAGAGTCACCACCCTACACCAGGCAGTCCGGACCCCACAACCACACGGTCCCGCTAAAGCAGGGACTCAAACGCACCCGCAAAAGACATGCACTCAGGGGAACAAATGGTCGCTAAGCAGACCGTTCCACACTTACCCGAAAGGAGGCACAGCCAGCACCCCCCACGATGAAGTCTTGTTCCGGAAGTAATCTACGCAGAAAAAACAAACAGGTTGAGGATAGCCGGGTCACATGGTTATATGCCTCAGGGTGTGGGTGTGGGTGTGGCCTGGAAGGAAGGGATGGGTTTTTAGTTGCTTGGGAGTTTCTGGTGGCAGGAGCTATGCTCATGTAGTTAAGACTGGGACAGGGAGCGCTGGCGAGGAGATAATGCACACGTTTGTTAAGGGATTGGTAGTAGTGAAAACACCCTCTTCCTAACAAATAATATGGTCAGTAAAAATAACATCTATTACAATTCTTGATGTTTAACACGGCTTGAAATCAACTTAAATCAAGAGGTTAGGAGGCAAGAATGGTGTGTTGTCGACGTTTCGGTATTTTAAGGCCACCAGGGTCCGCAAGGCCATCCTCAGGACTCAGCGTTGCAAAATAGGGAAAGTCCTGTGGATACTAACAATGCAAATCAAGGAATACACCCTATGTCCTATTGTATAGCCTGCTCACAAGAAGCCAAACACTAGTGTCTGACCGACCAAACCATGCAAAAAAGTGACCAGTTTAAAAACACCATGAGTGTCCAAAACACCCACGTGTAACCAAATGAAACCAATTAAAATACAAAGTACCTTGCTTGAATCTCACTTCCATAAGTTGAATATTCAACCGAAAGTTTTTTTATACCAGACCATCACTTGAAACATTAATCAAAGAAACAAGTGAGTTTAAGATCAAACGTACCAACAATGTGTCTAGAAAAGTGGAAGGATTAAAATTCATCTTACCCACTTGATCAAGGAAACAACTTATCGAGTTTCAGAATGAACGAGCGAGTGGATGTATCCGCCCAGGCTCTGTCCGGGTCTGGTATGCATAATGTTTGTCGTTTTTTACTAAGGGGCAGATTTATGTTTCCTGGCGCATCCCTGCAAATCAGCAGGGATGCACCAGGAAAAATGCGTCACGCAAGTTTACCCTTGCGCCACCACAGATGCGCCGCATTTACAATGCAGCGCATCGTGGCGCAAGGATAAACAGATGCGTGACGCATCTGATGGCGTAAGGGCGGCGCCTTGCTGGAGTCGTGTCGCAAGCATGACGCAACTCCCGCAATGTTTAGGGGCTGCCCATACCTAACATGCTGCGTCATGCCTTACGCCTGCTTCAAGCAGGCGCAAGGTTTTGACGCAGCAGCGTCGGAAAAGTGACTGAGTGAAATCTTGTAGATTTCACTGCGTCACTTTTCCGAGGCTTTTTCCGATGGAACGCCCACCCTGCATACATTAAACCTGACGCAAAGGAGTGAAATCGTGAGAGGGCTATGCGGTATTGTATAACGTAACGCAAATGAAAATATACCCGCAGGCTGGTTAGCGGTTGGGTGCCATGAATGTAACGATACCAGAGGACTCCACAACGTTTGGAATGGAAGTATGAATGTGTAATTATGGAGCCCCATAATTCATTGTTTAAAATGTTCAGTGATAGTAATGAGATCAGAAATTGATGTGCCCATGTTTACTCACAGGTGCAGGCGTTATCTTGATGCCTTACGGCTACATGTGGGATAATCAAATTAAATGTAGAGGTGCACACCTGTTTAGTATTTAGCAACAATTCATCCAAAATTAAACTACTATGTGTGCAGCCTTGCTAGGGGTAGCCTTTCTCCCCCAAAAAACTTTAGTACAATATAAACGAGTGTGGTCGCACTCGACTCCAGGATGCACAGCGTCAACTCTTCAGCCTTTCATCAAAATTTCATCATTATGAAAAAACACAAAACTACCAAATTATGTACGTTAAGAATGTTCATTCCTCATAATATGACATCAGTGATTCTATTCATAATTAGCTCCACATGACACAATGAAATATGCTTGTAAGTACAATGCAAAAAAATCAAATACAAACAAGATTCAAAAAAACATTTCAATGTACAGTCTTCTTTGTTTCATTAGCCCTGCCCAATGCATTTCGGGATTCGCTCAATCCCTTCTTCAGGGACCTCTGCAAAAGTAATAAACAAATTGTAAAACCGACTTTTAAAACCCAAAGTTATGATTTTCAATGCACAGGGATAGAAAAACCATGATATGAATGTCACCATTAATGGTAAAATGAAACTAGCAGGAACCAATGTGTAGAGAAACCAAATATCAAAAAACAGTACGAAATCCTTGGGTCTATACAAGAGCATCAAAGCCATATAATATACTATTCCTGAATCATAATAAGTCTATTAACACAAAATCATAGGCAAAACCTCACAGCAAATGCTGTGGGCAAATCCCTTTACAGGACGAAATCCCTCACTCACCATAGGTGACATGCTTCATCATTTGGGATTCTCCTCCCAAAGGAAACTCCTAGTAAGAAATGTGCAATTAAAACTAGCTAGGGAGTGTCAACAATGTGCTTCAGGCTGAAACATGTTGACCACTATTTCTTATTCCACCTGAGCGGTTTATAACCATACCGCAGGTGCACTGTTTTTTTAACCCTGGCAGTGGGTGCATTAGAATAAAGCACATTGTTGACACTCCCTAGCTAGTTTTAATTGCACATTTCTTACATTTACTTTTCAATGTTTGCGCTGCGCTCTCACTCACACTTTTTTTACTCATCACTTGTGGATTTAGAATATTCCACCGATATTTGAAAACATCCCTGAGCTCCTCCCTCGTAGAGAGGGGGTTGTAGCCCCCAAAGGAACTAGGAGTTTCCTTTGGGAGGAGAATCCCAAATGATGAAGCATGTCACCTATGGTGAGTGAGGGATTTCGTCCTGTAAAGGGATTTGCCCACAGCATTTGCTGTGAGGTTTTGCCTATGATTTTGTGTTAATAGACTTATTATGATTCAGGAACAGTATATTATAGGACTTTGATGCTCTTGTATAGACCCAAGGATTTCATACTGTTTTTTGATATATTGGTTGGGGAATAAATCTTTTTGTGGTCTTTAAACATTCCCTTGGACCCCCTTCTTCGAACTGTTTGGTTTTTTAGACAAACTAAATATGGCATCAAAGAGTGTGTACAAATATTAACAATGCTGAATATAAAAGAAGTCTGTCGTGATCACGCCCATTTGAATGTGTGCATTGTACTTACAAGCATATTTCATTGTGTCATGTGGAGGTAATTATGAACAGAATCACTGATGTCATATTATGAGGAATGAACATTCTTAACATACATAATTTGGTAGTTTTGTGTTTTTTCATCATGATGAAACTTTGATGAAAGGCTGGAGAGTTGACGCTGTGCATCCTGGAGTTGAGTGCCGCAACACATGTTTATATTGTACATGTGGGATAAGCCATCCCTGGTGAACTGCTGGTAGGCGTCCACGTGGTAGCCACCTGGTAATTATGCTCTTTTTAGCATGACACGAAAAATGATGATGGTCAATACATAGAGAATCCACGGGAACCCTAATATGCTGTTAAAAAACTTTTTACTCTTTTGGCATTATTTTTCCTTCTCTTTGTTTTTTCAACCACTGCAGGTGCAGTATAATTGAGGTGGAGATATATCCCTGTGCCCTGATGAAATTGCCGCAAAACTGTAAGGCAATTAAACATGTCGGCCATTCAATTTAAAATGGTCTAAACATGCTGTGGTTTTAATTGGGTGTGAACACTAGACAAAGATTAAATACATATGATAGGTGTTCACAACCTATTTTAATGGAGAGTTCAAGTGACTCTTTGTTACACATTACAGGGGCGTAATGGTAGTTAGCACCATTATATAGGTTTCACACTTTTCTCAATATTCACATTTAGTTGGATTAGGTCACTTATTCTTTTGGTCGCGAAAATGTCGATGATGATAAAGTGAGCACACTGGTGAGTACCTGCCAGCAGCTCTACGGTGGTTGCTTACGTGAGGCACTTTCTGACCCACCTCACATTTTTTCCATATTGTTTTACACTGTGCATGACTAATGTGCCAGTATTATCTGTAATGTTTTTGGGAATAACTTGCTACGGCTGTGGTTGGTTGTTTTATATTTTGTTTTGAATAATCATACACATACTGGGGTACGACTGAAACAGTATAAACATATCCATATATGTATGCATCAAAAACAGGCCTGTGTGTTGAGTAACAGTATAAGTGGAGGGCTGCCTGGTTTTATAACCCTCTTCTACTCCTTATTTAATGAATTGGCCTATCGGATTTATCAAGGGGTGAACATCTTCTTTTCCCCAAATCACCAAAATTTTAATCAAATGTATATTTTAGTAATTCACGCAATGCAATGTTTAAAAACAGTGATTATTTTACAAATGTCTAATAATGTTTTAACTTAAAAAAATAAAATCAACATGCCTGTGAGTCTTTTTTTTAAACATAGTATTTAGGATTGCATTTTGGGGGATGAAAAATGTTAAAAGAAAGACTCAGGGACATTTTAAATTAAACCAACACGTCTGAGTCTTTCTTTTAAAAAGTTTTAGCCCACAGAATGCAATCATAAAAACAACCACAAGACGGCCTTGCACTCCAGCTAAAGAGCATAAAGCTCCAGCTAAGAGTGCTTTAAAATACAGTAACTTCCCCTGGGGTCATGGATCCAATGACCCAGGAGACTTACTTTTTGTTAATGCAGCTGGGGGGTTGCAGCTGTCCCTGCAGCCCCCACAACATATGAAAATGCTTTGTGTTGCCCCTGCCCCTTATCGGGACATCACCAAGCTAAAACAAAATGTATATAGCCCTTGCAGGTCATTACAGGACGCCCCTTCAAGGAGCAGTGAATAATAAATGAGCATCTCCGCCGCACTCATTTATTATTCACTTAAAAAAAAGTTTTTAGAGGTGTCCCAATGTTGACACGGGACACCCACATTATAAATGTTCTTTCCTAGTGGGTACTGGCGGGACCCAGCAAGTTTTTTATTAAGTGGATGCTCTGGCGCCCACCTGGGGCACCAACAGTTCCAATTTTCATTGGGTCTGCGGCAGGCGCTCAGGGCCTACTTTTATTTTAATGTAGGTTAGTGTCCCAGTGCCCAACGGGGACACCCACAATGGAGGGGTAATTGAAGGCTATGGGGGGAACCACAAGGCACCCGGCCCCAGCCAACTCCCCAGTCAGCCCATACAACTAGCAGGAGATGGCACCTTTCCTTTACTCTTGCCCGTACACGAGCAGCATTTTGTAACTGCTCCTGTCGGAAGGGAGCAAAGTTGAGTTACCTGACTGGGAGAGAACAGGAAGGTTAGGCCCACACTTTCCAGGGCATGGAACCACAGTATCCTGGTGGTGAGCTCCTCAATGCTCTTTTGATTATCGGGTCTGGGGGGATGGGGTCCACAGGGCCGATACCGGTAAGGGGAGGAGGTTTGTGGGCCCCTTCCCCTTTGAAAGATATTCGGACCCAGTGGATGGGGTACCAAGGACCCAGGAGTGGCTTTGGGAGAGGGGCCATGCGCAAACCTCCCCTTTTTTTAAAAATGGCCCTGGCGGATGGGGTACCTGGAGCCTAAGAGTGACTTGGGGAGGAGGGCTGTCCCCCCCTCTCCTCTTTGTTTACTATTTGGTCCCATGTAATGGGTTCCCAGATTCTTAATGAGGCACGAGGAGAGGGGCGCATGCCTGCCTCCCCTTCATTTTCTTATCTGCTCCAGGGGATGGGGTCCCGAGGCCTCATAGAGGCTTGGGGAGGGGGACTGCACACCCTCATCCCTTCTATGAATATATGAGGTCCTGGTGAATGGAGTCTTCAAGTTGTAATTGGCTCAGTAAGGGGGTTCCATTCATGCCCTCATCTTCCCCAAATAATTACATACCTTCGTCCAGGGGACCTGACCCACCCTGGGATTCATATTTTTCTTTTTTTTATATGCCAGGCACCATTTTTGCTTTTGCTGCAATGTCGTGTGAGTCTCTATGGGACCCCCCACATGGACTAGGGGGGCAGGGTATCCCTACCCTATCCCTTTATATGTGTTTAGGTCTGGTATTAGCCATGACCTATTGATTGAACTAAAATTATATGTATATTATACTTAAAGGGGCTTTCCACCACCTTTACTAATCCACTGGTCTGTTGTGTCATTCACATTTTGCTTCTGCCTCTCTACAGCATACAGCATGGGGCAGTGGGTAAGCCTACTTAAGTCCCTGGTTGAGTAACTGCATTTTTCTGTTCAACAAGGAGAACATCTGGACTACTATGTAATTCCCTTCAGTGCCATTTTTTTTAGTTTACAATTACTTTAGTGTTGTCTTTATGTTTAGATCCTAGTGTGATAGCAAGATGCTTTTTAAAAAAAAAAAAATTATGATTTTGTGCTCAGAAAAAAACTGGGTAGATGACATTATACAATTTCGAAAGTTTGAGTCATTCTTTGGATACAGACAGGTAAATGAACATGAAGAATAACTGAATGGATAGACAATCACAGTGAATTAAATGGAAATAGCAAGATGCTTTTAACATGATAACAGAGCACATTCCAGGTTTATCAGATCCCATCTGCTGCTAATGCTGTTGTAAATTCCTTGGGAGTGGCCTTGTCTACTTATCCAGCAGATGCTACTTCACATCAGCTCAAAGGAACTCTGAATATAAGCTAATCATTGTGTTCTGTCTATCTTGGTACCCTGTCTTTCTTTCTATGTTTCTTTCTTTCCTGTCTTCCTTTCCGCTTGCCTTCCACCTTTCCTGCCTTCTTTCTTTCTTTCTTTCTTTCTTTCCTGTCTTCTTTGTTTCCTTACATCTTTATCCTTCTTTCCTAATTTCCTTCTTTCTATCCTTTTTCCCTTATTTCTTTCTTTTCTTTCCCTTTTTTCCTCCTCCCTTCTTTCTTTTTTCTTTCTTTCCTTTCTTCTTTTTCCTTCTTACCTTCTTTTTTCCTTCCTTTTACCTTTTACTTGTTTCCTTTTTCCTTCTTTTCCCTTCTTTTTCTGTCCTTACTTTCCTTCTTACTTTCCTTCCATTTTTTCTTCCTCCCCTCAACCTTTCCTTATTTCTTGCTTGCCTTCAGCTAACATGAATTCTGAATATAAGTTAATCAGTGATGTCTATCTTTGCAACCCTGTCTTTCTTTCTTTCTTGCCTTCACATATGATTTCTTTCGTTCTTTGTTGTTAATTTCTATCTTACTTTCTTTCTCAAATGCAAGAGGCTAGAAGGCAATGCCAGCCAATTGGTTTTTTAGCTCTCTGTTAGCCAAGACCTTTTGATTCTACTAAAATTATATGCAGAACATGCATACTTCTAGGAGGTATTCATTCAGACTTCATCTATTAGTTTGTTTTTGCATCATTCACATTTTTCTTTCACCTCCTCCAGCCCGCATTAAGAGGCAATGTGTCAGCCCTTTTCAGCCATTGGCTGACTTCATTATGACTTATGGCATGCTTCCCTTTCACAAGGAGCACATTCACACACAAAGTAGTCCCCTCCAGTGCCATCGAGTAGAAATGGTAATATCTGCTATATTCTGAGACTAAAGCCTTTTTTTACCTTTAGCCTATGTTTTTATTTAGATTGAACAGTGCCCGTCAGCTTCTTGAACAATAAAGTTGTACAAAAACCATGACAAAACAAGAATTGTGTATAGGCTGGCGGCCAATGCCAGACCTTTTGGTCTTGCCAATGCTTGTTTTTAAAACTATTTTTAGGACAGAGGACGAAGTCCCCAGAGTGCTGAAGTGGCTGCTACAACACTTTTGTTCATATTGCGGCCAGCTAATCAGAATGCTGGCTCCTGCAGTAGCAAGGCAAAGAAAAAAAAGTTCCTAGGCCAATCAAAACGCTCTATTTTTTTAATTTGAGCTTGTGGGACTCTTACTAGAGTCCCTCGAACCCAACCATCCGGATATACAAACATTTGTGTACCTTAATTTCTCAAAAACTACCGAACAGAGTTACACCAAATCAAAAAAATGTACACCACATCACAAAAAGCACACTCCTCGGACCAAGATCTAGCTTCTTGCCAAATGTGTGTAGTTTCATTCAGCAGTTTTTGCAGTATCGCGTTCCCAATAAGTCTATGGAAAATGCATGAGGATTTTACATTTGGGACCCACCCTTTTTCACAACCCCTGATTGATGACAAAACTTTCCATGAAGAAACTTGGCAAAGAATAGCACTTTTCTGGATCGTTTCGTAAAGATTTGCCAAACGGTGCCAACATTATTAGCAAACCAAAAAATGCATTTCCTATGGAAACGCAGCTGCCCTAACTATAACCACTGGCCACTGGAATTATGTGATTGTGCAGAAGCAACATTTTTTTGCATAATTATAGCTTTGACGCATTTGCCACATAATCTATCATCTGCTGCATAATCTGTGGATTAAATTTAAAAAATGCTTCTCGCTCAAACCGTTCAAAAGTTGCTAAAAAATAAATACATAATTTATGACATCACTGATGACATCTCAAATTACATCATTGATGAATTCAATGATGACATGTGGAACTGCGGGTATGGAAACAGATCAAAAGTCCGCTCCCAATGGGTGGGGGCATTTTTTAAAAGCTCCTGCATGCTGGGAGTGGATGTGGTGTTTGCTCCTACTTGGCAGGAGCTTTTAAATGTTCCCACCAAGCAAGAGCAAGCACAGATTTCTCTGCCCGTATCGGTGCAGGCAGAGAAACTTCTATGTCCCAAATTTGGCTCGCTAGGACATAGCCCCCTCCCCATATAAACAAATATCGACCCAAGGAGTAGTCTCCCTGGTGCCTCTGGAGGCTCAGGGAGGGGGGCCACACAGCCCTCCTCCCCTTCATAAATACCACCTCGGGGTGGGCTCCCATGAGCTTATAATGCGGCTCTGCCACATTTGTTTTGTCCGATTCCATGATAATCTCAAGGGATCACAGTATTTTTTGCTGATTTCTTTTCTTTTTTGACCCCAGGAGGGGTCCCTCTGGGTCCCCCCCCCCCATGGTACCTAGGGGGTCAGGGTATCCCTATCCTGTTTCCTTATACAATATCTTTTTTTTAATTTCAGGACAGGAGACTAAGTCCCCGAGTCCTGTAATGGCTGTCAGCAGCATTTTTCTCATGGTGCTGGAAGCCAATCGGAGAGCTTGCTGCAGCGTGAGTGTGATTCTTGTGGGAGCGCGGTGGACCAAGGGAAATAAAGCTCCCTGGGCCAAACAGAAGGCTCCATTTTTAAATTGGTATTCCTCCGGGAGTCTCTTGAGGTGTTTGCGGAACCAACTGCCTAAATATACAAATATTATTTATCTTAAATTGCTCCAAAACTACCAAATGGATTTACACCAAATCACATAAGACACAATCTGTGGCCATACATTATCTACTGGCGGTCACCAATAGGTTGTTATAGTTAGGACCATATTTCCATTGGAAAGCGTTTTTTTGACTTCCCTATTTCTTTGGTGCCATTTGATGAATCTTCACTAAATGTTCCAAAAAATTCTTGCTGCCCATGTTAAGATTCTAGGTGATCTGTCAAGTGGGGGCCGAGAAAAAGGGGGATAAAAAAAGTGTGTTTTCCCATGTTAATTCACAAAGTACATGTCAACACGCCAACAGCTACAGCCCGAACTGCTCGACGGAATTACACCAGATGTTACAGTTAGTGATATCTATGACCGCGGATATTTCATTACAAATTTCATGCTCAATCGCAAAAGCACAAACCAACAGGAATGCTGTGATGGGCTGGCCACAACCTGAGCATAAAGTTGCGGCTGCCATTTTATGGTCCCTGGGGCTGAAATTTTAAAAAGAATGTTGTAAAAAGGGTCAGGTTAGAGGTACCCTGACCCTATGTTTGATATATAAGGGTCTTTGAGGGACCTCTAATAGGAAGAAAATCTCATGAAAAGGATATTTGCAGATATGTCACAACTGGCAGCATGGTCCCCGTGTAACATTGCGACATATTTGTGAATACCAGAGATACATGAAAAATATATATATTGTACATGTACACTCACATACACACTCAGACACTGATGCACTCACTCACATACTGACTCAGAGACTTAGATGTCCACTCAAGACCTGCTCAGACACTTATGGACCCATTCACAGGCCCACTCAGAGATTCAGACACCAACTCACAGACCCACTCCGAAACTGACACACCCACTCACAGACCCACTCAGAGACTCAGACACCCACTCACAGACCCACTCAGACACTGATGCACCCACTCACCTACCTACTCAGACACTTACGCACCCACTCACATACCCACTTAGACACTGATGTACCCACTCACAGACCGACTCAGAGACTGAGACACCCACTCACAGGCCCACTTAGATACATGCGCACCCACTCACTAACCCCTTCAGAGACTGAGACACCCACTCGCAGACTCACTCAGATACTGGTGCACCCACTTACTGAGCCACTCAAAGTATCAGACATCCACTCGTACAGCCACTCAAACACTGATGCAGTCAATCATAGGTCCACTCAGACAGTGACGCTCCTAGTCACTCACCTACTCAGACACTGACGCACCCACTCACAGATCCACTGAGGCACCCACCTACAGACCCACTCAGGCACTGGTGCACCCACTCTCAGACACACTTGGAGACCCACACACAGACCAACTCAGAGACTCAGGCACCCACTCACAGACCAAGTCAGACACTGATGCATCCACTGACAGACCTATTCAGAGAACTCAGACACCCACTCACAGACCCACTAAGAGATTCATGCACCCACTCACATGCCCACTCAGACACTAATGCAGCCAGTCACAGACCCACCTAGAGATGGACACACCCACTGACAGACCCACTCAAACACTAATGCACTCACTGACAGACCCACTCAAAGACTCAGACACCCACTCACAGACCCAGTCAGACACTGATGCATCCACTGACAGACCCATTCAGGGACTCAGACACACACTCACAGACCTACTCAGACACTCATGCACCCACTCACATGCTCACTCAGACACTAATGCACCCAGTAACAGGCCCACTTAAAGACTGAGACACCCACTGACAGACCAACTCAGACAATCATGCACCCACTGATATCCACTCAGAGACTCTACACACCCACTCACAGACCCACTCAGACTCTGTTGCATCCACTGACAGACCCATTCAAAGACCCAGACAAACATTCACCGACCCCCTCAGAAACTCATGTACCCACTCACACTCTAACTCAGACACTAATGCACCCAATCACAGACCCACTCAGAGACTGAGACACCCACTGACAGACCCACTCAGACAATCATGCACCCACTGACATCCACTCAGAGACTCAGACACCCACTCACAGATCCACTCAGACACTGATGCATCCATTGGCAGACTCATTCAAAGACTCAGACAACCACTCACAGACCCACTCAGAGATTCATGCACTCACTCACACACTAATGCACCCAGTCACAGACCCACTCAGAGACTGGGACACCCACTGACAGACCCACTCAGACACTGATGCACTCACTAACTGACTCATTCAGAGACTCAGACACCCACTCAGAGATCCACTCAGAGACTCACGCACCCACTCACATGCCCACTCAGACACTAATGCACCCAGTCATAGCTCCACCTAGAGACTGAGGCACCCACTGACAGAACCACTCAGACACTAATGCACTCACTGACAGACCCACTCAGGAGCACGGACACCCACTTACAGACCCAGTCAGACACTGATGCATCCACTGACAGACCCATTCAGGGACTCAGACACACACTCACAGACCCACTCAGGGACTCATGCACCCACTCACCTGCTCACTCAGACACTAATGCACCCACTCACAGACCCACTTAAAGACTGAGACACCCACTCACATGCCCACTCAGACACTAATGCACCCAGTCATAGATCCACCTAGAGACTGAGGCACCCACTGACAGACCCACTCAGACACTAATGCACTCACTGACAGACCCACTCAGGAGCACGGACACCCACTCACAGACCCAGGCAGATATTGATGCATCCACTAACAGACCCCTTCAGAGACTCAGACACTCACTCACAGACCCACTCAGAGACTCATGCACCCACTCACATGCTCACTCAGACATGCAGCAGAAACAAACTACAACAACTAGGATTTCAAAAAAGAAATTGCATTTGTGCTGCTTTGCTTCCTTATGGATAGCTTCAATGCACTGTTCTCCAGCTGTTACTACTGAGTTGGAGTCCATGCAATACATTGCCACGTGGCTTAATTCAGATGCAATCTCCACACAATGGCTCTCTACTTCTGAGGGAACTTTCTGTCCTGGCACAGATGGTGCAGCCAAGGATGTTGATGTTCCTGCAGCTTGTCTCCCCTTCCTTGCTCTCTTTAGTTGGTTTGAATAATAAGTATTCAGATGGTACAACAACAAAAAACAAACAAGAGTATTTTTTGTTGGACCCTCTTGACAGGGCCTTGTCACAGAGAGAGCACTTTACCAATGTTGCCACCATCTTTGACTCTCCAGACGGTATGGTAAAAAAGTCCCAGGCAATGCTTGCCTTTTTTCTGCAGGCCCTTTATCCCCAAAATCTTCATTTTCCACCTCCTGATCCTACTGTCCACTCCTGTTGCCATTTTGCTCTGCCAAAAATACAAAATACAAGCTCTCAAGAGTACTACAGCCACCTGCTGAGAATGATCCTAGAAGCAATGGAAGATTCAGGAAAAGAGATATGGGTGGGGTCTTCCTATTAAGATACTTGATAAGTGTCTTGTCCAACCATATCACTTTCCTTCCACATCACATGATCTTCGCAAACACTGACGTCTTCGCAAAAACTGAAAATACAGTATCAAAGTGGTTTTCACTAAAATTATTACAGAAAGATACGTTTAAACATTGTTAATAAGCACCTATTGTCATAAATTCTATACAATATGTGTATATATGTGTTGTACCCTTGTTTGAAAACATGTGGTCTTTGTGATTACCAACGTCATTGTGACTTCCAGCGTTGCCAGGAAAACAGGAAATACAATTGTAAAGTGGTTTTCTTATAAACATAAATAGAGAAAGACAAGTGTAAACATTATGCTAGTAAACACCTGTACAATATATGGATATATATATTTTAAACTTTTTATAAAACACGCGATCGTCACGTTTACCGATGTTTTTGCAACATCCGTCATGGCTGTGAAAATGTGAAATACAATTCAAAAGTGATTTTCTTAACAAAGAGAAGTTGAAACATTATATTAGTAAACCTCTATTGTCAAACATTCTGTACAATACCTTTATATATGTGTTTTAAACTTTTTTTAAAACACGCCGTCATTGCAATTACTAATGTCATCGCTACGTCTGTCGTGGCCACAAAAACGGCAAATACAATTCAAGATTGATTTTCTTTAAAAAAAAAATACAAAAAGAGAAGTTGAAACATTATGTTAGTAAACCCCTATTGTCAAACATTCTTTACAATACCTGTATATGTGTGTTATTCACTGTTTAGAAAACACGCTGTTGTTGCGGCGTCTCCACGGAAATTGCGTACACGTCATGGCAAAAAAATTAAAAAAGAAACACCCAGTTATTAATTCACTAAAACAAATGAGGAGTCACACAGAGAAATGCATAAATTAGTGGTCCATTTTACACCTCTAATGTATAATATCTAATTGTAGAACAAAAACCCTTAGACATACACTGAAAAAACGAAAGGTTGCATGGTCGTTATAGTTAGAGAAAAGAATATAAAAATCCCTAGAAATTCACTTAACAAACCAAAAGTTACATGGACGTTATGGATAGGAAAAAGAATATATAAAACAATTGACATTCACTGAAAATACCAAAGGTTACAGGGATGTTACAGTTAGGAATTGAATTTAAAAAACCTTAGAAATTCACTTAAAAAACAAAAGGTTACAGGGACGTTATAGTTATAAAAAAGAATTAAAAAAGCCTTGGAAATTCACTGAAAAAAACAAAGGTTACACGGACGTTATAGTTAGGCTCAGATTTTACTCATGCAAAACCAGTAAAATTCAGCAGTTATAGTTACCTGAGCTAACTATAACTTACACCCCCGCAAGGCACTGCTTATGAACTCACATATTACATCACTCAGGACATGGTCAGTGACACATGTATTAACTCACCCATACAGCCACTAATGCATCCACTCACTCACCAAGAGAGCCACTCAACTCATACATCCAGTCATACAGACATACAGGCACTTACACACCCACTCATATCCCCTTACAGCCACTAACACACCCACTCAATCACCCATACAGAAATCACACAGCCACTTACTCACCCATACAGGTACTCACACACCTACCCAGCCACTCACACTGCCACTCACTAACCAATACATTTAGTCACACACCCACTCACTTGCCCATACAGTCACTGACATAGCCACTCACTCATCCATACAGCCACTCACACACCTACAGAACCACTTACATCCCATTCCCACAGCCATGTAACCACTCTCCCATGCACTCACTCACACAGACATTCACTCTCCAATACAGCCACTCACACCTACTCACCTATACACACCCACTCAAACACCCACACCCACACCCTCACCCATACAGCCACTCACCCACCCACTCCCTCACCCATACAGCCACTTGCACACCCACTCACTCTCCACTACAGTCACTCAAATAGCCACTCACTCACCCATACAGCTACTCACATATCCAGTAGCACATCCATACAGCCACTTACACACCCATACAGCCACTCAGACATCCAGCAACACACTGATACAGTCACACAGCCACTAAGATGTGATATGTTAAAAATAGTATAACTAATTACAAGTACAGAGAAAAAATAGTAATTTAATTTATGCTAGCTTAGTACATATCTGTAAGTCTCAGAAATGTGTACGAAACACTTACACTCAGTGGATGATGTCATCAGTGATGTCATTTGAGATGTCGGCATTGAGTCCAATCCTGTTCAACATTTATGTTTGGCCATTGGCCCTGTTGGCTAAAACCTGCAACATTTCTTTGGTATCATATGCGGATGACTCGCAGCTGGTCCTTTCCTGCACCAAGGACCTTAGCCAGGATGCGGCCAAATTCCAGGAGGATTTGTCCGCTATAGCGGGTTGGATGGAGGAGAATTGTCTCCAGCTAAACTCATCTAAAACTGAGATACTCTTACTAGGCAAAGACTCTCATTTTTGGGGCAACAAATGGTGGCCACTGGAGCTGGGTAACCTTCCTGAGCCAAAAACCGTTGTAAAATATCTCGGCATTCGGGTGGACAATGCCCTATCTTTTGAGGAGCACGCCAAGTCTGTGGCAGTGACCTGTTTTGGTATACTGCATGGCCTCAAACCCATTATGGGCTTGTTAGTCCAAGCCACAATTTTGGCCAGGTTGAATTACTGCAATAGTCTACTGCTTGGTTCTAATAAATCTGTGATCAATAGGCTCCAGCACACCATGAATGCGGCAACATGAACTCTACTTGCGTTACCAAAGTACAGTTCTGTTTCAGATGTACTGCGCTGCCTCAACTGGCTGCCCATTGAGCAGAGAATCCGGTTCAAAGCACTTTGTAACACACACAAAATGTTGGCGGGCTCTGGCCCAGCGATTCTCAGCGACCTATTTCATCATTACATTCCATCCTCGGCTCTGCACTCTGCTGATCTCCATTTGATATGGTTGTCGTGATTCCGCAGATGCAGAGCTGGAGGCCGCTCATTTAAGGTACCAGCACCGACTCTTTGGAACTCATTGCCACTCTCTATAAGGAACATCTCCAATCTCTTGGCCTTTAGAAAGGCAGTAAAGCCTTGGCTGTTTCAGTAAGCATTAGCCTCACCTGCAACCTTCCTCTGGTATTAAGCACTGGGACGTCCCTTTGCCAGGACATCCATGCGCTCTACAAATTCCCTAACATAACATGTCATCAGTGATGTCACTGACCATGGGTTAAGTGATGTAATATGTAAGGTCATATGCAGTGCATTAGCTCAGGTGACAATAACTGCTGAATTTTACTGGTTTTGTATGAGTGAATTCTGAGCCTATCTATAACTCCGGTGTTTATGCATATATAAGTTATGTGAGTAGATAGACAGACAACCTGCCAGCCATATAGATAGATAGAAAGATTACTTTTTTCATGACTTAATGTACTATCGCTCTGTGGCCATTGAATATTCCTTGTTTACTGTATAAATCAATCAATAAATCAATCAAGGAATTTGTAAAGCGCACTACTTACCCGTGAGGGTCTCAAGGCGATGAAGGGAGGGGGGAACCGCTACTGCTCGAAGAGCCAGGTCTTGAGATGTCTTCTGAAGGTGAGCAGGTCCTGGGTCTGCCATAGGTAGGTGGGGAGGGTGTTCCAGTTCTTGGCGGCGAGGTAGGAGAATGATCTGCCGCCGGTGGTCTTTCGTTGGATGCAGGGATCGGCCGCGAGGGCGAGGTTTGCTGAGCGGAGCTGGCGGGCGGGGGTATAGAAGTTGAGTCTGTTGTTCAGGTAGGCTGGTCCGGTGTTGTGGAGTGCTTTGTGTGCGTGGGTGAGGAGTTTGAAGGTGATCCTCTTGTCGACGGGGAGCCAGTGCAGGTCTTTCAGTTGGGGGGTAAAGTGGCTGCGTCAGGGTACTTCGAGGATCAGACGTGCGAGGCGTTTTGGATGCATTGTAGTCGATGCAGGTGTTTGGCTGGGATTCCTGCGTAGAGTGCGTTGCCGTAGTCCAGCCTGCTGCTGACGAGGGCCTGTGTACCAGTTCTCCTTGTTTCGGACGGGATCCACTTGTAGATCCTGCAGAGCATGCTGAGGGTGTTGTAGCAGGAGGAGGAGACGGCGTTGATCTGCTTCGACATGGAGAGGGAGGAGTCGAGGACGAATCCGAGATTGCGTGCGTGGTTGGTAGGTGTGGGTGCCGTTCCCAGCGTTGTAGGCCACCACGAGTCGTCCCAGGCCGAGGGGGTGAATCGGAGGATGAGGACCTCCGTCTTGTCCGAGTTCAGTTTCAGACGGCTGCTCTGCATCCATTCGGCGACGGCCTTCATTCCCTCGTGAAGGTTCGTTTTGGCGGTGTGAGGGTCCTTGGTGAGGGAGAGGATGAGCTGGGTGTCGTCGGCGTAGGAGATGATGTTTAGGTTGTGCTGACGGGCTACTTGTACGAGGGGGGGCATGTAGATGTTGAACAGCGGTGGGCTGAGTGATGATCCCTGGGGTACGCCACAGATGATGTCGGTGGCTTCGGATAGGAAGGGTGGGAGTCGGACTCTCTGGGTTCTGCCGGAGAGAAAGGATGTGGTCCAGCTGAGGGCTTTCTCATGGATCCCGGCTTCTTGAAGGCGTGTTTTTAGGGTGCGATGGCAGACCGTGTCGAAGGCGGCCGAAAGGTCCAGGAGGATGAGGGCTGAAGTTTCGCCGTTGTCGAGTTGTCGCCTGATGTTGTCTGTGGCGGCGATGAGGGCTGTTTCAGTGCTGTGGTTCCGTCTGAACCCGGACTGGGACGGGTCCAGGATGTTGTTGTCTTCGAGGTGGTGGATTAGTTGTGCGTTGACGATTTTCTCGATGACCTTCACCGGGAACGGGAGGAGGGAGATGGGTCGGAAGTTCTTGAGGTCCTTGGGGTCCGCCATGGGCTTCATGAGGAGGGCGTTGATTTCGGCGTGCTTCCAGCTGTCCGGGAATGTGGCTGTCTCGAAGGAGGCGTTGATGACCTTCCGTAGTTGGGGTGCGATGGTTGCGTCGGCTTTGTTGAACACGTGGTGAGGGCAAGGGTCTGACAGTGATCCAGAGTGGATGGAGTTCATGACCCTGCGTGTTTCTTTGTCATTGACGTTGGTCCAGGAGGTCAGGTGGTTGGTCCAGGTGGTGTTCACGGGGGAGGAGTCTGGCGTGGTCGGGTTGATCGGGATGTTGAAGCTGTTGTGGATGTCTGCTATCTTCTGGTGGAAGAAGGTTACCAGAGTGTTGCACAGTTCTTGTGAAGGGGGGACGTCGTTGGCGTTGGGGTTAGAGAGTTCCTTCACGATGCTGAAGAGCTCTTTGCTGTCGTGTGCGTTGTTGTCCAGTCTGTTTTTGAAGGAGGATCTTTTGGCCATTCTGATGAGGTGGTGGTGTCTACGAGTGGCGTCGTTGTGGGATGCGTGGCTGTCAGGTGTGCGATCATTTCTTCTCTAGTTTCCGGCAGGCGCGTTTGGAGGTCTGTAGCTTGTCGGTGAACCAGGTGGCTTTCTTGCTGGCGTGGTTGATGGGGGGTTTCCTGAGTGGTGCGAGGGTGTTGGCGCAGTCTTCAATCCACTGTCTGAGGTTGCGGGCTGCTGTGTCTGGGTTGATGGAGGCCGCAGTTGGGTTCTGGGCAAGGGTGGAGGTCAGTTGGTCTTTGGTGACTTTGCTCTAGCAGCGACGTGGGAGTTGTTGGGTGCGGTGGTGCGTGGTTGGCTTCTTGGAGGTGAAATGGATGCAGCAGTGGTCGGTCCAGTGGAGTTCGGTGGTATGGTCAAAGGCGACGTGGGTGCCTGTGGAGAAGATGGGGTCCAGCGTGTGGCCGGCGGCGTGGGTGAGTGTGATGACGAGCTGTCTGAGGCCGAGGTTTGCCAGGTTGTCGATCAGGGTGGTAGAGTTGGCATCATTGTTGTTCTCGAGGTGGAAGTTCAGGTCCCCGAGGAGGATGTAGTCCATGGAGGCGAGTGCGTGGGTGCTGGCGAGGTCAGCGATGGAGTCGCTGAACGGCGCCCTGGGTCCCGGGGATCTGTAGATGAGCGTTCCTCTGAGGGTGGTGTTGGGGTCGGTTTGGATTTGGAAGTGCAGGTGTTCGGCGGTCTTGAGGGTGTCCTCTGCGTGGGTGGAGACCTTGAGGGTGGACTTGTGGATGATGGCTATTCCTCCTCCGATTCCGTTGGTGCGGTCTCTGCGGGTGATCTTGTAGCCGTCAGGGATGGCTATTGTGATGTCGGGCGCCGAGGAGTCGTTCCACCAGGTCTCGGTCAGGAATGCCACGTCGGGGGCAGCGGTGTCGAGCAGGTCCCAGAGCTCGACGGCGTGTCTGATTGCGGAGCGGGTGTTGAGGAGTATGCAGCGGAGGTGGCTGGGTCTGGTCTTTGGAGGTTTGCTGGCTCTGTCGCAGGTGAAGCTGCAGCTGCGGCAGGAGAAAGGTCCATGGGTGCGCTTCGGGGTGGCCTGGAAGCAGCTGTGGTTTCGGCCGGTATTGAGTGCATGGAGGGCGGCGGCATCGTAGCGGTGTCTGGCGTAGTGGCGTTCGTGGGGTCCAGGGGTTCTGGCGCTGGGCGCGGGCCAGGCGTGGACGGGCGCAGACGGGCTCGCCTCTGGTGCGCCTCCGGCACGCCAGCGGCGCAGCCGCGCAGCCGCGCAGCAGCCTGCATTATGAGGGGGGAAGAGGGAGGGAGGAGCAGCTCGGAGGGGTGAGCGGGACGAATCGGGACACAGGGGGGGCCGCAGGGGAGGCAGCGGCGGGAAACGCGGGCGGTGGGGGGGGGGGTGTGGAGGAACAAGCGGACGGCGCACAGAGGGGAGCAACAAACAGGCCAACAGAGCAAGGGGGGCGTAAGGGGCAACAGAGGGGGTACAGTTAGCAACAGTAACAACAAAAAGGAATAAAAACGAGAACAAGTTAAAAAACCGAAAAAAAACGCACGGAGCACAATCAGACACACAGTCAGGGGCAGACAAGGATACTTACAAGCCCACCACTGGGCCACCAGGGATGAGGTGCAGGCGGGAGCCTGCGGGTGGAGGAGGGCCTCAAACTCACGGCAGTAGCGGGGCAATGGACATGACACTAGCAGGGTGAGCTAGCGCGGTGGGGGAGCGGCCTGACCTGAAATCAGGGTCTAGGGGTCACTCCCTGCATCATGTAAAAACATAAATGTTAAACAACACTCAATAGAGTCATTAAGACGACTAAATGATTTTACTAATTCTGCTGCAAAATAAGAGAAACCATTGGTTCAGTTAAGCTACTGATTTAGCGTGCGTTTTTCCATTTTACGATTTAGAACATTGGCAAAAATGGAGGTAACCCCGAAACCTCCCCCACGTCCTTGAGGCAACCACTATCAGCAACCTGCTTTTAAGGTTTGCAGTTTTGACAATTCATGGGTTAAATAAATCTCATTTGCCTGAACCCTTAGGAGCTCTGCTGTCTGTGCCAGTCTCCCGCCTCAGTCTGGTTGCTAGGCGACCTGAACTGGCTGCTCTATGTTTTCCCGTCTGCTCTCCCTACCCTGGAGAAGCAGCCAAACATTATTTTCTCAATGGATCGCAGTTGTAAGCATGTGGTAGTGGGTTGAGCCAGTGGATAAAATCAGAAATAAAACAGTATTTTGCACCTCAGTTTTTTTAAAGATGCAGCAGTGTGAATCACAAAACTGGCAAATTTGAATTATGCAAATGTACTGTAATAACAACGATGAAGAGCTGTTTAGTAAACAAGTACAACAGTGGCAATTCCTTAATTTGTTAGCTGGATCATTAGCTACAAAATAAGCCCTAAGCACCTTTATGCTTTTGTTGTTGATGGTTGTTGCTCAGTCTTTAGAGCCAGGGTGAAGCTCTCAACTGGTTGCCAAACCTCTTTGATAGAAAATGAGAATGGTTTATGACATAGGCCCTAGAGAACATAAGATAAAATAATAGGCCCCAGACTTTATAGTGAAAATCTGGGGTTCCCTCTTAGTGATGACAGTGCAGCTGACCTCAATGTGCATGTTTCTTGAAGCATTCCAAATTGTTGCTCTCTGCTCACATCATGGACAGTAAGGCAACGGCTTATGTTTTTATGGCTCAACTGCAGACAGCTTTGTAGACAGTATAGACTCTGGCCCTGATTATGAGTTTCTTGGAATAGGATGGGGTATTTACTATACCTCCTATTCTGAGTTTTTAAACAGAAAATAGGGCAGAACATGCTGAATAGTTATTTTAACATGAAACACACAAAAGGTGATGGGAGTAATGCTTGGAATTTGTCTAACCACTAGCGATCACTCTGAGTAGCATCCCAACCCATCGTTCTTTTGCTCACCATGGCCCCTCAGTTTAGACCCAGCCATATGCAAATCAGTCTTGACCCTGCTCTATATGGGGAGCAGTCCAGCCCGAACTGCCAGGCCAGGTCCTCCCTGGACCAGAAACAAGCATCCTAGGACCTGTTTCAGGGTATTACCCTTCATCGGTCAGGCTAGCTTGAATCCAGTGACACAGTGAGCATTTAAACAGAAAATGGGGCAGAACATACTGAATGGTTATTTTAACGCACCAAATTTGTATGTTTAGACTTTTTCTATGCCTCCCTCCCCCCCACTTCCCCCTGATAAATTTCCACAAGTTTGACCACCCGGAATTTATCAGGGGATCACTGCGAGTGTGTGATAATTATCACAAAACTTGTAATTCTGAACCCTGAACACAGGGATTGGAATTTAGCCTTTAACTCTCAATGAGGGCATTGTCTCATCTATGGAACATTTGGCCTCTCCATATTTTGAGTAGATGAGGTTTATCCTTCCACTATTGACGTTAGCACCTTACATTGCTGTACATGAATAACTTTTTTCTTTCCGGCTCTGTCTCTCCCTGCCCCCTTTTTTTAACTGCTCTATTTATTAGTAAATTAGCACCCCTAGTGTGTTTGCCCTCCCAGCCCTATCGTGACCATAGTCCTTTGCTGTGTCGGTGTGAGACCATTTTCACAGATTTAAAAAAATTCACAGATGGCAGCCATAAATAAAAAGTCAATGCGATGGCCAGTGAGGAGTGATCTTTGTTAAAGAAAAAGAAAATCATTCCAAGATGGCCACCATGCATGCTTGTATTCATACTGCAGCCATCTTGGTATGATTTTCCTCTAAAAAAATAAAATAAAATGTTTGTTGTGCATTTGTCTTATAAGAACTTGACAAACATCAAACCCAACAATTAACTCCGTTGTTGCGACATGTCCAACATTCGAATCATTACAATTGTCTCTCCAACAGTAGAGAGTTTTATACCATGGTGGGACCTCCCCCAGTTCCCGGGACCCAGTCAATGACTTGCTGCACTGTTTTCCCTCTATGTCTCATCCCCACGTGGATACACCCCCAGACCTACCGGCCACCTTGTTTGTACCTTCACAATAGAATCATTCAATCCTTATCCACCCCCTGCCATGGTCCGCACACTTAGGTAAGCGTATGTGGACACCCCCTTGCTGTGTATATTAGTTCTTCAGTCTGCTGGCATCAATTCATACCATCCACCCATCTTCGTATCGTCAGAACTTCTGCCCTCACCCAGCGGCTTATGATGTCTCATCTGGCAATCGCCAGTGCTGTGTTACACAGTAGGAGGGTTTAGCGATCGAGGGTTAAATCACCAATGTTAATTTGCGTTGTATGCTGCTAAAAGGCTTGAACCTTTGGGCATTTCCAAACTGTGTGTCTAAGTGTAATGAAGGAACCACATCCCCTCAGGCATCTACCTGTTGGGACTCTTCCCATGGCGCACAGCCAGATCCTAGTAAAATAGGTCCTATGGAGATGCTTAAACTGTATCAATTGGAAGCTAGCACAAATTGTGACCTCTCTAGCGTGTCTACAAGCCGTCCGCCAATTGTCATCGCCCAGTATACCCAGATTCCGCTCCTTTTTCTCTATTAAGATAGTTAGCTGGGGCTGACTATTAGTAAGCAATGTGGCTTAGATGTGGAATATGGAGTGTTTCATCAGGGTGTACCCAGGACCCTGAACCCTCCTCTACCTCTAGTGTCGGGCCTAGAATGTTTAACAATTGTGCTCGGAGCTGGAGGTATCTTAGAATCTGACTCCGTGCCATCTGATAGCGCTCCTGGAGTCCTGTAAATGTCATTAGACTTCCTTCCATCCATACGTCCCCCAGCATGTCCCATTGCCTGTGACCGTCCATCTACCCTAGTCCCGTCAATGCTTCCGAGTCCCATAGTGGTGTTTCTAGAGTCAGTGTATCCCTCCTTCCCAGTTAACATATTGCTGCCCTCCAGGTCTCAATCATTATGGCCATCTGGGCCGGGAAGGCCACCAACCATCTTCTATTGAATTGATATGGTGTATGTCTGCACAGCTCCATAGCCTGTCTATTGATCATCAGGGGACAGTTCATGCTGTGCCACAATTGTCCAGTTGTTAACTATTAACAGTTGTGTCATCCAGTATTGTATGATGCCCCCATCAACAGTTTCCGAGTCAATGTGGAAAATGCTAGCTCCATCGTCCCCCGATACCACAGTAACAGACGGATGTCTCCTTTTACTTGTTTAAAAAGGTGTTCCAAATCTGAAAAAAATGTCCGCTGCAGGACTTTGAGAAACTGGGCCAGATATATTATTTTGTAAAGTGCAGCTCTCCCATCAGTTATATTGGTGTGCCAGTGTCCCACATCACTTTTGAATTCAGTCATTATTCACCCTAAACTTTGGCCGTGGAACAATTTTGGGTCTGTGGTAACAATTATCCCCAAGTATTTAAAACCACAGTCTTTCCAGATCAGTGGAAACCTCCAACTCTCTTTGGGCCTCCAGTCTGTGACTAGATACACCATCGATTTTGCCCAGTTTATGTGGCTAACCTAAAAAGTACCCAAAAACTACAAACATTTCCAGGGTACGTGGAAAAGACGTCTTTGGATCTGCAAGATATAACAGGGTGTCATCGGCATACAGAGAAATGAAGTTCTCCCATACCAGGTCCCACCGCAAACCCCAGAGTTAGACATCAACGGGAAACAAGTTGGCCAGAGGCTCCACTGCTAGAGAAAAAAAGGAGGGTGGTTGCCGGCATCTATGTCAGGTCAAATTCCTTTGAGAGCATCCCATTAACACTGACCCACACCATTGGTGTCTAGTAGAGTAGCTGCATCCCGGACAGAAAGGAGGGCTCAACACCCAGCAGCCTGAGCAGTGCCATGAGGTATAGCCACTTTAGCAAATCAAATTCTAGTGCCAAAAGTATTGCAGGTTCTAGCAGCTGTATCCTGTTCTTCAGGCACCCAAAGAAATGGTGGAGGTTACACCTTGTAAATCTATAGGGCATGAATCCCGATTAGTCCCTGGCTATCAAATCATCAATTGCTCCCATCAGGCAGTTAGCCCGAACCATAGCCAGCATTTTCATTTCGATATTCCATAATGAGATCAGTCTTTAAAAGGCACAGTCCTCGGCTGGTTTCCTAGGTTTGTGTAAAAGGACCATGGATGCCTGGTGAAGATTTTGTGGTAACCGCCCTTCAGCTCGCGAGTCATAGAGCAGATCCTGAATCCGCTTCATCACTTGTGACTTCCCAAATTCTTTAAATATGTGAAGCAAACCATTAAGACCTGAGGATTTTCTACTTTTGAACTGAGATAAGGCCTCCGCTATCTCTCCTTCCAGCAATTCCTCATCTAGACTTTTTCTGGTATCCCATTCCAGCGGTGGGATCACAATATTGTTTATGATGTTTTCTTGCTCACTGTGCTTTCGACCTCCCAAACAGGATGGACCTGATTTACAAAGGTGAACTTACACTTTTTTGTAAGTTTATGATTTTTTTCTATTCACAAAGGGATTTATGAGTAGTATCTTAGCAAATGCTGAGTCTCCACACATAAAAACAGACCCCCGCACTTGCAAAGATACTACTCGTCAATCCTTTTGTTAATACCAAACAATCATAAACTTATACAAAAGTATATATTTACCTTTATAAATCAGTACAGTATCCCCAATCATTGCGTGCAGGCACTTGTAAAATCCCCCCCATCTCCAGCACCACTCTGGTACCATCCCTATGCACCCATCTCTGACTCTTTTCCTTCTTAGCCAAGTAGGCAAGTATTTTACGTGCCTTATCTCCTACTTTGTATAGCCATCTCTGTTGTGCCCTACAGAGTTACCTAGCCTCCTGAAATAGGCTGGTCTAAAGTTTGGGTCCTCCACATTTTGTGTCTCCAGAGTCTTGAGTTTTAACTCTAAGTCCGACAGGGTCTTAACCATCTCCCTATTTTTCCTACCACATGTAGCAATCACTTGGCTTCTGACAACTGTTTTTACATCTCCCAGAGAGTCGCCCTTGAGTTCACTGTACCCTCATTGTACTTAAAGTACTGGTCTGTTTCCTCTTGGATGTATTGCCTCGTTGTCCAGTCTGTTCAGTCAGTCAGTCAGTCAGAAAACTTTATTTCGGTAAAAATACCATAAAAGTGCAGACATCACATTTAAAAAGATTCTACATATACACTCAATAATCTTTAAAACCTCTCATAAAACAATAATTTAATTCGTTATGTGTTCATAAAAAATATAAGATGTTTAGCACAGAGATGGAGTAAAAATGGACACGGCTTGCGATATAAAAAGAAGAAGGCGTTACAGTACTAAATGTTTTCTTGTTACCCACATGGAAAAGAGGTATTTCGCAGTAACTGTGACGAATAGGGGGGAGGTATCAGATTTCATTACCCTATGTAGGTCTCTGTAGTTGCTTACCCCAATGTTTTTCGCTAATTGAATGATCCATTTTTTACGTGGGTTTGTGTAGGCCTTGCAAAAGAATAACACGTGGGCCTCTGATTCCTCGTTCGAACTACACCCTGTGCAAGCACGGTTTATTGAGCCTACCCATTTATTCGTCCTAGAAAATAAGGGTAGGGATCCATGCCTGAATTGTATATAAAGTTTCTTGGCAAGCAAAGGTTGGATCAAATCAAGTGCGGGCTCAAAGCTGTAGCTTAGTTTCATTTCAAGGAATGCAGAGGTCATGTTAGTACCCGGGTCTAGACGTAGCATTTGGGTCAATTTATGATCCTCTATCGCTTTTGCCAACTGTTTTTTTGGTAGGGAAACACAAGTCACCTCTGGGTTATGCCATAGGTCCTCCCTACCAATTTCACCTAAAAACTTTTTAATGTATGCAAGCCATGAGATGGAACCAGCCCCTGGGAGTATCATAATTGATTTTAATTCCTCCCTTGTCCAGTCTGTTAGTTCCCAGGGGTCCAAGCACCACCTCTGCTTGTCGTGAGGCAATGCCAACCACAGGCATGTCGCTTACGGGGAGTGGTCTGATATCCCCACGGCAGGTATTCGGCGGAGCTGTACTTTCCACTTTGTGGTATTGGTATAAGGAAATAGGTAAGTCTAGAGAGGGATTGGGCTGCATTTGAGGCAAAGAAGTATTGGTAAGTTCCTGGCTGGGTATCCTGCAATACATTAACCAACCCCAATGCTTCCACGAAGGACCACAGACGCGGGTCTTCTTGTAGCCATCCCCTACAATCCTGTCTATCTTTTTGTATAGAATGAGATTGTGGTCCCCTCCCACTATCAGGAGAAAATACAAGAGCTCCGCTATCCAGTTGCCTAAGGGCTCCAGTCCCACTGCTTGGAGAACTGATGGGAGGTAGCACAATGCCACCACCAAGTCTTTTCTGTTCCATGTTCCCCTCACCACTGTCCAGCAACCTGAGGGTTTGTGTCACCTAGAAAGGCAGGGATGTATGAACCTTTATTGCTGTTTGCCTTGGACCCGCTGAGGAGCCATCGTGGACCAGTTTTTTGTGTCTGACCGTCCCTAGGAACCCACAGTTGCTGCCTCCCAATGCGTTTCTTGTAGGAGTGTCAAACCTCGGATGTGGCTTACCAGGTACCATGTAACCACCCTTTACTTAATCTTATAACCCAGGCCGTTTACATTCCAGGAGAGGAGCCTAATAACGGTGTCTCATATGCTACCATTGGTGCCTCCTTGCATTTTATTTAGGCACTTCCCAGGCAGTCCAGATCGCTCCCTCCCTACCATGGAAGTAGTATACTTCAACAATATTTGTGCTCTTGAACCCTTCACCCTCCCCTGCATGCTGGGGGTTTGCAACTACTACCACCCCAATGCTCGAAGTGCCTGTCGCCCCGTGTATTAACTACACATTACCAACTGTTGTAGTGAGCTGTCACTGACAGGGTTGGGTACCGTTAGGGTCCGCAGTTGGAATCTCTTATGCCTCATTAGTCATCCACAACTGCCCTCCCCGTCCCCAAGTTCATTGGTAGCCAAGACTATCTACCCCAGTGGAAGTCCTCATTGGAGTAACACCTGGCATGACCGACTCATCCACATCGCCTTTTGATGTTTCAGTGCCTTTGTGTGACTCAAATGTGTCTTTCTCCAATGCACTCCACTGATTCTCTGAGGGCCATGGTCATCTTTGTTACAGCTGCTCCACAACTTTTGCTCTGGACATCCTTGTTGCAGCTGCTCCACAACTTTCGTTCTGTCCAGTTCCACTTGATTTTTGCAGGTGCCATCCCGTAGTGCCTATCCATCCATCATTTAGATGTTTGTATGTGCCAATTGGTGGCACCCTCTGCCTCTCTGTCATTTGGCATTGGCTGGTCTCCACTCTCCATCCATTCCCATACACGCTGTCAGTGTCGTGAAAAAGTGTGAGTCCTTCCCAGAAGTGACTACAAGCCATCCAGGGAAGAGCAAGGTGTTCCTCATGTTGAGGTGGTGCAGGTGCTTTTTGACTACAAGGAATGTTTCACGCTTCCGCTGCACTGCATTAGCATAGTAAGGGTAAATGCTTACTGAACTCCCTTTGAATTGCCATGGACCGTGAGAGCATGCAATCTGCAGGATATTGTCCCTGTCTCGAAAAGTGAGCAATCACACCACTATGGGACATGGTGAGCTTCCGATGTAGGAGGGCACCTAGGGGACTCTAAGCCCTCGCTTCACTGTGTACAAATTCAATGCCTTGCTATCCAGAACCACAGACAATAATCAGTGTTCCACAAATAACTTAGTACTGGGCCCCTCCACCTTCTCAAGGACCCCCAAAAGATGGACATTATTGCACCTGGAGCTCACCTCCGCTTCATCTAGTTTGATCGTGAGGAAACAGACTTCTTTTTGCAGCTTAAAGATTGCTGCAGAGTGGTCCTGCACCATAGGGAAGAGTTATGAAACAGCTTAAAGATTGCTGCAGAGTGGTCCTGCACCATATGCAAACGTTGACTTTGTGCTGGCCTAATCTTTCAGCCAGCTTTTTATGATCACCTCACAGCAGCCCAATGTCCTGTGCCACTTGCTCTATTTTATGTTTATGGGATGCCTTGGTATCCCTAATCCCCTTCAGTATTTTGCCTGTATGGGCTTCCAAGGTCATGGCTGTTGTTGTTGTCACCCCTTCCTGGCCACTGCCCTGCCTCTCAGGTCCACCTTGGGATGAGAGTCTCTGCTCTGTTTAGGCCGCACCATCATATCAGCTCCGAAGATCCCACTGGGGATCCTTTTTCTCCCATACCATTGGTAAGTTCCGCCAAGCCCCCTCCATCACCACCAGCTCCATTATGCCACCACAATCACTTGCCTGGAGATCCCTCTGGGCTTCACAGTCTGGAATCTTCACAGTGGGTGTATGTAGCACCAAGTCTTAACAGTCCTGGGGCCTTCGCTTGGTGCATGCAGGTCACGGCTCATCAGTAGAGGCCCTTGGTGTCAGGGTAGGAACTCCAGAGTGGTACCACATGTTGGGGGCAGTCCCTAGTTGCACCCCCCCTCCACACTGCATCCAAAGGTAATGTCTCTGATCCCAGGGGTGGGAGGGCGAGCGTAGCACCTGCATGGTCGATGTGCATCTCTTAGGGACCACCCCTTCTCCTTTGGTCCCCCCTGTATCTGGAGCCACATCCTAGTTCCTCTTTGGGGTCCGCCGTCACCAGCAAGCACACCAGAGCCATGGTCAGTGGCCTCCGATGCAGGCCGCCGCCATCCTGTGCCTCCCTACTGGTCGCAGTCTGGTTTCTGGTCGTGTGACGGGGTCACCCTGTAAACCTGTGTAGCAGTGAGATGCATATGTCTCCTGGCTACCCCTGAAGCTTTGATGGAGCCTGAAGCTTACAGGATCAGGACGCTTGTGGCCTCGACAGCCGCGGCGCTCAGGAGCACACGTCTGACTCCATGGCTGTCTTGGCCATGTCCCTATGATTTTTCTTTTTCATACAGAAAATTAATTACAAAATGACCACCATCCATGAGTGTGCATCCACAGTGGCCATTTTAGATGCATTTTTGATGCAATAGAAAAAGCATCACAAGATGGCCGTCCTTGCATGAGCACACTTGTGCTGCAGCCAATATATTGAAATAATTTTTCTTAAATAAAAATAAAAATCAGACCAAGATGGCTGCCTTAAAGGCAAGTACAACCTTTGCAGCTATCTTGGACAAAGAGACATTGGTAAAACCAGAAAGCCTGCATCACAGTGTCACAGGCAAGACATTGGTTTTGCCAGTGCTTGTTGTTTTAAAATTAAATATTTTCTGATTAGCTTGACTGGCAAGTTGAATGGTGAGAGAAGGCAAGAGGTGGCCACTGGCCCTTTGCATGTCGCTTACATTCAGCCCTCTGGTATTGGCATGTGGCAAGGAGAGATATACGCTCTGCACTGCCACCTCTCTCAGCAGGGCACATTAGGCATCCCCCCTGCATTTCAGACCCATCACCCATCGTGGGCCAAGTACGGATATCAACCACAATAGTGCATGAATTACCTGTTCCTCTTGCTATGTAGTTTTATCTTGGACTGTCTTTGACCCACAGCTCCACCCGAGAAGCTACATTGTATATCCAGGGAATGCAGCAGCATCAGATGAGAATGAGTCACACTGGCCAACTATCAATTATGCGGCTGGTACAGCCCTAAAAGTGCCAAGAGCAGTCAGCATATCGGAGAACACAAGCAATGCAGCCATAGAGGAGATCAGGTAGGCCCAGAACCACTGTGGATGCAGCTCTCAGGTAAAAAAAAAAGTATCCTACTGGGCTTTGATAGAATGGTTTGGAATACATTGCTCAATAATTAAGACAAAAGTGTAAACTGTGCCAACTAGAAATGGAGGCCACAACTTTATTGAAAACTTGAAAAGTGCTGTGCTACCGTTGGTGCAGCAAGTGCAGTAACACCAGGTCCCCAGGGCTCAAGGGGCCACACCCAGGTGTGTGGCCTCACTGTACAAGCTGATTCATGGACTCAGTGCTTTGTCCAAGCAAAGCATGGGCTGAAGCTCTCTACTGGCCCAGAGTCCACAGAAAGGCAGCGAGGTGCCACAGCCTCTGTTCAGTAATATTCCATCACTGTGACCCACCACAAAATCCTATTAAACCAAGCCTACAGAACTCTGGCATGCAGGATTTTTTATTTAAAAAAAAAAAAAAAAAAAAGTTGTCCTCCTTTTGCCAACTCTCTTGTTGGGACTCCTCTTACCTCTCTATACCCAAATGTAAAGACCATACAAGAGAGGAAAAATAAATTCCCCACAAGAAAAGTGCTGTTTACACTTCCATCTCCTATTCACACGGGGCCATGGAAGAAATACTGGAGAGGCCAGGACCGACAGCATGTTTGGCTTAATCATTGGACCCACTTGTCTTCTCTCTCCAGTCTACCGATGAAGTCCAGATCTTATCTCTACTTCTTGGATCACAAGCCATATGCGATTCACTTGTATAGATGACATTCTTTAGACACTCAGTAAAATATGGAGGGCTTTCAGATTTCCACAGCCTACAGATCTCACGTCTCGCCAAGACTAGCACATAGAATATAAACTTGGAACTAGAGGTATTGATCCGGTCTTCTTCTTGAGTAAGTCCGAAAAATATCAAGTGAGGCCTTACCGTGATCTGTTTACCAAGTATTTCTCCCAGGAATTTACAAACCGAGATCCAATAGAGCTTAATTTTTGGACACTCCATAAACAAGTGAAGGTCATCTGCTGCTGTAAGCATACATCCTGGGCAATTACAGGTGTTACCTGTGACCTTTGACAGCTTCGATGGAGACCAATAGACTCTGTGGGCAGTAAATAAGTGATTACGCTTAAGCGATGCAAGTTTTACCACTGTTCGTAACATACCAAATTAGTCAAACCACAATTTCTTTATATCTTCATTGCTAAACTCTTTACCCCATAAGTTTGTAATTTCGGTTTCTATGTTATTGTCTGTTTCCAGGAAGGCTCAGTACCAGAAGGAGATTTCCTTTTTCCACTTGTCTGTTCTCCTCACCTGGTCCAACTTTGAATCCTCCTCCTCCTGCTGTGTCAAATCTTGTCTTGACCACCAGGAGCATAGCTGATAATACTTAAACCTTGTCAATCTTCCCATGATAAGGTTACTAAGTACTTCCCAGCTCACTAAACTAGAATCCTTTCTAAGGTCTGCCCAGTAACATATGCCCCCTGCTTTAAGGGCTGACTATGTTGGTCTCTCAAACATTTCGGGGTGCCCGGGGATTCCCAAATCGGTGCCCGTGATGAATAATATGGAATTCCCAATCTTTTCCGTATGTAAATCAAGGTTCTTAAAGCATATCTTAGGATCTTCAGTTCAGCCTCACCTTTCTAAAAAACTTTGGGTCACCATATTTAAAAAGAAAATAGTGCTGACCTTGGCAGACATCCCCTAGCATAGCTTCAAACAATAAGCCCATTGATGACCTGTCAATCTTGTTTGCCAGCATACGGATATTTTTAAAATAGAAAGCATAACAGGATTCAAGTAAGTCCGGTAAAACCAATCCTCCAGCCTCTAACCTCCTTCTCAGCTTTTTCCAAGCTATTCTTGGACCCTTTGATGCCCAGATAAAACTGCCTATTTTCCCCTGTAGCTTGGCAATATCCTCCTTCTGAAAAGTTAAAGGAATGGAATTATAAAGAAAAGTGATTTTGGGGAGAATAATCATTTTTATGAGGTTTACCCGGCCATAGATATTTAACAGTAAGTTCGCCCATCTTGACTGTAGACTCATTATCTCCTGACTAACTTTCTTCCAGTTCACTCTCGGAATATCCTCTAACTTCTGAGTGATCAATACCCCAAGATAGCGCATTTGGGTTTTGCCCCCCTGACTCTTCAACCTCTGATTCCACTCCATTATGTCGGTTTTATCTGTATTAACCTTGTAGCCTGAAATTGGACCAAAGCTCTCCGCCTTCCTCATTAGATCAGGTATTGCCTCTTGCTGGTTGGTGGTGTAGAGGATCAGATCATCTGCATATAGAGCCATTTTTGCTTCAAACCCACAGGATCTAAAGGGAGAGATTGTAGGGTCCGCCCTGATCAAATTGGCAAAAGACTCTATATACAGGTTAAATAAAAGCAGGGACAGGGGGCACCCTTGCCTTGTACCTCTTTTAATACTGAGCCAATTCGATAATTCTCCATTTACCAACACCTTGGCCCTAGGATTCTGATACAAATGTTGCACCGCCCTCACCATATTTTTCAGAAAGCCAAAGCTATTTAAGGTCTCCCACAAATACGCCCAGTTCGCTTGATCAAAGGCTTTGGCTGTGTCTACTGCCACTATAGTTGAATGAATGAATGGAAACTTGTAATCGCGCTACTTAGCCCGAAGGCATCAAGGCGCCTAAACAAAACAGTTCGAAGAAGAGGCAGATCATATCTAAGCGTAGGCCTTGGCAAAAAGCCAGGTCTTAAGGGCCTTCCTGAAAGCCAGCGCCGAGGGAAGAGATCTTATCTCCAAAGGCAGGGAATTCCACTGCCTAGGAGCGAGAGTTGAGAAAGCTCTACCTCCCCACTTAGCTTTACGTATCCTGGGCACTGAAAGCAGAAACTTATTTGACGACCGGAGAGTTCTAGGGGGAATGTAGGGGACCAGCAAATCCTTCATACCACCAGACCGATTAGTTGCCAAAGCTCTATAAATCAGAGTCAGGGACTTGAAGGATATCCTGGACTCAATGGGGAGCCAATGTAAGGTCATTCTTGCCTGATGAGCCCTTGCCCGTTTGGGCAGGTCCAGGACCAATCTAGCGGCAGCATTCTGCACCATCTGAAGACGGGTCACCAAGCCCTTATTGATGCCCAAATAAAGAGCATTGCAATAATCAAGTCTGGACCCAATCAGTGCCAGGACAGTATGTTTCCTGGCCTGGAAAGACAGATAGTGCCTGATCCTCCGTAAGATGTTTCTCAGTCCCCAACAGGTGGAGATGGTCCTGCTTACCTGTTGATCCATCCTCAAAAGGGGATCGATCAGAACGCCTAAGTTTTTGGCCAGGGTCGACGGTGTAGGGCACACCCCCATAGAGGGCGGCCACCAATCAGCTGACCAGAAATCCTCCTTTCCCCCGAACACCAGAATCTCTGTCTTTTCCCCATTAAATTTCAATGAATTACCCACCATCCATTGAGCAACTGCCTTCAAACAGTTTTTAAAATTGGAGGCAGCCAGGATAGTGGGTTGGGTAAAAGACAGCAGAATCTGTGTGTCGTCAGCATAAGAGATTACCTCCATCCCAAAAGATCTAATAAGCCTGGCCAGTGGGGTAACATAGATGTTAAAAAGGGTCGGACTTAAAGCCGACCCCTGAGGAACCCCACAAAGCACAGGAAGGGATGGAGACAAGAAATCCCCCAGCTTTACCCTCTGTTCCCTCTGATTAAGAAAGGATGTCAGCAGACTGAGTGCTGTGCCCTTGACCCCGATCTCCCTCAGCCTTGATGTTAATACTGAGGGAGACAGGGTATCAAAAGCAGCCGAGAGATCCAAGAGGATGAGGAGAGTAGTCAGTCCCTTATCAACCCTGGTGCGAATGGTGTCAAGCACGCTAGTAAGGGCAGACTCGGTACTGTGTTCTCTCCTAAAGCCGTGCTGCGAGTGGTCCAGCTTATCATGGGCTTCCAGAAAATCAACAAGATGCTTGTTTAGATGGATTTCCAGCATCTTGGCAGGAGCTGGAAGCAACGAGATGGGGCGAAAGTTTTTAAGCACACCCGGGTCAAGAGAGGGTTTTTTTAAGAGAGGCTTGACCACTGCTTTCTTCCACTGAAGGGGGAAGGTCCCTTCCTTAATTGCCCCATTCATCACACCCAATAAGGGTGGAAGAAGACAGTCTTTACACTGTTTGAGGAGTTTAAGGGGGCAGGGGTCTAAGGGGGAACCCGACCTAACCTTGGTCAAGAGGCCTTCAAGATCCAGTAGGGAGAGAGAGGGAAAACTAGACAGACTTCCAGAGGGCACCTCCTCAGATAAAGATGACGGAGCACAGTCTGTGGGGATGGATAGAGTCACCCTTTGTAGCTCCAGTGCTGAATAAATATCAACAATCTTGGTGTTGAAGAATTGTGCAATATCATTACACAGCTGTTGTGAGCTTACCACCGGGTCTGGCATCTTTAGTGAGGTGAGCGTGTCCACGATTTTAAAAAGATCTTTAGGTGAGGAAAGTGAGGCGGTGAGAGAGGTGAAATATTCTTGTTTGGTTTTTATTACCTCCTTCTTATATAACCTCAACAGAGTTTTATGTCTGTCCCTCTCACACACGTACCCACTGGACCGCCAACGACGCTCCTGTCGCCGTAGTCCCTGCCTAAGTAGTCTGAGTGGTTCCGAGAACCAAGGGGCAGAGGGAGTTCTTCTGGCCGAGTAGCACAAGATGGCCGGTGCAAGTTCGTCCAGGGCTATGGTAACCCCGTTCTCCAGCCTTTCCACCGCCGATGTTACCTCCTCCCCCGGGGCGATCAAAAGCCCTGCAAGCTTGGGAGCGAGTAGATTATTAGATAACTTTTTTAAGTTACGTCTTCGTTCAAACTTAGTAGGCATATTACCCCTATTGCTGGGCAGAGAGGTTGTTAGGACCAGAGGAATTGCATAATGGTCTGACCATGAAAGGGGGATAGGCAGTTCAGTGACCAACCGCGTGTCGTTGGAGAAGACCCCATCGAGCGTATGGCCAGCCAAATGTGTGGGTCCTCTGACTAACTGTGTCAACCCGCACCCCGAGAAAGTATCCAAAAGAGACTGGGTTTCGGACGAATCCACCTTCTCTAGATGAAAATTTACATCCCCCAGAACGGTGAGATGGTCACAGCCGAAGTGTGGTTCTAAGACCTCCAGCATTTGACTACAGAAGTCTGCTTTGCTCACTGGGGGTCTGTAGATCAGGAGGCCCTTAAACGGCACTCCATAAGCCCCATTAATAGAAAATTGGAGAGCCTGAAAGGACTCCTGATGATCATCTAGGGGAATGATGTGACAGGACAGATGGTCCCTGTGCAGAATACCAATCCCTCCCCCCATCCGGCCCGTTCTATCCATTCTGACTAAAGTATAGCCATCTGGGACCGCCTCCACAAGATCAGGACCTGAGGAATCTTTTGCCCAGGTTTCAGTTATGAAGACCCAGTCCGGGACTCTGGACAACACGAAATCCTTAAAAGCTAGGTTGTTTTTAACCAAGGACCTCGCATTTAAGAGGAAACCCGTGTTAGTCCTCACCCTAGAGTCGAATTTGGGCCTCTGGGCCGCAGCTGATGGAGATACTCCCAGAACAGGAGGACCGAAACAGGGACAGGTGGGGGATATCAGAAATCCCTCAGGAGCATAACTATGATGACAAGGGAGTGTAGACGGTTTTAATAATGCAAGATCTTGCCTCGTATATACTGACCTCGATTTCACCCGCACGCAGTCATCTACTCCTCCGCCATCCGGCCCGTCCTCAGCGCGGACGGGCGCAGACGGGCTGGACTCTGGCGTGACTCCGGCGGGATTACGGCGAACACGCTGCGCGATCACGCTGCGTGTCAGCATGGCGGGAATATATAGGGCACTGCTCGGGGACCTATCCAAAATGGCGCCTGATAAAAGAACACAATTCCGGGCGCCTAACGCGCTGGGGATAACCCGCTAAGCAGCGGTGAGGGAGCCAATTTATAGTGCGAGGAAGAGGGTAAATAAAATCAGGGAAAAACGGCGCAAATTAACATTAAAGCAAATAGAAAACAGGAAATGTTAAAAATGTAGTCTGACACTACGCTTACACACGAGCAGCCTTGGGATGCTTGGCCGACCTGGAGGGCCCCTTATAAAGGCTTCCTGGGTGATTGCCTGTGCTCGGGGACCACCTGCGAACAGGAGCGCTGGGACGCAGAGATAAACTAGCAGCCTTCCCTATCCAAAATGGCGCCTGATAAAAGAACACAATTCCGGGCGCCTAACGCGCTGGGGATAACCCGCTAAGCAGCGGTGAGGGAGCCAATTTATAGTGCGAGGAAGAGGGTAAATAAAATCAGGGAAAAACGGCGCAAATTAACATTAAAGCAAATAGAAAACAGGAAATGTTAAAAATGTAGTCTGACACTACGCTTACACACGAGCAGCCTTGGGATGCTTGGCCGACCTGGAGGGCCCCTTATAAAGGCTTCCTGGGTGATTGCCTGTGCTCGGGGACCACCTGCGAACAGAAGCGCTGGGACGCAGAGATAAACTAGCAGCCTTCCCTATCCAAAATGGCGCCTGATAAATGAACACAATTCCGGGCGCCTAACGCGCTGGGGATAACCCGCTAAGCAGCGGTGAGGGAGCCAATTTATAGTGCGAGGAAGAGGGTAAATAAAATCAGGGAAAAACGGCGCAAATTAACATTAAAGCAAATAGAAAACAGGAAATGTTAAAAATGTAGTCTGACACTACGCTTACACACGAGCAGCCTTGGGATGCTTGGCCGACCTGGAGGGCCCCTTATAAAGGCTTCCTGGGTGATTGCCTGTGCTCGGGGACCACCTGCGAACAGGAGCGCTGGGACGCAGAGATAAACTAGCAGCCTTCCCTTTCCAAAATGGCGCCTGATAAAAGAACACAATTCCGGGCGCCTAACGCGCTGGGGATAACCCGCTAAGCAGCGGTGAGGGAGCCAATTTATAGTGCGAGGAAGAGGGTAAATTAAATCAGGGAAAAACGGCGCAAATTAACATTAAAGCAAATAGAAAACAGGAAATGTTAAAAATGTAGTCTGACACTACGCTTACACACGAGCAGCCTCCGCCATGTCTATAATCCCCATCATCTGGAATGTTAGCTCATTAAGCTGCCTCCATGGTATAAAACCTCTTTGGTCAGAGTGAATAACCCCTTTTATAACCTTGGCTACTCGTGATGCCACAATTCCTGAAAAAATCTTATAATCTATGTTTAGAAGGGATATGGGTCTATAAGAGTCTACCTTCTGCGGATCCTTGTTCGGTTTTAAAATTAACGTAACCGTGGCCTCTGACCAAGAACTAGTTGGAGTTTCCCCATCCATATATATTTCATTGAATAAGATTTTTAAAACTGGCGCCACTTTATCTATAATGCATGTGTAGACCTCAACTGGAAGACCATCTGGTCCGGCTGCCTTTCCCCTTGCCATTTTTCTACACTGCGCACTGATTTCTTCTTCTGTAATCTCCACTTCCAAAACTTTCTTCTGTTCATTTGTTAATTGTGAGAGTGTCGTCATTTTTAACCAATCCTCTATACCATCTTGGCCCGGTGATATATCCTCACTATAGCGGTCACTCATAAAGCTTCGGGCTTCTCCGCATATATTTATATTAGCTTAGAGCACTTCTCCTGGCTCTCTACTAATTAGGTTTCTTATTGTATTTCTGGCCCTATCTGCTTACGCCTTCCAGGCCAGCAACGAACTACACTTCTCTCCATAAGCGAAATGTTGGATCTTACTCACTCTCTATCTATCAAGTCGTTTTTTGTCTAGCTGCGCCTGGAATTCAGCCTGCAACCTCTCCAGTTCTTTGGCAAGTACGGGCACATTACTAAGGCCTTCCCTCGAAGCTTTCTGTAGCTCCCCTTCTTTTTCCCTAATCTCTCTGATTTTTCTCTCTTATTCCTGCTCCGCAACCCTCCTTTTCCCCCCATTATAGACCATAGTATTCCCCTTAAATATGCATTAAAAGCACCCCAGACTGTTTGGTCCTTTGCGGAGTCTATGTTAATCTGGAAATACTCAGCTGTTCTTTCCCCCCAAGTCACATACCACTTCCTCATCCAATGAGACAGTCCTATCCAGCGTCCACCTCCTCTGCCCTTCTTTTTGATGGAACCTCAGGGTCATGGCCACTGCAGAGTGATCAGATAAAATGGAGGGAATATGATTTACCGCCTCTACATCTGCATATAACTCCTGATCTAGAAGAAAGTAATCTATGCGGGAGTGATGTCTATACTTCTTGCTATAAAAGGTAAAATCCCTAACTTCCCCCATCCTACTACGCCAGATATCCACCAGATTGAATTCCCTTATCATGTTCTTCAATCTGGCAAGTGCTTTTGGCAGACTCGTATATTTTGCTTCCTTATTTAGGACTAAATTAAAATCTCCTCTCAATATTAGCGGGCTGTTGTCCCTAATAGGCAAGTTTCAAGCTTTGTAAGGACTCCGGGTTGTCCTCGTGTGGCCCATAATAAACAGTACACACTAAAGGCCTGTCCTGGATCAATATGGTGACCATTAACCTGAGAAGTCAGACTCATACTTAACTACCCTTATTCTTACGTTAGTTCTTATAATAAGGGCCACTCCTCTAGTACTCCCCCTCCTACAAACTACCTCCTGAACTCATCATAACTTACTAAAACACTGTCTACACTCTTGTTTTTATTCACCACGGCCTTTTTGCATTTTGCTGGACCCTATATTATTACTGGTGTTAGAGGTCAGTGGACTTTAACTCTTCTGACCAGTAATAAATGGTCTGTGCTCCCCCCTATAAACATGGTCAATTTGGCTTGGCAGTTCGGGCCAGACTGTTCCCATGAGGAACAGGGTCAAGACTGATTTGCATATAGCTGGGTCTGAACTGAGGTGACGAAGTGAGGTAAAGAATGATGATGGATTCAACCCAGATCTTTGACTTGGGGTGAGTGTCTGAAAAGTTTCAGTGCTCCGTCCATTATCTCCTTGTGTTTGCTTTGTTCGCCCTAAGTTGGCAGGGTATGCCCAGACGTGGGTCCCTTGCTCACTTTGCCACTGGATTCAAGCTAACCTGGCTGATGCAGGGTGTTACCCAGAAATCGGTCCCAGGATGCCTGTTTCTAGTTCAGAGAAGACCTGGCTTGGCAGTTCGGGGAAACCGGTCTCAGGATGCCTGTTTCCAGTTAAGAGAAGACCTGGCTTGGCAGTTCGGGCTGGACTGTTCCCATGAGTCACAGGGTCAAGACTGATTTGCATATAGCTGGGTCTGAACTGAGGTGGTGAAGTGAGCTAAAGAATGATGATGGATTCAACCCTGATCTGTGACTCGGGGTGAGTGTCTGAAAGGTTTCAGCGCTCCGTCCATTATCTCCTTGTGTTTGCTTTATTTGCCCTATGTTGGCAGGGTATGCCCAGACTTGGGTCCCTTGCTCACTTTGCCACTGGATTCAAGCTAGCCTGGCTGATGAAGGGTGTTACCCAGAGACCAGTCCCAGGATGCTTGATTCTGGTTCAGAGAAGACCTGGCTTGGCAGTTCGAGCTGGACTGTTCCCATGAGGCACAGGGTCAAGACTCATTTGCATATAGCTGGGTCTGAATTGAGGTGGCGAAGTGAGCTAAAGAATGATGATGGATTCAACCCAGATCTGTGACTGGGGGTGAGTGTCTGAAAAGTTTCAGTGCTCCATCCATTATCTCCTTGTGTTTGCTTTGTTCGCCCTAAGTTGGCAGGGTATGCCCAGACGTGGGTCCCTTGCTCACTTTGCCACTGGATTCAAGCTAGCCTGGCTGATGAAGGGTGTTAACCAGAAACTGGTCCCAGGATGCTTGTTTCCGGTTCAGAGAAGACCTGGCTTTGCAGGTCAGGCCAGACTGTTCCCATGAGGCACAGGGTCTAGACTGATTTGCATATAGCTGGCTGAACTGAGGTGGCAAATTGAGCTAAAGAATGATGATGGATTCAACCCAGATCTGTGACTGGGGGGTGAATGTCTGAAAAGTTTCAGCGCTCTGTCCATTATCTCCTTGTGTTTGCTTTGTTCGCCCTAAGTTGGCAGAGTATGACCAGACGTGGGTACCTTGCTCACTTTGCCACTGGATTCAAGCTAGCCTGGCTGATGAAGGGTGTTACCCAGAAACCGGTTCCAGGATACTTGTTTCCGGTTAAGAGAAGACATGGCTTGGCAGTTCGGGCTGGACTGTTCCCATGAGGCACAGGGTCAAGACTGATTTACACATAGCTGGGTCTGAACTGAGGTGGCGAAGTGAGTTAAAGAATGATGATGGATTCAACCCAGATCTGTGACTGGGGGGTGAGTGTCTGAAAAGTTTCAGCGCTCCGTCCAATATCTCCTTTTGTTTGCTTCGTTCACCCTAAGTTGGCAGGGTATGCCCAGAGGTGGGTCACTTGCTCACTTTGCCACTGGATTCAAGCTAACCTGGCTGATGAAGGGTGGTACCCAGAAACCGGTCCCAGGATGCCTGTTTCCAGTTCTCCTTGTGTTCAATTTGGCATATTCCTAATTGGTATATTTAACTTACTATTATGAGATACAAAATGTGTCCAATGACCGTAAGTTAAATGTTACTAGTGGACTGTAGCACATATTGTGCCATTCACTATAGGGACAGTGTAAATATGGCGTCAGGCCTATCAGTATAGCCTGACTGTAGCAGTGTAAAAACTGTAATTTGACCGGAGAAAAGAAATATTTGACAGCTCAAAACCTCTATTTTAAATACAAATGTTCATGTCACCCAATGTAGCTTGTAATGCATAAGGAAGGGTGCATGTTATTTCAAAATAGCACATGTTAGAAATGTAATGTTAACATTTCCTTACAGCTACTAACAAACAAATGGCATTTTTCACTGTGGCAGACCAGCTGTCCTATGTACATAACCAGAGTACAGGTTAAATATCGTAATACTCCATCTTGGGTAAGGGACTAGCTAGAAAAATAATTAAATAACTATTTTTAGTAGCTATTAGAAGTCCAATACAATGGAGAAATCAGATTTGTAATAAATGTTATGAACAATTAACTTTTAGAAAGTTACTTTTTCCCTGCCTGATGTTCCTAGAGGCTAAATTTGCATTTGCTCTCCTCTGCCAGCCAGCAATTAGCATTTTAAGAAGTGGAAAACTTCTCCCAGGGGATACAGTGACTGCTCAAACTGGACTTTAGAGGTAGATGTGATAGAACACTAGAATAACCATAGTAGACTTCCTACACACACACCCAGTCCTCAGAGCCCAGGTTCCACCATCTTGAAAATGCCCAACGTTCATAGGGTTGGCCCCAAGAACTTTTACCCCATAGGTTGGGGCATGGCCAGAAGCTATTCCTACCCACCAGTTCATGCAAGCATAAATGTTGCAACCCCATGCACCCACTTCAGAATACTCCTGGACCAGTGGAGGATCAGAAGAAGACTAAACCTGCAGAGGTGCCATCCATGAGGTGAGTGAAGGTAGTTGAAGTTAGAGAGTATGAGCTTAGTTGGCAAGTTGTGGTTGGGTGGCTAATGGAATGGCTCGGAATTGGGCATTGTTTGTGGGCTTGAGACTTATGCCTGGAGTTTGGACAATGCTGATGGAGATAATCGGAACCAAAATCTTCGGGGACTATGACCATGTGGAGTTTTGTGATGCTCAGGGTGCTGATGAAGAAGGACAGGAGGAGACAGAGAGTCCTACAGACCAACAGAAGACAAATGAGGTTGATAGAATTAATCAATTTAACATGAGGGCAAAGAAAGCAGAAAGACTGACAAGTTGTTTATTTTGAACTTTGTTATACAGGTTGCTTTTATAAATATACCACTTAGGCCCTCATTACGACTTCCAGGGTTGGGAAGGCGATCATTATCACACCTTTTAAAATTATATACGATGGAGGGGGGGCGTCAGAATTTAAAATGTGCTAAAATGATCGCCTTTTACAAGTTATGCCCTTTCAAATCTGGCATAACATATGGAATCGGTATTTAATACAATTAATTCCACATCTTTTGCCTTTCTTATTGGCCTTTTTTTCCCAATAGATTTTTGACCCATGTTGGAGGGAGGCCCACCGGGTAGTCGGGGAGACTATTCCGGGGCACCTTCCTACCGCAAAGTTATAGCCGAGCGCCGCTGAGAAGCCCCCTCGGGGAGGTCTTTCTCCTATGATCGTACTAGGCCCAGTAACACCACCACACAGGACTCAATATCAGTTGCGTGACTTGGTTCGTTATCAGCAGTAATACGTTCAATATTTACAGTGGGATCGAGGGATCCTATAAGAATCTCAATGTCCGTTAGAGGGATAGGGTAGCGGGACAGTCTTAGTACCAACCAGGTACTGGAGGGCTCTGCGCCAAACCTTGTGTGCTGGTCTCAGAGCGGCTCGGACGTGGGGAGCTGCAACGGCGTCTGCAGGGCTCGGGTGGTAGTTCCGCTTAGGTCGAGCCGCGACACAGTCAGCAGGGCTCCGTTGGTAGGTCCGCTTCGGTCGAGCTGCGACGAGGTCAGCTGGGCTCTGATGATAATGTTCAACAAGGTCGGGCCGCGACAGCGTCAGCAGGGCCCCAAAGGTTCGGGAAGGTCTTTAAGCACGGTGGAGCCGTGACGTCGTCAGCAGGGCTCAAGTGGTGGGTTCAGGGTGAGTCTTCTTCCGTAGGGTCAGCCGCGATCCGATCAGCAGGGCTCTTGACTCCGGGATACAACTACTGTCCTGTTGTCGGGTCGCCCCAGATATAGGACGGGAGCCCTTTGATGTCCGGACCCTTGCGCCGGAGGGGGCGGAGAGGCCGGGTAGGGAGCGGCCAGACGCCCAGCAGGAGAGGCGCCAGGCCCCTGAGAGCTGTGGGGCGATCGCACCTAGGTGTGGAAGGACGGTTGGGGGTCCCATCGATACTGCCCTCCGCCGGGAGTGGGAAGGGCTCACGTGGTATCCCCCGGGCCAGGGGTTGGCGTCTCGATGTCGGGCCTCGCTGGGACCGAGGCCGGGTAGAGCAGGGTCATGCAGGTGGTCACGTGGAGTGACGTATAATCCAAAATGGAGGAGCCCCGATGTGCATGGGACCTCGTGCGGCTTAGCGCGGGGAAACAGGACCACGCCACGAGGCCGGCTCCCACACGCGTCCCCCCCAGCTGAAGGCAGGGAGAGTCACCCATCTCCTTGGGGGTTCTCCTCGCCGAGGCGGAAGAATCGGGACAGGCCGTCAGCATTGGCGTGGTCGTTGCCGGGCCGGTGTTCTACAGTGAAGTCCATCCCTTGCAGCGAGATGGACCAGCATAACAGCTTGGGGTTCTCGCCCCGCATTTGCATGAGCCACCGCAAGGGCCGGTGGTCAGTCTGGACCCTGAAGTGGGTGCCGAAAAGGTAGGGCCGGAGCTTCTTGAGAGCCCATACCACAGCGAAGGCCTCCCGCTCGATGGTGCTCCACCTCTGTTCTCGCGGCAGCAGTCGGCGGCTGATAAAGGCCACCGGTCGGTCGAGGCCCTTGGCGTCCAGCTGGGAGAGGACCGCCCCGACCCCGTACTCCGAGGCATCGGTCTGGACTACAAATTCCTTGCTGTAGTCGGGGGCCTGTAGCACAGGGGCAGTGCACATGGCCGCCTTGAGAGCATCAAACGCGGTCTGACAGCGGGGCGTCCAGTGCACCGCCTTGGGCTGTTTCTTTGAAGTGAGTTCCGTAAGGGGGCCCACAATGCTGCCATAATCCTTGATGAATCGTCGGTAGTAGCCTGAGAGGCCTAGGAAGGCCCGGACAGCGGTTTGGGTTGCGGGAGGCTCCCACGCCTGGATGGCGTCGACTTTTAACTGGAGGGGCGCCACCTGGCCACTCCCCACCTGGTGGCCCAGATAGGTCACAGATCCTTGACCGATCTGGCATTTACTGGCCTTAATGGTGAGCCCGGCTCTTTGGAGAGCGGCCAGGACTTCCCCAAGGTGTCCTAGGTGCGCGGCCCAGTGGTCGCTGAAGACAGCAATGTCATCGAGGTAGGCCGCGCTGAAGGTTTCTAGTCCGGCCAGGACCTTGTTTACCAGCCTCTGAAAGGTCGCTGGGGCGTTCTTCATGCCGAAGGGCATTACCCGAAAGTGGTAGTGGCCATCGGGGGTAGAGAAGGCTGATCGTTCTTGGGCGCCGGGAGTGAGCTTGATCTGCCAGTACCCAGCGGTGAGATCAAAGGTGCTTAGGTAGCGGGCGGCCCCTAAGCGATCGATCAGCTCGTCGGCTCGTGGCAAGGGGTGGGCATCGGTCTTGGTGACTGCGTTCAGGCCCCGGTAGTCGACACAAAATCTGAGTTCGGGGGCCGTGCCGGGGGCGGCGGCCTTCGGCACCAAGACTACCGGGCTGGCCCACGGACTGTCAGAAGGCTCGATGACTCCGAGGGCGAGCATCTTGGCGACCTCGGTCTTTATGCAGGCTCGGACTCGGTCAGGCACCCTATAAGCGCGGTGTCGTACAGGGGGGCTGTCCCCCGTGTCCACGTCGTGGACGCACCAGGGGGTCACCCCGGGCGTGAGAGAGAAGAGGGCAGCGAAGGGTTGCAGCAGCTTCTGGCAATCATGGCGCTGTTCTGGTGTCAGGGTGGCGGAGAGGCGGACGCCCTCCAAGGAGCCGTCTTGGCCCGAGGACCCCAGGAGGTCTGGTAGGGGCTCGGAGTCACTTTCACCCCCATCGTCGGTAGCCAGCAGCAGGCTTAGTTCAGTTCGGGCAAAGTGGGGCTTGAGCCGGTTGGCGTGCAGGACCCGGAGGGGGTTCCTCGGGGACTCCATGTCGACTAGGTAGGTAACGGGGCTCTTCCTCTCCACTACCTTGAAGGGCCCGGTCCACTTGTCCTGCAGGGCGCAGGGGTCCACGGGTGACATGACCCAGACTTGTTGGCCCGGCTCGAACCCGATGGCTGAGGCATTTTCGTCATACCAGCGTTTCATGTCTTCTTGACTGGCTTCGAGGTTGGCTTCTGCCAGGGCCCGGAACTTCCGAGTCTGGTTCCGCAGGGTCAGGAGGTACCGGTAGACGTCGGGGGGGGCATTTTGGACGTTCGCCTCCCAGCCCTCCTTGACCAGGCTGAGGGGCCCTCGGACGGGGTGCCCATACAACAGTTCGAAGGGGCTGAAGCCCAGGGACTTCTGTGGTACCTCCCGATAGGCGAACAGGAGGCAGGGCAGCAGGACATCCCATCTCCTCCTCAGGGGCTCTTCCAGGCCCTTGATCATCCCCTTCAAGGTTCTGTTGAACCGCTCGACCAGTCCGTTCCCCTGGGGGTGGTAAGGGGTGGTGAATTTATAGGTGACCCCACATTGTTGCCAGAGGGATCTCATGTACTTCGAGATAAAGTTCGTACCCCTGTCGCTCACCACTTCTCGGGGGAACCCCACCCTGGAGAAGATGCCCATCAGGGCCCGGCCCACCACTGGAGCTGTCACAGTTCGGAGGGGGACGGCCTCCGGGTACCGGGTGGCGTGGTCGACCAGTACCAGGATGGAGCGGTGGCCCAGGGCGGTTCAGGGGGCGAGGGGCCCCACGATGTCGATTCCCACTCGTTCGAACGGGGTGTGGACGGCTGGAAATGGTTGTAGGGAGGCTTTCACTCGTCCCCCAGTCTTCCCGCTAGCTTGGCAGGTCGGGCAGGACCGGCAGTGCTGGTCCACGTCTCTTCTCATTCGGGGCCAATAGAAATGGGTCACGAGGCGGCTGGAAGTCTTGTCCCGCCCGAGATGTCCGGCGAGGGGCACGTCATGTGCCAGGTTCAGGAGGAACTCTCGAAATCGGAGGGGGACCACCAGCACCCGGCCGGCCCCTAGTTCGGCGACTTTCTGCTCGCTATACAATAAGTCATTGTCCCAATAGACCCAGTGGGTTCCCGTGGGGTCCCCCGCAGCCTGGGCGGCCGCTTGCTGTCGGGCCCCCTCGAGGGACGGGCAGACCTTCTGCTCTTGCTGGAATTGTTTGCGGGTGGGGCCCCCGTCGTGGCGCCACTGGGCCAGCTCAGGGATCTCGCTGAGGGGGGCGGCCTCGTTGGGAGAAAGTTCGGATGGCCCGGCCTCCTCGTCAGGTTCCTCCGTGCCGGAGGAGGTGGATAGTTCGGGGCCCGTCGGCTTGTCGGGGGCCGTGGCAGCGGCTGGTTGGGCGGTCATGGACCGAGTGGTGGCGCAGGCCCACTCGGGTAGTCCTAGCATCCCCAGATGCTCTCGGCGTTCCACCTGTGCCCAGGGTGAGCTCTCTAGGTCGTTCCCCAGGAGGCAGTCCACCGGGGCGTCATCGCGGACAGTTACTTTTAGGGTGCCGGACACCCCTCCCCACTCGAAGGGGATTCTGGCCATCCGGCACATGCTCTCGGTGTTGTCTGCGGTCCGGACAGGGCATAGGACATGCGGCAGGATTTGTTCGGGGGTCACCAGATGGCAGCGGACAGCGGTCACACTGGCCCCAGTGTCCCGGAGGGCCTCGGCCCGTCGCCCGTTGATGGTGACCCACTGTTGGTACTTCTGGGTGTTGCTGGGGATGGCGGCTCGGGGCACCATTTCTCGGGAGCCCAGGCATACAAGCGACATGGCAGCTGGTTCCCACTCGGGGGACCCGTCGTCGTGGTTTTCCTCCTCGTCTTCTCTCTCCCCCAAGGCTGCGGCGGCTATTTGTCGGGGAGGGGGCCCAGCGGTCCCGTTCCGTCGGTTCACGGGGCATGCCGGGTCACTAGCATAGTGGCCGGTCTGCTGACAGCCGAAGCAGGTCACTGTCGGTCGTGGTCCAGGCCGCGCGATAGGGGTCCCCCTTCGGCCCTGGGTCAGGGAAGTGTGGTTGGTTGCTTGACCTCGTGGCGGGCTTCTGGGCAGCCCGGCGGGGAATTCTCGGCTGCGGTGGGACCCCCCTCCTCCGCCTCGCTGGTGGGGAGGTCCCGTGGTACTGCGTGTGTAGTCCTCCACGGGGTTCCGGGGGACCCGGGTGTTGACCCATCGGTCCGCTTCGGCGGCGAGCTTCCGGGGCTCGGTCAGTTTACTGTCCAGGAGGTGTTGCCTTAGTTCCACGAAGCAGTTGTTGGCGAGGTGCTCCCAGACAATGAGGTCGAACAGTTCATTATATGAGATGACCTTGCTTCCTTTTATCCATCCTTCCAACGCTCGGCTGAAGAAGTCCACGTATTCGACCCATGTGGTACCGGGGAGCTTCTTGCAGTCCCGGAAGCGTTGCCGGTACATCTCGGCTGATAGTCCATAGCGTGTGAGTAGGGCTTCTTTCATGTGGTCGTATGAGGTCATCACCGCGTCGGGGAGTTGCAGCAGGGTATCCCGGCCCTCGCTGAGGAACCTCCATAGGCAGGCACCCCAATCCTTCCGGGGTACCCGATGGGAGGTCATGGCTACTTCGTACGCTCGGAACCATTGCTGGATGTCGTCATTTTTATAGTACTCCTTGACGACATCCTTGGGGATGTGAACCTTTGGCTCGGTCAGGGGCAGAGCGTCCCGGGCTCCTGGGTTGCTGGTCTCCCCCTTTTTAGCTTTTAGTTCAAGTTCTTTAAGGCTCCTCTCGTGCTCGAGGGTTAGCCGTCTCTCCTCTAGCTCCCGATGCCTTTTCTTTTCCTCGATTTCCTCTTGCAGCCGTAGTTGCTCCAAGGCTATCGTCTTCTCCGCCAGTAGGAGCTCACCGACCAGCCGGAGTCGGGCGAGGTCCATTTCGTGTGTCCGGACCCTTTCCCGTTCTCGTATTTCTTCGTGGGAAAGGCTGGTGTCTGGGACGGTTCGCTCCCCATCTGTCGGGGTCGTGGTCAGCAGGTTTCCGTCCCGGGCCGAGGTCCCTTCGGCTCGGGGTGGAGGGGTCTCGGGTTCTGCCCAGGCTTTCAGGGCTTTCTGCATTTCCTCCTTGGTGCCCAATCCTGTGGTTGGGATCCCTTTGTCCTTGCAGAATTGTTTGAGTTCTTTGTGGGTGTATTCCTCCAGTTTTTCCAACTGGAAGGTTGCGGCCACGGTTGCTTCTTCGCCATCCATGGTTCCCTTTTTCTTTTCCCGTCTGGTTAGGTAGTGGGTGCGTTACTTGCCTGCACAATTGCGTCTGGCTCGGATCCCGTCGCTGGCCACCAAATGTTGGAGGGAGGCCCACCGGGTAGTCGGGGAGACTATTCCGGGGCACCTTCCTACCGCAAAGTTATAGCCGAGCGCTGCTGAGAAGCCCCCTCGGGGAGGTCTTTCTCCTATGATCGTACTAGGCCCAGTAACACCACCACACAGGACTCAATATCAGTTGCGTGACTTGGTTCTTTATCAGCAGTAATACGTTCAATATTTACAGTGGGATCGAGGGATCCTATAAGAGTCTCAATGTCCGTTAGAGGGATAGGGTAGCGGGACAGTCTTAGTACCAACCAGGTACTGGAGGGCTCTGCGCCAGACCTTGTGTGCTAGTCTCAGAGCGGCTCGGACGTGGGGAGCCGCGACGGCGTCTGCAGGGCTCGGGTGGTAGTTCCGCTTAGGTCGAGCGGCGACAAAGTCAGCAGGGCTCCGGTGGTAGGTCCGCTTCGGTCGAGCCGCGACGAGATCAGCTGGGCTCTGATGATAATGTTCAACAAGGTCGGGCCGCGACAGCGTCAGCAGGGCCCCAAAGGTTCGGGAAGGTCTTTAAGCACGGTGGAGCCGCGACGTCGTCAGCAGGGCTCAAGTGGTGGGTTCAGGGTGAGTCTTCTTCCGTAGGGTCAGCCGCGATCCGATCAGCAGGGCTCTTGACTCCGGGATACAACTACTGTCCTGTTGTCGGGTCGCCCCAGATATAGGACGGGAGCCCTTTGATGTCCGGACCCTTGCGCCGGAGGGGGCGGAGAGGCCAGGTAGGGAGCGGCCAGACGCCCAGCAGGAGAGGCGCCAGGCCCCAGAGAGCTGTGGGGCGATCGCACCTAGGTGTGGAAGGACGGTTGGGGGTCCCATCGATACTGCCCTCCGCCGGGAGTGGGAAGGGCTCACGTGGTATCCCCCGGGCCAGGGGTTGGCGTCTCGATGTCGGGCCTCGCTGGGACCGAGGCCGGGTAGAGCAGGGTCATGCAGGTGGTCACGTGGAGTGACGTATAATCCAAAATGGAGGAGCCCCGATGTGCATGGGACCTCGTGCGGCTTAGCGCGGGGAAACAGGACCACACCACGAGGCCGGCTCCCACAACCCACCAGAAGTTATCAGAGAAACACTATGAGGGTGTCATTTACTCATAATTTTGATCCCTGTGCAAACACATGTTTGGACAAGGATCGGAATTTAGCCCTGCACTTGCAATCAGAGCCTAGGTGTGGTGGAATGGTCTGGTGGTCGTTTACTGCAAGTAGTTATTGGTTTATTTGGTAATATTTCTTTAGAGCGGGTTTGGTGAGCTGCTCGGGCCTTGGTTCCACAGTGGTATTATTGCACACTTTTCTTCATAGAATAATGGAAAACTGTGGTTCATTGATGCCGGCCCCAGTGAAGCAGTTATATGTTGTGTTGCACTGAATTTGTGTTACGGATGGCTTCACATCATCAGCAGTCTGTGCCAGTGCTGGTGGTCTTCTGTTGCTGGTGATAGCATCAGCGACAAATTGTGAGATTTTTAAGGACAAACACTCTAATTACAAGTGGCCTGGAAAGGGGTTGAGTGTTTGCCACATCTGGTAAACACCATTACCTTAGGGTGAGATTTTTACTGACTTTAGTATATACCTCCTATTCTAAGTATCCCTAGAAAAATAGGGAATTACATGTGAAATTGATGCGCTCCTCGCCAAATTCTGCATGTATCAGAATTTGTTCCCACATATTTTTTCCTGGTAAATTTTGGTTGGTTTGAGAGGCTGACATTTACCATGGGGAAACTGCTGTGGGTGCAGTATACCAGGATTCAGCTTTATACTCATGTGGATCAAAATGGTGGCCAGTGAGGGATTCTTATAAGGGACCTTACTGCCTAGAGGCAAAACAAGTGTTCTGGCATAGCGCAGACAGAGGGATTTTTTGTCCTCTGTGCTCTGTAGAGGTAGGTGACATGTGCCAGTGTTGTTGATGTCAGAAGCATGCTGAAGGAAGGCTCATATTGTAATGTAATGTAGATGCTCTAAAGCTGCCATTTTGCATGGGATCTGTCCTTGTGGGCTGCTACAAACCTTATGTAACACTGTAGCACCCAATCTGGTGAGGCCTCTCCTTCTTTTAGGGTATCCATGTTTTTTGGTGTTGAACAGGTATTACAGGAAGGCTCTGGTTGCTGTGTGGGAAGGGGTTAATATAAGATCTGCTTCTGTCTGGAGACCAGGAAGTGACAGAGGGCTTCTTGAGGGCAGTGTTCCTCAGTGCTACAAATGATGCCTTTGGATGCTCATGTAACACCAATCCAGAATAAGAACACTGTTAACAAGCTTATATAAACACCATTCAGTGCAGCAAGCAACCAGTTATAAAGAGTTTGTCACCACCTTTAGTGAGAGAGCTGATAAAAAAGGAGATTTCTACAAAGTGTGCCAAAATCTCAATTCAGATGTGGCATTGAAACTTCAGTGAAACCCATAATTCATTGAAGCACTAAGTGTAAGTAAGATGGCAGTTGAAAAAACAATTGGTTTGTCTGGTTTTAGCCACTGTATTACACACGGGTTGCTTGGTTGCCCCTCAGCCGGCATTTGTGAGATATTGTAAAGAAAACATTCTAAGAAACATGGGCTGCTGTGGTTAACAGCTCATGAAAATCATTAATCACGATACAACTGTGTTATCCACTGATTAGAAAACCATCAATTTCATATGTCAGCAACACCACATGGATGGAAGGAGTTTGTTTTACAAAAAACATTTTAATGAGGTGTTGTTAGAGCTGATCAATTAACAATAGGAGAGAGTGGTCCTATTTCTCTGTCTAATGAGCTACTGCGTATAGTTCAGTTTGAGAGTCAATTGCCATAAATCACTTTCCCTCAATGTTTCTTATGTGCCCAATGGCTATCAGTCACTTAGACAACCCCAGTCTTCATTTACATCTTTAGAAAGCCAGTGCCTCACAAATGACACTGTTTTTAATATTTTGTAGTTGCAAGGAAACAGCCATCTTGTGCCAGAATAATCATAAGCAAGGACTAATCAATGTGCTCACAACCACTTCTACAATGAAAGATTACTATTTTACACACAAGTGTGTAATTTGACAATTTTTACATTGGTTTCTGGGGAGATACCAGGGACACAGTAAGAACAGTGTTGGAAAAGAACCTTCAGAAAAAGCAGGACTCACTGTGATGAGGCACTCCAGGGCCTTGCTGTCTGCATGTTGTCCCTCTCTGTAGAGTCATCTCCACCCTCCTGTTTTCTGAACCCATTTTTGTTGGCTTTTGGGACTTTGTGCACTTTATTTACCACTGCTATCCAGGGCTAAAGTGCTTGTGCTCTCTCCCTTAACCATGGTGAAATTGAGTTACACCCAATTGGCACATTTAACGTATTCATAAATCCCTAGTAAACTGATACTACGTGTAACCAGGGCTTGTAAATTAAATGCTACTAGTGGACATGCAACACTTTTTATGCCACCATTTAAGTAGCCCTTTTAAACATGTCTCAGGCCTGTCATTACAGTCTGTGTGTGCAGTTCTAAACTGCCACTTCAACCTGGTAAAATAAACCATTTGCCTGGCCTAAACCTACCTTTTTCATACATATAAGTCACCCCTAGGATAGGCCCCCAACAGCCCATAGGGCAGGGTGCAGCATACTTAAATTGTTGGACATGTACTTTTAGCATTTTCATGTCCTGGTAGTGAAACATTCTTAAATTAGTTTTTCACTGCTGCAAGGGTTGCCTCTCCCAGTGGATAACATTGGTTTACCTTATTGCATTTAATAAGTGCTCATGTTTAATTGGGAACAGGTAGGAAAGACATGTTTCGTATCTGAGGAATTGTAATTGAAAATCTTTATTGGTAAAGCCTGGTTTTATGTCAGTATTGGGTGCTTGCAGCCTGTTACTAGGTCACATGACTAGGTGTGAGTGGCAGTTGGCCTTTGTGTATAACTCTCAAACAGTGAGTCAAAGGGGGAATGGGTGTTGGTAGGATGGGCTATCTTTGACATGATAGGGGTGGAGCTGTCACCTAACACACTTGCACATGACAAATTATCTGCCTCAGCACACTCACAAAGGGTTTCACACTAGACTTTGGTGCCTTCAGACAGACTAGGGTCAGGGCAGGGATTCAGAAAATTCCAGACACATCAGTAGGGGCAAGACTCTAGAACCTTCTCTTACTTCAAAGTGTGCACCAAATATAAATATTGGACCCTCAGAGCCAGCTTTTCAGCACACATCTGAACCTGTGGTAGACACAGAAGAAGATCTGCTGTGCTGCTGCAAGAAAGGCTGCTACTCTGCGGCCCTGCTGCCTGAGAAGGACTGGACCTGCATCCTTAACCCAGGACCATCAGAGTAACTCCAAGGGCCTCCTGACCAGAGTCTCAGGTAAAGAAAAGGCTCCAACCACTCTGAACCCTGCATCTGGACTCTGCCTGCTGTGAGTCCTGCCCCCCAAGTGGTGCAACCTCAGTCCTGAACCCTTGGAAGTGGGCCTAAAAGTGCTCTGCCGACCCAGCTGTGGTCCTAGCACAACCGACGCAGCATGATACAGCACCTTTCAGCTCCACATTAGAACCACCACTGCACGATGCATCCTTATTGCAGAACCTTGGATTGCAACCCTGCAGTTCCTCCGAACCACCACAGCGCCACTCATCCTCGGTGACGGACCTCTCATCATATCCTTTCAGCTCTTCAGAACCGCTGCTGCATGATGCATCCTTGATGCAGTACCTCTCATCTCAGCCACAGCTCATTGGAACTGCCACTGCGTAATGCATCTTCAACATAAGATTTTGCAACCCTCCGCAACCAGGAATAAAGGTACTTTATTCAGCGGGCCTAACTTGGTCCCTGTATCTGGTCCGTGCTTCTTCGCGGTTGGCCTGAAGTTGTGATTTTGTCCCGGTCTGGTGCGACTAGATGACCACAGTTGGAGCGTTGGGCTTTTAAGCGCTATTTTTACCTAAATCTTAAAATAAGAAGCTTAAATTTCCGGCTCTACTAATTGGATTTTTTTCATTTTGATGTCAAATTATTTATTACATTTTACGCTATATTTCTAAAATGCTGTAGGAAAATTCCTGTGTTGTGTTTACACTTTATTACTGTCTGAAGTGCTGCATACATACTTTACAAATTACCTCTAAGTTAAGGCTGACTGCTTTCAGCCAAGCAACCCAGCTCCATACAGGTTAATATTGTTGTTCTTGTGGCCAGTCAAATTGCCCCCACTGTAAGGGCACTATTCAACTTATACATTGCATCAGGAAAACTCCCTTCAGACTGGAAAACAGCACAGATTATATCCATTCAAAAGAAGAAGAATTTAGATTGTTCTATTCTTCCAAATTGCAGACCCTTATCATTACTTCAGTGCTTGGGCAAGCTGCTGGAAGGTCAAATTAACAAACAACTGACCGATTACCTTGAAGTGAATAAAATCTTAGATCCTTCTCAATCACGTTTTAGAGCAGAGCATGGCACTGAAGCAGCCTTAGTGGCCATGATTGATTCAATCAGGTGCTCACTGGATGTTAGCACACCTGCCATGCTTGTGCTCTTAGACCTATCTGCAGCATTTGATACTGTGTTCAACACTAAGGGCCTGATTATGATGTCGGTAAGATCGTAACTGATGGCCTGTCGGTTGTGATCCAACCAACATCTGCCCCTGCATTCCGCCCGCCGCATTAAGATGGGGCGGTCAGAGGCAGCATGCAGAGGGACCGACTGCTGTTGTTCCGATGGGCTCAAGGAGCCCGTCTGCTCAGCGATCAGAATGTAATCCCTACAGTAAGGGTGGTGCCTTCTCAGGCACTGCCATAGGGATTGCAATGTCCCTTTCAGTCTGCCTTTCACTGGTGGTCCGACTGCCATAGAAAGGCAAACAGAAACGGACACTCTGCCGCCTCTGCTAAGAGGCCCGGGGGGGCACCTGCGGTGCTCCCCAAACATCCATGTACTGTGGGGAAGGCAGCATGTGGTGCCTGCCCCATGGTGCATGGATGTTTGCAAACATGCATTTTCCTAATGCGGGTTGTGCAGCGGCCCTTTTCTGCCCTCTGCACAAGCCGCATTAGGTAAATGGATGTTTTACGACCGCCTCATGGGCGGTTGCATCCAAATTTGTCGGATGGAGCCGCCAACTGCTTGTTAGTCGGTTTCCATTCTGACACAATGCCGATTGGACACTCGTCCGACCAGCATCATAATTAGGGCCTAAGTTATAACAAAGATTACAAGAGATTGTAATTCATGGGTCTGCCCTGGCGTGGTTATAAGATTTTGTGAATGATAGAGTGTAGGGTGTCTTGCTGGGAGTGTATAAAGCTACGCCCAGGGTGGTCCAAAAGGGAGTGCCGCAAGGGTCATGTCTGAGCCCTACTTTATTTAACAATTATGTGGCTCCTCCGGCGAAAGAAATCCGAAAATATGGATTTGAGATTATATCATATGTAGATGATACTCGGCTGGTCCTGTCCGTAGAGGAAGTATCGCTTTTCAGCGGGTATGAAGGAGATTGTCAAATGAATGGCAGTTAACTTCCTGCTGTTAAACCCAGGGAAAACAGAGTTTGTTCTGGCTGGGAAGGCCCAAACCCTGTGGTCCCCAGATTTGTGGCCGTCTGAGTTGGGCATAGCCCCTACCCGTGGCAAGGTAGTTAAAAATCTGGGGGTCAAGTTAAATTAGGAACTTAAAATGAAAGATCAAATCCTATCTACTACAGGCACCTGTTTCTGCATGCTACGTTTACTCAAGAAGGCATTTTCATTTCTTCCACTATCAGCCAGGAAGACCTTAGTGCAAACTCTGGTTGTGAGGCAACTGGATTACGGCAATGCGCTATTGGCGTCTGCCAATGAGTCTCTATTGTTGAAATTGCAAGTTGTCCAAAATACAGCTGCCTAGCTGATTTGAAATTGGCCTCAGCTCCCCTCTTAAAATCTCTTCCCTGGTTGCCAGTAAAGAAAAGAATAACTTTCAAATTGTGCTGTTTAACTTACAAAGCCCGGTTGGGCAAAGGCCCGGAATATCTATGTCAGAAGCTCAAGCGCTATTATACTGCTAAGAATCTGCATTCAAGTGAGAAAGAGCTACAGTCAGTCCTGCATACTCGTCAATCTAGATGCAGTGGAAGGGTTTTTCTTATTTGGCCCCCACCCTCTGGAACAATTTGCCACTCTCTCTCAGAACCTGTCCAGACTATCACATATTCAGGAAAGCACTAAAAACAGCACTGTTTTAGATCTGGTCTCTTCTTGCTTTACTGTACTGACGTTGCACCGAGACCCCGGTTGGGATGATTCATGTGTGTTATCAAGTTAAATCATTCATTCAAAATGGGGTTTGGTTGTGTTTCACCCTGACAAGAATTGTGGTTGCTGCCTGAGTGGGGTTTCTCTCCCCTCAACCAGTAATCCAATTTCCTACAGTGCCTTACAGAATGGGCGTGACCACAACAATGTGGAAAGGTGAAGTAGGAGGCAGGAATATGCCTCGGGGACTCTCTGGCCTGGATTTCATTGACCAGAGCACTAAAAGCAGTACTTAACTCTAGGCAGCTATGCAGGTGGGCTTAGTCACCATGACCACTGAGGTAATCCAGTGGGAGTCAGACTCAAAACAGATGCAGTCCAGGGCATTGCTTGGGGGGTATTTATAGGTTCTTGTTACACATAATCGTTATCTTATATCAGTCAAGTATGACAAGGGCAGATGACATAAAGAAGTGTGGTGGTGAAGGTCAAACATGGTCTCTTGTTTCCCCTGCTTTTTCTCTTTTTAAGTCTAGATCCCACAACCAACCCAAGGATATTTGGTTTGAAGATTAGTCAAGAGAAAAGGAATACTAAGCAACTGTCGGCGCACCGGTGGCAGGCCGACAGGAGGACCGCCAAACTCGTAATAAGGCCCGTAGTCTCTATATTTTACTTATCCACGCATATCTTCCTTGGTGTCTCTAGTCCCTGTGTTCTATGAATCCATTTGAAATTGAAATATGTGTTTTAAAATGTTGTTGATGTCTGTTGCAAGGCCTGGCAGCTGAGATGTTTTATTAAAGAACCTATGACTTTTACCTGCTTAAATCCTGGTCTTTCTTGAAGAGTCTTTAACAAAGTGATGTCAGAAGTGGGATGCAATAAACCATCATGCCAAGGAGGCACTGCTGAAATCACTGGCTGAAGACAGTCCAAATTAACTCAAGTGTAAGGAAAAGCATCACCAGCTGACATGTGTTTCCCTTGCTTTTATTGCACAGCCAAAGTCATCTTTGAAGGCATTACAATACTAAACAACTGGTTAAAAACCAGCAAAATCTTGGAAGTAATTTTGAGCAACCTGTCTGTAGTGATGCAGGACCTTATGAGAAATAGGTATATCACTCCTTTACTTCTGGGTGACAGGCACATTTCTTACTAAGATGTACATCTGTACCGTGAGTTTCCCTATATGGATGGGAATAAAAGCATGGGAAAAATAATATGATGAGAGTTGAGGAGATTTGCTGAAGTCAGATCTGAGACACTAGGCAAAAAGCACATCCAGAACTGCAATGATTGGTTTATTGTATCAAAAATTTAGATGAGAACACAATTTACCAGAGTAGAGGCTACCCCCCACAAATGGGAAAAGATTTGTGGTGCTTGGATAAAATATAGGAGTGAGTTAAATGAGGGATCTGGAGGATAGTCTAGGAAGAAGTCATAGGGCTGAGGTAGCAGAAAATGAGCCAGCCTCCTCAGATAATAACTGTATACGGAATTGGAAATGAGAGAAGTGGACACTTGTCAACCTTTTGTATGTCAAATTCCATGCAGTTTATGTATCGTGCTGCATTATGTCTGAATCATATGTTTAATAAAAATATCTCTAAAAAAATGTAGATGATAAATAGTTGCAAGCCATTAACACCACCATTCCTGTAGTGCTATATCAACTTGACTTTGTACAATTTATAGAATACATGCTAGAGGGTTTAACTTCACCAACAGCCAACTCTCTGCAGTGTTAGATATTGCTTCTGCATATCAGAGAGAAGTAGGCACAACTACATGGAATTCTTGCTAGACAGTAGCCCCTCTTTTGACACAACGATCCTTTGAAGAAAGAGTTTAAATTCACATATTCTTACTAAACTAACTCTCGGATTCCAAGGCAGCTTGAACCCATCATCTCTGTGCCCCACCTGGAATGTTTACTAAATTCTAAACTATCAAGGGGACCTCATATTGATGAAACATCTGCCAGTAACACATTCTATAGAAAACAAAACCACAGATTATACAGGATGACTTCAGAACCTCTGTTATATACCTTCATTTGTCAAATTTGCTGCAAAATGTTTCGAGAAAATGAAAGCTAGCAGGTGTATTCCCCCGCGGCCCCCCACAGAGTTATGCTTGTATGGGAAGGGTGGTAGGAGTCAAACAAATCTATCAGGGTGTCTTTCATCTGCAGGTGAAAATGCAGGAACCCCTCCCCGAACCTCAAAACCAAAACAAATAAAAAATATTGGTATTTTTCAACAAATTATGTGCTATTTTCCTACAAATAATATATTAATTATTGACATAATTATTATTATCCACCATGGTAAAATGACTGACATGGTGGCACATAAAAATACCCCAGCCAATCATATTTCATCAAACATCCATAACTAGTTATTTTAATCCCTGCTACTAGATGATTTCCAGAATTGTTTTTAATATAATATCTATGTCGAGTAATGGACCGCCCCACATACCTTTATGCCATTAGGCCTGAGGTCAGAAATTCCTCTCTCAGCTTCTCTCTTGCAACTAGTCTATCTGCCTGGCCCTGCCCCTCTACCGGTATCTTTCAAACCTCTTTCTTATATGGCAGTCTACGGAGCTAGGAAGGGTCTGCCATGCTTGACTCTTGTTTTTATTACACTGAAGGTAAACAATGGTTTCCTTCAGACTTCATGCTGAATACTGATGATGCCTCTTTTGTATTTTTTGGTTCCTCTGATAGACCAGAATGCAAGGCCATTCATGCTTGCAGAGTTGTCCCACAACTTCCATGAAAGCACCTGTTGTGTAAAGTGAAAACAGCAGTTCTCTGGCTTAATAATTAGAGCAACAGAAATTGAGTGACACTTGAGTACACATAATTTAAAAACTGAAATGTCCATATTAGTTTTGAACAGACCTATTTCTGAGGCCCTGAACTACGGTTAAGTGCACTCAATCCACAAATAATTGTCATATTAACATTCAGTAAGGCCTGTGTTGTATGTAACATCACATACACATTTTCGTGAAAGCTACTAAACCAATTACAGTAAAGCACTAGTGAAGCACTGAGCCTGATCACTATTCAGAAAGCCAGAAAACACAGCAAATGCACATTTCTTATGCCAACCTTTCAATGTCCCTTTTTGCTACTTCTGGATGGTTGTAAGTAACCTTCGTTAGCATGGGTCCATATGTGCAATGTGGGTAATTAACAGAACTTACATCCTCAGCAGGGGTCAGGAATGTGAAACTATTGTGGGATCCTTTGGAAATGTGATTGAATATCTTTAAAGCAAACACAAGGAGATGATGGACAGAGCACTGAAACGTTTCAGACACTCACCCCCACTCTTTAGACACATTTTTATTTTGTTTCCTTTATTGTTGACATTACTTACTCATGGAGGGAAGAACTCCATCCAAGAATGTAATTCAGCGGCTCTGCCATTTTTGTCTTTTAAAAATGGATTCTCCTCACCTGCCACATCATCACCATCTGATACATAATAGTAGTTTGCAATAAAAAATATTTCTAGTAAAACGGATCAAAGGTTACTAACAAAATGCTACACCTGGTGCTGCACATTGGTAGACCATTTGGCCAGGATAACTGATCATCTCTCCACTGGATTCAGATGTTAAACTGGGACAATGAGGTGAAACGTTTTACCAGACCATAATAATGTGTGTTAAAGTCACACATTAGTGAAATAATATAGATGGCATTATGCCACAGCATTACCGTTTCCTTGCTGCATAATTTATTCATCTCCACCTCTTAATTTCAGTGGCTCTGACTGTAGTGTAGACCAACTCAAAACAAAAAAGTAGGGTTGGATGCACCTTTGACATGCAAAGTAGGCTCCGCTGATGTCACGTGAGCGGCTGGGATCTTAGTACATCTCAGTGAAGGTATACCACATAGTTGTTGTGTGATGCATGCTGCAAAATATGGATACAAGCCATATTATTCAATTGTAGAAGATCCGGAGACTTCAGGGAACAGACATCGAATGCCAAAGAGAAGCGGCTGTAAAGAACCTCTTCATCTGAAGGTTGATCAGAGGCGCATATGTACAAGCCCCTATCGCCACCACAACTTCACCTATAGTGACGTTGTGGTGGTGATAGGGGCTGCGCCTTATGCACAAGGCAGAGTTAAGCCACTTAACGTGGCTTAATGATGCCTTGTACATAAGGCCCCCTCTCACGCTATGGTTAGCGTGAAAGGGGTGGGCAGTGGGTGTTTCAGTGGGCATTCCACCGCAACACCCATTCATTTTGACGCTGCCCCCTATGTACCAGGGTGCCATACATAGGAGGCAGCGCCTAAATTAAGACCAGGTAAAAACTGGTCTTAAGATGGCGAAACTAGGACAAATGCATCATTTCTCCTCGTTTTTGCTTTTTCTATGTGTGCTGCACAAAAGCAAAATGTCATTGTTTGTTTATGTGTAGGAAGGTGTCCCTTCCTGTACATAAACAAACTTTTTTTTAAATGCCATGAAATTGCATGAAGCAGCACACATGAAAGCGTTAAGCCAGGAGGGCTAATGCCTCTCTCCGCTGGCTTAACGCCTCTCTCCGCCACTTCACTGTACATATGGTCCAGAGCTCCTTTGATTAGGAGCTACTACAAGCAAATATATTTAAAAAGGTCAAATGAAATGTGTATTTCTCTTTTTTGCCTTTAGAGTCTATGACAGATCCTTATAAATAAATGCATTACAGTCTTCTGTATCATTTGACGACCTCCTGTGCCATTGCTGCTTGGAAGGAACAAAGAGACAATTTGGCCTTGGATAAACTCTCACTTACCAACCATTTCAAGAAGTAAAATTTAGATCACGCTTGCTCGTTCTAAGAATACTTTCATATCAGAATTGCTGCAATATCATATGTTTTCTTTTTTCCTTGGATTAGGAACTTTCTGAATTTTTGGAACAGCCACACTTAAAGAGTGTTGTACATGCATTATCCGTGTCCTAATTTATGAAACCATACCATTAAAGGCACCCCAAAGATACCCATTAATGCCTATCATCGACCTCTTAAATGTTTAAAGAAGCAAAGATCAGCAGAAATTGTAGATGACTGCCATTTCACAGGGCACAAAGAGGCACACACAAGCAAATGTATTGTCTATACACTTCTGTGAATCGCCACCATCTCTTCGATGTCCATGTAGTGGACACCGCAACTGGAATTTCGGCAACTGTCCCTCCAGAGGCTGGAGACCCATCATTCTCATTGGCTAATGGAATATGAGGCTGCAGAGGCGAGGAACCATCATGTGACATGCACAGCTCTTTCACAGGACAAGATTAATTTTCAGTTCTCTTGAAACATCTCCACTCATAAGAATGGCATCTTTCAGGTTTTGTGAGCAAGAAGTGGTTGACTCTATGTAGGCCTTCAAAGTTATTTTAACATATGCAGCATAAGTTACTGCATAGGCACTGGAAGTAGGGTTGCTGGAGTGTGGGGCTGCAGCACCCCCAAAATAACAATGCTGGGGTTCACAAGGTGAATGAGTAATTACGTTTCCTTAAAATTTAGTTTTTATCTTTTCACATTTGCTGTGCTTTTGAAGACAGAGGCTAAATGTGAGGCTATGCCTTCTAACAAATTGCTGCTTATTCTTTTAATGTGGAGATTGGTGTTTACTTTTCTTTGACTCTAAAGTTAGAGGTTTCTGTAAAGTGAACTTTTTGAGAATCTTGCTGGGGTGCACGGAGTGTGAAGGGAGAGGCTATAGGATGTCATTTTTGTTTCTAACCCATATCAAACTGTAAATATCTATAAATAAACTGTACAAATATTTCAGAATATACCAGAAATAAGGAACGTACAAATAAAGCATAGGATTGAACCAAACCACAACACTATAGTTGTTGATGTGTAAATGAAAAATATTTGGTGAAACACAATTTCCACACAATAGCATTTCTGCACCATGTGGTTTCATGAATAAAACTGTGAATTGTGTGGTCGTTTCAATGAAAAATGTGCTGTCTGGAAATGACAGTGTCCTACCACACCATGCTTCCGTAATATATTTGTGACAGTGTACTCCACTCTCCTGCTGGAAGGACGTGGCTCCTTTGCTACACTTGTTCTTTGTGTGACACTTGGATTTTTCGCATTGCCTATGACTTTAGTGATTTAACATTGATGGCAGCAGCCCTACTCTGAAAATCGTCCCAGCACCACTGAATTATTGTACATTTTGAACTGAAGATTTTGAAGATTATCCACACTTATCAACACTCTCTTCAACCTGCATCAATGTGCAAAATTGCTAGCTTACTATGTGTAGAAGTATGTGGTACTTCACAGTAACTCTGCGGTATATTCACAAGGAAATGGTGCAGCGGCAAATTCTGCAGCACCGTGCTGCGTAATTTCAAAAATGCAAGAATATGGCAAACCTCTGTGTTTCGCCTTGCGCTGGCGCTAAAAATAACAGCCTAGCGTAAACACAGAGGGGCTTATTTACAAGCCCCTTGCGCTGCTAGTGCTCCACCTTTAACATGGGAAAAAGTGACTTACTGGTGGTGCAAAGGGCTAGTAAAAAAGCCCCAGACACCCTTATACCATAGTACAAGAGTGTTTGCATTGGAGGGTATGATTGTTTATGTGCAGGAAGGGACACCGTCCTGTACATAAACAATCTTTAAAGGCGATTTGCTCTTTTGCAAAATGCAGCACACATACAAAGAGCAAAAAACAAAGAGCAATAGAAGTATTTCTCCTCATTGCACCAATCTAATGCCTGCTTTTGCATGGCGTTCGTATTTGGCGCTGCCTCAGATTTACACATGCTTGTAAATCTGGGGCAGCATCAAAAAGCAATGGTGTTGAGCCCACAGCACCACCAGTTGCACGTCCCTTTCAAGCAGAAAACTACATGAAAGGGTACAATATTTACAAAGTGGCGTTAATCCACGCAAAGTGGCTTAACGCCGCTCTGTAAATATACTGCAGGGCATTGTGCCACTGGAACGTCAAAAAAAGTGACGTTCCGGTGGCGCAATCTCCTTGTAAATATGTCCCTATGTGTCTTAGTGCACTTTCGTTGCATAATATTCTGCACCAACACATATACGTGCAGTAATAGCTTTCACAGAGGTATTGTCAACGTGTAGTGTGCCATTTATGGAAGTACAGTTGCTCTCTCAATAAGGGGCTTCTGTAGGAATTATGGATGCTAAGGGGTTGCTCATCTAACAGTTCTTTTGCACATCAACTGAAATGTTGTACAATAGAGCACCGCCAAGACAAAAGAAGGACTTAAGATTGTTTGTGTTTCCGACAAACAGCACTTTCTGGTGCGAGAGCATGCGCACTAGTAAAGGCAGTAAATAGCCTAGGCAGGTATAGAAAATAAAAGATGCATTGATGTGGTTTAATGTATGAAAATTGAGGATTTCTGAAGCACTTAGGTAATTTTTAGGGACAATTGAAGGCTTCTGAACCAACTTCTTTAAAACAAAATATTTATTTAAAATGATAAATATTACCAACGATTTTTAAAAACCAACGAGCTGCATATGGTAAATGTGGAAATATATGGCGGTAAGTAACTTGCAACATAAGAAGTGAAATGAAGCAAGTAAAAGATGTTAACTGTCTGTGTCTACCCCCGTGCCTGTAACTGGAACAACAAATCCGAATGTTTCCTTCTCGCCTAGTTGAGGTGACTGAGATAAAGTAATGAGTTTAAAGTTTTCTTTATTTGTGTTAACACCTTCAGGATTTTGTATACTGGAGATTTCTTTTTAATGTATTTGTGAAGGAGATAGTGAACACTAAATGAATGACCAAGATTGGGGAGTATGAAGTTGCCAAGTAACGTGGCACTTGTGGAAAAAATGCCAAATTGTGCAAAACATGCCAAAATTCCAGCACGCAGTCTTGGAAATCAGTGAATTCAATTTGGTGCCATATTTGTTTTGTAACTCTCTGTAGCAAAGGGGGGCAAAAAGTCCTATAAATCTACAGGCATCGATCAACCAAGACCATGTTGGCAGTATGCATCATCGAGCATTTTAAAGTAAACAGAACCAAAATTATATTTGTAGGAAAAAAGTGTTTACAATACATTTGAACAGTTAGAAATGCTGAAAAATAGCACGTTTTGCAGAAATATGATCTTACATACATGCAGACACATAACTTGCCTGCAGTTCACCTTCTCGTGAATTGGACTTGGGTAGGACCCGGATGCAGGTGTCAACACTTGCTGGGAACGAGAATTTATATGTGTGGAGATATAGACTGATAGTAGTCCACAGAGTATGTATAATATGTGAATTTTAGGTAAAACATAAAAGTTGGCAAGCGTATTGTTTATATCAAAATTGAGATTTTAAGGGAGAATTTGTGAAATTTGCTTTCATGTAATTAAACATAATTTGAAAATTATGCAGAATTACGCATAACTACCATCCACTACTACCCAAATTGTGAATTTAAGGGAGGATGTGTGAAATTTGCTTTCATGTAATTAAACTTAGTTTGAAAATTATGCGAAATTACGCATAACTACTTGAAATGCAAATCAATCATTTAGAGTTATATTTCAACATGGAATGCATCCTTGTATCAATTTATGATGCGAGGACACATTTTGCGCTTAAACAAAGGACAAGAAACACAATTGCCGGAGACAGCTAATGAATTGTTTCTGTTCTGATTGTTCACATTGTTCCCACTCTATAAATTTACCGCACAATGTATAGAAGTTATGTGACATAGCGTAATGGCATAATTTCAAGAATTTCACATAATAAGCATAACATGAAATCCCCACAAATATGTAAATTGTGCAAGAGTAATTTCAATTTCACCCAGACCAAATTTTAAGTATTGCAGGCCCATGTTCCAAGCAAGTGTTATCATGCACTGCATTTATTATGATGCATCGAGGCAAACTGAGTGCTGGAGTGTGAGGCAGTGTGCGCCCACCCTCCTCCTATTTTAAATGGCTCCCTTGAGCGAACGAGCTGACGAGCTCTGGTTGATGGACCTGCGCCCAGCGAGTGGTACTGAGACCTGAGAAGACTTTGGGCAGCATCTCCAGCACCCCCCAAAAAAGTGTTTCTCTCTACTGAAGAAGGACAATTATCCTGAAACACGTGTCTAGAGATACACAGCACTGGCTGCACCAACAAGGGTGAAAAACTAAAGCCTGACACCGAAGAAAGTGTTATCATGCACTGCATTTATTATGATGCATCAGGGCAAACTGAGTGCTGGAGTGTGAGGTAGTGTGCACCCACCTCCCTCCATGTTCCAAGCACAAAGTGGCACCATATTCGAAAATGGCCACAAAAATACATTTTTTCACTCATACTTCCTTAATGGATCAACTGATTTCCTTTTTTTTGTTTAGCAGTCAGGAAAGAACAACATTTTTGCAGGATCAAGTTTTAGCTATTAAATTATTAATAACTGTTAGGCCCACTTTCTTCCAGTAATACTGAAAAATCATGAATTATACACAAAATAGGTCAATTATGTTTCCATGTTACAAAGTGAATTGAAAAAAGTAGAGTATTACTAAAAAACGTAATCTCAAATATCAGTGAAATTTCTTATTGTTAGTAACATTTTAAAGTAAACTACATTTTGTAATCATTTAACAAAATGAAAACCAAGTTAACAGTGGAAAATTGAGTTTATTTTATTCCATTTTTTACTTTCTGTCCCTGGTAAAAAAAGATTTTGCAAAAAAGATCGAAATTGATTAGGTTTAAAATACCGTGTTCCAATTTGTTTCTTCTTTGTTCTAACTTGAAAGTTCGTTCTCTAAAAAGTTTGAAAAAGTATGTTCATGAAATTAAAAATCACCATACTCATTAACAGAGAGGATGTCTGGGTAAATGATCCTTTGCTTGTTTGCATGTGTTGGATTCTGGACTGGACTGAGCCTTCTGTCTTGACTTTGGTGTTGACTGATGCTTGCACAACTCCTTCCTGTATCTATGATGCCATCTAGACTGGTTTGCATATGGCTGGGTCCAGGTCAAGACTGATTTTGCATATATTTTTACAAATTTCGGTAACTATACTGGTTATTCAATCAGCTGGTTTAAATCGGTGATTTTTGCGATTCATGGTCCTATTCCAAGACTACCCTCAGGATATGAGGTAGAGATAGCTACCGTGGGATTCCAATACCTTCGAATATATATAACTTCGGATCCTCAGATCTTTTACGACAAAAACCTGGCCGTCCTTCTGGAGAGACTGCATAATGACTTTAAACATTGGAGGTCATTTCCCCTCTCCTTACTGGGACGTGCAGCCTTCTTCAAGATGTTGGCTCTTCTCCGGTTTTTATATATCCTTCAAAATTGTCCGCATAAGGTCCCCGACTCCTACTTTAGGAGCACAGAGAGTGAGGTTAGAACCCTTCTATGGGATGGAAGAGCGCCATGTATAGCATTGCATAAACTAACCAAAGGCTGGTATGATTGATGTATTGCACTCCCCGATTTGCGACTATATTATTGGCCTTCACAGTTAATAGTGGTGAATCACTGGATGTATTGCTTACCGATGGACCCGGCATATCTGTTGGATAAATATTAAATGGGCAGGAAGGGCCATCTAGGAGCCCTCTACTCGAAAGTCTGAAAAGACCGATACCTGGGCCCAACAGCCCACACTGTTGAGATCTGGCACCAAGCTAATCGACGCCTCGGATGGTCGGACAGACTGACTCAAGCCACTCCATTATGGTCCACCCGAAAACTAGGATTACTATGTGACCAACTGGGATTTGATTGGTGGGATACTATCGCAATCTCCACATTAGGCCACTTAGTAAAAATGGGGAAAATATAAACATTCGCGGAATTAGGGGAGCAGTATGAACTAGCTCAGGGGGAGATCTTCCGTTACCTACAGGTCCGTCACGCCCCTAAAGCAGCACTCTTAGACCTATCAAGCATACCGGAGTCATCCCCTCTAGAAGACCGATTGCTCTCGGAACCTATGTCAGAGAAAGCCATATCGCTGACATATAGGAAACAATGTGATAACATGCCGGATCCGTTTTGCACTCTTCGAGAACAGTGGCAAGCCGATATTGGGCAAATTCAAGATCATGATTGGCAAACAACACTGATGTCCCCGAGAAAAGCCGCCATTCCTCCTAGGCTCCGTTTGATTCAATTAAAAATGCTGCCTAGAACTTATCTTACGGGGGTGACACTAGCAAAAATGGGGCATAGACCAGATACAATGTGTCTCCGCCGCTGTCATAAAGAGACAACCTTTAACCACATTATATGGGATTGCCTCCACATACAAACACTATGGGAAGAATGATTTGCATATGGCTGGGTCCACGGTCAAGACTGATTTGCATATGGCTGGGTCCAAACTGGGGTGGTGAAGTGAGCTAAAGAAAGATGATGGATTCAACCCAGATCTGTGACTGTGGGTGATTGTCTAAAAAGTTTCAGCGCTCTGTCCATCATCTCCTTGTGTTTGATTTATTCGCCTTAAGTTGGCATGGTATGTCCAGACGTGGATCCCTTACTCACTTTGCCACTGGATTCAAGCTAGCCTGGCTGATGAGGAGTGTTACCCCGAAACTGGTCCCAGGATGCCTGTTTCCGGTCCAGGGAAGACCTGGCTTGGCAGTTCGGGCTGGACTGTTCCCATGAGGAACGGGGTCAAGACAGATTTTATATGGCTGGGTCTGAACTGGGGTGGCGAAGTGAGCTAAAGAACAATAATGGATTCAACCCAGATCTGTGACTGGGGGTGAGTGTCTGAAAAGTTTCAGTCCTCCGTCCATCATCTCCTTGTGTTTGCAATCTAGACAGTGACAATAATGAAGGGTCAGCAGGTGTCCTTAAGAAAGGTAGTAAGGGAGGAAAACTCCTGAACGGAAAAAACCTCCAGAGGCAACTGGAAAAGGAATTTTAGAGAAACAAATCAGGTGTTGATGTGACGATGAGAATCAGAACACTTCACTTCCCCAGGACTGAATAATGAAGAATTTGGAATCAGAGGACTTGGAGGAGAGAATCCAAGGAAAAGTCAAAGGAAAAAACAATGAGACACTTATCTAGAGCAACGGGCGAAGAATGCAATGAAAAATACTATTAGTTGCATTTCGACACATCTTCCTCTGAATTCTGCAGCCTTTTATACTAAAAATAATTAAGTGACATAACAGAAAATACATGAGGCATCTTGAATTAGGAAGCAGGCATAGGGATCCACTATGACCAAAATCTCGTACTGGGAATAATAATCTATTCCAGCTCCGCTTCTTCCTGAAGACCTATGAAAGTGAGAAGACAATTTGGAGCATTCAAGAAGGTAAGCCAGTGTCATCCTGGAATAAGTAAGCTTTCTCAAACACCTTGTCTCCTAAGATGTTTCTTGCAGAGATTTAGGCTTTTATGTGGAAAAAATGAGTAGATTCATGTTTCCATAAACCTGGAATAACATTCTTGCATTCTCAGCATCGATGAGGCACAACACATCCATTTACACTTGCACCTGATTATGGTTCTTATGACTTGGCACATGAAGGTGGTTGAGTAATCTATTGAGCTTATCACAGAGAGAATGGTCGATTTTGGGGCCAAACTGGTAATTTCACTGCCCACTCTAAATCGAGCGGGCACTCAAATGCCCAAACCTCTGACAGCCCTTAATCTGTCGGGCCATCAGAGATGTATGTCAGTGGCGGAGACAGAGTAATCTAAATGAGGTGGGTGGACCTTCAGTTTGGCAGAAAGTGTACTCTCATGGGTGTGAAGAAGTACCTCTCTGTCAAACTCTAAATCAGGCTGTAAGATTGGAGGATGTCGTGCATGTCCTTTTATTAGACTGGAGAGCTGTTTTGCATCGAATGTCGGGTTCATCTGCCAAAAGTGGGGAGTCATTTGATCTGATCCAGTGGGTGAGTTGTTCATTTGTACTTTTTTGCTTTTAATTAAGGTTTCATTATGGTATGTTTGGTATTTCAGAATCTCTGATGTGTTGAAATAATGCTGTATAAACAACTTGTTTAGCATATGCACCATTTTACAACTACATTATGTTTGTGTTATGACTCTGCAGCCACTGTATTGATGCTATTATTGCCAACGGTCTGTACTGGTGTTTTGTGTTGTATCAGGTTTAAATGAAACTTGCAAAAATTAAATAGTTTTAAAAAGTCAGGTTGTATTGTTGAAACTGTATACTTGGTGGGCTAATATGTGCGGGCTGTATACAGGGACCAGGTTACGCCCACTGAGCATTGTACCTTTATGTCCTTGATGTGGGCCACTGTGCCGCACAGCAGTGGTTCTGAGGAGCGCTGAGGGTTCCTGCATTGCGATGCATCATGCAGCATTGGTTCCAGTGAGGAGCTGCAAGGGTTGCAATGCGAGGTCCGCGTTGCGTTGCATTGTTTTGTGTCAGATCTGATGCGGACCACAGCTTTGCTGGCAGAGTACCTTTATCCCCACTTCCAGGGGTAAAGGACTGGGGACACCACCAGTGACTATAGCTTCAGGGGGGTGTTTGGGGTGCTACACCCACACAAATACATTTTCTTTTGAGAAATAGTTGGGCACAGGTGCTTTCAGTTGGGTATGGTGAGGTGTCTGTCGGATTGCACCAGGAATGTTTGCATACACACAGGCAAAAAAGCACACACACTCTCGCCCTCTCTCTGTTTTGAAAGTCTTTGAAAATGTTGGTAAGTTAACAAAATACTGTGTTTTCCCACACTTAGTAACTCCACCAATCTGCATTCCTCTCCCTTTCCACTGCGCCTTAAGCCCCTCTCATACACCCTGCCCCCGTATAAAGTATTTTCCCATTACATAGCAGTGTGATTGTTGGAAAATCTGAAGCTCACCACCCCAAATCTTACTAACCAAGCTACGCCCCTGGGCACCACTTAGGGGGTAACAGCAGGCAGAGTGCAGGTGCAGGGTTCAGGGGTGGTGGACCTTGTTGTATCCCTGTAGCTTCAAAACAGGAGGCCCGCCCCCTACTTCTTAGAGTCACTGCCAAGTTTAAGGTGCAGAGCAGCATGGCAGTAGAGCAGTCCTTCCTCTGAGTCTTTCACTGGTCCAGAAGTGATCTGAAGAGTTGGTCTAATATTTATACCTGGTGTCCACTTTGAAGTGGGAGAAGCTTCTGGAAGTGTCTGGAATTTCCTGTCTCCCTGCCCTGGCCTGTCTGTCTGGGGGGCACAATAGGCTGTTGAGTAGTCCTTTGTGTGTGAAATGAGCCAGTACCTTTGAAGTGCAAGTGTTGTAGGTGACAGCTCCGCCCCCACCTATCAAGTCAGAGATGGCCCATCCTGCCACCACTTATAAACTTTATTGTGATGCTGTCTTGTAGGAATGCACAAAGGCCAACTGCCAAAAAACCTAGTCTTGTGACTCAGGAACAGCTACAGGCAACCAAGAAAATGCCCACCTTCTAAAAGTGACATTTTCAGACGTGCGACTTAAAATACGACTTTGCCATTAAAGAAGATTTAAAATTACAATTCCACAGACACCAAACTTGACTTTCCTACCTGCTCTAAATCTAAAGTTAACACTTATTAATTGTAATACGGCAACCCAATGATATTATATGGGAGAGATAGGCTTTGCACTAGTGAAAAAACAAATTTAGGAGTTGTTCACCATCAGGACATGTACAATTTAAAAGTACATGCCCAACTTTTTAACTACACAGCACCCTGCCCTATGGGCTGTTTAGGCCATACCCCAGTGGTGGCTTATATGTATTATAAAGGAAGGATTAGGCTTGGCAAAAGGTTAATTTTGCCAGGTCGATGGGAAGTTTAAAACTGCACACACAATTACATTCTATTATTACTAAAGATATAAGGGAGAAGAAGAAAGAAAATCTATACAGCGTGTGAGACAACAAATCTTTTATTATTGGCAATTGAATACAAGCAACAGGATGATCTGCCATAACAAGACGTGCTCAATAGAATTAAATATAGACCATATTATTCAATTAAATATTACTCTATGTATGATGTTTCACGGCCATACATATCTCTTTTGTACTCTGCTTTCTAGTGTATGTGGTTTAGAGTGAATGTTGATGCGAAAGTTGTATACATGAACCACTGTCGTTTTTTTTAGATATGCGTTTTTTAACTCCATATTTTTGTTATATTTTATACATAAATTATTGACTGTTAACCAATAATAAAAGATTTATTGTCTCACACGCTGTATATATGTTTCTTGTCACCTCCGGTATATCTTTATTAATAATAGAATGTAATTGTTGTGGTTACCTAAGGTTTTTTCACACATAGGCTGCAATGCTAGACGTGCGACATGTTTAAAAGGGCTTCTTAAATGGGTGGCACAACAAATGCTGCAGTTCCACTAGTAGCATTTAAATGACAGGCCCTGGGTATATGTAGTACCACTTTACTAGGGAGTATAAGTAAATTAAATGTGCCAATTGGGTGTAAGCCAATTTTACCAAGTTTAAAGGAAAGAGCACAAGCACTTTAGTACTTGTTAGCAGTGGTAAAGTCTGCAGAGTCCTAAGAGCTCAAAAAAGTGTTCAGAAAATAGGAGGGTGAAGGCAAAAAGTTTGGGAACGACCCTGCAGAGAGGGCCAAGTCCAACACTAATATTTCCAAGAATGCCTTACTGTTGGTACATAGGCCTTGGGAATGTATTGAGACTGGAAAACGAAGGGACGCACAAGCTGAGAGGAGAAGAGAAATTAACTTCCCTCAGGACTTTGCCGAAGGGGCTGGGCCATGTGAGGAGCTGAGCTGAGCCCCCTTTGTGAGACGCGATATGAAGCGCTGGGACCCCTTGTGCAGCGCGGGATGCGCAAGCTGAGAAGAGAGGGAGACTTCATCTCCCACAGGACTTTGATGCATGGGCTGGGGCACATGAGGAGCAGAGCCCGCCCCCTTTGTGTGATGTGCTATAAAGCGCTGGACCCCCCCTCACCACGAGAGATGCAGAAGCTGAGAGAAGAGGGGGGCTTCATCTCACACAGGTCTTTGCTGCAGGGGCTGGAGCACATGAGGAACTGAGCCCCACTTCCTTCATGAGATGTGCTATAAAGCGATGAGATCACCTCGTGTGGACTGGCCCAAGGGCAGGCCCATCCTTGCCCATCAGTGGCCAGAAGAGGCCAGGCGGAGCTACCCCTCTTGGCCTCTGAACTCGGGTACTGTAAGGTGCTGTATAAGCAAGCACCTCTACTCACTTGTTTTGGTCCTGATTGCATAATGTTATTCCAACAAGGATAAGGACCAAGGACGTTGCTATCAATTAAACTCAGACATGGTTTTAATATTATCTTGCCACACCCTGGTGTTTTCTACAGCGATTGTTACAAGGAGAGTTAGTGAAAGAAGTTAGCGGAAAATTGGGCATAGTATTCATTAGTGGCCTTTGTATTTGGCAAACGCTCATTTTGTTAAGTACTGCACAGTTTAACTGTATTTGGTTGTAGGAACTTTTGTGCTGTATATGATTGCCGCTCTCAGAGTACCTTGTAGTGGTGGCTGAAATCATTACCTGGCACAATCAAAAATCTTGTTAAGGCAGAGAAAGATCTAGTGTTATCTAGCATTCTTCTGTCTGAATTTTAATTAACACTCGTATTTACTCATATGCTGTGGTATATAGGTGTATATTGTAAATTATATATTTAAAACAATCTGGGTGGATTGGTGGTAAGCAGTTGATTTGTAGTAGTCAATTATGGGGTAGAGAAATACCATGACTAATTCTAGCTCCTCTGCTCCACATATTAGGGTACCATGTGTCACAAAATCCATTCTTAACTATCTAACCTTGGCCGTAGGGGCTCTAGATGACCAAATAACATCACTAGAGGAGGAGCTAGCCCAACTCAAAGAGGCTCCACTTTTAGAAGGGCACACCAGTAGCAGCATTAGTAGCTGTCAGATGCAGTCTGTATGTAATGCTGACTCTGTGCCACCTCTCTTTACCCGAATCTCCCCGGTATGCACGAGATCCACAAGTGCGCAAGTCCATACCACCTCGAATGACCATCCTCCTAGGTTACCAATGTTGATTCAATCTTTAATTAAAGACCAGAGAGGTTCTGGTGCTGTAACAAGCATGGAAGTGGCCAAAGCTAAAGGGTTAAGCAGTACTCCAAAGAAAAGCAGCCCCCCCAGGAAAATCTAAGACCAGTAATCCCATTAGGGATGGTACCCAGGCTAGGAAATAACATAAAAACCTGCTTCATAGCACTTTGACCAGACTGGTAGACCAACAGGGAGAGGACTTAACACAAGATACCCTAACCAATATACCCTTAGACCTGCCACAAGTGAAATCTCCCGTTATTCCACAGGGTTCGACTGTAAGCTCTACTAGTATAACTACGCCACCGCGCTCATCACATTTAAGTAGGGACTCTTTTAACGTAGCAAGACAATACTCTAGGGAGCAGCAAGGGAAAGGTTTGGCCGTTGGGAACAAAGCTCCCATTCCATACTTAGCAGGCTCCAGGGCAATAAATTCACCCACCTGACCTCATCAGAGTAACTTGGACACAACCACTAGCAACTCTGGGCACAAGGGATATGCACTACATGCCAGGGACACTTTGAATTTACCGCCTGAGGCAGAACCTTTGGTATTGGTTTTGCCCTGGCACGTAATAAAATTATTCACAGCACAAAAACAAGGTTCACTGGTTCAACACTTATGTAGGGGCTCTATTTTCAGTTCTGCAAGATAAATAAGGTCAGCAGAGTTAGCTGGGTGGCTTCAGATCAGAAGACCTTTGAAGGAGATTGTGTTGTTATATACTTTAGGGCAGAGGAGGTTGTTATGGGCATATTATCGGCTTCTGAACTTCACCCCCTGTTGAATACCAGCATTAGTTTGTACCTTCTTGGTTTCTTTTATAAACACTTCATGCCTTCCATTAGTAGTCATGTCCCTCCTATACCTCGCAAAGCCACATCAACTCAAGTTGAAGGGTTTTGGGGGCTTCCCTTTATCCCTACTTACAATCTTTTACCCCACTGGAGAACATGAACAAAGTAGACTGACTAACCCCTACCTTAACCATTGCGCCATCATCCACAATTGGCAAGAGGTCCATTTCAAGAGCACACAACTCTAATAGGCACACTATCAATCTGATTATTTGTAATACGTCTTTTAAGGATTTTTGTTTTGTGTAATTATTACATAATCACATTGCAAGAAACTTGGGATACATCTTGTACCTTTTACTTAGATGGATATGAGTCCTTGTGGGTACTGGCCAATATTTTGCATCATGGAAGAGCAAAGGGGGGTTTATTGCATTTGATAGCATTGGCCCTAAGATCTGAAGAAATTCCATCTGGTTCCCCGAACTTTCAAGCAGTTTCACTTAGGTTTGGCAACAACCCTAGTTTGTTATTAGTGAATATAAATAATCCCTCTCCCCAGGTCGATTTTTCTCATTTTTCCAGCGAATTGAGAACTTTTTCACAGAAATTCACATCAGCACCCCGGGAAGCATTTTTTAAATGGGTGACTTTAATGCTCATCCCTGTAGTGGTGTTTGTCATGCTTACACTATGGAGGAACTCCTACTTTTGGGTCACTTTGAGCATACACAAGCTGGTGACTGCTTTTATGACTTGTTTTGCAGGTTAAATCTAGTCAGCTCTTACGACTTCCTTTGGAAAGATGAATTCGCTCTTCTACCAGTGAAATCGTAGGGAGAAATTGTGCCACTACTGTTGACTACATTGCTGTGTCTGGGGCTCTGTTTTCTTTAATTTAACGTATGAAAGTGTTATGAGTGGGTAATAGTGATCATTATCCTATTTGCCTCTGTCTTTACCATCAGGGGAGGGACTGTATGGACCCTGCCATTAAGGGTCCAAAGGCAATCATGCAAGAGACAGAAGAAAAAGGCTAAAATGGACGGGTGAGGTTCCTGAAACTTTTTTTCAGTTCTTACTTCTCAATTGTCAATCTAATTTTGACACCTTACTACATCTGGTTTCACAATTAGGAATACATGTGGGAACATAACTAAAACAACAAAAGCTCTTCTGACTAGGGCTCCTGCACGGCCCATTTCCAACTCCCCATGATAGTTCGACAGGGCCTGTTCCAAAAGCTAGTTGAAATCTGCATTCAGCGCTGAATAGTCAACCGAGAAACAGAGATATAGTAACCACTAACAGGAGGGCAACAACTTGGTTGGAGGCCCCTGGGTGGTATTTCTGATATCCAGTATGGATTCAGGCCCGTTCTGTGCAAAATTGATCAAGGCTTAAATCTCCACCATGGCAGGGACCGGGTCGGTCCATCTGGCTTTCATGGATCTCACCTCAGCCTTCGACCGAGTAAACAGGTTTAAGCTTTGGTCTCTTTTAACCCAGATGGGTATAAACCTGGAAATAGTTTTATTTTTGAGGGACTTACATAGTGATGTGAACGCCATCATCCATTATCACCCGGACGGAAGCTGCTCAGAGGAGTTTGCCATGCAGAAGGGGGTATTTCAGGGTTGGATACTGGATCCTTTTCTGTTTACTCTATTTGTCTATCATTTAGAGCAAGCTCTATTAAGGTGTAGATCAGACTGCCCTAGTATTGGAGTCCATGCGAACCATCATGTCTTGTATGTGGACGATGCAGTCCAAATTTCCCGGACTGCGTTGGGGCTGCAAAATCTCGTGGACACAATTGTGTTCTTCATGGAAGATCTAGACCTCTCAACCAACTTTAGTAAGTCTTTTGTAATGGTTGTAGGGCGTACAAATACAAGAGGCAGGAGATTCAGGGCTAATGACCATGAGCTTTTAAAGGTTAGCTCTTTTCCCTATTTAGGGTTGGTATTTGGTAATGGCTGCTCCTGGAATCCTCTAATTGAGTGTAAGAGAAATATTTTTAGCTGAACAACTACAGCAATTTTTAGCTTTGCAAGGCTTTTGGGGGAGTCTCTGGTTGGTACAATAATTAAGCCATTAGGCTGTGCAACTCCAAGTGTGTTTCTGCTGTGGTATATAGTAGCGACATATGGGGTTATAAAGACATTACCACTCTACAGGTGGTCGAAAACAATTTCTGTAGCAGGTTGCTGGGTGTACTGCAGAGCAAACCTCCTTGGATGGCCCACCAAGAGTTACGCTACTGTATTTATCAGATGTCATCGCCTTTCTGCCTTTACTGAAATGGATGATTATCTGGACACTCCCAGAATGTCATCTAAACAGGGCGCTTCTTTGACCCTGTTTGAAAATGGATAACTGTGCAGTTATTGGATGGCTAAAATTGGTTAAGGAATATTGGAGATCAATGGGAAGGGAAGAGCTCTTCGACCACCCTGAGTCAATTGTTTAAAAAGACATCATTTAGACCAAAATGTATTTTAAATTATGGAAGGATACACTCAGAAAGGAGATGGAAATAACAAAATCAACAGTTAGAAGTTACCTCTCATTGAAATACTCTCCCCATTGTGAACCATATTTGTTATAAGTCACAAATGGTTATCACTGTAAGCTGTTAACACAGTTTCGTTTGCATTGGATAAGCAACCTTTTAGGCTGCGGATGGGAGTTTCGTAATCGAGGTCCCTGCTGTTGCGAAAACGTATCTACGCAGGATGACCTACATTTTTAATGATCTGTACGTTTTATGAATTACCACAAAAGGCTTTTATCCTTCCACTTTTTTAAGAGTTGGGATTTATTCAGGTTCACCCAGCAATGCAATATTTGAAAATTTTGCACAGTGACTATTTGAAATTTTCAATTGCATGTTTATTATCAGCTGCTGTGAATAGTCATTGTAATTCTTGCAACAACCCAAGGGCTAGCTAGTTGGAGACTTTTAATCTCCAGCCCTTTTTCGAGGTAGCATTTAGTACTTTATCCTGGTCTACACTATTCGCTCATAAAGTTATTTATGTATTATACACTGTAAAGCAGAATGAAGTAACCTCTTTTTCTATTAGCTGAAAGCATAGTGGACCCATTGAGGTTTTTTTTCTCGGGTTTGAGAACTTTTATTGTTTTTATGAGCTATAGAGGTTTGTTTGTATTTTTCTTTTTCTTGTATGTACCTGTGATATGTATACATATTTTATTGTTCTTTTATGGTTCATCTTAAACCCTATAAAGATCTATGACTGACTGAATGAATCCCAGTTCTGAAGCGGTCTCAGACCTTCAGCTTGATATTTACACTTAAGGTGGTACGATTGCTCATATGAGCCTGGACTTTAACCCCTCAATGGGAAATAAACTTTTTGCAGGGAAGAACCTCCAATCACATATAGGTTTAGATTTAAGATTTATACTATAGGTTTGCTTAGTGGGTTATCATAGGATTTCTTGGTGCATTATCAAAATTAAAACAGATAGCCTTAAGGTAATTAAAGATCAGTCAAACAGAAAGCTAGTCAAATGTTCCTGAAAGAACTACATTTTAAGTAATTTGCAAAAATCCAAGTGGTTGAGCGAAATGAAACATGAATGTCAGGCTGTTCCAGAACTGAGGATCCAGCACACACAAGGCTCTACCAACGTTTTACTTTGTGGGATAGTGAGAAACCTGCAGATAAAGGAGGGACAGTGGTGTTTCTCCCCAAGGAGATGTATAGACAAGAATGTCTAAGACTTTTAAGTGACAGGAGGAACTATAAGAGATTGCTAAAAGATCCAACGAACAACATTGTGGAGGATACATGTTCAAACAAGCTGAGGAACAAGAGTGGACCACAAAAGAGGAAGCAGACTTCCTTTAAAAAAAAAACAATATGCTGTATTTGTATGTCCTGCCCAAAATACACAAGGGAAACCTCCACCACCTGGACGGCCAATTGGGCAGGCATTGGTTCAGCCCTGGAGCCATTATCTACGTTTGCTGATCACTTCCTGATACCTTTGGAAAAAAGAATGCCATATTTTGTGCAGGATACCAAAGATATGCTCAACACCCTCAGCCACAGTGAGTTCAACCCAGAATGTCAGCTACTCATGACGATAGACGTCGAAGCTTTGTACACAAGCATTCCCCAAGACGAATCATTAAGAGTACTAGATCATCTATGACAACAGGTTGAATGGAACTCCATAACCCCACGAGAATTTGTGATGGACTGCACACATACAGCCCTGGTAAAGAACTATTTCAAATTTGAAGAACAGTTCTATTTACAGATCCATGGGACTTCAATGGGCAGCACTTTTGCCCCCAGTGTAGCCTGTTTGTATGTCCATGCATTCGAGTGAGGTCAACTCGTTCGTGATCACATAAAAGTTTGGAAGCGTTATATAGATGATATTTTCATAATTTGGTCAGGCAAAATGGACTCGGCACAATGACTGTAAGCAGAAACGAGACAGCATTCTTGGACTTGAAGATTACTCCACATGATAATACTTTACACAGTGAAGTATATGACACGCCCACTGAAAAGAGCAATCTACTCCAATACAACAGCAACCATCCTAAAACCTTACGGGGCATCCTGCCAGTAGGAAAATTACTCAGGTTGAGAAGAAATTGCACAGACAAAAAGGATTTCTCAAAACATGAAGATATCCTCGTGGAAAAGTTGAGAGAGAAAAAGTACCCGAAACAGATTATAGCAAAATCAATCAAAAGAGCATCAAATATTCCAAGAGAAGCGCCTTGGCTACCTCCCCAAAAACAGCACCAGAATGGCTGATCACTGTGACAACATTTGGAGTACACTCAACAGGAGTCCAAAAAATTGTAAACAAACATTGGAACATCTTAACATCTGGCTCTTTGAAGTACGAGAAACCTATGTTCTCCTTCAAATGGAGCAAATCTATCAAGGCTGATCTAGTTCATACTCATCCAAAACTGGGTAGGATACAAAGTAATATACCAACACTATGGAACGCACCAGACCTAACAGGACATGCACCCTGTGAACACTGCAGTACATGCAAGCTGAAAAAAGAAACCTAAGAGCTGGATTTAAGTGTGAAGACACTGCGGATTCAAATGAAATTCACTAACTGACTCTAAAAATGTAATTTATATATTGACCTGTAACTGCGGAGAAAGATATGTGGGTATTACCACAAGAAAAGAAAAAACTCAGATCAATGAACACCGGAGTACGTTCAGGTGCCAGAAGAATCTGACTAAACTAATGAGACATTTCATTGAAAAAAGTCATGCAGCAGATGATGTTGTATGAACCATCATTGAGCAAATCAAACAGAATGGTGGCAATAATACCACCCTGTTCAGAATGGAGCAAAGGTGGATCTATCGTCTGGATACATGAAACAGGGACCTAAATGATGAAGTGAAATGGACGCAGCTGCAAGATAATGAACCATTTCTGCACCAGGACTGCTAGGCCATTACATTTCATACAACATATACTCTTCTCAGCCAACAATAGGGAGGACAATTTATTTATATACCCCTACCAGACTCCTTACTTCTAGATCTGTAGTATATAGTACAAACCATTGGAAAACTAACATCATCCTAGCTCAATAACCCTGGGACTAACTGTTGTAAAACTAACATTTTCCAAAGCTTAGTAATCCTGGGTATGAGGAGATGGAGAGAACCAGACACAATACCTTTATTTATAACCAGCATGCTCGTAGCCAGCTAGGTTCCAATACGAGGTTATATGTATTACATTCACTTAACATATGAGAAACTAACCAATGCCCTTACGGGCAACCGCATACATATTGCGGGCCCAAGGTTAGAATATAGTGTGTTTGGGCAACACTTCCACTAGCTAGGGGTCCCAGACTACAGTTCCCAGGAATATTGCAGTCCTTATGGTTTAACGCCTGCAAAAATGGTGTCATAGAGTAGGCGGCAACAAGCGACAGCGGCTTACTCAAGTAGCGATCACCTCTGTGGCTCGTTTCCCAACATACGGCAGTGGACGGGGCACGATTAGGTGCAACCACCGCGTCATCCTTCTAAAGAAGTAAGTGGATCTTATAATGACATAACATCACCTTCCTCTCGCAGCCCCGTGGTGAATCATCAGTATGTGAACAACCGCCTTCTTTTTTGTAGGAATGTGTCCGTTTTAGTACAGCCCTCTCTAGTCTAGTGGCATATACCTTGATGCAGCACTTATATTATTAAAGTATTGTGCATGTTATTCCATTTTCTGGGTGATTGTGACACTCCTCGGTGATGTCGGCATGCTAAAAATATGTTGTCCAAAAACTATACTCTCACAGACAGTAGACCTGGGATACAAATGTTCGAATGCTTGCCTGTTATACTTGCATTGACACTGGTGGGTATTATGACATATATATTGTATTGATAAAAGAATGCTACATCGTTATTGGAAGCTGATAGCCATTTGGCATTGTATATGAACCTAACTGTTATTTTATAAATGTGTGACAACAAAGGTGACGCCCCCCACTTCTGGCCATGATGCCCGTAGTACATTTTAACCCGGGTAAGTGAAGAATGAAACAAAAAACTCTTGCATGGAGTGTTGTATGGGAAGACAGACGTATGATTCACTAAGGAGGTGGGGTTTATGATCTGGACCCTCCTCACAGTGATATGAACGATGATGTATACCTTTAGGAAAATCCATTAAAAACAAATGCTTCTAGTGGTTATCCATATGCTGGTGAATCAAAATATGCCAACAGTGGGAGCTCATTGCTATCGTTTCCCTTCATCCATACCATTAGAATATGCCAGCAATAACAGTATCAGAAATAACATTTATTTTAAATACGGACTATAATAGTCATTGTAGTGGTGGGAGGTTAGGTACAAGTTTACCCTACTAATATAGTTTATTATTTGGATCATCAACAATTAACATTGTCCCCCTTTATTTAATTGTATTTGTTGTTTGTATTTTAGGTGGTACAATGAATACAAGGGACTGGTAGGGTTTCAGTAGTTACCCTTAATTTTCTTACCAATTTTCCACATGGTGTGTTAACATACCACATTGTGCTTTAGATTACCCTGAAAAACATGTTGTAAATTACAGTTCCTAAAGGTCAAGTGTTTCATTGAGTACACATTATGACCTGTATCAGAGCATTTTAATCATATCATAGGTACTCTGTAATAAACTGATGGACTATACCCCTAGGTATTTTTAATTAAGAGTTTCCTTCTTGTCGAAATAACAGGAACTAAGACATTGTCCTGACAACAGATTTCAAAGAACTCCCAGGGTCAAGATTAGCTGCCGTCGGTTGAGTTCGCTGGAGTGGCACTGTTCACTCGTAGAAAATCAGAACTGTGAGATACCAGTTTGAACCTTTTGACTCTCAAGTAGCCTTTTGTTGTGCAATTTGTGTCAGGGGGACATATTTGAGTGTTTTATCTCCTCCTCTCATAGCGTGTGGAGCAGCTTAGCTCCGAGAGGTATTAGCGACATTGGTAGTCAATCGACTAGGGACAATGTATACCAGTTGACAAAAATAGAACCATGGCACAGCGCTGTACCCTACAATGTTGATACTCCCACAGATTGTTCGGAATCATAAGTGCGAGTGCCCAAATTGAGGTGCTCGGCAGCATTCTAAACATCTTGCAGGTGGTTCATCAAATACATATTCAGAAACAGAGCGTTACCATGAATAAGTCTGGATTCCACCAGGGCTTTGGTGGCTGAGACGCCACTAAATGGAAGAAGACATGGTAGGTAGAGTGCTTTACAAAAGCTTCACTTGAAAAAATACAAGCATAAGAGATGGACACAATCTTAGACTCCCATGGGAAACAGGCGGATGATAAGTGGGTAATGAATGAGTAAGTGCAAAGATTGAAGGATGGGTAAGTAAGAGCATGAATAGATGAATGAGTGCATGAATTGATAAATAGGTGTTAGAATGACTGCTTTTGTCCTCCACTGCTGCAGCCCATGAGTTGTACTCCATTCTGCATCCCTTAGTTCATGTTCGGCCTTGTACCATCACTCATTATTCCTAACTACCAGTGCAGTTTTGCCCCACCACTCATCCTTAATTCAAACCAGATTTACCCCTTCCCTCATCATTCCTTACTGTTTGCTCAGACCCTCAATTACTCCTATTAGTACTAAATGCATGCAAATTGGCACCATGACTCAGAAATTTTGCAAGTCTGTCAAGATTTGCACATCACCCGAAAAGCTATATGTGGCCATGATTTGCACCATCACCAACGAATTCATAGTGAATGTTCCAATTTGCCCCATCACTAAGTAATCCTTAGCGCAGGTTTAAGTTTGCCTCATTACTCAGTAGTCCTTAATGCTTGTTTAGATTTTGACCATCCCTCACTAATCATGAATGCATGCTCAGATTTGCACAATTATACAGCCATAATCATTGCATGCTGATATTTGCACAATCATAAATCTTGAGTGCCTGCCTAGGTTTGCATAATCACTAATAGTGCTGAGAACAACTTACTATTCAGGCATCGCTCAAGTGCTCACTCATAAATTTGCCCCACAAAGTGCTGGAACGAAGACAAGGGCCAAGTTCCCTTTTTGGGTGAAATATGTCTGGGACCTATGAGCACAGGAGAATGTTTTGGGAAACCTCTATCCTCACATTTGCAGTGACAACATTCGCTTGGCTTTTGTAAAGTAGAGTCTGTCACTCAGAACCCAGAAACCTTGCTGTACAGGTGACAGTCTATTCTAGACACAGCAAAGAGCTGGTCTAGGCTCACATCCACCTTTGACCAGGGCAAACAGAAAAGCAGTGCCCCCAGAACACATAGGGAACCAGGATGGGACACAGCTAGCTGTGATTTTCCCCCTCCTCCTTTTCCCTTCTGCTCCTACAGTGTTTGCAGCACTCCATTGAATAAAAATAAATTATATTTCTCATGCAGGTTTAGATACCATTTGATGGTTGCAATCACATGACATCTGATCCAGTGGAGAAGAGGCGCAATGCAGTTTCTTGCAATGAGTCTATTGTGCATGAGGTTTCCTTGCAGAGAAGAAGGCAGGACATTTGTTGGTGTGATATGCAGGTGGTTGGCCATGCCAAGTCCCACACCTGTGTCTGCGCCATTCAAGTTTCAGATATGTCATCTATGTTTTGACTAACTATAGAAGAGTCGGTCAAAACACAGCTGCTGCACGGACATACACCTTGTTCTTCCACAACACAAATAACAGGGCTAAAGATTACGTGTGCAGCAGGTGTACTCCATACGTCGTGAATGGCAGTATCAATCAGCCAATGATTGATCACTGTCAGTTGACCAATATGTGAATGGCACCTACGACCACCAGTGTCTGAAGGGGGACGATCCTTTCTCTGTATGGAACATAATAAACACTGTGACAACTAAACTGGTCTTTAACCAGACATAAAACTCATTAGTGCAGTGTTTCTTGAAAGAAATCTAGGGCCAAATAATTTCCTTCAGGCAGTGTGTCTATGCTATGGAAACAAATTTGAGGGCTTTTGTAAATTTGAAACTTTATGGGCATACTGAGAAATAAGGCTATGACTAGTTAGCAGAGAGGTTGACATTTAATATTTTAGTAACTGGAGCACAGTGGCAATCCTGCTGATTCCTATGTCAGATTACAAGTACAGTGAAATATCAAACTGTAACAATAATATTATATGGACATAAAAAACAACCTCAACTTTCAATAAAGAAAAATGGAAATAAATAGGGTGTGCCAGCTAATGAAATATGGACAAAGCATTGCTAATGTTGTTAGACAGATGAACGAGGGAAATTGCTGGCCATGTCAGCACATTAGTGCAACCATCATTACCACTGCACTTTGATCAACTTGATGTGTTTACAATACATGTTTGCAAATTATTATTTTAGCTCATCTTAAGCTGTCATGCTTCCTTTTTCAGTGCTAAATGTAAAAAGGGCAAACATATCCCAGACCTAAGCTGCCAGATAATGACCTGGCATGTGTAGTGTCTTCTCCCAACAAAATACAAATGAAAGTCATTCTTCTTCAGCATTTATTTATATTTGAAATTATTTTGGGCAAGCAAATCTCACAAGCACGTCACAATCAGTTGGTTATACATTAGTATCTTTAGTCATTCTCATACTTACAAGAATGAAATAGCACCAAGAGTGGTGTGCCCAACACATTACATAGACAATCTGTGATATGCCACCAAACCTAGGCCACAAAATAACAATTAGATACTTCATATCTGCCGCCAGGATGAACCATGGAGTAAAAAAATGATTGGCTGTAATTTTAATGTTACGTGGCTTTGGCATGAATAGACATGTGGGAAAACATTGAGTGCTTGCAAATGTAAAAGTTGTAGCATTTCAATAAATAAATAACAATAAAATAAATATAATACATACAAAAATCTTAAATAAGCAGCAAAACATTTAACATGACATATATATTAATTACTTGTAACAAGGTGTAGTTACAGTGTAATACAAAAAATGGTCTATCTATACCACAGACATGTGATGAAACGTAATTGCCTAAGAAATTCTAAAATAGAAAAAGGATAACCTTTAGTTTATTGTTTGCTGGATAATGTTATACCATTGGGTAAACCATGCTACTAACTGCTCAGCATTTACATTTTCATACATGTAATTAATGTGCATTTTATAAATATATGTACAATACTTACAGTACATTGCACTTACACAATTTATTGAGTTACAAAAGGGCATGAATGCTCAAAGTACAAATCAGTGTGAGGAGCTGAATTCAACCATTGTGAAACAGAGAATGGCATATTTAATAATTATACCATTACTAGAACAATCACAGTCAATCTGAATGCCTACAGTGTGTCCTCACTTCTATCACATCCAACAAATTATCAAGCAATTACCAATCAATAAAGAAAGCTTGGTATAGAAATTAAAATAGTGCATTTGCTTCTATGTATGTGAAAACTGTTTACCCCACAGCACAACACATACCTGAGGTGTCCATTGGAGACCTGGCCCTCATCAATTTAAGTTATGTGACTAAATATTTGTGCATGATTATATGAGAAAAATATTTGAACTTCCATTTCCAAATATCCCTTTTGTTTTATGCCTGAAATTGGAATCAGTTGGCAATATATTCAGGTTTTATCAATTTCTCTAATGAATATTGGAGCTGTAGAAATTGATGGACAACAGGTATATTCTTATGATGATTAATCATTTCACATTAACAGTAATCTTGGATTATTAAAAATCCACTTGAACCTTGTGTTTCACCTGTTTGAGTTACTCTACACCTTCTTCTGTTTAACAGTCCTCTACCTCCGAGTCCGGAAGCTGTTGAACCTATAATCAGTAAATAGAAGAAATGCCCATTTAAAGAGACTCTTGAATATGGAGATAAATAAACAAATATTTGCAGATCTGGGATCTTCCTAAACATTGAAAATGTATTTTGATTAAATTAATGGTGGAAACTGGCATCCTAATTCAGCGGATTGGACAAAAAGTGAAATTCATTTTGTAAAATTTGCATGAGTCTCGGGGCATTGATTAAAGTAGTTGGGCTTTATCATCAAGTGGCCCATTTAGGTCCTTTGCATTCAATACTAGATCTGTCGGATTCCGAGGTTCATTGTTTGTTCTGGAAAAGAGAGAATAAATAATATATTTACTGCTGAAATACAATCAAATCAAATTTGCGTCCTGATGCGGTATGCAAAGCAGTGTTTATTTACTGCAGTCAGGGCACTGCATCTAGGTTTTGACAAATACATTGGTGTGAAGGGGAATTCAAAATAAAAGTGCATGCAATGAACTGATGCTGTAAGGCAGTGTGGATATTGTGATCAAATGCAATTAATGGATCTTGACATGCTTTAGGTAGAAATGACCACTGTTGATATTTCAAACAGGTTGTTTCCCAAAAGCATGCATTCCTGGATAAAATATGAAGTGATCCCAAATTTAGTAGAATTATTGGGTATCTATTAGGAAATAGGCAAGACTAACTGGCATACACTGTACAGAGACATTCCTGCTACTTTGTACTATAGTATACAGCTCTACCACAGACACAGTCCACTCTAAGAAACACACCACTAATCTTAAATAATCACCTTTTAAAACCTGCCATAATTTCCCAGTTTATAGTATAAAAGCACATTATACAACACCACCATGCTTTGTGTGACTCCCTTAGTCAGGTCTGAATCATTTGCTCAAGGTTTTCTCATCAAAGTGGAAGGATTAAAGTGTATATTTTTATTCTTTCCCTTCAGAAGCCTTATTATTCAGGTAGAAATCTATTCCTTTCAAAGTACTTCACATTTATAAATGATTAACCAACGTAAGAGAGAGAGCACCTGTGTTACCTAAGATCAGACTTAGAATTTATGACTTATGATGAGAAATCCCTTGTTAAAGCTACTCAAGTACATCTAAAATCGGCCAACCACAGAACACAAAGTCTCAAAAGTGTAGACACCACTTGCGGTTCATCGGATACTACATTCTTGCAGAACGGAAAGATATTGTAACTTCCTATTATTTGTCACTGGTTCCATAATTAGCATATATCTTGCTTTTGCTCCTAAAATTGATAAAGGACCTCCGGCATTTATGATGCTTAGATGTGCTTTTCCTCTATTTAAAACAGACTGTGCAGATGCTTGGTAAAAAAGAAAGTATGCTGCTTTCTTTGACCTGTTATCAAAATCATCCAGTTAATAATTCCTACTGTGCTAGAACACTCAATCTATCAACTGGCAAGTATTGTGCCCCCCCATAGGATTTGCAGGTCAATTTAGGAAAGGATCACATTTTTATCCCATCAACATTGATACTGCAATTTTAACAAAAACCTGGATTGCAGTAGGCTACAGTTTCATCCTGTCAGCAAAAATATATTTTGCTTTAAATGCATTAGTTTGCTGAGCTGTAGGAACTCATAGATGTGCGAACCTCAATTAAATAACTAGAAAAATGTCTACTATTTTGATGTACAAAGGGAAATTACAGATAAAAAGTCCTTGCTAATAAAATCACAAATCATTTTTCTCTTAGAACACCAATAAATTGCCATTAACAAATCTTTCCTCCAGTTTCAAGAAGATGGAAAGCAACAGGGAAAGTTAGAAAAAGCTGATGGTTCGAAAAGTGCGAAAAATCTAATATAACCCACCCACAAGTGATCTTTTTCAATGCCTTGATTTGATTTCAAGTATTCTTTCTTTACACATGCTCTTAATTCACAAAGAATTGTGTATGCTGCCACAAGACCCTCTCAAGATTCTCTAGGCATTCACTTTCCTCTATCATGGGCTATATAGCATGATGCAATCAAATCATTTTACACTATACCTGTCCTCTAAAATGAGGAATTCTATTTCCCCTTTTGGAAAAACAAATCAATACAATCAGAATAACAGCAGGTTTGAAGCTTCTAATAGGTTTTGCGGCCTTTGTTAAAAACAGAACAAAACCAAAAAAAAAGTGCAGTGAAATTACTCTTTAGCCTCTGCCAATTTATTGTTAATCTCTTTGCTTTTCTCTTTGTCCTCTGGCTTTGCAGCAGTGGCACCCTCAGCACTCTTTTTCTTGGTAGCACGGCCAGATGGAATCAGCTTTTCTTTGGCCTTTTTCAAAGGTTTATGGCTTGTTGTCTTCTTCAGCTTTGGAGTCTGAACGCTAGGCTTCTCTACCTAGACAGACATGCATAAAAAAAACACAAACACAGAGAACACACAAGAAAGGGTGGAAAACAGGAAGCAGCATCAGAATACAAATTCACCATAAGCAAATGATGACAGTAGTCATAAAGATCTTTATAAGAAGCCTTATATATTGCTTTGTTTAACATAACCACAAAATAATATTTAGCACACCAGATCACCATAACCCCAAATAGCCCTTTTCCCCAACCCTTCGACCATTTCCTACACATTTCATCATGTCACTTAAATTAGGCCTGAACTCCACAATGTTGTAATACGCAGTCATTGCTCTATTTAACAGCCATCTATGGATGCTGTGCATCCAGATAATTAAACATCCATCTCCTTACTCCCCTCCCCTGATGGCCACATTGTTGAGAGAAACAGTCACAGAGGAGCAGTTACACATTTTTTTGAGGCTTCGGGTTTTCTTGACCTGCCCTAGGTAGGGTTTCAACTATCAAGACAAATATAATTTGTGCTGCAAGACATACTATTGGGACTTTTGATGATGCTGATACTGCTGTAATATAACATGTGGAGTTACTAATCAGTGCATCAATGTGATTTTCTATTTATAGGTTGGATCTTCTGTATGGCTAATGACACTGAACTGTATTTCTAAAATGCATCATTGGTACAGCCTTATGTCGCTAGAATGAATGTCACACAACACAGGTTTTTCATACATTGTTGGACTGCTTTGTTATGTAACTGTTTTGGACGTTAGACTACATGATGGCCCCTAAGCACTGACTTGCATTGCTTTGCTTCACCTGGTTACCCTAGCAGAGACATCTTCATCTTACAATGCACAAACATTTCTTCCATTTTCAGTAATTTTCTGTTAGGTTCTGTCAGCTACAATATGCGCACAACTTTTACTTCTGCCTAAATTGTTATTTTTCTAAATTCAGACAATCTTAATCCTTTTTTGAGAGTTTAGAGTTTTTTCTGAGCTGAAGTGCAAGCAATGGCTGTATTTTATCTAATCTCCTTAGCTGCTGCATCTTTCCTCTGGTCTGCAAATCTCCTGAGCCTATTCCTCTTTGCTCATGGTGATTTTCATTTCAATGTCCTGCATGGCATTTCAATTACCCACTTGTCCTTAATGATCCCAGTGGTTATTATTTGTTAAGCTCCCCTTGAGGCTTGGCTTCTCTTTCATTAGCATATATTTTGTGTGACATTCCCTTGGGTTCTTTACCAACAACTCTCCTTTTTCTACATAATTCTCATTTGTAGGTCCTCACCTAAAATGACCATCATTGAAGACAGCAGTTGCTAAAAATAAAGTCATTTTTTTAAATTCTTTCACTGTGATTGTCTACATTTTCACTCAATTGATGTGGGTCTTTGGGGGACACATTTCGAGTTAATATTGACTCATTGAAGAAGTAATAGGAGTTCTCACACCTCTGTTGGATTTACGGCTTGCTAAATTTGTATTTATGCAATGCATGAACTACAATTGTTGGGCTTGGTCCTCAGTTACTCTTTTCATTGGATGTCTATCCTTTTGGTGTAATTGATATGACCCTATATTTAAGTGGAATAGGTTTCAATATGTTGTCGCATAATTCTGAATTGTCCACCCCAAAAATGAATGGCAACAAGTACGCAACATGCTATTGCCTTGAGCCACACCCTGTCTGATACTTGATAATAATGTTGAAACATGGATATATTCCACAAGCAGATTGTTTGGATTCAGACTATGGGGCTGATTTATATGTTGGTAGTAAAGATCCTCTGTTGCAATGGTAAATGTGTATCCTTACAACCAACATAATAGTCTGCCCGCCTGATCTAGATGCGGGTGGACCATAGGTTTGGGTACAGCGGTGACCAGTCCGTCACCACGATAACCAAACCTACCTCCAGGATGGAGCCCAATGGAGAAAGTGCAGTCGAAGAAATTGCTTTATGTCCGCCTACCCAAACAGGAAGGTTAGATATATAGCCATTTTGTTTACTGTCTGCCACTGCCAGGGAACCCTGTGGGAGGTTGTTTTTGAGAAATGTAAAACTCTATAAAAATTTGGTAACCGGCCATCCTGTTTGACAGAGCCGTCTGTCAAACCTTTACAACACTGACAGGAACTGCTATGATGGTGGTTCCTGGCAATGTTAAGAGATGTCCATGGAGCCGGCAGACACCTACAACTTTGGTGGATGGCATGTAACAGTATGCCAAAACATAAATCAGGCCCCAAAAGGCCATTTGTCGACCAGGGCGGCAAAGTACAATAATCTATCGCCCTGATGAACTTGCCATTGACCAAAGTTAAAGATGGAGTATGCCCCGTTGTCAACATACTTTCAGTCTGCCTGCCTCTAAATTATATTTTGGCTGGGAGAGTACTACGTCTGTATTCTGAAGCAGACGAACAGTGTGTGTTCCTTTGCCTTTGTTGGGTGAAAATAGTAGGTCAGATGTTAATTGCATTGTCACTCATATGCTGCCTGACATTAAAAGCTGGTAACTGCCATCAGTCTTATTTTTCATCGATGCTCCACTTAGGTCCATTTTTGCTGGGCGGGCTGCTAAATGTTGACTCTGCCAAGTGTGTTAGCACCATTAATGACCTGAGCAGAGGTCAGTAATGCAGTAATGCTTAATAATAAATGTGTCACTGAGGCCTACCAACATTGCATTCAATACTCAGTAAATGTTCGAGGATTTGCAATAACATGAACGCATGATGCATTTTATTGCACGTACCACAGATGTAGGGCTACCCCTATACCAGCTTTCCGTTGTTGCTGCACTTTTGCATTCTGTGCACTATGATTTGCAACTCTGGACTTAGTGTTTGCAAAACCATCAACTTTACTCTGTGCCGGCTTTCTGAATTAAAAAATCTTCATTGAATGTGGCCATTGACATTCCCAGACGTAAAACAAGAGAAGTGATTTGCACTGTTAGTTGGTTAGAATTAAAATGTGTTTTCTATCATGATGTTAGAATAGAAGCAATCTAGTAGTGGGAGGGGCTTCATGTCTCATGCAGACGGGCATCTGTGTTTCCTAAAATGGCTGTTCTGCGCCTACACCCTTACCTTGGATGGTTCTTTGTAGGGCTCGCTGTAGAGGCTGCGTATTCTCCTGCGCTCAGTCAGCTTGTTATCCCCAGGTGCAGGCTTGATTAACTCTCCCTTGAAGGTGGCCTTGTAACTGGTTTCATGTATCACTTTGTCCTCAGGAGGCTTGTACTGAGGTTGGGCCTTGATAGGTTTCACTGGCTTCACATCCGTCCAGGCTCTGAACTCATTCCTGTAGAGAAAACACAGGACACAGTCAAGTACATTAAACCAATGTATTTATTTATTTATGCTATTTAATATAGTGTGGGCATGGCCCGAAGGCATCAGAGCGCTTTACAACCAGGGCTGGACTGGCCGTAGCGGGCACCAGACATTCCCCCAGTGGGCCGCCAGGGTGGGGCCGGTTTTGGGACCCTACGGGACCGGTTTTTTTATGGGGAAATGCAATATCGGCCCCCTGTAGCAAAATCAGCCAAAAACGGCCCTGGCAAACAGCTCGGCCGCACCTCTCTCACTTTATCTCCTCCTCTCTCTGTCTCTCTCTCTCTCTCTCTCGCTCTCTCTTCAGGGCTCTTACATTTCCATCCGAGTCCACTTCAACTTCAATCACCTGTTTCCCCATATTTCTGCTTCAGTCCCAGATTAAGGTACCCTGGTCATCCCTTATCTTTAGTTCTCCAGACCTACACAACTCAGAGGCACACAGGTAATCACTGTATCAGTATTGCCATTGTGCCTAAAACTACAGAACTAAGTTACTACTGCATGTTCTCTAAGATGCAAATGCTTTCTCTTTAGGCTTCCGCTTCCAATGAAAAGTGACATTGAACAGGTAAGGTTCACTCTAACAGAGTGGTTAAAATGCAGAACATCTCGTTTAGACTGCACACGTATCACTCACAATAGATAGTTTGTTCAATGATGGCTCGGCTTCTCCAACTTCATCACAGGAAAACGTTCTCCCTAAACTTTCGATGAGCAGGTTGAGTCTCTCACACCTGGGAAGTCTACCTCTAGGATCCATTAACAACAGCCGAACAGTTTGTTATCAGCCGCAATGGTATAGGCATTACCCCAAAAAGAGGGTTAGGTTAGCTGCAGAATCTTCCTCTGGTCCTCATCTTCCTGGTGTGCTAGCTCCTGGGGTGAAAAAGTAAATACTGAAGATGGTAGAAGGGCAGCTTATATCCAGTACGGTGGATGGATGGCTTTTCCAATGTCCAGTCAAGTTCAACGTTGACACCACTGGCTTGCAGTGAAATGCATAATTCTTTTGGTTAACTTCAGCTCCATGGCAACCTTTTGAAATTAAGATTGATACATTCCTTATTGTGCATTCCATATGCACTGTTCTTGTCCATAGTGCAAAGGATTAGGTGTATCGCAAGGGGGTCAATCTTTCGATGATGTTTGTGCCGCATGCCAGGCGTACAGAACACAGTCTTTGTTCAATTGTTACTCTCTGGCCAGGTCACACCTTGACCTGCTCGAACTTGTTAAATTCAGTAACTTAAAGCAAATGGTCCTTCCTCTAGATGATGATTCACAGTCAGATACTGACTTGGCTTTAAAATACATTTCGACAGGGGAACCTAAAGAACAGTACAAGGGATTGTGCAGCCAGAGCGGTAGAGCGGAGAAAGATTCCTCTGGTTACCCCCAACCCTATAGTGCACCATAAACCTTTATGAGCTATATACATACAAGTGAGGCCCAAGCATGGGTAAACAACTTCATGTTACCCAAGCACACACAAGCAAGTTTGAGCACACTTCATGTACCATCAGGGGCAATGAAGCAGACTAACCAAAACATGATCTATGGATTCATTAAAGACAGCCAGATGGCAATCTCTGCACTGTGTTCAGGTAAACGTCCTGTACCTGTCTACTAGAATCAGAGGGGCACCAACTTTTATAATTGCAATGGACTGGTTACGGAGACAGCAGTCATCCATGCTAAAAGGAGTGCCTCTCTGGGTGTTCTTCAATATCCCCAACAGAGTCTAGCACTCTGTTGGTCACCAACATGACATAAGTATGGTTTACACTGGTCAAGAGGCTAGTGTCATGAGTCTCTTACATAAGAAAACATACCACGTTAGGCAAAACAGAAAACTGAGCCCCAGGTTATCACACAGCCACTCCGCCGAGAGTCTCTCCAGACCCTAGAGTCTCCCAAATGTGGTTTTAGAGCCATTGTACCCCCTTTAGAGTACTTTAGTTCCTTCTATATTTTTTATTACTTTGTATGGATGACCACTAATGACTCTTTGAAAGACTCTCATCCTTTGGGCGTTTCTATCTACTTTCAAGTGTATCAACCTTCTTCAAGCTCAGAGTGGATGCACACAGGAAGACTTTTCAGACTGTGCATTTTCGCTATTTAATGCTTTTTGAATACCTCTCCCTCTTCAGTACCTACCTCTTGTACCATTGTGGTTGGGGGGTGTACCCTGGGGTCATGTCCAATAAATAATTGTGTGAGGGCTAATTAGCATATGCTACGTTGTCACAAAAGTCATAAACATTTACCCCTATGTAAAAGGAAACTATTCTACTTTACAGTCAACCCTGAGACACTGTTCTTGCTATATTTAAGAAGGCAATTATACGTAGACAAGCAATGTATTCATTTCGTAAATAAAAATACATGGACTTCAACTTGTTGATTGTGAACACAAAGCAGTGAATGTTTTAGACAATAAGGGAGACTACATTTAAAGCATAATCTTTACGTATAAACATTTAATCTTTTGCATAGTATTAAAAATTTGACAAATGTATATACTTGATGTACTCATAACAATATATTAATACTTTTATAAGCCTTTGGTGACCATGCTTTACATATTGAACACCCTAAGGCGTTACTGGCCCCAATTTTAAATCTGTTATAAAAATGTAAACTTACCTCATCTGTTCTCTTTTGAAACAGAAGTATCTAATATTGTGGAGTTGATGTACTCATGCCAAACAACTTACTCAGTCAGACACACTGTCATCTGTCTTGCTCTTCCTTGGTGTTAAATACAAATACTCATTGTGCCATGTTTATTGTAAATGAATAGCATTTGCATCTAATATTGAATTTCTGAGATTCATCTTTTATAGTTTTTGCAAAACATGCTGCATTCCATGGCATTAGTACTTCAGCATAGTTATTAGACTTCACCCTATCTTGTTGAGTTTGATCTAAGGTTTTAGATCTGCTATCAAGATCAAAGCACCTTTTAGCCCAACCAAGTATTCGTAAGTTCCAACTTTGATATGGGTGATCTAGAATGTGTAGTCAACTACATTAATTAGCTTCTACATGTATCTGGAGTGCCTGACGGTTATCATATGTAAAGTAAAATTCATGGCATTCCTTGATAAGTGAAACGAATTTTCTGGTTTGTAAACTCGACCCTCAATAACATGCAACATTTAGGGTTTTTGATCAAACAAAGCTTAAGTAAATTTTGCTGGATTATCAGCTTTGTAGATAGTAAAACTTAATTCAAATTGTTAGGAAAGCAGAAGTTTCGATATTTACACATGTTCTTATATGGGATATACAAAAAGTGATCCTTATTGCGTCTTGGTGAGAATTATCATCATTGCTTCTCAGTGAAAATGTAATAAGATTACAATAACACAAGTTCTTGAGTTCTTGTAATCTTATTAGATCTTTAAAAGATGTCCCTCTATTGAGGTAATCATGCTTCCCAGCTGAGAAGAACATTGGTACAAATTTGATGAATTTAAGCATGTCACAAGCCTCAAATGACCTAGACATATTATATAGCAAATGTTCCTTTGATGCCAGTTTTCAAAACATAGGTAAATTTGCTCATATCATATCATAGTCTGCATTCTGGGCGGAGAACTCCACATGGTAAAGTATAGGAAAATATAAAAAAGTTTATTTAAACGGAAAATAAGTATTAAACATGTTTTGATATTAAATAAGAATGCACATTAATTGTATGTATTTATTTTAAAATGTAGAACAACAAACAAATGCTACAGCACTATTAAAACTTTAATAGATGGAAATATAAACACACAAATGCTACAGCACCATTAAAACTTTAATAAATGGAAATCTATTAACTTAAATTTAAATTATTTTTCTGAAGCTTAAAATAAAAAACAATTTCCACCTAAAGAATAAATATTTTTTATCTTGCATTATTAATCATTAAAAATGTAATTTCATTTTCTTAATGACATTACTGTAAAATTGTATAACTAAATAATGAATACAGGCTATTTAAAAAAAAAATATTAGCATTATATTTTATCTATTCATATTTTTAACTATTTTAAATGATCTAATTTAACAATATTTGATATGGAGTTATCTTTTAAGTCTCTACCTCAATTATTTTCTATAGCAGGGTTTTGCAGTGCCATATGGTTTTGCAGTGCCATATGTGGTGCTGAACTGACTATTGGTTTTTTAGTAGCAACCTACTCTTGGATTTTGTGAAAAAGCAAAAAGTAGCAAATTTACACATAAGTATAAGTTACCTTTGTGAATCAGGCCTGTTGTGAATAGCCAAAATCAGAAAAGTTACTTAAAAGTGTTAAGTTACCTTTGTGAACTAGGCCCTATGTATTTTGGTTGATTGAGGGAAGTTTCCAAGGCAGAACCAATTCTGTGAGGATGATTGCTTTGTTCCTGTTGCTGCCCATGATTTACCTTTTCTGTGTGCTAGAGAAGCTTTAATTGGTGCTACTTTATATTTTGTACCTGTTCTGTATTTGTTGGAATCTTGAAAACCTGTTGCCCAAACTTGAAATTTGCTCCCTTGGCTCTAAGTGTTCCAGATGGGCAGGAGCGGTGCACTGGTGATGCCTCTGATGCAGCTATTTTCTCAGGTAGAACGTGTATACACAAACTTTGTGTATGCACCGTCTACATGAGAAAACCTTTTTTACAATAAAACAAACATAACTATTGGCTTTGTCAGTACTTGCTGGAGGTTGGTGATGGGGGTAGTTGATAGTCCTACACTGCTTAATATATTTTGCATGGCACACATCAGATTTGATGGGGTGAAGATGTGTCTACGTGGGTATCTTTGAGAGCGTGGATCTGATTCTGGTGGATGTTGCAGTAATTTGGCAATGGGGCTTGTGCTCTGATTCCTTCTACCATGATATCTTTGATCTTAGATCAAATTTCACCAGTACAGATTCTTTTTTATTTGCAAAACATGAACAAAAATATATTATTTATCGTCAATTTGAAAGGAGAATAAAGAAAACATGCTATATACATTTCAAATAGATAATTTAATAAAATTATTTAATTTGCTGCTAGCCCTAACATGCAAATGTGCGCATCTTTCCCTTCTCCAAGCCAAGACATAGCTCCCTACACACAAGGGGGTTTAATTGTGTGTGGGGGGTATGGTCACAGGAGACACCCCCTATATAACTCATACACACAAAATCTCTGGCCCTGATACCTTCATATAATGTAGAATGAAAAATGAATGAGATGGCAGAGAATTCTAGCGATAGATGGAAACCCCCTACCCACCTTGACAGAGGCATGCTTCATCATTAGGCCTCTCCTGCCACTGGTCAAAGAGATCCAAGTGCAAGCTACAACCATAAATGGGAGCTCGGGAGGATTTTTGAAGCCAGGAAGAATCAGGGTACCCGTATAATGTGAAGTCTCAATGGTGGTGCTGGGACTCGTGATGCAGAGGGGTGTCAGGAGTGATGGTAAAATTACCTTTTCTGTTGAAATATGGGGAAGAGGGAGAAGAACAGGTACCACTCAACAGGTTCACTGGAGAATGCTGCTCTCACCATGCAGGATGAGGTGCCAAATGATGAACAAATGACTTTGAACGAGAAGCAGCACTTAAGAAGCCGATTTCAATGTCGGTCGGAAAGCCTCCAACCGGCATCCGCTGTTTGTATTCCAACTGCTGTATTATGAATACAATGGCCAGAATTCAAATCGGCCAGTCATTCTGGCTGGATTCCGACAGGCTCGAGGAGTCGGTCAGCCAATCAGGGACCGGCCCGTAATCCCTATGGACAATGTTTTCGCCTTAGGGATTACCATGTTGGGTTTTTGGACATGGAAAGCCTTAAGGAAAGTGACATTGGGGACTCCTAGCAGGGCCCCCTTCACCCTGCGGCCTCCTGGTGGGGGCCGAGAGGGCACCTATGGCTCCTGTGCAGGGAAGAACAGATCCTCCAATTTGTCTATGGGAGCTTGTGCTACGGCCGGGTTTATCGCTGCAGCACAGGCTCTCATAGACAAATGGAAGTATGTGACCGCACCATGTGCAGTTACATCTGGACTGCCGATCTGAGGTCGGTCCCGTGACCGTGATGGTGTTGGTCGGAGGCAACTCTGACCGACTTTAATATGAGGCCCTTAGTGGTTAATCTCAGCAACCCCACCCTCTCGGAACCAGAGAATAAACTTCTAAATCAGGGCTTGGTTCCATACCTACACACAAAGTAGACTGGTTTACAGCCAGGTTGGAACTTGCAGGAACCACTTGAAACATTTCTTTGCCACCTATGGACAACAAAGGCCCAGAGAAAAGAATACTGGGTTAATATAGAAATCCACTTTCAATCCTCACACAAATTGTGCTCCACTGGAAATAGCCTTTGGGCAGAACATCATTAGGACCATCTAAGAATGAGGAGAATGCAGAACAATAGATTTTCCAGAATCTATTTAAAGAAGAAAAGACACTAATCAATGAACTGTCAAATAACACTTCAAACACCATGAAGCTAGCAGACAAAAGAGGACTCATGATGGTATGAACATTGAAGTATACAGACAGGAGTGCCTTAGACAACTTAATAATCATTCTTCAAGAGGATCTGGATAAACCCCACAAATCGACTAAGAAAGACCATAGACAAAATGACTGGCCAGGCGGTCAACAACCATTGGATAACCAAAGCAGAAGCCAAATTCCTCAATTCATAAAACTCGAAAATACCATATTTTATATACCCTAACAAATACATAAGAATGTACTACCTCCACCTAGATGGCCTATAGTGCCAGCAATTGGCTCTATGTAGAAGCTTCTTTTGTAATCCACAGATTTCTTTTGATAGAAGAAATGCCAGCGTACACAAAAGACAGCAAAAACAACCATTCATACTTTAGAAGACATACCATTCAATCCAGAAGAGCAATTCCTTAGTGGATTAGATGGGGAGTCACTGTACACCTGCATCCCACAGACAGATGCACGGGTAACAATTGAGTGTCTACTAAACAATACATATAGAACATATATGAGCCCAATACAGTATATATTGTAATGCTCATGAATATCCCTAACTGAGGATTTCTGCAAATTTGAAAACCAACTCTACTTACAGAAGAACAGGACCTCCATGGGACGCACGTTCACGCAAAGCATGCAAATGTCTACAGCCACAACTTTAAAACCAAATTCATATATGCAAACAATAATTAATTTCCTCAGAAGATCTGTTTGTGGAGATGGTACATTGATGACATTATTATTATATGGCAATCGGAGACATATTCCATAGGGAAGTTTTTATTCTGGATAAATAACCTTGACCCCAACTTAAAATTCTTCTGTACCCATAGTATCTCTATTCTACAATCTTTTGACATCTTGAGTTAGGCCACAGCAGGAAAACTATATAAAGAGGACATTTTTACAAGCCCATAGATCTGAACTCCAATGTGATTTACAGTAGTTTGTATTCCATAGCACTCAGTAACAACGCCCTTTAGGTCAAGTCCTATGATTACAAAGGAACTCTGATTTGTATAGTTTTCAGAAACATGCACATCTAATGTAAGAATCGTCAGTAATGTGCCTACACCAAGAGGATAATCACCCAGGCTAGGAAAAGGCAAAACACAACAATAGATTGGCTCTACTGACATCCCATGAGAAGATAGCAGTGGAACAATGTTTCTGTGTAATGACGTTTTCCTCACTCACAGACAATATTAAAAAAGCAGTCCTAAAGAATTGCCACATTCTAAACTCAAGAAATGTTAACTTTGAAAGGCCATTGTTTGCCTTTGAAAGAAGTAAGAACTTGAGTGATTTGTTGGTCCATACCTGCTCAAGACCATCCAAACCATCTATGACAGAGAACCTGTGGAACCTCCCTAGAGCTGAAGGACCTTTCACCTGTGGTTCCTGTACTGTTTGCATTCAGACTAGACTTATGACACCGATAGACATCGGATTTAGGACACCCAGGAAACAGCAATCATTTACTAACTGCAGTAGTGAAGGTGAGAGATGTATGGTTGCTTGACCGTCTGGTTTATCGTAAGGAATATTAGAATCAGAACTATGGAACATAGGAGCACAATCAAGTGTCTAATGTAATACTACAAAAATGACCAATCACTTTCTTATGAAATGACATCCGGAAGAGATGATACAGTGGACAGTGATTGACAAACCTGTACTTAAAGGATCACAAAGGAGAAGTCAGACATATTCCTTCTATGGGAACAACATTGGATTTTCAGATTGAAATAAGAAAATAATGGTTTGATTGATTACATGGATCTCGCTGTACCAACTAACCTAGCTGTACTAACCAGCCTTGGACCGGAGTGAAAAGGCCTCTTTGCACCCTACTGGCTAGTATTTCCTGATTGAGAATACTGGCACACCTCCGAGTGGTGTTAAATAATTTCCTGCAGCAACGATGCCATGACATGATGGAGATTCGGTACATTGAAAATATCCATGTCTGGAAATAGGACTCTTGTCCCCATACCGTAATGTATGTACCAAAATATGCAACAGCAACAAGATGTTGGATGGAATGCTAAAATTAATCCCAGCTACTGGCAATCCCACAGGCTGCACTCCAATCCTTGGTTTTTAGCCCACTATGCCACGTCTGAATGGACCCAGCCATATGCTATTCAGTCTGGACCCTGCTCCAACAGGAACAGTCCAGCCCTGATACAAGCTAAAACATTCCTTGATCATTTTACTATTGTCTCCTTGTTGTACTGAAGGGACGCACCTTGGCGGGAACCATGCAGCATCTCAGGTAAGTTCTGTGTGCGTTATTTCAAGAGCACAGTAGTTTGCATTAATGGGCCACTGTAACTGGCCTTTTTACTTCTCACTCAGTTACATAGCTTTGACAAAGGAGGTCAGACTACTCCTCAAAGGACAATATGCTGCCTATTTCCCATAGTAGTGTGGATCCTACCCTCAGCAAATAGTAGAGGCAACCCATCCTCAATAAGAGGGGTAAGATGCTGTTTATGATATCACACAATGAGTGTACAGTGCTTGCATGTCCCAAATGAATTCACATATGAGGACAGTATTTTGTGTACCATGCTTGTGTTTTTGTCCTTTTATAATAATTCCAGTTCGTCAATATTATATGTGAGATTTGTCTGTCTTTGCTTTTCAGAACCAAGACTCCATTACTGACACATGGAAATACAACACAGTCAGACTGCAGCGGTGGGTTGTTATCACTTTCTTTCATTGATTTATAACTATCAATTTCCCAGCAGACGGAGACTTAGATGGTCCTGATGAATTCCCACACACATCTTGAAAGGGTTGAGAAGGGCAAAAACATATTGAGCAGAAATAACTGGTCAAATTAGTCACAACTCATTTTAATCCTACCTATCAGGGACCTGAATAAAGCTTACCTGCCACTCCACTAATAAAGAGGTTTTAGCATCACCCCTGACACCTCTCTGTAAAACGAGTCTCCGCACCACCATTGGGACTTCACATTATATAGGTACCCTGATTCTTTCTGGCTTAAAAAAATCTCCAGAGCTCCATATTTGAGGTTGTAGCTCGCAGTTGGATCTGTTTGACTAGTGCTAGGAGGTGCCCGATGATGAAGCATGCCAGCATCAAGGTGGGCAAAAACATAGCTCCTGCATCTACTCAGTGAACTGTCAAGTTTCAATGTGAAAACTGATCCTTTATTCACTTAATCTGAAGAGACATGTATCTAATTTATAAACACACAACAACAACAAATCCAGAATGTTATCACCTATTCCATCCCAATAAATAAAACAGGTACAGTATAAACAAACACAGCTAAGTTACCGTGTCCTGTAACATTTACAAAAGAGATGCAAAATCACACTAACAGGTTGTATTCAGTTGTTTTTAAATTATAGATGCCACTTCGATTAATGAGCGCATGGAGAACTCAATTCATCCTCATTCCTTGACCATCCCAATTAGACACTTACCTCCCTACTGGTTACTTTCAGTACTAGCTGAATGAATGATGTACTCGTTGAGTTGAATAATACTCATTAGGATTGTAGAACTACAGCCACAATGCTGGTGTCTCCTTTAATCTTCTGTCCTGATGATGACCCTTTTCTGATTTTTTTGGCATTGCGGGCCGAAACTTATACAATTTTCAAGTGTGGACTGTTTTAAATTTGATTGTGAATTGTGAGACTCTTAAGACGAGTGTCTTTATTGATATCATACTTTTCTTTTCAGTCACCGGTATATAGTATTGTAATATAGTATTGTATATAACACCAGTGCACTACTTACTCACTTTATCACTTTACACTGTGCCATCGCCAGATAGGAGCACCTTGATTCAGTATTGGATATTACTTGATTTTGAATTAATTATTTGTTTAAATGCAATAAAATGCATTACATGTATGAATAATCCTTACTTGTCAGAAAGGTTCCTTAAGAAACTATTGCCATGCAAGTTAAGGGCTACACTTCACCTGTTGGAAACATTTGTGTCTTTAATCTCTATTCTAACAAGGTCCCTGGGTTACTGGATGCCCCCTCTTTTTTCTAAAAGTTATGAATTATTGACACATTTGTCCTCCACCTAGAGGATGATGGAATAAGCATCCCGAATGACTGATTTGAAACACATTTCCTTGAGCACTACATCTACAACTACATACAAAACAACACATATCCCTCCATGAAGGACCCATATTAAAAAATGTACGGACATAAAACAAAGCTATATGTTTTATGTTTACATTTGAAGAGAATGGAGTTGCACTCAAACAAATTAGTATGTCAAGTACACTGAACTGGGGGTCTAACAGTGCACTGGCATTAATTAGTCTATTATCTCTTATCATGGCCAAAGATGTTGCTCCACAAAGATTCTATATACATCATTGACAATTAAATTACTTTGCATTCAAATGCATCGTGGTGAATGTATTTTTCTAGAATAATCAGATATTTGCTTTACAGTTGCATGGTTCCTAATGATATTTTTGTATTTCTTTCCCCTATCACAGAAGTATGATATGTACATTGTGTGCCAAATGCATGCAGTTACAATCAAAAACTTAGGGGGTCATTTATGGCCAGGCAGCCAGACAGCTAGGTCAGCCTAGACACTGGCTCCCCTTGTGGAAGACCACCCACTGAACTGAGAGATCAGTGAGGTTGTTGGATGAAGCATCGAACGGTTCTTGACAGATGCCTCACATCCGCCTACCTCTAATTAATCTTCTTAGTGTCTTAAGTGCCTGCTAAACCAACAGCCTGCTGTGCACGAGGACATTCTCCTCAGTGTTTTCTCACCTGGATCTATTGATTGCTCAGCATAGTTGCAATTATAGAAGATGTGGCCGTACTCGAATAAATCAGCATGCTAAATGTTCACTATGTGTGCTAACATCAGTGAGGCAAACCTTACGTAGTTTCTATATAGTAATGCAGCCCAATTTTCTTAAATTGAAGTTATTTTTGAGTCTGAGTTGACAGAACAGCTGTTGCCATACCTTATGTGATCAACAGAAAAATAGCTTCATGAAGCATTACTGAGAGAGGGACTATGGCCCGCACAAATGTTGATCCCCTAGAGTACAGAATCTGATTGAGCAGAAGTTGTGTACTCCCACTAAAAAAGAGTGTGAGTATTGCACTCTTTGCCTTGTGGATTATGCTCAACACAGCAGGACTAAGTCAGTTATAGCGACAATCCATTAATCAAGGCCATAGGTCTGATCTGTTTATTGTCACTCAGTTGCTTCAAAGCATGTAGGTCTAGTTTATTTATTGTGAAAAGCAATAGGCCTGGGTGTATTGTAATTTTTTTGTGTTAAAGCATGTAGGCAGGTATTTTGTTACAAAGAATCTCATAGACTGTCACAGAAAGCATGGGGTTCGGTATTAAAATCCCTTATGACAAACATTCGGGGTAAAAGATTTGCACTTTAACAATCCATGCTATGCCGTTTTAGGAAGGGATGTACATTGTTTTGACGATTATACCTTTGCACATATTTGTGATTTTAAGACTACACTGATCGTTGCCTTTTTGAAGCATCTTATACAGACTATGGGAGGCCTGTGTTGGTTATTGTGACAAGCCAGTGATTGGTTCATTTGAAACTTTATGGCGGAAGCCAGAGGTCTAGTCTTATTATTATAAAACCTGACAACAAATTTCGCAGAACCCCGGATACTAAAGTTTCCTCTCGCTTTCTTGACTTGGGGTTGGTGGTGGCTAAGCGATTACTAACTAAGAGGTGAAAGGCGCACGACCCGTCGCACATACAGGCATGGAGGTATTCGCTCCTAGCGTGGGATAAAGCAGAAGGAACAGCCATTCTACGAGAGGAAACGCTGGGACTCCGGAAGACACCTATTGCGACACAATGGGAGGGACTGCTCCAGGCCTTGGCACAAACTGGGGAGGTAAGCTTGGAGGGGCAACCGGGACATAGGAGTGGTGCCCTAATGGAGAGTGATGGATAGCCTGTCAGTAGACAATTGCAACACCATGTAAACACACGTGCTCCGTCTGGCGCCCAGGGAAGACACCGTCATGGTCGCTGGGTGTTGGTGGCGGCCTGTGGGGAGCCATGGGATGGGACAGCAAGGTTGGAGGGGAGGCGGGGGGGACATGGTGAGGAGCGTACATCCAAAAGTCGAACTGCTGCTGTTACTGGTTTTGAGGTTTTTTTGCTTTTGTGTTTAATTCCTAACATCTGTGCACTTACGTATGCTCAAGAATCTGAGAAGACTCTGTATACTACACTAATAGAACCATGTCTCTAATGTATGATAGCATTTACCCTGTCGAGGTCCCACTTGTAACTAGGCCAACAATGGCATCGACATGTACGTTTGTACTATTTCTATACAATCGAAATGATGATTTGCTATTGCTAAATGGTTCAATGTATGGTTGGCTTTATATGATGCATTTAGTCTTTAATGACGATGGAAAAAAAATTGAAAACAATAAAAACAGATGTGAACAAAAAAAAAAAACCTGACAACAAATATTTATTTGTTGCAAAGATAATGAGTTAAAGTCAAAGGGCCCTTATGCATGGTTGTTATTACACTGTGTTAAAGCCTGTAGATGGATATTGTGTTTCATGGGTTATCACAGATTAAAGTACTAGCCAATGGTCGTTTCCCTCTCTGGTTCCCCCTTCTAACAAACCCTTTGGGTAGAAGATATGCACTTTGACAATCTTTATTATGCTGTTTTACCAGCTATAATTGTGTGTATATTTATAATTTTATGACAAAATGCATAAGGGGTGCCTTGTAGAAAAGCTTAAGTAGAATTCAGTAGGCTTGAGTTGGTTAATGTGACAAGCTTATGAAAAAGGCTGTAGGCCTTACTTGGTATAATTTAAGACTTTAGGAATTCACCTTGTTATATGGATTCTGAGGTATTACCATATTAGGCCAGGCCAGGAGTTGATTACACCCTGTGACAAGCAGTTTCAGAATGGTTGTTATGTCGGTTTAGGATTAGGTGTGCCTGGATGGGTGATCTGCTTACTGGATTGGGGGAGCGCAGCAGAGAACTGCACTGCCTTCACACAAAGGGTCTAACAACCCCGCATTGTCACTTCATTCAGCTTGGAGCCAGAGCAGGTGAGGCAGGGAATTCCATGCACATCAAAGTTACTGTCTAGAAGCTTCTCTCACTTTCCAGAACCATGCCACCGGGGTATAAAAGAAGGACCTCGCACACCAACTCTTCTGTACACTGTTTACAGTGCTGGGTAGAATGACTGCTGTGCTGCTACAAAGACTGCCTCTCTGCTGGATTGCTGCTCTGAAGGAATGGCTGCCCTGCTGTGCTGACCTGCTGCCCTCTTGCTTGGGGAAGAACTGGACCTGCATCTCCATCTTGAACCCAGGACCACAGAGTGACTCAAAGGGCTAGTCTGCTGGCCTCCTGATCTGAGCCACAGGAATATAAAAGGCTCCTCAAACAGCTCCTGGACCCAGCTGCAGTGGGTTCCTGACGACCATGTGATGCCCTTTCAGGTCCTGAACCCTTGTTGTAGTTCACGGGTCTTTAATCAAGCTCGTGTGCTCTTCGCGACCAGTCACAAGCCCTTGCACACCGGAACCACGCCACTCGCACCAAAAATTGGTGTGAGCTGCCTCCAGTCCGTCTCTTCACACAGCAAGCATTGATTGCCCACCGAGGGCCGCCAATGTGAAGCCCCCACCCGCCCGTCCATGACGTAGCCCTGCTCTTCGTGCCACGCCAACCACCACCATTGACGCACTCCTTCCTCTATGTGACCCTCCTCCTTGCAAAAGGGACTCTTGGCACAAAACCTGAGGAGGTAAACCTTCAGTGGGACTAATCTGGGACTGTATCCGACCTGCACTTCATCACGGTCAGCCTGAACTTTTCACTTTGACCCGGTCCACTGCGATCAGATAGCCATGATTGGTGCTTTATGCTTTCAGGTACTATATAGCAGTTTATTCTTTAACAATACATAACTTCGGTTCTACTGATTGAATCTTTGTTGTTTTGGTCTTGTTTTATTTATTAAATTAATCTCTATTTTGCTAACCTGATATGGAATTTGTATGTGGTGTTTCCACTGTTTACTGTTAGAAGTGTTGCACAAATACTTTACACACTTCCTCTGAATTAAGCCTGTCTCCTCTGTGCCAGCTACCAGGGGGTGAGCACAGGTTACTTTGGGGTTTGCTAGTGCCTTACCCTGACTAGGATTGTGGATGCTGCTTAACCAGCTCTTGCACCCCAGTCAACCCTTAACCCAATTTCTAACAAGCGTCATGGAGCAGTAAATACAACGATACAATATGCACATTAACATTCCAAGACAGCTGCTTAGTAAACATCGCACTGCATGGCCATGTTTGAATGTTAAATTGTAAAGTGTCTCACAGTGGTACTGAACCAAGAAGTCAACATAGCAATTCTAAACATGGTGGACAACTTGGAAATTTCACACAGCGGAGACGATGAGTCAGTTTTCTCAGGGTTACGCAGCAGAGGAGATGTGTCTCTTCTGCTGGATACACAGATGGGGTGGCAGAGACCGTCAGGATTACTTCCAAGGGTCCAGGACCGCGGTGGCACCACGTGGCTGTGTAAGACTCATAGACTGCAGAGTTCAGGTGCTGGAGCCAAGGTTGTTGGAGCCTTCTGTCCCAGAGGATCTGGTCAGGAGGCCAGCCACCTAGCCCTTGGAGTCACTCTTGGGTCCTGGGTTCAACAGATGCAGTTCCAGTACTTCTCACCCAGGCAACAGGGCAGCAGGCTGCCGGTTAGCATGTTACAGTCCTTTGTCACTGATTTGTGCTCCAATGCACTTAAAGCTGATGCCCTGTCACTCATGCTCTCCTTGATAAGCAAAAACTACAAACAATACGTTGGCATGACTCTTCAAATACTTCCTGATGCATAGAGTATTTGTATAGGTATGTAGCTCTACATAAGAGCAACTGAATAAAATGAGCATTGAAAAACCATATAGATTTGGCTTGTGTATGTTACATGCAGTCAGAAACATAACATTAAGACCCATATGCACACATAATACACTAATACCGGTGCCCTGATCAGCACACCCACATTACACATTCACACATACAGATGTTTACACACTTCCCTAATTTTGCTGATTATCCCAAAGCCATTAATTCCGCATAAAGAACAGAGAATGCCACCAACATTGTTAATGTTAGTTAGAAACCAACACTTAAATATTGCTGTGAAACATCTGGGGTTTCTTATCACAGTGAGTAACAGGATGAAAAGACAGTGATGTTTTAGGAAAGAGAGGTGAAGGGGAGTTATATAGCATGAAAGGTGAATTAAACGAACCACTTCACACAAGGAAGTTTTCAAAGACAATCTCTGATTCAGCCCATCAAGAGTTCCCTTTTTTTTTTAACTAGACCGATAATCTATTTAAAGGGGATTTCTAATATTAGAACATTTTTCTAATCTTTGGAGAATGTTTTCTCATCTTCAAAATGTGGTGGTTCTTAAAGCTTTTATTTTGTTTTTATATTATCATAATGTATCAATTCCTGTATTCAAATTGCATTTGTTTCTTTTTGGTATTTTGTTTAGTGGTTTAATTTGCCAATGGCCTCCATTGAAGGTAGGCCAATCGCATTAAATCATCTCCGGCTGACCCTTTTACTTGGTGCAGGCAGAATCACTATTAGAGGCACTTCAATTTAATCTTACAGCAGTCGAAGTGCAACGGAGTGGTGCAGCCAGGTGCTTTCTTGTGTCTTGCAGGCTACTTGGTAACCCCAGGGGAATTAGGTATTTATTGCCTGGCTTACATTTTCAGTCTTTGAACCTTGTGTGCAAGAGTGCACACATGTGGCTCTGCATACAAACAGGTGTTATTTATACACACTTGTGTACGTTACACTCATGTTCTAGTACAGTGGATCATTGGCACCCACGCTTGCCTTACTGCACAATTCTGTAGTCATTTCTATTCACTTGTATACCAATCAACAGATCTGTCATGCAGTAAACACATGGATTCTATGGCAGGACCGGAGGCACCTGATTAGGCTTTACTTTCTTCCATTTATTAGCTCCAGCAGCCTTACAAAGCACCACAATCCATATAGAAAACTACATTTCCCATGATCACAGGGAAAATGGAAACAAAGAAAAGTTCATCAGAGGCAGCCAATCCTGCGTGAGGAGGTCCCATTACTTCCCCCGCGGACGCTCTATCTTCCTCTTTCTTCGCTTTAGCGTCGCTTCAGCATTAAGATGAGTGACTTTGTTTTCTTGTCCTAATAGTGACTAAGTGTGTGATTTGACTGTATTTTTTTCCTCTTTGGCACATGTAGAGTTTAATCCTTGCATTCGCTCAGTTGTTGTGCTGTGTCGTAGCTTCTTTAACAGGTGCGGCTGTGGGAGCGCTGTTCGCTCCTTCGCGGCTGTTGCACTTCTCACACGCTCTTGGTGCGGTGCGGCCTCCCACCACTAGGGGACCGCGCGCCCTCGTGCTCTGCGCACTCTTCAGTGCGAATACCCCCCCCGGTATTGTTGTCTAAGCGCGTTTGGCTGAGTACTTTCTTGAGAGCCCCTGCCTGGAGCCTGAACACTCGCATTGCGATTAAGCAGTGGCGGCTCTCCCATTGGGGCGTGGGGGCATTACCTCACTGCTTTCTCGCGGTGCGAGAAGGCAGAAACATAAATGGTAATAACTACCATTGTATGTTTCTGCCATCTCGCACCGCGAGAAAGCAGAAGTCAAGTGCCTGATTGGGGGTGGGCAGTCCTGCTCGAGGGCAGGGGGGGAGTGGCTTGCCCACTGTTGTGCATACTGACTGTTTGGTTTGCCCAGGGCCGACCAAACAGTCAGTATGCACAACAGTGGCAAGCCACTCCCCCTCTGCCCTCGAGCAGGACGGCCCACTCTCCCTTTGTTCTCTATAGAGAAAATGGCCCGCCTGTGGGGCGCTCTCCAATGCGGGTCACCAATCACAACGCTGCCATTGCAGCGTTGTGATTGGCAGAGGGAAGGAAGGGAGGCTGCCTGCCTGCTAGCTGATGACGACCTCGGAACTGAATTCGGGAAAGGCAGGACGGCGGGAGTCGGAAGTCGGTCTTTGGACCCATCAAGATAGTGGCGCAGGACGGTAAGTTAAGTTTGATATTATTTGATGTATTTTTTTAATTAAACAAACCCTCCCCCCATCCCCTACCCCGAGCCAACCCCATTCCCATTTCCTTCCCAGTGTGTTTTTGTGTTTTGAGTGTCTGCCATTTATTGCAGTATTATACTTTTACTTGTATTTTGAACGCTTTTGTAACATGCACACATGTCATTTTTTCCTTATGTAACGTATCTTTTGCTATCTCTTGTATTTTGTGTGCTTTTGATACATGCACAACGGCCACCACTGCCTCATGTAACGTAACTTTTGTTTTAGTGTTTTGAGTGTCTGCCATTTATTGCAATTTTTTTACCTCTACGTGTACTTTGTATGCTCTTTTAACCTGCACACGTCACCTTTTCCTTTTGTAACGTATCGTTTGCTACCTCTTGTATTCTGTTTGCTCTTGATACTTGCACAATTGTCACTATTGCCTCATGTAACGTACCGTTTAATTTTGTAACATGCTCACTTGTAATTTTTCTCCTTATGTATCATTACTGCTCCTATTGTGAAGCGCTCTCACACCTTCGGGTAAAGTCCGCGCTATATAAAAACGCATTAAATAAAATAAAATTAAATACAATAAATTTTCACCCCCTCTCCCCCACCCGCCCGTGAATGCCACAGTTTACGCCC